>NW_027211770.1:15370000-15995000 GCF_022749685.1 Semicossyphus pulcher
TTAGCCATTTTTAAAGGAAACCACTGACCTCAGAGATTTTAAGGATGATATGGGAAAACAATGCCACATGATCTAATACGTTTTGGGAAAATAGTCTAAATGCTTGTCAGCGTTTATGTGTTTTCGCTGAGACTTGCTTGCTTTTTGTGCAGTCAATGTCTGGCCTGTCACACATGTTGGAAATGTCCCGCAGTGCCAAGTGTCACTTGTTCATTGTTGTGTTCACAGCAGCTCCACCATGTTCTTCGTTTCAGGTCTACTGCATGTAGGGTTTTAAGTTTAAACTTTAAAATAGGCCCTGATATAGATGTATTAGGAGTTTTGTCATGCTTGATTTGAAAGACACTGATATTAAACTAAGCTAATGACGTGCAATGTACAATGTTAAAAACAATCTGCACTCATGGATGACTCTTTTTCCTCAGACCACATCACCAAGAAATAAAAAATATATTCTTACTGTGTTAAATCCAACAAATAACAGAAATGTTGCTGTTAGGGAGCAATTTAATGCTTTTGTTTTCGCAGTAACAAGGGCGTAACACAGAGAAATGTACACAGTTGGTTGTGTTCGGAGTAAGTCTGCATTGCTATGCACACACATGCTGCTGCACAATCCCATCTTTGTCATGTGTTGGGAGGAAACTTCTGGATTCATCAGCCCAGAAAGCTGCTGCTGTTTTTCTTCACTGACAACACAGGGGACAAACACTGGCTCTACTCCTTCTTAGACTGTGCTGTTTTTTTAAACACTTGCTCATAATCATAACTTTGCCTGGTTTTCCTGAGGTTTCAGCATCAGTTTGATCCGCTCTTCTCAACAATATATGTCATCTTCAAAGATTCTGTTAATACTATTTCTTGTGTTCTCATAAGTTGGTTTTACACCGTCTTAAACACAGATCACCCTCAAGCGGATAAACACCCCGGAGGCCAACACATCGTCAGTGTTTATCACAGACACACCCTGAACCCGTCTCTGCTGGGTATATTCACTCTAAGATGGTTAGACTCAGGAAACAATGAAGATCTTTCAAACACACTGAGTCTAACAAAGACAACTTTGTAACTGGATGCTGAACAAGGAGAAGGCACAGACTATAAAAACAAATTTGAACACATTAGTCAAGCAGGGAGATTGCTTACTTTGAGAACAAAATGAGATACAGCGAGGTTATTGCTGTAGTTTGGATGCCAACACACTGACAAAGTTTCATGTTCCCAATACAACTCACAGTTTTCAACTCACAATACCAAGAATGATTCATACAGGAAATATACATTTATTATATACAGGATGGTGACCGACTTCTCATCCTGGTTAGTTCTCATGGGAAAAATGATGCATGTTGCAATGAGTAGAAATTACAACCTTCAACCTTTAAATTCAGTGTGACCTTTATCTTTTTGTTTCCATGTAGCAGCCTAATGAACACTATGTGCAGAGGTGATATGTGCAACGTTCCTTTTCACAGGCAGAAACCCATAGCAGAACCAGGCTGATTAGTGAACAGCCGGATGGGTCGGAAAAGTGGGATAGAGGTAGAGACAGAGAGAGATATAGAGACAAACAAATAGGGAGACAGGGAGATGTAAAGACAGCAGCAAAAATAGCAACAGATAGGCAATTTGTAGCAATAATGGTAACTATAACGGTAGAAGTGTGATTTATATTAACAATAACAAGTATAATAATGATAATATAGGTATGCCTGATAATAATAATCGCTAAACATTGAACATGAACTCTGTAATAAAACAGTACAGGGCAGATATCTGATAGCGAAGCCTCACAGAAGTATCTACATTCATCCGGCAGTAGAAGAATTTCCGTTAACAGGAGGTGGGTTTATTAGCAAGGCGCCAGCTGTCATTGGCTGAAACTAAGTGTGCGTCCGCTACGAAGACCGGCAGCGTGTTTTCTGATTGGCTGGAGGTCCCGCTCGTCAAAGTGCACTGTCTCCTCCCAGCGGCTGCGCTGTGAGAGCCGCCAGGCGCTGCTCCCGTCACGGCCATCCTCTCTCCGTTCACCCCTTCAAACAATGTTATCTATATTCTGTACGGCTCCAAATCAATCATCGACGGGTAAACTAAAGACTTTGGATTGATTCTACTATCTGCAGGTACGTCAATGTCATTAGTGTTATTAATTTCATCTGTGAAATTCATGCTATTTTCGGTGAAATGTTGTGGCATAGCGTGAAATACGTTCGGATGCGCCTCGAACGCAAAACCTTGTGAACGTGCAGCGGTATTTAATTTTAATACATCCATCACACACACCACACAGAGGAGGCTCGTGATGCACATGGATATGAGACAAGCCTCGAGGCTCGGAGGGAAGGGGGATGCAAATTGATTTCCGTCACTGCCGCTCATATTTGCACAGACATGTCGATCAGGTGCAGGTTTGCTTGTGGGAATTCACAGCATCAGGCCTAGAAAGGCCAATGTTTAATACGTTAAAAGAGCTTCCTTTGTTAAAACCGAGCGTTTGTCTTTATCCATTAATATTTTAAACGATTGCAACCCTCGCTGGAAGCTGAGGGTGTGGACGTCGGATGGGGTTATGTTACGTAATCCCTTCCCATTCATCACTCCACGCCTTTTCCTCCTGAACCTCGGCCTGTGTTCATCCCACACAGACACACAGCCTGCTCTCTGTGGAGCTGCTGTCTCTGCTTGCCTCACTGTGCGTGGAGTAACATAAATGAGACATGAAAGATCATCAAATTAGTATAGGCTATTAACTGACATTAACCCTGGGTTGTATGTATGTAGAGGGGGCTCGTAGAAATAACCTAGAGGACTAAATCAGTAGTGTATATGCAAAATTAAAATCAAATTGTCAAAGGGTTGCATCAAACAAAAATGCCAATCTGTCTATGTTGCTATTACATGTTATAATGGAAGTCTTATTTTCCTCCTTGCTTTTTTTTTTTTTTTAATGTAAGGGCAAGCCAAGGAACTAGTTTATTGGGGCAGGACCAGTCAAGCAGTGTTTCATCTTCTTATCAAACCAATTACAGTTTCAGTTTCATTTCTTCAGAGTCTGCTTACAAAACCATAGTGGAGATGGCTTTGGCATCAGGGTCTGGCCTTTTGTCTTCTACCCATGACTAATAGCAATGAGGTCATTGGTATATTAAAGAGTGTAGTTGTAGTTGTTTTAATACTGGAAGCCATATATTGAAACAACACTGTGAATATATGTATGTAAAAGCCAAAGTAGGGACACTTATAGCTGCAAACTCTCTGTACAACACATCAGCTTCATACTCTGTAATGGGTTAAGATAAATTGCATTGCCCCTTTAAAAAAAAACTCAATTTATTGCCTTACATGTATCTTTTAACATCTCTGTATATTATACTGGATTAGCCAACATTGGACACCACATCAGGTTTTCACTTTAATAGTTTCTATTCATATTAAAATATATGTAATGTAAAAATCCAAAACACACCTCGGTACATAGGCTGATAGAATATTGATTCTGCATCCAGTTCAACAGTTTTCAGGAGGCAGCGTCCCAATTGCAATCACCCTTCCTGAGGATTGACAAAGAAGGCATCATTGTCAGAATTTATGAGTGTTAGGAGGACAGCTGAGGTCAGAGCTTTACGGCCCTCGAGGTCCTGGTGTGTGAAACTGTCCTTCAGGATGATGCATCATGTTGGAGCTGATTAAAGGGCGGGGGGGCCAATCAGATGGTCGGCCTAACAAACCACTCGTATCCATTATTGTGACTAAAATCCATGATGTATGATTTTCAAACACTTAAAGCTGCACTGATCAATACTGTTGTCATTGTTGAACGCATCATATGACCAATGAGTAACGGGAATGAGGTCGCCGTCAGGGTCCAACACGCAGGATTATCACGCAACGCTGCGATTCATCTCTGTGGAACCTTTTAGTCTCCGGCTTATTGTTTTGGTTTTCCGGCCTGTAACTCCACTCTCATTAACCTCGATTCAGGCCACAGCAGGCGTCAGCTTCTGCATCGAACCCAGAGTATGCCCAACACTGAAGCATTTAGCAGCTAAAGAGTCCGATTTTACTCTCGTCAGGTGGCCAAAATCATGGCTCCATGTTAGCTAAGTTAAAAATGTGATAATAATTCACTGTTATAGTTTTTAAGCCTGTTACACTGCCCCCAAGTGGCAAATATTTATTTATAAGCAGCTTGGAGGACACCTGCTGTTGAAATGTCATTGATTGATGATCCCATCTGTTGTTTATTTGTCATTTGACCAGATGCTTTTATTTACCTTAATTAAGGGTTGCAATTAATGATTATTTTCATGATCAGTTCATCTGTTTTTAGTACTTTTGGATTCATTATTTGGTTTAAAAAATGTTACACTGTTACACTTTCAGAAAGCCTCTTGTGCCATCTTTAGATGTTTGTTTTGTTCAAACATCTGTTAGAAGCTAAATATATTTTTAAAGTCACAAAACCATCAAACTTTAATTTACATTTTTAATTATTTTTGGCAGAAATTATTGATTGATTTGACAAATGTTTCTGTTAATAGACCTAATGATACATCACTTCTTTCCTTTGTGACAGTAGTATTGTTACAGGACACACACACCACTCTAATCTACACACACATTCATACACGCACAGATGCTCACAAACAAAGCAATACAGATATTGACTAACGACTGTTGCTCTCCTTCTTCCCGCCCTCCTCTCTGGCCTTCAGGTTGCCATGGCGACGGTGGTGATGGAGCAGATCGGTCGCCTGTTCATCAACGCGCAGCAGCTGCGTCAGATCCCTCAGCTGCTGGAGTCGGCCTTCCCCACGCTGCCTTGCACCGTCAAGTTGTCGGACGTCCCCTCGGTGTTCCGCGAGCGTCACATCCTCACCGGCTACAGGCAGCCGGACCAGAGCTGGCGCTACTACTTCCTCACCCTCTTCCAAAGGCACAACGAGACCCTCAACGTGTGGACCCACCTGCTTGCGGCGCTCGTCATCCTGGTGAAGTGGCAGGAGATCTCGGAGACGGTGGATTTCCTGCGAGACCCTCACGCTCAGCCGCTCTTCATCGTGCTCCTGGCGGCCTTCACCTACCTCTCCTTCAGCGCGCTCGCTCACCTCCTCTCCGCCAAGTCCGAGCTCTCCTACTACACCTTCTACTTCCTCGACTACGTGGGGGTCTCTGTGTACCAGTATGGCAGTGCCCTGGCGCACTACTACTACGCCATCGAGAAGGAGTGGCACACTAAAGTGCGAGGGCTATTCCTACCTGCTGCAGCGTTCCTGGCCTGGCTCACCTGCTTCGGCTGCTGCTACGGGAAATACGCCAGTCATGATCTGCCCAAGTTTGCCAACAAGCTCTTCCAGGTGGTGCCCTCAGCCCTGGCTTACTGCTTAGACATAAGCCCGGTGGTTCACCGCATCTACAGCTGCTACCAGGAGGGCTGCTCCGACCCGGTGGTGGCGTACCATTTCTACCACGTGCTCTTTTTCCTCATCAGCGCCTATTTCTTCTGCTGCCCGCACCCGGAGAGCTTGTTCCCAGGGAGGTGTGACTTCATCGGGCAGGGCCACCAGCTCTTCCACATCTTCGTGGTGGTGTGCACGCTGACGCAGATCGAGGCGCTGCGAACTGACTTCACAGAGCGCCGGCCCTTCTACGAGCGTCTGCACGGTGACCTCGCACACGACGCCGTGGCACTCTTCATCTTCACTGCCTGCTGCAGCGCTCTGACCGCTTTCTACGTGCGCCAGCGTGTTCGTGCCTCTCTCCACGAGAAGGAGCACTAAGAAATGAGGAAACAAAAAGTCTAAATTACTTCACTCTGTGACCGTTTATTTCAATATGTCAAATGTTTTTTTGTCAGATTGTGACAGTGACTTCTGATCATTTCTCCTCCATGTGATCTGCCAAACAACCAGTGAGCTAAAAACGTGACTAAAGGTGTGTTTGTGACTTAAAATGAGGAAAAGGGAATGTTATAATTTTACTGTATTATTGCAGGTAGTACTTAAACACTGCAACAAGTCCTTACGTCTTTACTCTGCTCCTTTATTAGTGTGTGAGGTTGTTTTAGTCAGAGTCTAAAGAAATGTGGTTTATGTTCTGAATTCAGTTTTCTGTCAAGTTCAGCAGAAAAATTAAGAGACTAGTTTCGTAAAAATGCTCGTTACCAAATCTTATTCAGAATAATTTGACTCGGTTAATAAAATAGTTGGATTTTGAACCATGCAAGCATTTATTTTAACAATTTATAGTCCCTAAACTCGCTGCGTTTCGCAGCAAGAAACAAATATTAATCCAATTTCAACCGTGGGTCTTTCCGACGCTTGATGTTTTCTCCGTTTAGATTCTGCCCCTCTCGTTAAAGGATCAAAGCAGGGATTTTATTTAATTTATTTTAACACTGTGCCACACAAAGATTTAAAACACTTTAAAGTTGAGAGCTAAATTTGAAAACCAAATATTTAACCTCTTATAAAAAAGGATTCTGTTAAATAAGATTTAAAAATGAGGCTGGCACTCAGTATTGGTTAAGACATAGGCAGAAGATTACTGATGTCTCTTTGTTGTCGTGACGATGTTCACTTTTTTTTATTCTAAGGGCTGGAACTTCAGCTTTTGCCTTTTCACGTCCCATGATGTCAGTGCTTCTGCGCGCGTTGTTTTCGTTGTGCGTCGACCAGATTTGCGTCGCAGGAGCCGAGTCTGACCGTTGTTCTGCTTTTGGTATGTTTTTGTTTTTGTATGATGAATATGTATGTGCCTCTACGCATGTCTTTTGGTATATACTGTGGAAATGTAAGTGTGTGAATGTCTACGAAAGCTTCGCCTTGCACTCCTTTCTTACCTTGTAAATAAGCTGTGTTTCTCTTGGAATTATTTGCATCCCATTTTCTCTCCACCTAAAAGCACTCGGAAGCGGACGCATCATTCTTCTGGTGGAAACAGCACATTCCTCTTTTGGAGCGCGTGTTGTGTTCAGTGTCCTCCCGCCTTTTCAGACTGTAATGGCTATAAATTCATCATTTCACACTGCAGCACTGTTACGCTAAAGAGCCCCTTTGTTTTTTTCCTCCTCCTTTGATGACTTTTGTTATAAAAATATCACACAGATATGGCTCACTGATAATGTTGCTTAGATTTTTATCTCACAGAATCTGTATTCATTACAGCACTCTGTGTTCATGATGGTGTTTAATGTGCCAATGAATCTGTTGTTGCTTCAGTGATGGTACTACTGAGAGATGGATGCAGAGACACACTGTCAGCGGTGATTTCAATGATGTCTTGACATGATATTTGTGAGATTTTAACCTTAACGCCCCTAAAATATGAACCTTCTAACTGTTGACTGTGGCACTACTGACCTGGTCTCATCACGCACTGCCTGAATCAACACTGTACATACTGTAGCTGACAACACTGGCTATGTTTACATGCATGGAGGGATCTGCTAATGTGCTTATTCTGGTTTGTGTTGACTCTTGGAGATGTAATTATACTGAATCATTTAGGTAATCATGTGCAAACCTCTTTAAGACGCCTCCCTTGTCGTGAGAAGGAAACCAGACGGAGGCTCTTGTTTTGTACATGCGGAGTGAGAGCGGCTTCATTATAGGCTAATGATATCCAATTGGCAAATGAAGCCTATAAGCTGCCTGTGTCTAATTTACTACTGGGATTATTTCTTTCCCGAGTTTGTGCCACTATGGAAACTCTGTCGCAGATGATCTAAATTGTGAACAGATCAAAGTGGACCGTGGTCGGCTGAATCCGTGTGTAAACGTAGCCTCTGATGCCACCCGATGCTTCCCTTTACCCCCTTTATGAAAGCAGGGTGAGAGGGACCAGAATGTCTTCTGCCTCCTGGAAATATGTGTGACTGACTGTACTAATATTCTGTGGTATTTAAGAAAATAAAGTGTTACAATAACTTCAGTTCGTCCTGAGTTTTTAGAGGTTAGGGGTCATATGGAGGCCAAGAAAGGCAATAAAATGTGCACCAGATGAGCAGCAGAAAGAGGCTTTACATTTAAGCACTGCTGGGTTTTAAAGATTAACTCTGGAAACCAGCTGTAAGATTCTATGTGGTTTGAGTTCCCCACTTTGAAATTAAATTCAAGCTAATTTCCAAAACTTAATTTTAACTCTTTTTAAGGGTTCATACGCAGATTAAAAAAAGCTGCGTTCAAGTGCCTCAAATTCAGCTGGTATTTTTTGGACCAACGGGCTCAAGTCATGTCAAAAAAAATAAATTGGATTGGTAAAATTCAGACACCAGAATTGAAGATGAAAAAAAACCTTTGAAGATCGAGGCTACAGAAGATAGTCAAATGAGCAGGTGGAATCCATCAGACTTTTTGCTCTTTGAGGTTTCATTCATGTGAGGCTCGTGATTCAAAAGAGAGAAATTCAAAAGAACGACTGGAAATTCCCAACAGTAAATTTATGATGAAAAAGTGAAACTAAATTTCTAAGAAAGGGTGTTTTAAAACTGCAGACATTCTTCAGAAAAATTGAATAAAGTAACGTGTTTAAATGGTTTAATATTCTGGCGGTGATTATGTTTCACAGTTAGGTTTGTAGAGTCAAATTGTTCTGGCATTACTCTGCTTTCATAGATCACAAAACTTGAATGTCTGAATGTATCAAATGAAGCTGAGCTGTGATGTGACTGTTTACATTTGTTATGTAATCCAATACAGCAGCTCAGCCAAAACATTTGCTTTTATGTTGCCTGGAAAATACAGGCTTTTTCTAAGCTGTCATAGAGGTGTTAATTCAATGATGTTTCAGCACCAAGGTCATAATTGGTGGTGGGGCTGAGCTGAGCTGCATTATATTCAGAGGTGTTTCAAATACTCTGGCCCCTCATGTATGTAAATAGGGAGGACAAAAAATGTGAGACACATCTCAATATAATGTTCAGTACAACACCTTTAACTCTGGCCTCAGTAATAAACAATATTATTTACACACAACAAAACAAAAGTCAACAAAAACTAAACCTCATGAAAGCAGAATCCATGGCAGTGCTGTTCTATTGAGCTGCATTAGACTACAGGTGTACCTAATGAAGTGGCTGGTGAGTGTATATTATACAGTATATTGTAGGGCTGCACGGTGGTTGAGTGGTTAGCGCTGTCGCCTCACAGCAAGACGGTTCACACCCCGGTTCTGACGTAGTAGGCCTTTGTGTGAAGAGTTTGCATGTTCTCCCCGTGCATGCGTGGGTTCCCTCCGGGTACTCCGGTTTCCTCCCACAGTCCAATGTTCATTGCTGACTCTATAATTGTCCGTAGTGCGCGTGAAAGGTTGTCTGTCTCTATGTGTGATTGACTGGCGGCTTATAGGTTATAACCCGCCTCTTTTCCAGTGACAGCTGGGATAGGCTCCAGCCCCCTGCGAACCTGAACAGAGATGATGGATGACATATATCTCATATTATATTTACAACGAAGCATTCTTGGTTCTAAAAGCCCACAAATGTGAACCAGACAACAAAAGGAGCGTTTCTAGTTACAAAATGAAGCCTAAGAGCAGAATACAGCCTCCTCTCTTCACAGGAAATATAACTGTTCTGGATGCACATCAGTTTTATAACCTTATAAGTTATCTTATTCTCATTCACGTCGTCGCAGAGATGTACAGCTGGCAGTTAGAGCTCTGGACTGCAGGTTATGATGTGGCATATAGGTATGATATACAGTGAAGACAGGTCCTCTTAAGTATCCTGCCGTTTCTCACACGTCTCAGCTTTTATGAGTGATGGTTCCATCGCCAGCAGAGGGCAGCCTTGTTGTTTGGTAACAGACAGTTTGACGGCAAAGGTGTAACGGTAGCGTCTTGAGAGGATTGACTGATTTTAGGGATTGTGAGGGGGTAAAAGGGTATTCTCAGAAAGATGTAGAGTATGTGTGTTTTTTGAATGATCTTGATGTGCTTTTGAGCACAAGAAAAAATAAAGAAGCAGATATAAAAATGACAGACATTTACTGGTGAAAACATGGCCTTCTGATGTTGACTGTTGAACATAAATACTGTTTCAATCATCCTGTACATCTGTGAGTAAAACTGGCTTAAAAAGTTCAACAAAGCCTCACAGTTATGATCATAAAACATTAAATACCAGAGGATAAGAAAATATGTGTTCTAAAGGTTTATGATAACTTGCATAAATCCACTAAGACACTGTTTACCTCTGCAGGTTGATTAACACAGCATCGTGTGTGTCCCTCTGTCTCGGGTCACAAAGGATGACAGACAGCTCTTCTCCTCTCTTCAGTAAACATGAGTCACAAACAGACAAGCAAACAATTACTTTCATCTTAAGCAAAGAGCTCTTAATGGTGTCCTGCCCGGAAAATAAAAGTTGCATCATTCGGAGTTCTCCTGGACGGACAAGCTCAATAACTCTGCAAGATTGATTTCATCCCACGACACTGATGTTTACAAGAATTAATCTTTCCATTAGGGGGCACAAACGATCTGCTTTTCCTCCCGTATATTCATCACCGCTCTGTCACAGCACTTTAATAACAAACCTGCAGGTCAATCAAGACACTTTTTTCCCTATATAAATGCAAGTTATTGATAGTGATGCCCTGCTGCTGTAACATACAAGAATAATTAAGCACCATCTGCAGCCGGGCAGACTGAACAATATGCCGTTTCCTTTGTTGAATTAAACCTCCAGTGAAAATGAGCAAAAGTTAATTACGGCTGTAAACATTTGCTCACCAGTCTAAGAATAATATTACATGATTCCATTTTGTTATTCATTCAGATGTTCCTCTGGGAAATGGAGTTGGACTCGTTTTTGCTCAGGCTGCAGGCTCGTGGGAGGCACGTACGCTTTATATACAGTACGCACATGTTCTGTGTATGAGGATGTTGGGCTGCAGGGGCGTGTCCAGACTGGGGGGGCCAACTCTAATCTATGCAGGGGGGCATGAAGTATGTGTGTGCAAATACACATCTGAATATCACTTACCATTTCTATTTCCACTCATCATATCTACTTTCACTACTAACATTAAGGTATCACACAAACGTTACAGTCCTGAGGGGTGTATTACCCGACGAAGATCGGGTCTGTTGAGCCCTAACCCGGTGTTTTCTGTGTCACATAGCTGGCTCTCTTTTAACCTGGATATATCACCATGGTAACTTACTCTGCAAAGTTAACTTGGTCGGTACCAGGTTATGTTCAGAGTTTGCGCCGGCCTTACATTTCTAATGTCCTGGCGTCCTGGATGTTTTTTCTGTGTTCTTTTGGAATGTTACGTTATGCATGTGCGGCTGTGGCTCAGTGGTAGAGTCGGCCGTCCTTAAATCGTAAGGTCGGGGTTCGATCCCCAGCTCCCTCAGGCTACATGTCAAGTCTCAACCTTGGGCACTGAACCCCAAATTGCTCCCGGCATAGCCAACGGGTATGAATGTAAAATCTGATTGACAGTTGGCCTCTGCCATCAGTGTGTGAATGTGTGTATGAATGGGTGAATGTGTTATGTAGTGTAAAAGCATTTACCATTTACCATGCCAAGACACAGAAGATGCATACAGTAGCATGTAGCCGACTGTATGCATCGCATTTCGGAGCCTACACATTCAGTAAGTTCTTCTAGTTTTTACCTGTTTGGGTAAAATCCCAGCAGGTCGTCCAAACAGTAAAAGACGACCTGCTGGGGACACAGCATCTAAGAGACATCTAAGGAGACTGGATCACGTTTTTATGTTTGGTCCTAATGTCCTGTCAGGTCTGTTTTACACGGCTTGTTTTGCAGCTAAAACGCAGATTAAAAAATGGATGAGTCTATAGGTATTTATCACAGATAACATCAAATTAATTAATTAATTTGAATTGTATTTGGACAAATACTAAAGTTATTTCCTTCATGCATGAAGTGAAAGCATCCGACCTACTGAAATCATCAATGTGCATCATTGTTACAGTTTAATAGTTTGTGTAGTTGTGATGTAAAATAAATACATTAATTTCAAATTAAAATACATTTCTGTGGCATTCCTTTTGTGCCTTATTGCAGCAGCAGTGTTGGTTTTTACCGTAATCAGTTTTTGTATTTTCTTCATCGCTTAAACAGTCTGACTGAAGCAGGCAGACGATCGCTCCTTGTTGTGTGGAAGAAGTGTCAAATGATGCATAAAAACAGAGAAAGTTCATAACCACCTTCGTGATAACCGTCATCTCCTACTGGTGATACCCGTCATCTCCTACTGGTGCTTGAGGCTTTGTTGAGCCAGCTTACCCAAAGAAAGCCTGGGTATGTTGAATTTGCTTCGTAGTGTACCCCTCTGTTATTTTTATTTACAGAATAAGACCACAGAGAGGCACCATACACATCTTCCATGCTTATTTTCAAAGGACTCATGAAACAAGATGTATCGTCACAGTGCAAAGGACAAAAAAGAAAACGTGTTACATTGAAATGAAATGAAAGCTATGAGCAGCCTGTTGCAACACAGCCCCCATAGTTGGTTTGAACGCTGCCTCTGATCGGGCAAATAGCCAATCATAAGCCCCTTGCACACATGCACTCCTGAAAAATATCCCGCCATTGTCTGGGTGGGCTGCACCATCTTTATGCAGAACATTTACTGTGAGCAAGTGGGCGGAGTGATGATGTTCATATCGTGCGATTCGAACTATGCAAAACCGTTACAGCAAACAGGATGATTGAAATCACCCGATGTTGAAGAAGAAGGTTCATTTACAGGACGACATGGGCAAAGATGTCGGCAAATTGGAGCGATGAAGAGATGTGGGAGTTTCTTTTGGATCTGAGGGCCGACGCCAGATTGTGTCATGTCCCGCCTCATCTCTATTTACAGATTCTACATAGAAATGCAGAATCTGTTGGCAGGGGCGTGGATTTTTATAGCAGCAAGTGTTCTGGTTTCCATTTGTACTGTTCACTTGTAGTCCGAGTAATATTGACCGATCACATATCAGCAGGCTGCGGCGTATGCAGGAAAAACAGTCCGTAAGGAGAGCAAAAGCAGGCGGAACGTAAAGCGCCGTAATGCCATCCCGGGTCCCCTCAGCGGCTATCTGACGATGATTAAGCTTCTTATGAATCTCTATAAACAGACATCTGCATGCTAACAGCTAACAATCTGTTCTAGATCAAAAATGCAGCTTGAGATAAATTCTCTTGACGCTGTGTCATGAAAGCAGCTCAGCCTTCAGATTTCCCGACTTCCTCAAATGCATCAGAAATGATCGATTCGACCTCCGTTCAACAAACGAGCATTTTAAAAGTAGTTTTCTTCTCCTCTTGAGGACAGACCTGACAAAGCTTCATTTTTACTTTATACTAATCTGCATCATGATGTTTGGGCAAAGGTAAGACCTGTAAACAAGTAAATCACAAGAAAAACGGGTTCTTTTTCTGTTAATGCAGCAAGCGGAAAAGGAAGTCGTTTATCACTAATTGCTGGCTACACACCCGACATGTTCACCTCCCGCTGTGAGGGGCATGTGCACAAGGGCAACTCTGGAAAATGTCAGGGGTGTTGAAATTTTCTGGAAATTATCAGGAGTGCATGCGCGTGTGAGCGTGTGAAAGGGGCCATCGTTTCAGGGGCACCTGGGGTGGCCAATCAGATTTCAGGGGGGCCTCTTCTTACTCACAAACATACATAACATTTATATCCTGTGTGACTGGAATTTCATAATTAAAACATCTAAAGTATATATTCCAGAGATGGAGGGTAGTAATTGAAATACAAGACAGAAATGGGCTCCTGATGGATCCGCCTTGGGTGTGATTAATTCACAGTATTACACACTCAGAAGCTCTTAAATCAAACGGCAGAGATAGTGATAATTACCTTACAGCCTGCTTCCTGTCCTCTAACTATCAATCGCCTCCCCAGGCTCCATCAATTTCCCTCCGCCTGTTCCCTGAGCAGCTCAGCGTCCCTCTCCGCCCAGCTTCACTCGTCTCCTCTCCCTCTGTCGAGCTTCCTCTCTCTGCAAGCTGCGCTGCAATGCTGTTGCTCCTCTCCACTCCTTTTTAAACGCTTCATTTGCTTTGTATGATTTGTATCAAGGTTGGCGAGGAAATATTGGGTGGCCTTGGTCTCCTATCCTGTTTTGTAATTAGAGGTTTGACTTGCCAGAGGGAACAGCTTTGTTCAGAGTTATTAAATCGCCTTCTCTTTCTGCCAGGTGACAGACAGCCAAACTCTTATTCCATCTCTCAGTTTTTTTTTTTTTGATGAACCTCTTCTGCGCTGCCAGGTATTTTGTTCCCACATCCTTTGTTATTGTGACATTTTCATATGGTCTCTCGCTTTTGGTTATTATGTGGAGAAAAGCTCTGGGAAAATCACTGTTTTATGAGGGATGTAATATAATATGCAGAGCCGAACAAAGCATTATCAGAGTGGAAATTACTAATGTATCAAAATGGAAACGCAGGCTAATATCTGTCCTCTAGTAATGTACTCACAAGTCGTAATAGTACAGAGTCAGTGCATATTGAAGAAGCAGCAGTGTCAAATATCTCTCCCACTAGAGCCCCATTTTCTACTTGATACAGTCGATTTAGGCCCCATTACAACATAAATAATTGTCTGTTTAAAGTTTAAAAGTGTGTTGAAAAGACTTTGAAATGCTGAATTGGTCTAAAATGTTCAATAACACACTTAATTAAAGGCAGACAGCGTTTAGTACGGCCTATACGCCTGTAAACCAGGTACACGTTACATTGTGAATGCTCGTTTTGTAGATTTGAAGGCTTTTTAGATTTGGGCCTTTTGCTTATTTGCTTCTTTCTCTAAAGATTTTGATGAGAAAATTGACTCCTCACTCATATCTGTAGATTTTATATGAAGCTAAAGCCAAGACATGGTTGGTTTAGCTTAGCTTAGCTTCGCTTAGCATAAACAGGTGTAAAAGGCTTGGCTGGTTCTTTCACAGTAAACATATATTGTTTGTTTAAACTGCACACAAACCGAAGTGTTAAAATAACAAGCTGTGGTTATGGGAGGCTACACTCAGTCTTTTTGCTAAGCTAAGCTAAGCGTGTCCAAGCTCAAATTTCACAATTCACAGAGTTATCAAACTTCTCATCTAACTCTGAAAAAAATCAAATGATGACAGCATTTGACAAAAGTCAGACTTCCTTTTAATCTTTACAAGAACAATAAGAGATTTTTCAGAACCTTCATGGCTCCAGCTTCAAAAACGTGTTTCTGCTCTTTGAAGAAATGAAACGAAACGTGTTCAAAGACCTGGGCCTGTGTAGGTTTTGAATGTCTGTACTTTGGTTCAAGTCGGAAACGAACACTGGGCCTCCATTGTTCGACTAACGTTCAGACCAGGGATGCACAATGAATCGCAATATGAACATTTGCAATAAAAAGTCGCGATGAATAAGAAAATTTATTGTACGCAAACAAGCCATGTAGTATGCAGCAATTTAACCTATTGGATGAAGCCCTGGGTGTCACGGCCATGCTTTCACACGATTTTGATGCGGTCAGATGAACGGGTATTGTGTAAAACACGCAGAAGAGCCGACAGTCAAAGAAACTGCATTATAGCCAACATTCACTCTAATATTTGAGTATCACACTTCATATTGTCATTGAATATTTTAATTGCACATTGCAGATTTTCCTTGCACATCGTGCAGACCTAATGCAATTTAACACGTTAAATGTCATAGCCTGTAACACTTGTCACCCAGCTCTCCTCTTTAACTGCTTTCTGCACTGTTTTCCAGAGTCGCATTTAACAACTGGAGTGGGTTTTGTACTTTACAGTGTTCGGTTTATTCAGTAACCATACTGTTTATTGTTCAAGAGAGTCACTGTTGCATTAGAGCCAAAATAAGTACCTGTAATGTAAATGGTGTATTTTGCTGTTAAACTAGCAAAGAGAAGGAGCATTTATTTGAATATTTTCCCAAACGTTCCATTGTCCTCGCTGGCCTTGATCTACACTACACAGCTTATTATACAGCGCTGTCAGAATTCACTACAAACATTATAGATTCACTGGTTTTAAAGGAGACATTTCTTACCTCCTCTTCATCTTTACTGCTTCCTCGATGCTCCTTGCTTCACCAATCAGCTCGCCCCCTGATCGGGCCTATTCATCATGGGCTGGTTGAGGAGATACTGGAGGCTGGCGTAAGTGAGGAGGAGGCACGTCTGCCCTATCTGAAGGTCTCTCTCTCTCTCCTGCCAAAGAGAGGAAAGCTCAAGGATAATTAATTCCCTCCTCCTGCCCCCTAACCTCTCTGTATACAGCAGGGTTACACACTCCCAACACACTGTACTCAGATAACCAGCGAGTGTGAAACTTTCAGAAGCGTGGATGTTTGTGTTTTTCTCTCAGCAGGCAGGTGCTGGTGCAACTTAGGGGGGCAGACAGACTTGTTTTGTGGGTGTATTGTTAAAATAACCTTTTGCTCACTTGGAGTTGAAGCATGACAGCAAATACTGCAGGATATTCTTTACTCTTTCCTAAACCTGTGGACTCATTTGTCATCTGCTTTTGGCTGTAGTTTATATTCTCTGCATATTTTCAGTGTGTCAGTGTAACTACTCTCCCACAATGCAATGCACATAAGAAATGGAGCTGCAAAACAACTGGACAGATATGTGATAGATGGATATTCTGGGGAATAAGCTTATGTGAGTTTGATGAAAAAATGTATGTTATTTTCATGGCTGTAGAGACATTATGCAGCTTAGGTTAGCTTAGCATAAGCAAAAGAAACAGCTAGCTTAAAGATAACAAAATTCACTTACAAGCAGCTCTGAAGCTCACCATACCTCACCCATATCTGTAGATTTTATATGACGCTGAAGCAAGGACATGGTTGGTTTAGCTTAACTTAGCTTAGCTTCGCATAAAGAGTGGAAACAGGTGTAAAAGGCTTTGCTGGTTCTTTCATAGGAAACCTCATATATTGCACACAAACCGAAGTGTTAAAATAGCAAGCTGTAGTTATGGGAGGCTGCACTCAGTGTTTTTGCTAAGCTAAGCTAACCGTGTCCTAGCTCAAATTTCATAATTCACAGAGTTATCAAACTTCTCATCTACCTCTAAAAAAAATCAAATAATGACAGCATTTGCCAAAAGTCAGACTCAGTCAGAAATTTCAAAACCTTCATGGCTGCAGCTTCAAAAATGTGTTGCACTTCTAAGAAATGAAACAAAAGTTGAGCAAACAAAGACCTACGTTTTGAATGTCTGTACTTTGGTTCAAGTTGGAAACTTACATGGGCCTTCTTTGTTTCACTAACATTCAGACCAGACACATCCCTCTGCCATTTAACACATTAAATATGAATAGTTTAGTCTAAGAAGGACTAGAGTAAAAACAACGCATTGTATTTATACAGAGGTACAATTATGAACCATTACGTTTTCAGAAATATGTTACTTCCTGCAGTCTCTGGCAAAGCCTGGGGAACGGCCAGGCACATAAACCCTCTAAAACACAAATTATCATTTTTACACATAAACAAACAAAACTGTGTTGAGTGTTTCAGTGTGATGGCCACAGCCACACAGTAAAAGTCTTACACATTCACACCATTATGACAAGTTATTTTCATCATGTTAAATTATATAAAACACTCTGTTTGGTCTAAAGTTTCTTAAATAGTAATTTTGGATTGCAAATTGTTTGTAAACACTGTATTTACATTTGTCTTTGCTATATTAATTCATTTCTCTTTTCCTCTGAGTTACCTGGCTGCTGTGTCTCCTTCCTGGTTTGCCAAAAGATGTCTATGAGGGCGGAGACTGGCTTTATGAAGGAGGACCATACCAAGTGCTCAGACAGCATGGGGGGGGGGGGGGGGGGGGGGGTCAGGGTTCCTTTTTGTTAGGTGTGAGTCATGTTGCATGTTGTTCTCCCCCGTGTGTTTAGTCTTGGTCTGGTCGGCTTGTATAAGGGGGCTCAGGGCTCAATCTGTAAGGTCTGTTAGTTGACTTCACATCTGCTTCAGTAAGTATTATTTTTCAGTAGAGCTATGTTGACCTCTTTTAAAGGGCCCTGATTTAATTATTTACTGAAAGTCTTTTTTTTTTTACTTGGACTTTTTACCTTTGTTTGTTAAGTGCATGTAGGCCAGATATTCTTCTATCTTGAAAAGAGTCAGTCATCTGCTTTCCACTTGTTTTCTGTCTTTATGCTAAGCTAAGCTAATCACCTGCTAGCTGTGACATTTACCACACAGACATGTATGGTTTCAATCTTCTCACCTTACTCTCAGCAACCTAAATAAGCATATAGAAGAATTTATAACTATTGCATTAAAGCTAATTGTGGATAAAGCGGTTTCAGAAACGCCTCAGAAAAACAAAAAATAGCAAATAAACTTTTGGTAAAAACTTTGGTCTCTTATTGTTAAATTGTTTTTATCAGTTCAATTTGTCATCACTTAAATAAGTTTGATTGACACCAGTAAGGACAACCACCGTATAATTTCCTGTTGGTTTTAAACAGTTAAGTACATAGATGTCTTGTATCCTCAGTGACAGTGAAACATAAAGACTATACAGCACACACTGTATACAGTTGTAGTATGGAAATGGGACACAGGATTTGCATGTTCTGTATGGCTGATTTAAATGTGGAGTAAATTACAGCCTTGATGGTTACGTTCCTGTCAAAATGTCAAACTGGTTATCCTCTTACACTATATATCTTTTCTTTATTCTTACAGAAGAGTCTTTATGTTCGATTCTGAAAACCCATCACCTGGTGAAGAGCGCCCGCCTCCTCCTCCACCACACTGTGAGTTTTCTCTAAAGACTGCAGATGGCTCGGGATCCTTTTGTCGAAGTCGATCTATACGCTTCCTCTGCTCATCTCTGTTCCTCGATTCACACTATTCAATTACCCGTGCACCTGCAGCACCCGTTTCAATTTTCTGACGGAAGCTTATGAAATGAGACGCCATTTAAAGTTTCTCTACAATAAAATCTTTACAGTATTCTATATTGCAAATCAACCTTGAAGAGTTACTTTATGATGGAGCGGTTAGAATAACTGAGTGAACGATGAAGATAGATTAATGCTGGTACAGAAGAGAGTCTCTTCTTTCACTTGTAACCTTGAATGTCATTCTCGGGTCAATAAATGTCGCAAGTCTTTCAGGGATTACGTCAACGCTGAGGATTAGAACAGAAATTGTTAAATTGAGTTTGGGGGAGGTACAGAGACTATAAAGGGAAATGTTGCTGTCGTTTATTGGCTCGGTGTTGCTGACTTTCTCCCTCTTCAAAGCGCAGAAGACCTGAGAGCCGCTTGAAACTGGCAACCTGCTCTGATCCCCTTTCTGCAGTCAAACCGGCTTATTCAGCAACTGTTGAGCATCCTGTGGGAGACAGATTTTGTGTGAGAAATTGTGCACCAATTGTAGAGGAAGTCTGTCAATACAAAATAAAAGCAGGTGCCAGAGATTGTGCGTACAGTGGCTCCAGTGATAAGAAGGAAGTTAAACTGATTGAAAATGATTATTTAATATGTAGTGAGAATAGAAATACCAAAGACTAACAACAACCAGAGGCAGTATGAAAAAAGCACAGATTCCTAGACCGACTTATTTAAATCTTTAACACAAACAAATGGGCTCTTTATGTTAGCAGTGAATGTATGCATGCAGCTTTCAAAGGATATATAGCGCTGTTGGGCTGCCAGACTGCTTTAAAGGGAGGAAAATAAACTACTTTAGAGTCGGCTCAGAGGTAAAGTGGCTCGCCCTCCAATCGGAAGGTTGGTGGTTTGATCCCCAGCTGCTCCTGTCTACATATCGATGTGCGTGAATGTATAAGGGTCTTGCATGGCACTCCATCGGTGTATGAATGCGTGTGTTAAAGAATTGTCAGAAGACTAGAAAGGCACCATGTACACTAACTGCAGCCTATGCACCATTTTAGCATGAATTTTACAACAATGCGGACAAGAAGGAACATGACAGGGGTCCCTTGTAGTGACAAACCAGCACAGAATTACTGAACTCTGCAGTTCTTAACATCTGTTTTGGCCTCTTTCAGCCTGCAAAGACCGCTAAGGCCGAACTGAAATGAGACGGCCTGGTCTGCGTAGGACTTCCTGTTTGCGTCACCAGCTGTTCCCGTTCCCGCCCTTACACTTGCGTCACCAAATGCCACTTCTGTCGCCTTGCAACAGGTAGCTAACAGGCTAAGTAGCTAAATTAAACGAATTTTAAAGATAATTTAAAGTTACAAGGCCTCTTTCGTTTTTTGTATCACTAGCCATGCGATTGAGTTGAAACCAAAAACGTTTACATTTAAAAGTTTAAGAGTCCGCCATCTTGTTTGAATTAGCAACGCAATGAATCTCGGGGTACGTTGGGCCACGACGGATGCACCCGATGGATCCTTCGCAGCCCGGGAAAAGGAGGACGCATTTGTCAGCCGCATCTGTAAGGAGTCAGGACACAGCAAATGAGTCAATAAGCCCTTTAAAAGGAGAGGTCACTGACTCGCTCTAATGAAGGATATTCACAAACACAGGCTCTAGTTTTGAGTAGAATTAAAAGCTTAAGGAGTGCCATCTTGCCTTGCTTTAACGAAAGCAACACAATGCAGCTCTGTTACATAAGGTGTGATGTTTACCTGCGCAGCACCGAGAGGGATGAAAGTGTGTGTAAAAGACTGTTGAAGGTGAAAATAGAGGAGCATTTAGCAGCTAATTATGTGGATATTTCCCTCAGGAGAACAAAACAGAGCTTAAGGAAAGTGAGTACTGGACTTAATCGTTATAAGCGAGGAAAACAGTATCACCCAAATGAACACAAAATATTAATGCATTGGGAAATCACAGAGCCACAGGTGGTGTTTTGCACTGATCATACTGGTTCCTCATTTGAAGCCTTGTAATATCTGAAAAACAAAACCTGCCTTTGTTAAGAGACCCAAAGTAATCTAAACCTCCCAAATCCCTGCGTTCATGTTACACACCCTGCTTATCTGCTGAGGAGGGGAGTTGGGAGTATTCACAAAAGAACTGTGCAGATGTATGAAACAAGAGAAGCCCGTGCCCGTCACTCTGAAACAATAGTTATAATGTGATGAGTGTATCTTGACAAAATCTAAATAGAAGTGTCTGAGGGAAAACGGGGGAGCGGTGGAGGCAATCGCAGCGGTGTGAAGCTCCCGGCTCTGTGAACAGACGCGGGCTGATAGATGGGGCCCGGGCTGACAGCACCCGCACAGTAACTAAATCACACGGAGGAGGGGCGCGGCTGATAAAAACTCTGGGACTGTCACAGCTTTCTGATTAAAGTTCTCTTTCAGGAGCTCCATTGTGAGAAAGCAGCACTTGGTTTCAGAGTTTTTAGAGATGCAGGGGGGAGGTGAGGTAACCCGAGCACCACCTCTGCAAAACAGTGTAGCATAATGTGCATTAAATACTGTCCATAAAATCTCTGCAAATCTGGATTTAGTTATAAATTAGGGTGATGAGAATTTGTTATAAACATGACTGATAGAAAAATGCCCCAAAAATAGATTTATATACTGTTAAAATCAACATCTTGTATAACCGCTGATACATTAGCATAATGAGATCTGGCTGTGTTCCACTGATTCTTGCAGTTAATTTGAAGATTAGTTTCGGTGCGATACAGAATTAATTTCAGCACATCCCAGTCCAAATGAATCCGGCTGCAGATTTTATGAAAGATTGATGATATGTTCACTTCAAATAAATATCTGCGTGAAGCTAACGTAGTTTGCATTTTGGCGTAAGGTTAAGAGTCCTCTTGAAGACAGCGCCCTTGAAAGAGACCACGATGTATTTCAAGCTGTTTGAAGAGCAGCCCCTTTGTGCTTTAATGAAGCACACACCCACGTGCACTTGTGAGTCATCTTCCTGTGCTGCTGTTGACAGCTGGCTCAACTACTTATATGTAGCAGTCACTGTCATGAAACCAGACCGGGCAATAAGTATTCACTGATATGTTAGAAGCAATGCTTAAACTGGAAAATTCAAAGTACAAAACAAACTGAAAGCAGTTGGAAAAGCAGTTTTTTGCTCCATATGGTGCACAAGGAGAGAATCATTACTGTAATGATGTTCAAATGACATTCAGTCGACACTAATAACCGAATACAACTTGCAGCCTTCTGTTTAACAAGAATCCAAACCTGAAATTGAACAACACAGATGTCAGCACAGTTCAGTATTTTATTCCTGCAATGAGGTGCAATCTAAATGTTTGTATTCTCAGCCTGTGTCCTTGCAGCACCATGCATCATAGAGGAAAGGAATGTGTTTAATGGTGAAGATTAAAGGTATAATAAGTAGTATTCTCCTCGGCTCTTCGTCACCAGAAGCTCACTCTCACTCTCTCGTGCAAGAACACGTCCACCCCGCCGAGCTAACACCGACAACATCACGGTTACCTTTATGCTAGCATGCTAACCACTGGTTAACTTGTCCTACCCGGTCTGAGGCACCTACCTGTCCAACAGAAAGAAGGCCAACTCTGCATCGCTCTTTCACCATGTTCGCCGCTCTGAATGGGGCCCAGTTGCTAATTTGAACCACTCCCACACTCATCTATACGCTGTGATTGACTCAGGGAACCACGACAGCGCCCCTCCTGAAAACGTCCCGTGCAAAGCAAAACAACAGAATAGATGCAGAGGGAAGGGTCTCACAAGGGTCTGCACTAACTCACCAACAAACATGTATAGAGGCCCATAAGTGATGATTTATATTATATTATATTTGTAAAAGTCTATATTTTATTTTTCTAGGAAAATCCTACTTATTATACCTTTAACTATTAAAGGCTCTCAAATGAAGGCTTGGACATCCAACATATCATCTACTCCATAATCTACACTGAAAATGCATTATAACTTTGACAGAGATGTACACTAACACAAGTACATATCACATCTTTTTAATTAATTAAATTTAATTTTGAAATGAGGCAAACTATCAGTTTTAAACATAAAGATCAGATTTCTTTTTCATTTTTAGTCCCACTAAGTGTGTGAAAAAACCTTTCAAATCTTCACTGTGATTCTGTAACGAGCTGGTCACAGTGTGAACTATTCTCTGCTTGTTACCCTGTAATTACACAGTAATATTAGGGGTGCAGCCTCTTTTAATTATACACTTTCCCCCCAATGTAATGCTGTATTAATTACACTATAACGTTGTGGCTGCAGTCTGCATTATAATATATTCAATGTTCTGCCTTCGTAGTATTAAGTACTGTTGCAACCTGGATTATAAAGTATCCATTATTAAGCTGTAATTACACAGTAATAACTGGGATGTGGGCTGTTACATTGTCAACTGCTCATCATTTGTTACACTGTAATTACACAGTATTTTCAGACTCAGTGTTATTAAGGGGTAACAAGGCAGTTCATAAGAAGGTCATCTACGGACTACAAACTTGACACAGCACTCACTCGGGTCCTCAGCAGTACACCTGTGTGAAACAGATCAGATAAGAAGTTCTTGATACATGCATATATTCCCAGACAGCCTCTATGCACAAGGGAACGCTCTACCAGGTGAGCTACCAGGGCTCATTGAATGTAACATTTGTAACAGTGTATATGTTTGACATGTGGAGTAGACAGGGGGTTTAACTGGCAACAAAACATGCCTTCACGTTAACAATAGGGAAGTAAAGGATCCAGTGCTTTTGGAACTTGACCCATATTAGGGGCTAAAATTCAGCACACATTTGCCTCTAGTGCTTTAACTTTGAATATTCATAGATAGTAAATAATAATGATAGTGATAGTGATAATAAACAATCTCTTTTAAGCTCCTCAACCTTATGTAGGAGATATACTAAATTGCCGGAACGCCCCTTTACTCTTTCTGTGAGGAAATAAAGCCAAAGCGTCCAAGACACATCCAGAGTCAATATTAGACTATTTGAAGTTTTGGCTTGTCTATTTCTTTTGATAAAACTGCAAATCTCCTGAGTTTCAAACCATGACAACACGAGTCTTTGTGAGTGGTATTTTTTGGATGAAATCAGGACATGGCCAAATAATAAAAATGTTATTGTGTTGCAGTTCAAGCTGTGTCTATCACACCGATGGCCACTGCCCAAAACCCACAAACGATAACATACATAAGCACAGATGGGAAGAGTGAATACAAACAATATTAAAGCCAAATGAATGAGAGGAAGAACAGATGCTGTATTAATTTACTCCTTGTTAATCCAATACTCATGCCACACACTTCTGCCCCTCGGCGTGAACGTTTGCTGACATAGAATTGGTATTCTTCTGCAGGCACAACTTTGAGGGGTAAATATTTATAGAGGGGACTGGCACGAGGTGATAAGGAGTGGGGGTCCATTCATGATAACACAGGGGAGTTTAAACAGAATATTTAATCGAGCACTAGTTTGTATCTCTGGGACAATGACATTTTAAAGCTTTCAAAGGCCTACCTATAAGCATTTTGGCAAAGGTCAAGAAGGATTTATACAAACTTTTATTCAGCCTGCAGCAGCGTGCTATTTATGGCTGTTTTCACAGGGTTGCAATAATCATAGACAAAAACATGGCATATTTCTGTCCCAGAATACAGTGCGCTGTGGCTGCCAGCTGAATATAAAAAAGCTTTCTGAGTGCACACAACATACAAAATAACAACTCATCTTGCAGCTGCATATTGTGATATGGATAGATCACAGACAGGCTACGAATTTTGTTTTGCTCCTAAATGGCCGCATCCCTATTTCTTCACAACAACAATGTTTTTTATGATCCCCAGTGACAGCCAGTGGATGAAGAAAGAACATCATGAGCAACATCATTCTGTAGTGCCATACTTTGAAATCCATTGCGTATATATATTATAGATCAATCCTCTATTAAATGCTTAATATAGGAATTGTTCTATATGGAAATCGTGGGAAATGTTCAGCACTTTTATTTTACATACGATAGTCATATGTTCAGTCAGAAGGCACGTAGCTGAGGTGTGAAGGTACAACAGGAATCAAGACATCATTCAGATAAGAAGCACTCAAGCACTCAAATTCCCAGTCTAATTTACATCGGTTATACATTTTCACCCTTAATGTAATTGGTAATTTAAATGACTTAAATAGATGATCTGTCTGTTTTGCATATATGACCAACAAACCAAAGATCTGCAGTCAGTCCTACACAGAGTGGTGAAAGCTGAGGCACTGACCTCCTAGGAATAGTCCGAAATGGAGCAGAGTCACCTTGGTTGGATCAGGGATATCGGGACAACCCCCTGGAGCCGGACCTGGAGGGAGAGCTTGCTGATGCTATGGTGCAATGTAAGCCGGGCTGCAGGCAAATTCAGGGACCTTGACATGCTGATCCCCTCCAATCTCCTGGCTCTCGCCCCTCTGGATCTTGGAATGTCTCTGCCGGGGAAGGAACCAGAGTTGCTGGTGGCTCAAATCCACACACAGCACTGGTTCTGGAACCAAACTTCTAGAGAGAGGCGGGACTCTCTCCTGTCCTGGATGAGAGGCGCCAGGCAGGTGTGGGAAAACTCAAGAGCCCCCAGCTTTTTTTGCACCAAAGTTCTCCCCAGGGAAGGAGACGGTCGCCTCTTTGTGGCTGCAAGTTACGGAGAGGGAGGCTCTGACTGTGGTTTGTGCTTATGCACCAGCTAACAGTTCAGATTATGTGCCTTCTTGGAGTCTCTGGGTGGGAGCCTGTAAAGGGTTTTCTACCTAGTGCTTAGGGATAAGTCTGCTTCTATGCTCGTGTGGGCAATGATAGAGAAACCTAGAGGGTGATGGGAGCCGCAGCCTGCCAGTCTGAACCTCAGGCAAAGGGTGATTTATAAGTGCACTTGGTACCAGACAACCCTATAGGTCAAGAAATGTTCTACTTAGTTGTTGACTCATCAGATCTACAGCCCTTTGAAACTTGGGTGAAGAGAGGAGCAGAGCTGTGAACTGATTACCATCTGCTGGTGTGTTGGACAGACCGCGTAGACCTTAACATGTAGTGAGGCTGAATTGGGAAAGTCTGGCAGAAGCCCCTGTCTGCAAGGTCTTCGACTCCCATCTTTGAAAGACTTTCTTGCGATCCCAGGGGCTGGGGGTGGGGGGCATGGAATCAGAGTGGGCAATGTACAAAGCCTTCAGTGGAAGCGGCTGTTAGCAGTTCTTGCCACAAGGCCATCTGTGCCTGTCGTGGCGGCAACCTAAGAATCTCCAGGAGCACCACACATGTACCAGGTGGCTTGGCGGTCTGCGGCTTCTGTGGTTGCTGAAGCAGAAACCCCTGGTGTGGGAGAAGTTTAAGAATCCTACGTAGAGGGACTTTTGATCCACCTCAAGGAAGTTCTGTCAAACAGTTCGATGACTCGGGAGGGGAAAGCAGGGCTTGGCTCTTCAGCAGGGGAGAAGAACTGCTGACCAGGACTGGGGTATTGTTGAGCGGTGGAAAGAAAACTCTGAGGAACTTCTGAACCCAACCAACACATCCTCTGATGAGGAGGCAGAGTTTGAAGATCCATTGGAAGTCTTATCTATGTTCTCCGTAGCTGTGCTGATGTAGTCAGGAAGCTCCTCAATGGCAGGCCTGACAGTTGCAGATGATGTGGCTCTGTTTGCTTCATCAAACTGTGACCTCCAGCAGGCACTGGAGCGGTTTGCAGCCAAGAGAGCAGGTTGCAAGTTTTTAGAAGTCTGCGACCATGGTTCTCAACCAGAAACGTTGGATTGCACCCTCTGGCTGAGGCGTGAGTAACTGCCTCCTGCGAAGGAGTTAAGAGTACCTTGGGGTAACTTATGGGTAAAATGGATTGTGAGGTTAACAGATGGGTGGGTGCAGCCTCAGCCGTAATGCAGACATTGTACCGGACTGTCGTGGTGAAGGGGGAGCTGACCCTTAAGGAAAAATTTCAATGTACCAGTCGATTTACACTCCAGCCTTCACCTATGCTCGTGAGCTCTGGGTAGTGCCTGAAAGAATGAGATCACGGATACAAGCGACTGAAATTAGTTTCCTCCGCAACATGGCTGGGCTCAGAGAGAGAGTAAGATGATGATGATGATGATGTAGCTATTTTAATGTAGTTGTTAATTAGCACTTAGTTGGTTCTACAGTATTAATGTTACCAAAGAGTTTAGGGACCTCTGAGCTATGGAAAGCCAACTTTTGGTAACCACTAACACTGCTTCGTTTTTTAGATTTGTAGTCTTTCCCATTTTAAAGCTACTTTGACAAAATATTTCAGTGATATAATAAAATGTCTAGATCGTAGTCTCTTCTTACTAATAAGTAGTTTACTGTGTTCGGCATATCAGGGCAGCATTCTTCTATATTTCATGTTTTTCAAGCTTCATATGGCTGTGAATGAAGGCTGTAAAATACTGTATTCAACATTCAATCATCTCGGGGAAAATGGAAAAGATTACAGCTGTGAAAAACTGTCCATTCTGGTGCATATTTTCAGCGACTGAACGCGAATACGAGTGTGGACCGCTTTAATATCACGATGCACATGAGTGTCAGGGCTGACTGAGGACAACAAGAAAGAGTCTATTTAACCAGCAAAATGTTGAGTGTTAGACAGTATAAGCTTCAAAATCTTTTCAAAGGAGCTGCTTGGCAGAGAGGACCCCACTATGACAGATGGCTGAGGGAGGTGAGGGAATAGAGGAGAGCAACAGATCAGACCTGACTGGGGATTGAAGGACCGCAGAAAGAGAGTTTTTGGAACCCGGGATGAAAAATGAGTGATAAGACGAGGGTTTGCAGGATTGACTCCAAACATGAATCATATAACTTTAATGACTGTTGGAGTGTCCTGACACGCTCAAGTCTTTAGTACTTTCAAAAGATTTGCCACAAACATGAGTCATTTCATTAAAAACTTTTAGTGAAGTACATTGTTATGCATTTACTTCCATGTGACGAGCAGAATTCGCCGCTTCACATCTTGAACCTGGGTGAAAGCAATTAAGAACCGCTTTAGTTGTGCGAAGAACATGGCTGCTTGATGTTGCATAGGCTTACAGGCCGCCTGCTGCAAATATGATGGGCAGACCCGGCAGCACGGAGCCTTGTGCTGGCTTAATTAACCCTGATCATGCTCGTTTTGTGTTCTGGAGGGTACAAACGGCACTGCTGGGGGAGAGTCCTGCGAGTAGAAATGAGGTGGTGAAAGCCTCAGGATGTGTGGAGGACTGGGGCGCCGTAATTATTAGCATGCAGGCTCAAGCGGAAATGTCAGAGAGATAAAGGGAAAATGTAAAAACCTGCCACTTCGACGGTGATGTTTGGATAGGTAGAAAAAGCCATGAAATGTGGCATTCATGAAGTTCATCTTGTAACGAGCAACAAGTTCAGTCACACATTGTCCCCACAGATTTCTTGGTGTAAGGGAGCGTTCTCTTTCGTTCTCGGCGTGGCGCTCTTGACCTGCGAGGCTCGATGAGTTTGCTGGTTCATCTGTTTTTCAACATTCAACACCATCTGCTGTGCTCGAGTACAACCCACCCATAAGTCCGAGCCGCACCACCTGACTCTCAAACCCTAATACCGCACAGCTCCTCCATCCTCTTATCCGCTCCTCCTGAGGGACTCTGTGTTTTTAGACTCCAGGTTGGTGGATAGAAAGCGTCCTATCTGTCTTGTGCACAAGGTATTCAATCTTGTCTCTTATTTCGCCTCCTCCCTGATGATCTCTGCAGCCTCCCCAAGCTTTATCTTTCAGATGGGAGCAACTATCTGCATCATCTTCCTCCCTCTGTAAATTGTTTTTTCCACACCTCCGCTGACTTGTTGTAAGCCATCAGTATGATTTAGTGAGTGATGCTTCATTGATTCTGGAGTATCTGTAGTGACTCAAAGGAGACTAACAAAGGGGGGCAGCAATTCCAATGTGTCTTTTTCTCTGCTAAAATATGAGGTGCGTGTTTGAAGACAAAGACAGAAGTAAGAAAGGCATGTCAGCGTGGTGTTACAACTTTAGAAAAAGCACCACGAGGAATAGCCACTTGATGTTAAGAAGGACCGTAAGATTCTGACCTTGATGCGGAGCATTAGACGATTTTAAATTTGTTGTAAATCACAGAAGCCATTTATTGAAGAGGATTATTCATTCGGCTTTTTCTTGTCTTTTCAATCATGCTGTAAACGACCTCTTCATGTTCTGCCGCGCACAGGTCACACCGGAGCTCGTTCTTCTGAGAGAGAGTGAAGTATTGCGCTTTTTCACCCTCCATTCACAGCTCAGTTTGCCATCTTCTTAGCAAAATGACTGATAATGACTTAATAAATGTGCATTCAAGTGGAAGGATAGTTGCTTCTGCATGGGGGCATTATGAAGCATAGAAAACAGCTTGCTTTAACTCATCTAACCTCTGCAGATCTGCACCTCCATGTCAATTACAGTCAATCCAAAGATGCCACACCAAAAGGGCCGCAGCTACCGAGGTTCATATCTTAATACTGGATCCCTCAAAGGAAGGATTCACATGTAAACAAAAGTATATCCTCATCACCAAATTCATGGAACCGGGTATCATTCAAGCAATGATTGACAGGTCTCTGAATACGGGGCGTAGACAAGAGTAGACAAGCTGTGAATCTATTATTAATGTTGGGGAGATGCAGGAACAGGCCCAGATTTGAATAAGAGTCGGGTCAGTGGGAGGGAGATCTTTCTTCACAGTGTGAGTGATATCATAACAGTTGAAATGAAGCCCGTTCAGCGGCTGTTCTGAAGCATACATCACATGATCTTCCTCAGCAGATGTAGGCGATATTTTTGTTAATCCACCAGACTGAAATATCTCAACAACTACAGGATGGATTGCCATGACATTTGCATGAATTAATGGCCATTATTGAAGAAACTTTGCACGACATCTTGCATTGCAATGCTTTGTTTAAGGTTGTGCATTGGAAATTCACATGGAGCAGAGACAGAGGTGTGTGTTGTTTTTATATCCACAATTTGCGAGTGCAGAGACCTGTCACGTACACCTGGATTAAATACAGTTAATTACAACACAGTGCACATTTTTTGGGAACATTGGGACTAACTTTGCTCCTGTCTCTTTTTTAATACTTTTACTTTCACGGTTCTTATTTTATTCTTCCACAATCACTCTCGACAATAACTTGCACACATTAGCATAACTACTTGTAAAACAAATGCATGTCTTGTCAGCAACGCTGAGGTTATTCTCTCATCACAAGTCATCTTTGCCTCCTACATGTACTGAGTGAGAGATTAAGAACAGCTCCATTTGAAAGATTAAAACAATTTGTTCTATTTTATCCTTTAAATGTTTTCAACAAATCCTTTGAGAAAACAAAACAAACCATTTTTCCTTTTACAAATCATGTCTCTGAATCCTAACCTTGTATTATATTTACCATAGCTCTTTATTGTTGCTACAGAGCATTAAAAACACCTGAAACAGACGTACCTTTGTATTGGCTGACATACTCCTTTATTTCAATGAAGCTTCATAGTGCTGTTTATTTCTTTAAGCTCATCAGACTAGAAAAACAGTGCAAGTATGGAATAGCATCCCTGCACGAGCATGCTCAGTGACGTCTGCACAACACAGGGCTCGTCTGCACACGGATGAAAATAAAGTAACATTTGTTGTTCAGAAGAAAAATGGCTGTAATGATAAAATATGTTACCTGCACACATGACCACACAGAGGATAAATCAAAATTAATTCACAATATGTAAATACAATAAACAAAAGCATTGACCTCCTAACAGAGGGAATTATAAGCTCATAAACCTACATGGATATTTGAATTTAAGAAGATATGGATTGATACTGGCAACGACTTCTATGACTCTTTTTTCAACTGTGACAGCATCATTAACATTCACTGTACCTTTGCCACTTTTGCACAATTGAAAAGGAAATATGACCAATCATTTACTATTTTTTTTCCAAAAGAGATATTAAACACGACACTTTCAGATGACTGTCTGAAACAACACCCAGTCTTTAAAACAAAGAAACTTGTGACCTAGTTGTAAGAGCTGCTGCTAATAGAGGATTCTCCTTCGACAACTTTCCACTGAAAAAGGGGAAAATAACTCTTCAACTATTCCTCTAACATATGGTCGGAAGAACTTCAACACATGCGCACAACCTCAAACAATACTACACACCATTTATTTCAATTCAGGATAGTACACACTCTCCTCTCTAAAGTCAAAAACAAAATGTGTCCGGCTGTTTCTCCCATATGTCACAGATGCCCGTTCTGAGGAAACGTTTGGTCCGGCGTTTTTTGTTTTCGCCTTTAAAGTCGTTACCTCTAATCCAGAACCAGATCCTTTACTTTTCATACTTGGCTTATTATAAATGAATGCTCAAGCTAACTTTAGTTCTGAAACTATTTTTTTTTTATCCTCGGCACTAATTAAAGCAAAAAAAAAAAAAAAAAAAGTGTGTCACAAAAAAAAATAATTGCACATTGGAAGGCCTCTATTTTACCATTTACATGAGACTGGACGATTTAATCACCTCTTAAATTAAAAAATTCACGCTGTAGAAAAACAATTCTCTTAATTTGAAAGACTTTGGCATGTCTGTGTCTTTTAATTAGATCATTTTCACTTCTTGTAATATTTCACATAATTGTTAGCGCAAGGAAATCTGTGAATTTGGGTAAATTAAGATGACAACGTGAGATTAAAAGCTTTTATTGCTTTATTTCCCTTTTCTGTCCTTTTGTTTTTTAGGTCGATATTGTTGTTCTGCTCTTCTTTTTAAATGTCTGTTTATTTTATAATTCCTAAACTGAGCAACAACTGAATTATTTTAGTCTGTACACTCACCGGCCACTTCATTAGGTACACCTGTACAGTCTAATGCAGCTCAATACAACAGCACTGCCTTGGATTCTGCTTTTATGAAGGGGGCCAGAGTATTAGAAACACCTCTGAATATAATGCATGATGACCTTGATGCTGAAACATCATTGAATTAACACCTCTATGACAGCTTAGAAAGAAGCCTGTACATTACAGGCAACATGAAAGCAGATCTTATGGCTGAGCTGGTGTATTGGATTACATTAGATTTTTCAGGTGTACCTAATGCAGTGGCCGGTGAGTGTATATGACGGCTTAAACTTCCCAATTTTTTCACAGAGCTTTGGTGTGCTTGATAAAAAAGTAAAACTATTCAGTCACAAACAGGCCAAACATTTTCCCCACACCATACTGCATCAGTCTCTGAAGCAGATCTCTCTATTTCGTCACACTAGATGCAGTAATTACATGAGCAGAGACTGTGAACCAGTTTTGGTTCAATAGGAGGCCCATTATATGCAAATCTCGCCACATGACTCGTGGAATTGAGGACAATGGAAACTTGCTGGCTTAGACGCACATTGGACACATTGTGACCGACTTATTGAGTCAGTTTTCGGCCAGAAGGGGGGAAAAAAAGAAGCCACAGCGACCTCAGTGACAAAGAGAGATATTTGTGATTGACAGGAAGTGTTAGAATGAAGAATTTCTGTCCACCAGCACAGTCCCAAGGCTCCTCCGGTTTTCTTTATGTCACTTTTTAAGGTTTATCACCAAATTTGACTGCGGTTTCCTTGAACTAAAGTGGACACTCCAACAAAACAGAAAAGCTTTAATGCTCCCTGAAGTATCTCCGAGCTGCAGGGTTTATTAAAAAAAAAAAGGCGGCTGGTATCCTTTTTTTCTTTTTAAAAAATGCCGGTAAATGTTGACAAATTGTTCATATTAGAGGCTGCAAAGGTTTCATTTCTTTTTAATGTCAAACAGGAGTGGAGTCAGGTGTTTGGTCAGACACGAATCACTGAAGAACTACTTATAAGACACAGTAAGGAAAGCAATTTGAGCTCAGGTGGTGAGAAAAGAAGGATATTGTGTGTGTGTGTGTGTGTGTGTGTGTGTGTGTGTGTGTGTGTGTGTGTGTGTGTGTGTGTGTGTGTGTGTGTGTGTGTGTGTGCGGGGGGGCTTAAAGAAGATGAGAGATGGGGAAGAAGGTCATGTGGCGAGGAAATTGTGAAGGAAATGAAGGGGTGAAAGTAGCGAGGTGCATTCAAAGACATGTTGAGAGATGGTTTTGATGTAGTCTGCTGACAGAAGAGTCGGCTTGGCAGTGAGGGGAGCAGAGCGGCAGACTGGTGAGGGACATCCTGTTTTAACTGGAGGAGTGAGTTAGAGGCTGAAGGCTTGATTTTAACCTCAGTGACAGCAGGAAAAACCCTGCCTGCTTCGGGGATGCTATCTCGTAATGGGAGGGAAAGTGGGATCTGCTGGGTGTCACAAACAGAATTTCTACTTATTTCCAGTTTACCGTAACTTCCTGTGTGGCTGGATGCTTGGTTAAGATAATTAAGGTATTCATATTGTGTTTGAGGAAAAGTTACATTTCCAAGGAGTGTGCACAGATGTGCAGCCAGCTGGAAGGGAGGATATCATCAGTATTCAGTATCTCACCTTAACCTCGGAGTAAAGTCACCCACATTACAGGAAGCGAGTAAAAAATGCCGCACAATCCAAAGACCATCACCTCCATTAGCAGATTCTCACTTTATAAAGATCATATGAGACATTCCTCTGAGGTAGTTATGGCCGTGCATCAGCTGAAGGAATTCTACAACTCTTTGTATGTGACATTTAACAGATTAGAAGCAAACAAATGTGACCTTTGGGTTGCAGTAATGCGAGGCCTTTCTTCATGCTCATCTTGTTTACGGCTTTTGATGAATTCCTGTTTGTGCTTTGCAATTTCAGACAGTGTTTTTCACAGCTCAGACTGCCGTAACACATTTGGTCAGGTTATTAGGTTTCTATAAAATCATGTTTTCTGTGTGCACTAGTACCGGCTGCTCTTGTTGTCGGACATATTAGGTCACAATTTTTAGCCATGCTGCCACACAGCTTAAGGTGTTTCTGTCAGTACATGATTCACTTCAAACTGAAAAATATGTATAACTGTAGAGTAGATTTTTAATGTGTTGGGGGTAACGCGTTACAAAGTAATCTACTACTTTTTGTTGTAACAAGTAATGTGTTAGTTCTACAAGTCCAGTAATCCATTATTTAGTTACTTTTTCAGAAAAACGAATCTGTTATTGGAAAATAAATTTCCCTTTTGTCACCACAAAAACAAACAATCCAAGGAGCACTGTTTCCGTTTCTCTCCTGCTTCTTAGCTGTGCACCAGCCGAAGGTAAAGCTACAGTTGTGTCATTGTGCATGCATAGCTAGCTCATCCAACTAGAGAGATGGCAGAGAGGACGGCGTTTACTTCGTGGAAATATTCCCATTTTTTTTAAATGTTTGGCTGAAAGGGACAAGACGAGAAAGTTACAGATAATGGGATGTAAACGAGGCCGTACAATGACGGTAGAGTCAATACATTCAAAGATAAATGTTGGCTACAGTAGGCTACACGCCGTCCTGACAATATAACCAATAACGCAAAATGCAATAAGGCAAAAGTAATCTAACGTGTTACTTTTGAAAGTAGGTAACACAGTAACAAATTATTTTTAAAGGCAGTAATCTTGTAACGTAACGTGCTAACGTTATCCAACACCGCCATTTGATATATGGGTTTTTCCACTATCAACATCGTGAGATAAATATTTGTGAGATGTTGTAAGTTCTTGTTAAATGTCTTGGACAATGTCAACAGCTAGCCCACGGTAGATGGCTATTCAATTTGTACTAACATTCAGAAAGTTAATTGTACTCTTATCTTTGAATTTGACCAAATATTATTTTGGTCAACAGCGCAATACATCAAATGTATTTCAGCTTTAGCTATACTTTCTGTTTAATGCTAGCTAGCAGATGTTAGCACGCCAGCTGGCTAAAGTAAGATGTTAGCCTGGCAAACGGTAGCCTAGCTGCTAAACATTAGCATTCTAGCTTTGTCTTTATGAGCATGTTAACATGCAGACATTAGCCTTTACTTTACAACACAAACCAGCTTGCTATGTTCCCTCAGTCTTTAGTTTCCCATCAAGATTTTCGGTGTCAGACGTCATATGGTTTCGTTTGTCCGAGTAGTAACGTTTCAGTGAGTAGTTTTAGCAAGAAAGCAGCCTGTGAGGTGAGCTAAAGCGGCGGGACGCAGCCATTCAAACTGCATTTCAAATGCCCATTTTCCTTCATTTTTAATGTGAACAGCTAAAGTAGCTCATCTGAATGTCAGACATGTCAGAGACCGGACGATATGAAAACAGGCATGAGCTTTAAACATGTCACGATTATCAGCTACTTGCAAAGGTGACAGCATTTAAACTAATTTATGTTGCCATAGTGACCCATTTTGAAAAGAGGTTACTGCTTAACATTTGCATGCTAGCATTGTCATTCTGAGCATTTAAGCGACATTAAGGTACAGCCTCGCAGATATATATCTTTAGACGTCTTACCTCTACAGAGCGCTGTGGAACTATTCAGAGGTTAAATAGACTTGTCTTTGAATTGTCAAGAAGACAAAAGGTTCAGCACAGACTCTGCTCTGCTCAGTTACCAGGCTGAGGGATAATTCATGTTCTGCCAAGGCCGCTCTCAGCTCTGTTCTCCTCAGAAAGCTCTCATTATGACAAAGTGGCCGGGCTGCAGTGAAGAAGAGGACACTTTCTTGCAATTTACTGTAGAAAAGAACTTTACACAAGTTGACATTAACACACTGTCCTCCCTGTTGCATCACTTAGCCGCTGAAAGCTGACTTTTTCTGCCAAGCGTTTATCTCGTTAGCTGAGGCTTCAGCGTAGCGGTGCTTTGAAGAAGATAGAGAGGTGTGAAATGCTTCATTTCAGGGTAGATGTCCCTTTCCTCCTCAAAGGCCTAATTACCTCTAAATATATAGCTGCTGCCAGTTCCACATGTCGCTGTAAATAACATTTTGTTCAACCGTCCAGCTCCTAGAATCGACTGTGTTTGATGGGGAAGAAAGGACATATCTGCTAAAGCACGCTGACCTTTTGCATTTAAAAAAAGACGATTTCTCGGATTGAAAATTGCCAGTGGGAAAAGAAATATTGTCATCTGTTCATGCAGGAAAAATGACTTCTTTGTTTTCTTAATCATGACGGCAGTCTTTGCACAAAAATTGACTTTTTATATTCACAAGAAAGACTTTCAGAGTCTGGCACTATTTACATTTGTGAACAGCTCCTTCCAGAAAGCAGAAGTAAGGTGTTACAATGTGATTTAAATGTAAAAGAATCGCCCATTCTGCAGCATCTGTTTCTTATGCAGCTGTTGAGTGCAGGTAATCCAATAATACTCAAACACATTCCTCCTCAGCGACGCCTGTTTCATGTGGAAAAGCACAAGTCGACAGATTGCATATCAGCAAACATCCACACAAACATTTTTATGTTTGTGTGGATGTGGACATTTTATGCAAGTCTGGGGTCTGACTCGGGCCTGTATTTGCATAATGAAATCCTTTGTTTATTATAAACTCGCACATTCATTTCACCAAGGACCATTAAACAAGCACAAAGTAGTTAAAAAATGTGGAGGCCATGGTGCAGAATATGAAATTAAAATGCAAATGTGGCTCAAACTTGATATCTGGTCCTCAATGGACCAATAAAACAGCAGACAAACAGGTAGCGTGTGCTTCTGCACAGTGACAGGCAGCGAGCAGAGGACCCAGAGGAACGCAGCCAGAGCAAGAAACGATGATGACACTTGATTTCCTTTCGTGAACGAGCCTCAGGTGGGCACTGAAGTGTGTGTGTGCGTGTGTGTGTAGAGAGAGGCGTGGGAGGAGGACGGGGCTGTGTGCACATGTGTGTGTCATTAGTGACTTCCTGCACGGAGCTTTTTGAACAGCTACTTGTGAACTTGTTGTGAGCAAAGACAAACATGCAAAATGAAAGGTCAGGTCGCTGAGGCTTGTGCACTTTGCATACATATGTATCAGATTGTGTGTGTGTGTGTGTGTGCTTTTTGTTTGTATACCCTCTTTTGAGGCGTCACCTCCTTGCTCTGCAGATTCATTGAGCCCCTGAAGTATAATGTTATAAATCAGACACTGTATTTGCCACCAGAGGAGTCTTATAGGATGCGATAAGTCTGTATTTGTGGGAGATTTATCCTTCCCCTGCTACGCTGTGATGTACTGTGTTTTTTGGGAAAGTTGCCAATACATCGTGACTGTAGCTGAAGTGTGAGGTTTGGATCACGCAACAACAAATCTGTGTCTGAGCTGCATCACTACCATGTAGTAACCCAGGAATCAAGACAGGAGCCAACTCGCCATGTTTAATGAAAGTCTCCATATTCATTGTTTGATTGAAGAGACGAGACTTTGTAATGAAGTTCTCCAGAGGATTCAACATGATGCTAAAAAAACGAAACAACAGGTGGGAACAAAGAAAGTCAAACAAACGTACAGTAAGCGTTTTATTGTCTAGGTACATGTTCGTCTTTTTCAAGAATTTAATAACCAGATTAAGGCATGATCCAAGTTTGTTGATTTTAGTTGGAGGCAAAAACAAACACTGATATAACAAAGACGACGCATAACAAGATACAGCAGTGAGATAGAATCCACTTCCTGCCTAATAAGCAGATGTGGTCCCAAAAACAGTTAAATAAAGCAACAAAAACAGCATTTTTTACAACAAAATTATTTCACATTAAAGTTCTTTTAAATCTTATTCGAGAGAGACGTAAGTGACACTACAGGTTTGATACCAAGAGAGAAAGAAATATATCTGTGTTGCCAGATCTCCAGAGAGAAGAGATATGTGTTGCCAGGTTTTAAACAAAATTAATTTACTTCCAATTTGTCCATCTGAACAATGCTGCTTTAGTGCCAGAATGTTAGAAAGTCATGGTTGTGTAAATGGGATTCAATGTTGGGCAAACAAATTGATTGTAGTATGTAGTATGTACCTCTCTGTAGTCACCTAAAGGGGCGAGGTAGCGGCGAAACCCACGAGACACAGATACAGGAAATTACTCTCAGCATGGCGTCTCCTTTCTGAACGGCCAATCTGATGTACCTTTCTTTAGATCTGTCACTTATTTTTATCATTCTGTTTGTTATCAGGGAATACTGTTAATAATGTAGTGTGCTATTATTTCATATTATCCAACAATTAGTTCAGACCAAGTTATCTAATTGGATAACAGGCATTCCATAGGTGGCGATATCTAGACTACATCCCTGGGACTTTTCACTCTGTGTATCACTCCGCCTCAGTCAGGTGTTCTGAATACTGTTAATGAACATTACAGACCGTGTAGGTCTACATTAATCAAGCTGGTACCTCTGAATCACACAGCAGACTCTTATTTCACTGGTTGATGATCACTAAAAACCTACAGATAAATGTACATGATAAAAAACGGCTGATCTGTAGACACAGAGTGCAGGAGAATGTTTGGGTTGCCTGGCAACAAAAGTCCAGTTGTAGGTTAAGTCACACTCGAGATCATGATGTTGTTCTGAATATCAGCACGGCAGTGATTCGATCATAGCCGAAGATATTGATTAGATAATTTGATGATATTCAGTACAACATCACTCCCTCTAGTTTGGTATTGATTAATTGAACCTACTCACATCTTATGACTTTTTAAATCAGATATGTCTGTCTTACTATGCATGTTCAGTTCATTAGAACTTTTAAGTATTATTATTATTAAATATTCTGAAATTATTATGCAGAAAGACTCGCAGGCGGACTTAAACTTTTTGAATGTGAGTGAAGACTTGAATGAATTTTACCCAGATGGCTTGATCTCTGCCCTTCCTTGTAGCCCCTAGTTATCTACTACAACAACAACGACATCTAGTAAATGTGAGAATATTTCACCAAAAGTGTAAATATCCTGACTAGCATCCTAAAAAGGTTTAATAAGATTTGGGTTACTAAAGTTTAATGGAAAACAAATGAATTTAAATTGGTGTCAAACTTGTGAATAAGTAAATAGTCAGATTAGCTTTGCATGTAGCTGTTAGCCTAAACAAAACTAGCTTAATGTACCACAGCTGCTATGCCAGCTGCTTTTTGAGGCTGTTCTCTGGCATAGAGGTGCTTTAAGCTAAATGCTTACTCCAACGTACCAGCAAGCTAACAAAGACAACACTAACATGCCTATGTTTAGCAGGGACAATGTTTACTATCCTAGTTTATCATGCTAACATTTGTTAATGACGATGCTAGATGGAAGGTAATACGATTTCAAATCATTCTGACGGGAACAGGAAAGTCTGAGTCACATTTCATGTTAATTCCTTCAAGATTAGTTGAGACATTTCACTCCAAACCACAAATATGAACCTGATGTAGGGATAGAGGGACTAACAGCCTGACCTCAGCTTGAACCAGTTTCTTTTCCTTGTTTTAAGACCACTCATTTTCTGTCTGTGTGCATTTGGAACTAAAACCTGTTTCTCCTCCTGTGAAAAGCATGAACACCGCTGAGTCCTGACCCCGTGTGCTGGCTCTTCTATGTTGTGCCATGTGTTTGTGGAGGGCTGTTTGGTTCTGCCAACAGATCTGTACACTCCTCACTGCACTTCACTGCATCTGTTGCTGAGCTGATGTTCAGGTATGCAGTCCTCCGGGTAAACTAAGCGGTGCCTTAGTGTGTTGCCAGGTTTGTAAAATATGAGAATGCTGGGGTGTGCACAAATCCTCTGGTACTTTTCAAAAACAGCAGCCACGTAGGGGATGTTTGGGTTTTAACAAAGGCCCACTCTGGGCAGGCACAGGTTTTCAATGCTGTTGGAAGTGCTTCTGTTCCCTGGTGTTAGCCGCCGTGTTTGTTGATATTTCCAATGCTCAGCGGTGCGGGGTTCGAACTCCGGCCAATTTATGCTCAAGTGGATGAGAATCAAACGGGAGGTACTGGTTTGTGTGTGTGTGCGTTCTGTAAACAGCAACTTCAAGGCTCCATGCTTCTTTAGGGGACACTGCACGGTCCATGAATGCTAATTTGTTGTTATGGAAATCTACCTTTGTGAAAATGATGTTATCTGCACCGAGATGTGTTATGTGAAAGACACCTGCGTGCAGCGGTGTGAAGCTTCCCATGACAGAATGTATCCAGTGCCTGTCTCTCGACTTCTTAAGCTCTGATCCCAGAACAGCGGATACAAACACGTCCCTTTATCTGAAGTATGTGGTGTTCAAATAAATTCAAGTAGCGACCATGAGGCAGTTTTTATCCTTCAAAATTTTGGTTCTATTGTAACCGTCACTGGTTTTTCTTTTTTGGAAGGCATGTGGAGAGCAGCTTTTAATTTTCCCAGGTAAACAGTGAGTAAAAGTATTAACTTTTGCTTGTAAATTTGAGAAATATTCATTTATATTTATTAGCTATGGGTTTAGGTTGCAGTTATCAATTTAATGTCACTGATATAAAGATCATTTCTGGAAGAACAGCAGATAATGTGTCCACTGTTGTATAGATACAGGACTAAACGGGGGTGTTTCCAGAGGTGGCATGACCCCCAACCTGATTGCAGGGTTTCCATTTAAAAAGATCTGTGCTGGTGCACGTGCCCTGGAAGCTTTCAATGTTACGAACAATGTCCCTACAATCATTTTGTCCAAAAATGTATATGATACGCGTAACTGTTGCACTTTCAACCTGCGGAGGAGACGTGCATGAGACAGCCATCACTCTGTCTGTCACTGTAAACAAAGACTCCTGTCTACAGTTCAGACACTTCACTAAACTGAAATTTATACAGCGGGACATGTCTCAGGCTCAAATGACCACTTTCTGCGCCGCTCTGTCCATATGCATGCGTACTCTCTCTCTCTCTCCCTGAGGGAGGGCAGTTCGTTATACATACTAATGTTAGGTAATATAAAAATTATTAATTGGGATATATTTCACTGAAATCCCTGATGAGGACTTGGCTGGCCGTGGAGAAATTCAAACCCCCATAGCCACCGTCACCGGCATCAATGAGAGGAGCTGGTGCTACTGACTCGTCCTCGCCAGTAGTTCCTTTGCCAGTATGACCAATAATGGTTTGGATGGCTGGTTTAGCATATTCCTGAAGCGTTGAGGGGATGGAGTTATAATTTTTGTTGTTGAACATATACTATTTTCACCGCACCTTATGACCGGGGGATTTTAATATGTCGGACTTCAACAGATCTTACTGGTAAAAAAAACTGCAATTACTGGACAACGTAAACCCTGCTGCGGGACTTAAGTTCAGAGAATCTTAATGGGCTGTTTGTTGAGGCATTTCACTGTGGCACATTTTATTTTGACTTTTGGAGACTCTTTAAGAACGAAGCACGTAATATTTAAATGTTGCCACACCCTTATTTTACATTTAAAAAACCTGTACACAGGAATGTAACAACTGTATGACACTTAAATGTTCATATTTAACGTCATGCCACCCCTGCATAAATTGGTGCCCGGGGCTGGGCCACCCCAGTTTATATATTCTGGATACGGCCCTGTTAGTAGGAAGAGGTAGGAATTATTTTTAACCAGACTTACTGTTTACCTCATGGATAGTCTTTTGTCCACAACATCTTTCTTCTTCGCTTATTTAAGATGAGGCTGGGATTTTTTGTTCTTTCTTGTGTTTGGCAGGGTCACTTTTAACTGGATTATATTTCCATTTCTGCCTCGTACGGCCTCTGTGTCAGAGATGTTTGTTTGTCTGTCTGACTCCTGTGGCTGTGATCGTCTCTCTTTCAGTAATGTCTTATTAAAGCCGCTCATGCCACGGGGAGAATTCATTACAGACCTTCCACACTTGTCCAGGACATTGAGAAAAACATTTATTTCCTCTGTGCGGTGAGCAGAGCGAGGGCATATTAGCGGCCAGTGACAGTGACAGCACGCTCAATCAAGTTTTATTTATATAACACTGAATCATTACAGAAGTTATCTCAGAGCGCTTTTCATACAGATGCACTGTGTATCAAAGTGAAGGACTCCTGCTTCTGGTCTTCTGGTTCACATTTTATTTCTACAGTATAAAACACAAATCCATGATACCGCTGACTCCCTACAGCCAGGATCATACTTGCTAAAGCCAAAAGATCAGAGCAGGAATTCATATTTTATTTCCAAAGGGATTTTTTCTCTGTGCAAATGCAACTCCTTCAACACCCCCCCCTCTGTACTCCAAATTGTCATCTCCCCTCAAGCCAGACGAATCTGTTTCAAAATCCTCCCAAACATTGGACTCACAGTCCCCGGCACTGTTGCCATGGAGGCCACCTCAATATCAAGTTTCCCTCCTCCTAATATGGTTACAGGCCTTATGAACAGCACATTTCATTATGGGCCCCAAACCAGATTAAAGCCGTTATGGCCTGGAACAACAGAGGGCCTGAACCAGCTGTTGTAGTTTATTAGGGGGCGGGGCTTGTGGGGAAGAAGGGTTTGGATGTTCGGAGATGCTACCACTTTATTAGGCCAGTTTTCGTGCCTATTAAATGACACTTCAGCACTGAATATTAGCATAGCGCTGCTACCAACATTGCTACTCATATTCCTTCCATTAAAAGTGGAATAAGAGCAGATCTATTCCAACAGCGCTTACATTTATGGGCTATTATCTCCAGTTCGAACCATTAGAAACCTTCCATTGTGACTTTCCCTCGTCATGCTCGGCGTCCTCCTCCCCGCTCCCTCTCCTCGCTTTTCTTTGGAGCTTTGCCTCGGCTCACACTAACAAACATAAAGCTCACAGAAACAAAAGCTTAACTGTCAACCACTGCCAAAATGAGCTCCCACACACTAAACAATGTCTGAGGACTGTGTGTGCCGCACACTGCTGTATGGCCAAATATGCTATGCAGCAGGGCTGGCGTTGCAGTAGGCGGGTAGAGTACAATCTAAAGTAAGTAGGCGGCTCTTATGGAATTCAAATGTTTGCTACCTCGAAGATTAAAGCGGGAGCTGATAATTCCAGTTTGGAGAGAGACGTTCAGATTAAGCTCTCTCTCTTCCCCTGTGGCTCTTTGCGCTTTAGTGGGCGCTGCACAAAAACACAGCGTGAGGAGAACTCAGCTGCCACTAACAGGACTCATACGAGGTGTGAAACTCACAGAGGAAGACTTTTTTACAAGTGAAGAAAACTTTATAATCATCCTCTGTTGTGTGTCGTTTCTGTCCCGCTGTTATTTATTAGCTTGTAACACTCCAGCTGAGCCGTAGTGTTTCTCATTTGATCTTTCTCAGTCTGCAGAGAATCGCTAATCAATAAGCGCATCGGGGCCTCTTATCTCTCAAGGTCACCTGCATCTAAAGCAGACCATATTTCATACATTTCATCCTCCATTTTTCATCCATGATTTAAAAGCATTCTTAAGTCTCTGGAAGGTGAAGTTAACAGGACAAAGCGTGCATGCAGATAATCGACATTCCTGCAGTGTCCCTGAACGCCACTGTAGATATAATCAAACATTTTGATACTTGTGAGTGAGACACTAAAACCCGACAAATGAACCACGGTCATTTATATTTTATTCAGATTTTAATGACTCGTGAGCAGAGGGATCCTCCTCTGAACGTTGTGATGAATATTCCATGTCAGCGGATACATAATTTCTCCCGGTAATGACTTCACTCGAGCTCCACGTGAGCGGGGAAAAATGTATATCTTGCTTTTCTCTGAAATGGAGGCTGAGTAATATCACCTGCTGAGATAGCTTGCACACCAGAGGGATTTTTTTGGTCGGAAATAGATTGATGTGAAGAGGTGTGGAGTTGCAAAGTACATGTAAAGCATCTCTGTGTTTGAGGTCTGTTTGGAACGGCCAGCAGGGGGAGCTAGTGGGCCAGAAACTGGAGCCAGGAAGTTGGTTTTCTTGTGAACTCTTGTGAGCTGAGGTTTTTCTGCTCAGATATGAAGTGCGAGTTCTTCAACAACACAAACACAGCTCCTTTTTTTCGGCTGCTTCTGCGCACACAAAATAATTGTCCAAAAAAACCGAAAAAATCAATTCCAGTACATTCTCTTTTGCTTTGACAGAAAGGTGTGAGCAGGAGCAGCTTGCCAGTGTGCCCACCTTTCCGTGCACTCACCAGAAATCTGTCACGCTTTTAAATGCCGGCTTGCTCAATATTGCATAAGGAACAAACCGAATAATAGGCCACACTCCGCCTTCCCCCCCCCCCCCCGTCACAAATTCAGCAGCTTCACAATATAGCTGAACAGACCGTTTCAGAGCGATCTCAGAAATAAGCCTCGTCTGGAAGTGTGAAAAACCTCCTTTACTTTGCCAGCAAAGATAAACACCTGACTGAGACGCGGGTGGCTCTGCTGGGGCTATTGTGAAGCTTGTCATTGTAAAGGTTAGTGCAGCAGCTCTCATTACATCAAAACGCTCCAGCACTAATGCACTCCTCATGACGAGGAGCTCACATTTAGTTTGATTCTCCTTTTTGCATCCCCCTCCCTCCCTCCCTCCCTCTCACCGTCTTCTTTATACCTCTCATGCAAAGAGCTCCATTTATGCAACAGCGCTCTGTCTTTAGATTTCCTCCACATTCTTCCTTTTAAAGTATCATTTCTCCGTCTCAAAGACTTTTCTTGGGAACTCGACCGACTATAAATTATGTGTAGCTTAATGTGTTTTTAATGTTTAGGCCAATTTGAGGCTTTAAAGATGTTCTGAAAGAGTCTTTAGGGGAGCTCTGAATCCTGTTACTGAAAGTTGATCAAATGGGGAGAGTACAATGAAAGGTTGTTGTTTACAGAGGGCCTCTTCTTATGATAATTGGTCCCTGTGAAGGTATTCTTTTAAAGAAGCATTGGATCAATTTAAAATAGTTAAAAAGAACAGCTAATACGCTTCAAATTGTATAATCCATTATAATTGATGGAGGCTGCACAGAAGGATAACAGAAACTTAATAACTCTGAAGCTCAAACATCATAAATTATTAATAATAAAGTAAAAGCTTGTGTTGTAAAACATAGACCACCAATAATATGATACTTTAAACCAGTCAGTTACATCTGAAATCAGGGCTGTTTCTAAAAATGTAACACTGTAATTACATAAAGATGAAGGACTCACAGGAGCATTTGGTCTCAAGTACCAAAACAAATGCTTTTCCCATAATGCAACTTTCCAGTATGATGTCACTTTCAGGGCTGCACGGTGATGCAGTGGTCAGCACTGACGTCTCACAGTTTGCATGTTCCCCCCGGTGCATGCGTGTGTTCCCTCCAGCTACACAGCTTCCTCCCACAGTCCAAACACACGCTCGCCAGGTTCATTGGTGACTTGAAAATTGCCTGTAGGTGTGAATGTGAGTGGTTGTCTGTCTGTACGTGTCAGCCCTGTGATTGACTGGCGATCAGTCCAGGGTGTACCTCGCCTCTCACCCAATGACAGCTGGGTTGGGCTCCAGCCGCCCGCATCCTGGACTGGATAAGCGGTATAGATAATGGATGGATTTTCCAATGATGCAACTCCTTCATTGGTCATCCTTCCTCCTTAAAGCCTACTTTTTTAACGCCCCCAAATTTTCCACATCTCACGCCCAAGACAAGCTAACCCTGATGACATCATTACGATCAGGGTCATTTTTTCAAACTATGGAGACCCTTTCTGAGCCCATGTAGACATTATACAGCTGGTTTTCACAGGCAAATTGTGACTAATTAAGGTCATAACATTAATGGAGTTTCTGTTCACCATGTAATATTGTCTGCATAAGGTTTCTTTAAATGTTTTGCTGTCACAAATTCAGATATAAATGCAGTTTCCAGGGTTAGACAAGGTAGCAACTTGTTCTTAATGACTGAACTTACACAACATCAGCAACATGACAATTATTGGATCGCCAATTTGAGGGGGGGTCAGCCCTACACATGGGTCTGTATGTGACTGACTGTGTGAGTGAGTGAGTGATGGTAATTTCAGAGCTGTAAAGGGAGAGAGTTGCGACATCGCAATGGCGGATCATGGAGCATATCGGACCTCCACTGACGCGACTCTCTGTCTACATGGCTCTGGATACTTTGTTCGGGGAGTGGCCGGGGCGGCTCCTCCGCTGTCTCACCTACGTCCGCAGCGCGCACCTGCTTTCAAACACGTTGTCATCGGCCTCATAAGGACAGTCCTTGTAACACATTGCCCACAAAAACGCACATTGACCTGATGCGGTCAACCACATACTAGGTTTTGACCTACTCTTGTTTTGATGATATGTACTGTTATCAAACACATATATCAGTGCAAATATATGGTTTGATTTAGCTATATGAAGTGTGAACTGATGCTCCAGCTACAGGGTTTGTAGCATTGCCATAAGTTTGTTTTGGTTGTGATGTTTGAATCGCATCGTGTTAACTCACTCTCGCTGTTGGCCATTTGGATCCGTAGCATCACCATATTCCTAAGCGGCTCCATCGCTGAGCCGTCCCTGAGCAGCTTTTGACACCAGACAATGGCAGCTTTATGAGGCAGGAAGTTTGTTCCTTTCTTATCGTGGAGGTAAAGAGAAAAGAATAGATATCATTATGAGATGTGCTTCATTAAAAAGCGGGCTAATGGCTGCTCTTTAACGCTGAGCGCGGGCTGCCTCTGCAGACATCATCGCTCTACACTGATTGCAGCTGCAGCCTCAGCATCACTTAACTTCACATTAGTCCGGCCTGGGCTCTGTCTGCTTTGGGCTCGGGCAGGAAGGAAAAGCTCGTCAGCAGATTAATGAAGGCAAAATGACCTATTCTCTTTTCTTCCCTTAGTGAGACACATTTGAACGGCTGGAGAAAAGATGATGAGCTCATGGAGGCTTTTGTGGACAGAACAGAGAAAGCAAAATGGAAGCAATCCTTTAATCCTGGAAGCTCATGACTTCATGATTCCTCCTGGTTACCCTTCTAAGCTATTACAGCTCTGTCCAACATGTCTTCATATATCAAGAGGAATAACCCACATAATTAAATCAGGTTTTATGTTGATATTTATGCGACAAATGTCTGTTTTCCCAGTAAATTTAGCGCATAAAGCCTGTATTTGGTGACAACAGGCTGTTAAAATGCTAATATGCCCTGAATCTCTTACTCCAACTCCGGCTCAATTCAAACTTCTTTCGTGAGGGCGACAAAAAGAGAAAGGAGTCTCAATTGTAAGAGTTTTCATTCGAAGAGAAGTGAATGCGTAACACTCAGCAGTGCCTGGGCCGCTATTTAAGCACTAACAGAACAAAAGGAAAGCCCACCGAGTCACTTCTAATCCATGATTGCTTCCTTTCTAAAGGAAGGGAGAGGCATGCAATCTTTCAGGTTTAATCATAATCTCAATATTGCTGAGTGATTTGAGGTTTTGAACAGTAGCTGGAACACTGCTCTATTCAGTGTTTATGTTTTATTTAGCCTGAGGTGATAAAGATGTGTTAGATACAGATTTATTTCTGCTTCAAGGTTTCACATATCATGCTGTTTTAAATCAAAATTTTCTTTAGAAGCTGTGAGACTTTATTTTCCTCACCAAACCTCTGCCTTTACATTTTACAGAAAGTTCTTTTTGAGGGTGGACATTTGGTTCAAACCAAACCCAGTAATCTCACTGTATGCCCTTGACCTTGACAGCAGGCATAACAAACCCCTCTATCACACAGTGGGGTCTGTTTTATGCCCAATGTAAAGGACAGAGGAGTGTGAGCCGTGCACACACCCTGTATTGACTTGCAGCCTCCCTACTGGGACATGGGGGCGGACCCTTGTTCAGCCACTCATCCAGTGAATATTAATACGAGTGACATCCCTGAAACAAGGCCAGAAAGCAAATGTTAAGCAAAGCTTTTACACATTAATTAGGTGTCATTGAGATGGAGGTCTATTCCTCAAAAGCAGGTGAAAGTAATCATATTCTAATGAACATGTCATCTGCAGCTCTGGAGATCATCGCTGTAACTTGTTCCTTCTTCACATGGCTTCCCTGCTGTGAAATTCTCACATCATGTTTCTTACATATAAAAGAGGCTGACGCTGTAGGATGCTTGCTTACAGTCGCTTGCTTACAGTCGCTCCTAAGTGGCTGATAAAAAAGTAAACAGCATTTTCTTTTGCTTTGCAGGTCTGCCCACATCTCTTTCATTTAAATCTTTCAGGTGGACTTCAGTCTGTTGTTGCTGATGGTTTTAAGTCTCCTGTTTATGAAGGTATCACACAGGGATCAATATTAGGCCCACTGGTATTTACAGTACATTTCAACTATTTCACCTGAACATTGTTGGTTTGTAGTGGTTGATAAAGTTCAGACTGTTGTTGCTGATGGTTTTATATCTCCAGATGTTTTGGAGTCCCACAAGGATCAACGTTAGGTCCACTGGTATTTACCCCACACATATTTCACATGATAATTGTAGATTTTTGGCTGACTGCCGGAGGCAGCCCTACATATGGGTCTGTATGTGAGTGAGTGAGTGAGTGAGTGAGTGAGTGAGTGAGTGAGTGAGTGAGTGAGTGAGTGAGTGAGTGAGTGAAGGTACTTTCACAGCTGTAGAGAGAGAAATGTGCGGCATTGCAATGGTGGATCACGGAGCATATTGAACCTCCACAGACACGACTCTCTGTCTATACGGCTCTGGATACTTTGTTCGGGGAGTAGGCGGGGCTGCTCCTCCGCTGCTCCTCCGCTGTCCTCACCTACGTCCGCAGCCCGCACCTGTTTTCAAACACATTGTCAGCGGCCTCATAAGGACAGTCCTTGTAACACGTTGCCCACAAAAGCACAGATTGACCTGATGCGGTCAGCCACACTGTTTTGAAAGGTGTCCCTCAAGGATCAATATTAGGCCCAATGGTATTTACACATAATCTATTTCACCTGAAAAATGTTGATTTCTATTGGTTGGTTCAGTTTAGACTGTTGGTGCTGATGGTTTCAAGTCTCCAGATGTTTGATGCCATATCAATACTAGGTCCTCTGGATCAGAATCAGGAGATATTAATTATCTATTGCCTGTGAAACAAGATTTGTCTTGACATGGCTCGCACGGGCACATATAAAAAAACGTACTTGTAGTGTTAGTGTAGAGTAAAAAGTGTGTAAATATGTGCAAGAGTGGGAAAATTCAAGGTAGCAAGAAAGTAGAACAGCTGAAATGCAGCACTGTGATACATCACTGCAGAAACAGTGTGTTCACAAGAGGTCAGCAAGTAAATGAGGTCTGAATCCAGGCTAACAGTGCAGTAATGAGCTTACTACCCACTGTAGAATGTAACACTTCCCAACGCGTGGGTCACCGTGTGATTTCACTGTAGTGAAACTGTTAAAACACAGCTCAGCTGTCACAGGATTTCTGGAGTCGGGGTGGCTTTGATGTGGTCCACAATGATGTTGACATAAGGAAATAGCACAAAGAACCGCACATACACAAAAAAACACATTGAGACACCCACACAGCTGTGGGTACACAAGTGATATGAAACTGTCTGTGACCGTACATAAACATGCAGAGAGACACGGAGAGGAGGGGCAGGAGGAAATAGAGATATGGAGGGACACTGCCTGCAGGGATTCCTGTTTGCAGAGCCGTTGAACAGCCTTTCCATGCTTCTTCTTTTTTTTGTCATTATTCCACCAATTGTTGTCAAGCATGTCCTCGGGCTGCACATTGGTCTGGTTAACTACCCAATATAGGGCACAGTATGCATGCACTGACACTGACAGCACAATGCTTATGCTTTTACAATAGTGCAACAATGAATATGCTAACAGCTCCCTTTTCTGGAAACAACAAAAAAACTTGTTCAACTGAAAAAGCAATTCCTGCGGATGGCTGGTGTGTGAATGGTCCGGGCTGTGCGATTATCTGCTCTTTGGCAGGAAAAGCAATTTTCTGAACAGCTTCCAAAACCAGCATGTCTGTAGTTTGTACTCCTCCTGACCTTCCTGCACCAACAAGGACATTAATATCAATTTGTGTCACTTCATTACAACCTGCCATTATTTAACATCAGGACTTCAAATTCTTTATGTTCTCTGTGCTTTGAGGATAAGATTAAAGCTGTAATGGCCACTCCCCGCTCTCGTTAGAGCGCTCGCCCAGATACACTTTTCATCCCAGGCTGTCACACACTCACACTGACCTGTCAGACAAATGAAGACAGAGGGACCCGGAGAGGGGCTTTGTTGTTTTGCCTCAGTATTTGTTTTCTTGTGTAACAATGGTTTGACTTTCTCCATAATTCCATTCCTTAAAAAATGTGTGTTTTTGAGTGTGTGTGTTTCGGCTTGTGTGTGACAGGTTGAGGAAATTGGGGCATTTCTCTAAAATAATCAGGTGCACTGAGAAGCCATGTTGCAGCAAATAATTGGTAATTTGACCTTTTAGCATTTATATCCTCCTGCAGGGTGTAACATGTGAAATAAGCCAACAGTTTTCCATTTAATAGGGAATGCTTCATGTATATAGTGTATGACGTGTCCGGTGTTGCCAGATAAAAACAGACAGGAAATGACAAAAGTAAACTTGCATTAAACTTCTCGAGGCTGCAGTCTTGTCGCAGAAACGTCCTTTGCTTTGGTTTTGACGGCTTTAGACGCTTCCATCAGATTGTTCTGCAGCGCTAAGCGCCGCAAACTCAACAACAAACACCCTTTAGATGTGTCAGCTGTGCGGGTTTACAGGATAATGATCAGAGTTTTTAAAGCTGGTGACTCTGCAAGCGCTGAGTTCCACTGTCCAACCTCATTGCCTTCTTGTGTTGTGTGCACACAAAGAAGGAATCTGTGTATTTACGGCATCCCCTCTGACACGTTTTTTAATAATTCAGTGATTGCCATTTGTAGATTATTCCACGGAACCCGCTCTTCTCAACAGGAGGAACAATTTGAAAGATGAAGCTGCTACAGGCATTTTAAGAGGAACAACAATTTCAGCGCGAGAACAATATGCAGAGGTGTTAAAATATTCAGCATAGCCCGCAAACAGCCTCTCCATGGGTTATTGTGCTCTGAAATATGCAGCTGATATTGGCAAAGGAGCAACTGCTTACTCTAAGTGCTTGGATGTCTTTGCATGAGATGCTAATAGTGTCTGATAACTACCAAAGTGCATTGAACTTTTCGCAGGTTATTTAGTTGTTGGGGTTAAATGGGGACATAGAGTTCACATATATAACACACACAAACTTCCCAGCACAGGAGCGACTTTCAGCTCTGTCTTTAGCTTTGCTGGGTTTTGTAATGAATCACAATTCAGGGACCTCTGCCTTGAATCAATACAAAGCGCCACGCCAGCACTATCTCTGCCTTATTACAATATGGTTAGAGTCATTGGAAATGAGTTCCCAGCAAGCGAGCCACTAGTTCTTTAAAAATGCATAGGATTAAGAGCGAATGGTGCGCCGTGGCATCAATCAAGCTCAACCAAGTGAGTAAAAGGACAGAGGGGATAGAAAAAGTGACGCTTGACAGTTTCCACGCACGGTGCCTCGCTTTCTTTCTTACAGATTTCCCCACCGCCGCTTCTGTGCGGGGCGACAGTGGATTGGTAGTAATGGTCGGTGTGGGGCGAGGTCATTATTTAATGAAAGCAGACCTGCATTCAGTGCGGGCTGAGAGGTAGTGCAGTATATGACGAAATGGAAATGAACGCTTAAACCCAGATTAAGTGCATTGAGACGTTACACTGAGACGGGTAGGTGGTCTTGTTTTCGATCATGTATGAAGGGAATTTAAATTCAGCTAAATCTATTTAAGCGAGAAAACACGGTTGTGGGTTTTACAACATGTTTTTTTTTTTTTTGTTCATGCTGTCAGGACACTTTACCTGGCCGGTGGCTGAGACGGAGCAGCTGCTCAAATGAAAGTGAAATGTGCTTCCTGTGTATCCGCAGTACCATCCGACACCCATAAAATATGGTCATGTATCGCTTTCAAATCAGGCTTCTGAACAGGCATCTCAAAAAACCTGAAATCAAAAAGTTAAAAGATAGTCAGGGACAACAAACATGTGGATGACTTGAATGAATTCAGAGCCTTTCAGGGCAGAAACAGATGATAATATTCACTCTTCATCGTTTGATCAAGCTGCATTACCTCTAGAGAGTAGTAGGTTTGCACAGAACCAGTTGAAACAGCATGATGATGACTAAAGGAGCTGTGAGAATTGCAGAGCCAAAGAGAATAAAACACATACTCCAAAGTTGGTTTATTTTGCGGTAAACCCTTTCAGTTTAAATTTCCATGCACAAACTGAATACGTCTGCAGTGATGCACAAACTGTTCGTTTTGTTTTGTACGGATGTTGTTTGACCTCTCGGAAACCGAGAAACCACCGAGTTTTATTAAAAGGTGGATGTGTGCCGGTCAGTCTGGAATCAAATATCTAAACAATGATCAAATTAATTGCCATGAAATTTCGGACAAATATTCCTGCTCCCCTGAAGATGAATCCTAATGACTTTGTAGATGCCCTGACTTTCCTCTGGGGCATCATAAGCAGGTCTAAAAGATGTGGTTTTGAGGGCCCCTCTATCTTACTTTGGAAGTATTGTCATGAAATTTATAACAGATGTTTCCCTAAGGATGATTTATAACAACTGTGGTGATCCATTAATTATTCATTTACGGCCTATTACTTTGGTTTATGCCCTGATGCCTCCAAAACTAATGGGATTCCCATCAACCTCAGCTTTATAAAAGCTACAGCTAACGTTAGCTTGCTAACATGCTGAACCATGAGGAGCCATAGACTGTATTAAAAAAATAGACGACATGACAGCTCCCTAAAAGTGAAGCCAAACATGTCACATGCCCCCTGCTGACTGGCTGCAGTACAGCTCATAAAGCCCGCCTCCTCCATATTAACAGATGGGACATGAGTCAAACTATAAAATCGAAATAAACGCCAAATAAATGTTTCTCAAACATGGTTTCTGTCATTATAGTTAGTTCTTATCATGCTGATTTACGTCCAAGTGTTCATTTTTCTGACATGTTTAGTTTTAATAAGTTGTTCGATGCTGTAAAAATGATGATTGACAGCTCTGTTGACAAATACGGCTCCTGCAGCCGATCAGTTCCTGATTAGCAGAGCAGAGGAGGAACGGAGAGAGGAGAGGTAACTAACACAATCACTACAGTCATTAAAGTTTACATATCTGTGAACATCTGCTTCAGACCGACACAAAGAAGCTGTTCTGCTGTTAAATACACCGATGTGCGGGGTTTTTTTTCAGTGTATGTGTTTTGGTTAGCGAAAGGGGCGGCACATTGTTACCGCGACTCCACCACCTGATCTCTACTGCGCAGTCTCTGGCTACAAATAACGTCACCAGTGCAAGATGGCAGCGTCCGCCTTGGGGAGTATTTTGGCATCAAATAAGTACAATGAGAAGTGGTAGAGACACTTCTTATACAGTCTATGTGAGGAACATATGAAACAATATGGAAAACAGCATCGATCTAAAACCCCTGCAGTGTCAGTAGAGTGCAGCATGAAGTGGACTCTTGTTGGAGCTCTCCAAAATAAAAGATACCATAAAATTACATTTATTGCATAATTTTGGTTGAAAGAAATTTAAATAGGATAATAATTTAATAGTCTGAAAGTTTTATGAAACACAAACTTTGACAGGGCCGTGCCACCCACCTCTGTTTTTATTTGCTTTCCAGGTTTAAGACGAGGGAGATCTGTCTTACCAACGGATTTATTCAGCTAAGAAACCCTCTGTGAATAATCTTGACATTTTCCTAAAGGTTAGAGCAGTGACGCCCTAAGCAGGCTTTAAAGACTTCCTGCCCACCACTGTCCATCTGCCTCGCAAACCATCCAGGAATAAGCTTCTCAGAAAAAATAGGCCCATTAGAAACTAATCTTTATTCACACTTTCTATTCAGCTTCACGACAGAATGTATTCAGGTTAATGCATGTATTTTTATATGCAAAGGTACACAGACAATGTCACATGTAAAGATAAAATGTAATATAATGATGAATAATGACTGGCTGATGGCAGAGCAGAGATTGTGATCGAGGTCGCTGGGAGAAAGAATAATTTATATCACCACCTGGATGGAGGGATGCTGAGGAAGATAACGGGTAATAATGACAATATTTCTATTCATCAAATCATCAAATCAAATCAATTTTATGCAGATATTGCAAATTTAGTTATACTTACATTAATATTTCAATCAGAAAGTAAAATGTTTTTACAAGTCTTGCACTCTCACTGCACAGAGCTGTGCAGCCATGATCATCCATCTTCAGCCCCAAACTCCACCACTGTGAAGAGGGTGCATGTTCAGGGCCAAAAATAGAGCATGACTATATAATATCTAAAAGTGTTTGGTTATTTCGTCTGTCTATGCCAGCTCCTTTTTGGAAATAAGCGTGCATCTCCAACATAACTAAAAGTATTTTCATTTTGGATGACTCTGACGTTTTGGATTCATGGATGCATCAGGCTGAATAAAATCAGGGCTCTTGTCATTCGAGGCCAAAAACAAATAGTGCACTGACTTAATAATACCATTAATCCATAATAAAACATCATTATTATTGTAACAAAGTAACAAAGACCCTCAGACGCGAAAGGAATAAAAGACGGAGCAGACGACTTCAATCAGAACAGCAGAAGGACAATGACTCAGTTCAGTGAGAAGAAATACTGAAATCAATAAAGAAGGAAGATTCTGGGCGAAACGATGCAGCAGATGGAGCGATTAACAGATTAACTGTGTGAAATAAAAAAAGGATAAAAATCAATAAAATATCTAAAACAGAAGAAGAGACAAAGACAGTTAGGAAAAGTGCAGGCGTCAACTGGGTGTGTGTCGAATACGTACTGATTAAATATTTATAGATGCTCCAATTCTGTTGTATCTCCAATTTCAGACTTTAATTTAAAATCTTTTTGTTTGAATTGTATACCCCAAATAAATGCAAGTTCCACCCTTGAATACACATATTGAGTTATACTTTGAATACACAACCTGAGGTAGTTTGACAAGTCAACATGATGGCTTCTCTATCTGTTCAAGCTGGAATGAGGGCTTTAAAACAGAGACAGAAATTACAGCCAAAACTATAAAAGGGATCATGTATACTGAGCAGGTTATCGCAGAATGGAACCCCGACATTATGCCGCTTATTACACAGCTATCTTACGAAATATAACCGAGCTGTTTTAATCACATTAAAAAGAGCTAACCTAGCTGTTGTTACATTAAAATGAGCTAACCTAGCTGTTGTTACATTAAAATGAGCTAACCTAGCTGTTACATTAAAATGAGCTCACCTAGCTGTTGTTACATTAAAATGAGCTCACCTAGCTGTTCTTACTCACATTAAAATTAGCTAACCTAGCTATTGTTACATTCAAATTAGCTAACCTAGCTGTTGTTACATTAAAATGAGCAAACCTAGCTGTTCTTACTCACATTAAAATTAGCTAACCTAGCTATTGTTACATTCAAATTAGCTAACCTAGCTGTTGTTACATTAAAATGAGCTAACCTAGCTGTTGTTACATTAAAATGAGCAAACCTAGCTGTTCTTACTCACATTCAAATTACCTAACCTAGCTGTTGTTACATTCAAATTAGCTAATCGAGCTGTTGTTACTCACATTAAATGGAAACATTTCCACTGACGGTGAAGTAAGACACAGTGAACAGGACAGCAGGTATCAGCGCAGCACCTGATCGAGGTTTACTTTCTCATCACTGTCAGAGTCTGTTGATATTATCTTTTCTTTTCCAACCCCCGCTATATTTCGTATTGTGTTCCGTTTAGTATTAATGCGCCATCTTCAGTTTGGTAGATCACTCTGTCGTAGCCTACAGTTTTTGCATCGATTGACCTTTATTACTTTCTCTCTGCTGTTTTGTCTCTTTTCTTTTTTCCCACTGTAAACAAACCAACGTCAAAATTACTGGACTTCTTTCGGCAGATTGATATGGTTACAGTTAGTCCCACGGATAGTGTGATTAGAGCTACTTAGCAACGATCTGTTCTTCATTGCAACGGTCTGTTATTGAGAAACAGCAGATCTCAGAATGCCGTTATTAATCAGAATCAAGTATTTAACACAGTAGTGTAATAAAGTAATACAATACATAGAAAAGAGCTCTTTTCAGCAGAACTCCACAAACAGAATCAGTCTTTAAATTTCTATTCTCTCAGGTTGTATTTAATTCCCCCAAGAGTGTGTGAGCAGTAATTAATGTTCCCTCGGAATAGGTACCTGCACTGAGAATAATTTCCCTCTGACTTATGCAGGATTCAGTTGTCAGTGAAAAGTGTGACTCCAAATCACTTTTGTTTGCCGGTGCAGGTTTGTGTTAGCAAGGTGAGAACCTTAACACTCACTTTCATTCACTAGAAACCCATTTTCTGTCTGTTGTGCACCCAAGCAGCCTATTTATAGCTCCCATTGCACCGGCCTCTAGTGGTGGGATCAGACACCTCTTCACTGCCTCACTTCACTCTCACACAGGATGACTTTGTGTGTGTGTGTGTGTGTGTGTGTGTGTGTGTGTCTGTGTGTGTCTTTAACAAGCATGAAAAACAGCTCACAGGTGGAGGCGAGCCTCGACTCCTGACGCGTTGCAGAAAGTTAAAACTAGCGAATTATTTGGCAGCTGAGCATCACTAATATCTCTCGCTCCTGCAGGGACGCAGCAGGGGGCGATGGGATGTTTTAAGTCGGCTTATTTTTCCTGACACACTGAAAATAAAGTCAAATGTGGAAATTGGGAGAAATAAAAAAACTACTATGAAAAGACAAATTTTTCCTTTAGTTATAGTTTTAGTTGAGTGTTATTTATTGGAAATTGCAGCGAATTATCCTTAATAGAGTTTGTTCGGCTCTAATCAGATCTTGATTCCTGCGCTGCTGATCAGATTGTGTGTAATGAGTAGATAATTACAGAAGTGGCCTTTTCAGGTCGGAAGTCACTTTGACTACACTCAGCAGTGAGCTCGCTATCGTCTTTGCACACGACACTCTGTTCTCCAGCAGAAGAAGAGCTCTGGGTTTGTGTGTCTGTGTTAACTAACAGAAAAAGTGCCACATAACTGTGAGAAACAGATTTGTCTACGTCGGATCTGCAAGATTTTAGTTTCAGTTGTGAAGTTTAAACTCTCAAGAAAAGTTACAGATTCAGGGTTTTGATGAAGTTCACGGTTTGCTGTGGCTCAGCGGTAGAGTCAGCCGTCTCTCAGTCAGAAGGTTGGGGGTTTGATCACTGACTGCTACACTCACATGACGAAGTGTCCTTGGGCAATAAACTGAACCTCAAATTGCTCCCGGTGGCATATAAATGCATAGAATCCTGATTGGAAAATGGCACTTAAGTCACTGCCTTCAGTGTGTGAATGGGTGAATGTGACATATAGTGAAAAAGCGCTTTGAATGGTCCAGAAAAGCACTATATAAGTTCAGTCCATTTATATAAGTACAGTCCATTTATATAAGTACAGTCCATTTGCGGTTGGCTTCCAGGAAGTTGGCTTCTTGTCAATATAGAACCAAACATCAGGACTCAGATGCAGACCCACACAGGATGTAAAAGTCTGTTTAATCTCTATCAGGGTTTGGTACACCGAATGTTGGTCAAAACAGGTAGATGTATCCAAAGTAACAAAAGACAGAGGTAATCACATAGGGGGGTAACACAGGAGGGCAGGAAGTGGAGAATCTGCAACAAGACACAAGGGCCCAATGCCAATGTCCACCCTAAAGCCTAAACACTGAACCCTCACAGACTTTAATGACGTCAGGCGTGCAGTGCGTGAGTCGGTGAGGGTTTGAGAATTACATAAATATCAGGAATGGGACACACTATCATGGCATCACACATTACCTGGAAACAAGATGCGCCATTAAATAATTCAAAATAACGCCAACCTCCAGCTTGTTATTGTGTCTTACATTACAGTGTTTTTTAAAGCTAGTGTAAAAATTTTTGCAAACTACCAAAAGTCAGAAAGGCATTATCGTTAATCCTTTGCGATTATTTAACTGAAAAACATAAACATCTCTAAAAACGTTAATTTATAACAAAGTGATGAACTAAATGTTGTTGCTTACAGATAAACATATTTGCGGTTCCCGTCACCGCCCATGCTTGCTTTGTTTACATTTACTTAAATATACGAACATTTGTTTACATTTAGTGGAGGTCTGGGGTCCGTTTCACAAAGCAGGTTTATTGAAAACTCTGAGTCTGTTAACCCTGAAATGAGGGAAACTCTTCCGTTTCACAAAGGGAGGTAACTTAAGCTCTCGGTCAGTTACCGTAGTAACAGACTCTATGAACCTAACCTGGTCGCGAGCAGGTTTTCTTCAGGAAACTCAGAGTTTCGCTCTGTCTCCTCCCGGTTTTATTTTCTCTTATATTCTCTTATATTCTATCAATTCTACTTCCTCATTCATTCAGCCCGTCTCATGCGTGTGTTTAAGCGGTTACTGAATTAAAAGAAGAAACGTTGCGTCTCTGTGCTGCTCTGATCCCTTTGCAAAAGTCTTTTATAATTATGATAAAAAAAATCAAAAGACAAATCTGTGTCAAAGTCATCATTTTTAGATTTTCCAACACCACTGCCGAGAGCACTCAAATAAGACACCTTAAGTTATTGGAATTTTTTTATTTATATAAACTAACACATTCAGTTTAATCAACATAATTTATAATGTATGTGAAATCAGCATCATGTTAGGGATAAAGCTGATGCGCATTAAAACAGCCACTGAATGATATTTCATTAGTTTAATATTTAAAATATGATTGAAGTGCTTCCATGTATGTTTTTTTCTCCCGCTGCATTGCTCCTAAATTAATATAAATGTTAGCTTCCGGTCGTGTTTAAGTATTAAATAAATAGACCAGTTTAAACTTGCGCATTAACTCGAGCAGCAGTTTCTTCCCACGCCGCTTCTCTCTCTTTTGCAGCTGCAGCCGTGTTACTTTATTTTTCTAAAAACATGCTCGTATTCGCTGAACGTCCGCGTGAGGATTTCGAGCTCCACTGGTGTGACGTAGGAGGACCTCTTTTTGTGTACCGTTGTCATGGTGAATCGTGGTGTCAGGGCTCCATTAATGCTGGCTTTTTATAGTCAGCGTGCACGCCCTTAACTCTGGCTGAACCTACTCAGAGTTGATTGAACTAACTCTGATCAGCTGTTCTGAAACCGAAAACTCAGAGTTTCCTATCTCAGAGTAAATCGACTCACAGTTCAGGGTTAGACTCAGAGTTTGTTGAACCTGCTTTGTGAAACGGACCCCAGGACAATCATGCAATGTAAGTTCGCAATGAACTCTGGGTAAGACCCACAAGAAAGTCTGCAGATATGCGGAGTCACGGAAAGTCCGTAATTTGCCATTGAAAAGTCCGCATCAGAGCGATCACGCACTTGGTGATTTAACAGTGGGACAGAACTAAGCACTCGCACATTAGAGATTGGGATTGGGCCCGTGAGACTCAAACACAGCAGGGCAGGAAGTGGAGAATCTGAAACAAGAAACAAGGTGAGTATCAAAATAAAGCAGGAAACGAGACACTTCCTAATGCGCACTATTACAGATCTGAAAAACTCATTTGAAAAAAAAGGCTTCCTTCTTTGCATTTCTTTTTACTTTACAGACAACGTTGGATACATTTTGACATATATAGTGTATATATAACGGCATCGTGTACCTTTATTTTAAGCCTAACGTAGACAAGATGTATGGTGGCTGACGAGACAAAAGCGCTGCAATGGGTCAAAAGATCTTGAAAGAAACTGTCACAGACAAGGACTTTATCATTTGCTGGGACTTTTCTATACCTAAATTTGCAGCCGTTTCTCCTGACAGGAATCTTTTAAGCAGGGTGTTCGCCCTTGTCGGCCTCCACAGAGATGCATGTGACATTGACTGTAATAAAAACGTTTCTCTTGTGGTTAATTTTACTCCAGTAGATTGTGTTTGTTTGAGAAATGAAAGTAAGTAAAAGTTTGTCTTCTAAAACACTGCGACATAAAATAAGTGCTACATTCTGATTAAAAGCTGTGGGTTTATTGAACATGCTCAGTCGTCAGTCTGCCGTGCCTCCCAGCGTTAAACAAAGCCTGTCAGTGGGTAACAGGGTCCTGATACATGCACAGGCATTAGTCTGCAGCACACTGCTGTAATAATATGTGACACATAAATGTCTGAGGGCTCTATTTGCTTGCTGGCTGCGTCCTGCCAATAGGAAATATTCACACAGTTGTGGCGCCTTGAGATAAAGAGGATTTGTGTGTGTGTTTGTATAAGTGTGTGTGTGTGTGTGTGACAGCAGAGCATGAATGGCTCTGAGCGGTGTCAGATTGACAGTGAGTGCTGAAGACAGTGGACCATCTGTATCACTCTGGCACAAACCGGTCCTCCGTGCTAGCGTGCTGCTGAACTTGACCTCTGTTGTTCCTGGTTTGATCAGGCTTTTAATTCAGCGGGCGGCTGTGCAGCTCAGCACGATCACACCATCAGCACCAGAAACAAATGACCAACCACGTCGCGCAACCTCATCTTCATGCTCCTTAGACAGTGTGTACTTTAACGCTGCACCGTGGCGGACAGTTTGTGCACATCTCGCTCTGCGCTTTCCTCTGCAGAGTACAAACAGTTTTATTAACACTGCAGACCATTAGCATGAAACAGCCTGCAGGCTACGACACAGGCACAAACAGAGAGTCGTCTACGCCGCACAGAGAAAGAACGACAGCTGACGGATAGATGCAACATGCTACATGTGTACATTTGCCATATGGGATTGTGCTAACTTGGCATGTAGCTACACTGTACTTTATTTTCCCCTGCCAGGTGGTTAAGTTGGCAGAGGAAATACTGAAAATGCAACAACACCACGTTCATAAAACGCAACATTTCTCACCTTCCCTCATTAACACCTAAGTGTATTTGTAAAACCAAAATCACATTTATCTTTCAAAATTATTGACAGCTGAACAAATGACAATAATTATTATTACAACAAGAATTTCAACAAGGAGCATTCGTATTGCTTTGGGTGAATGAACAGCATAATCACTGGGGTTTAAATGTAACAAATCCTCCACAGAGGACGTATTGTCGATGAAGCATCACTTGTTTTTCCGCAGCTCCTCCCTCCTCGTACCTGAAACCCACAAATTAGCCGATAAGTGCGCAGATACTGTGGGCTGCAGATCCTGGCAGAATGACAGCATTAGCAGCTGTCGTTATCTCCAAGTTCAATAAAGCTTTGACGAGAGGTTTTTCCACGAGTTATCTCGGGAGAGGCAGCGGAGCACAACAGGGGACATCAAGGATGACAATGTTCATTCCAGGTTTTCATTAAGATCTCTGCAGAAAAGCCTCGCTTTGCATGGGATATAAGCCGCCTCCCTCTCGTCCTATCATGTGCAGCAGCGTGCACCTCCCACTGCGCTTAGATTAACTTTGTATTCCCTCTTTCACTTTTGAAGCAGGGCTTTCATATCATCCCACCCGGCATGTTGTTAACTCCTTCAGCTGATAAATGCAATTCACAGCTTCTAGCCTTCCTAATTCAGAGATTCTGCTCAAGCTTCGCCGAGTGAATAAATTAGATTCTGTGTAACAAAGTCAAACAGAAGAAGAAGAACTTGAGCGTAAAGGTTTGAGAGATACACATGGATCAGTGTTTCATCTCCTCTCACATCCTCATCCTGTATTTCCTAAAGGTTGGGGTTTCATAGACATTTCTATTATTCTGCTCTCTTTGTTACTTAAATGGCTGTTGTGACAGGTAGACTTTCTGAGAGACCTTTTGAAGCCTTTGTTTTATCTACATGACTCATATGTTGGTACTTGTCTCGTCTGCTGTACTCTGAAGGATCCTTACATGATCTGAAATACTGAAATATAAGCTTGAATAAAAACGAAGACTGCGATGAATCATCATATAATATAAATATGGACAAATTATGAGGACAAAAAAGAAACCCTTTTATCCTAAACTGAATCAAAAGATGCAGTTACTTCGAATAAGTCATACTGGTTATACCACGGTCACATGCTTAAGAAAAAAAAATTAAAACCATCATTTTAATTTTTCATGTGTTTTGCAATCAAAGTTTTTTTAAGAAGGTGTATCTCTGTTTTCCTGCTAATGCCTGAGGGTCTGACTAATACCTGAAACAAGGGGTCTTCACATCGACCTAGCAGCGTGACATATTTCTATGGAGCGCTTAGGCTCAGCTTTAAGCCAGAAAGCTAACTGTATGCTAGCAAGATTCAGAGTCAATAACACTGCATACGGTTGACATAAAGTACACATAGCAATAAGACTAGCCAACCATGTTATTGTTCCTAAATGACCACCGACTGTATAAAAAGATAGACGACATGACAGCTTCCCAAAAGTGAAGCCAAACCCTCTCTATCGCCCCCTGCTGACTGGCTGCAGTATAGGTCATAAAGCCCGCCTCCTCCATGTTAACAGATGAACAAACTATAAAATCAAAATACACTTCAAATACATTTTTCTTAAGTTTAGTTTTATTAAGTCATTCGATGTTATCAAAGGGGACGTGACCTCATGACTGACAGCTCTGTGGACAAATCCGGCTCCTGCAGCAGATCTGTTCCTGATTAGCAGAGTAGAGGAGGAACGGCGAGAGGAGACGTTACTAAAACAATCACTACAGTCACTGAAGTTTACGTATTTGTGAACGTCTGATTCAGAAGCAAGACAAGAAGCTGTTCTGCTGTTTGACTGTGCAGACGTAAGCTATCTTTGCTGTATTTTTCGGTGATTTAAATGTGTGTTTTTGGTAGCTGAAGGGGCGGGATGTCAAGACCGCGGCTCCACCAGCCAATCGAACTCTGGCTCCAAATGAACAAGATGTCAGCGGACGCTTCCGGAGGTATTTTGGCTTCACTTTTGTAAAATAAGAGGTGACTGGGACGCGTCGTCCATCTTCATATACATCCAGTGGTCAAGCCTTTCAGAACTAACGATGGTTATGTTTCCTGTTGGCCGGAACCTCAAGTAGCGTAAAATACCGAAACAGGAAGTGAGATAATCTCGTATGTGATCCACAGCATCAGTTAATTCTGACAGGATGTGTTTTACTCTTCGTTTGAATTAGATGTTACTCACCCAGACGATGGTTTAAGATGTAACATTCACTGTCCAACAACACTACTCTCGGACTACATTTTCCTGCATCCTGCTGTCTTTGCCAGACTGTCCTTGGGACTCACCGGGTCACTCCACGCTCATCTGTATTGCACCACAGTAATGAAAGATATCCATCCACAGTATGTGATTCTCTATTAAATGTCATTTTCAATTAAAAGTGTCCCACTGAACATTACGACTCCCTCTTCTCATTTATGTTCTCATGCTCCTGCCTCTTCATCCCTCGAAGGCAGTCGATGATTCCCGTCTATTAACACTTAACGCTCGAACTATTAGGAGGCTGTTACATTAAAACCTGCTGCTTACTGAGGTGAGGGAGGGACGGTGCTTTATGCGCTGTCATTTGTTCAACTGGGTAAAGTCCTCTGTCACCGATAATTAGACCTCAGAGAGCCGTATAAAGACCTGCAAAAAGGGGATGATTGAACAGATTGCCAGGACCCCTGAAAGTGTTTGTGTGACACCAGAGGGATCTGTGTGTGTGTGTGTGTGTGTGTGAAGCAGACAGACAGACTGGCAGACGGGAAAAGTGGGAAGAGAGGAAGCCATTATCCAATATAAATCTCCATTTTTCTTGTGCCAGCCTTCTGTCTGTATTCCACTCCAATGAATATCCCGCTGATAAAACAATTAGACTGAGAGACAAAACACTGGTTTCAGAGGCATTACTCACGCCTGGCACTAACATATTATCCATTGTTTCACTGCATATTTCATATAGACTTTAATTATGTACTTACACACTTCACATGGAGCATTTATACAACGTAACACAAAGCTGGACTGATAGCACTCGCACCGTTCTGTTACAAACGTAAGTAATGTGAGAGATTGTGTACAAACCTCTGTTGTCTCAGCACGATCGCCCCGGTCAATGGACGCCTATCAGTCTTTCAGAGTGGTGCATTTAGGCCCATTTCCTCCTGATAACTGCAGCTGGAGGCTCCTCCAGGCACAGCGGACCCCTCATGACACAGGACGTGATGCGAGACTCCTGTTGCATTAGCCGACAGGTCGTATTTGTCTCAGAAAAGGGCATCAGAAATGGCCTGGCCGGTGATATATCCAAACTCATTTTCCCGGCTGGAAGTCCTCTCGCTTGTCAGATGGAGATATGGAGAGCGTCAGATCGCTGTTAGCGCTAAAGCTACTGTTGTCTCCTGTATCGTACAGAAAGTATTGTTTTAAAGCAGATGATAAAAGATAAAAGCTAAGTAGGTTTGTGAATTGTTTTATACTTAAAGGCCTCAATAGGCAAAGAAAGATTAGCAGTATTGTCTCTGTTTTTAAGGCCCAAACTGTATTTATGAAGTGTTTTATGATCCTGACAGGAACACTCCGCCATAAAAAAGCAATTATCTCGCAGCATAACGGCCATATATTAACATATAAAGAGGGAAATGAAGGAGAGACCTCTGCTGGGGGAAACCAGTGTGAGGCCAATAGTGTGCGATCTTCATCACAACAGCATTGAAGTGCATGTAAACAGGCTGCTGCGGAGGCACAATGGGAAACGATGGAAAAGTCATTTTCATCTTCTGTCCCGTCTCCCCGTAGTGCCCCCTGGCACATTGATTCAAAGATGAAGGGGAGCCTCAGCAGCAGCGTGATCCTAAACGAGATGACACAGGACTCTGCGGCTGATTCTTTGGACAGGTGCATGCTGGGTGATTTATGTGCGCGTCCTCTCGCAGGTCCCCAGGAGCAAATATTGACTGTTTATTTCTCCCAGCTCAAGGCAACAGGGAGGCAGCAATTTCTTTATTTTTGGACCTTAGATAAATTGAACCCCGCAAGATGCAAACGCACCTGACAGGGAGCAATTTTTTTTTACCTGCCCATCCCCCACCTCTGAACACAGAGGGGGAAAAAAAAGCAACTTAATAGCGGAGATTATTGATTTGTCATTCCTCTTCCTAGACATCTATACACAGCGGGGACATTTCAATTACACAGGGGCTTTCCGATTGCTTCTTCATTCAGGTCCTCACCAGGACGGGCTACCTGCTGCTGATCAATGACGGACACACACCAATATTCCTGCATTTTAAAGCACTTATACACGCTGTTACTCACCTATAGGTCCGTGTGTGAAATCACTAAAGGAGTGCAAATCTTCAGGCACACTAAGACAGAAATAAGTAAAGATTTCTGTATGTTTCTGACAAACTGTATACTGTATGCATTAAATTCAAGTTCAGTGTGACAGCTGGTCTGGCACAAGGACACAGTGAAGGTGAAGTTAGACACCAGTGACATGGTGGCAGAAAGATGTAACTAGAGCTAAATTGAAAATATATCCTTGAATCGCCCTTTAAGGATACAACATATTTATTTATATACTCAAGAATCTGAGATGTTGAACACACCATGTTGAATCCTCAGGGTCCTGTCCCCACCCCTCTTTAATTTGGCCTTTACTGGGAAATGGACTGCACAGGTTTTTCTCAGCACACTCGGCTCCTCGGGGAGATTGTGTTTAGCGCTATCGCTGGGAGATACACGGGCTCAGTCAGCCAGAACAAACAATTATTGTACAGAGGGCAGAGCCGGGGCGTCCGCATGGAACTGGCCAACACGCTTTTATTACTGAGTCTAAAAGTAATAGAATGAGGATTATGTATTATTGAATAATGAGGAGGAGAGAGAGGGGCTGCTTCTTCGACGTGTTTTATTCTCTGTCTCACCTGGCTGTGTGTGTGTGCTGTAAGTAAAGAGACTCTTAATAACTGAAAGCAGCAGTTTTTGGCTGACCGCCGGGGTCAGCCCTACACATGGGTCTGTATGTGACTGACTGAGTGAGTGACGGTCTCGCATCATCTTTCTTACATACAAAAGAGGCTGACGCTCTAGGACGCTTGCTTACAGTCGCTCCTAAGTGGCTAATAAAAAAGTAAACAGCATTTCCTTTGCTTTGCAGGTCTGCCCACATCTCTTTCATTAAAATCTTTCAGGTAGACTTCAGTCTGTTGTTGCTGATGGTTTTAAGTCTCCTGTTTATGAAGGTATCACACAGGGATCAATATTAGGCCCACTGGTACATTTCAACTATTTCACCTGAACATTGTTGGTTTGTAGTGACTGGTAAAGTTCAGACTGTTGTTGCTGATGGTTTTATATCTCCAGATGTTTTGGTGTCCCACAAGGATCAACGTTAGGTCCACTGGTATTTACACACACATATTTCACATGAAAACTGCCCTACACATGGGTCTGTATGTGACTGACTGACTGACTGAGTGAGTGACGGTACTTTCACAGCTGTAGAGAGAGAAATTTGCGACATTGCAATGGCGGATCATGGAGCATATTGGACCTCCACTGACGTGACTCTCTGTCTATACGGCTCTGGATACTTTGTTCAGGGAGTAGGCGGGGCTGCTCCTCCATTGCTCGTCCGCTGTCCTCACCTACGTCCGCAGCGCGCACCTGATTGCAAACACGTTGTCAGAATTTGAGAAGCTCCTCCATACTACATGCTACCGCCGAATGCAGTATGCAGTATGTAGTATGTAGCATAGTATGTAGTATATAGTACAGCATTTTGAATACAGCCCTACTCTTGTTATCCTCTGGCTCTGGGAACATGTGCATCTTCCCTGCTGCATTGTGGTTAAAAAAACTCCGAGACAAACGGAGGATGGTATTGAAAAAGAAAAGTGACATGCATTGTTCAGTCATGAGTCTGATCGCCGATTTTGATTCAGCTGCGCTGTGTTATTTTGTTGCAAATCTTTTCAAAAACCCATTCATGCTCAGAAACAAGCAGCTTTTACAAAGCACAATAAAGGAAAATGTGTCAAATTATACATTCTTTTCACTATAAAATTATTTTCTTTGCAACAAGACCTGATTTTTCCTCCTTTCTGCAGCTTAATTGTTCTTTTTAATTAACAAAGAAGAAATAGATTTTGTATGCTCTTCATCATTAATATTCCTCGGTCTAGCCTGTGTCGAACTCGGCATGGACTCTGCTGTTTTCATTGTTTCATAATTAAGCAGCAGCGCTCATTAGAACGGGGGGACAGTGACGGCTCTATTCTCAAGGCCAAACGGAGGTAAAACTTCATGCGAGCCTTGAAGTGTCAGAGATCTCTGATTCTGTTAGAGGCTGTTTGCTGTTTTAAAGGCCTGGAAAGCTGCCGGATGGGCTGAAATTAAACATTCAAAGCGTAAGGACAGTGATCAGAAGTGAATATTTGAGATGTTTTGTGCTGCTGCCTGAGTGTATTTTTATTTCAGTGAGTCATGCGAGGAATTAAAGTTTGGATGTCTGTCTTCGACAAATTACATTGCTCTGCTGCTCATGTGCACAGGGGGGTTTGGTTATTTTTTATTCAGACCTGAATTTAGTTCTTTCCTGCAGCCCACAACTCAGAAACTCTGCCAAAATTTGAATTTATAAGCAGTATTCAGTTTCTGTCACCAGCAAAGGTGCTTTAAAAACACGCTGGGCTGGTGGCCAGCCGCGGACATGTTCTTTATTTTGAATCGCTGACAGCGGCCCTCAACACCTCCACCTGTACCATCCCACCAGCCTGAACACCAAGCTCCTGCTATTCATGTATAATTTTATCACATAGCTACAGAGAGCCAAATATAGCTTAGAAAAGACTAAATGGTTGGCATTATGATATGATTAGTATAAGGTTTTGCAAACAGGAATCATTAATGTTGTTAATTGTTCCAGACCTGATAATCAGACTTAGAGACTCATGTCCAACATCAGCCTTCTCTTAGTAAACCTGTCTGATCTCTCTGGAGGTGTACAGTGTGATCCAGGGGATGTAGATACCAGTTCAATGAGCTCCTGTATTGTTAGCGGCAATAAATACTATGGAACAAAACAAATAACTTACTAAGCTTTATCAAAAAGGAACGTTTTAAGCCTATTCTTAAAAGGAGAGAGGGGGTCTGCCTCCTGGACCCCGACTGGCAGATAATGCCACAGGAGAGGGGCCTGATAATCAGTGTTGGGTAACGTTACTTTTAAAGTCGTTACGTGACAAGATTACTGCCATTAAAAATAACTCGTTACGTTACTGTGCTACCGACAGACTCGTTTCCGCCCTATAATCTGTAACTCTGCAGCCTAATAACAGGAATGACAGACACAATATGACCTTTACAGCTCTTTATTATGCTAACAGTCTGGCAGAGCAGAGACATACAGTATTAGGCACAGCTGTTTCAATGACAACAATACAACACAGGCTCTTAGTCCCACCAGTGTTGCGGAGCTGTGTTTAGCTTCAGATGCTTCTTCACATTTGAAGTCGAGCTCTTCACAGCTGACAAGCGCTCATCCTCCTGACACAACTTACATTTCACCGTCATCTTGTTCTCGTCCCTTTCGGCCAAAAATTCTACCTGCCAAGGTTTAGGAGAGAAAAGGAAACAGTGATTCAGAGATTTTCTTTTCTTTGTGGGGACAAAAGGAAAAATTAAATAAGGCAATTTTCCCCCCCCAGTAAATGGACTGTACTTATAATGCACTTTTCTAGTCTTGCGACTACTCAAAGCTGCTTTTACACTACACATCACATGCACGGCAAGAGTGCCCAACTGTCAATCAGGCTTCACATTCACACACCGTTTGCGATGCCACCAGGAGCAAATTGGCGTTCAGTGTCTTGCCCAAGGACACTTTAACATGTGTCTGTAGCAGTCAGGGATTGAACGTCCAACCTTCCAATTATAAGGCAACCGCCTCTACCACTGAGCCACAGCCGCTAGTAACATATTACTGTTTTGAAAAAGTAACTAAATAACGGATTACTTGAATTATAGACGTAACGCATTATGTCACTCGTTAATAAAAAACTAACTTTGGGACACTTTGTAACTTGTTACCCCCAACACTCCTGATAATTGAAGGCTCTGCCCCCCACAGCACTTTTGAGAGACTTTCTGTACTACAAGCAGGCCGGCTTTCTGGCATGTTCTAGAGGGGTAATATGGCACTATAAGCTTTTAAGATATGGTGCCTGACCAGAGCTTTGTAAGTAAGAAGAAGGATTTAAAATCCTATTCTAGATTTCCCAAGAAGCCAGTGCAGAGAAGCCAATACAGGAGAGATGTGATCTCTTTCAGTACGTGTGCTGCAGTATTTTGGACCAGCTGAAGAGTCTTTAGAGACTTATTAGAGCAGCCTGATAATAGTGCAGTGTAATAGCAGTCTAGAAGTAACAAATACATAGTTTTTCTGCATCGTTTTGAGACAGGATGTGTCTGATTTTTGCAATGTTTTGTAGGTGCACAATGGCTGTCCTTGAAATTTGTTTAATGTGGGAGTTATAAAACATATCCTCAACAAATGTATCTCAGAGATTCCGTACGGTGGTGCTGGAAGCCAGGTTGAAGCTTAATGATTAGATAATTAGTCTGTTGGTGTTTAGGGCCGAGCATAATAACTTTTGTTTTGTCTGAGTTGAGTTGCAGAAAACTGCTTGTCATCATGTCCCGACGGCATGCTGTGAGTTTAGTTAAGAGACTGATTTTATCTGGCTTCATTGATAAGTATAATTGAGTGTCATCTGCATAACAATGAAAATGTGTTAGTGATGCTATGTCCTGCAGTTTGGAGCTGAGACAGAACAAAACATCACAGTATGTCAACATCACAAAACACAACAGCATAATATTCAACCAAAAGGACCAGCAGGAGGCAGTACGCAAATCTAGGAATCTTCAAGTTTAAAAAATGTAAATGTAAATGTAGCTGGGATTACCCAATCAGTGCATACATGGAGTGTGAATAAACTACACTGTACTGCACGCAGGTCATAGTCCTTCAAAATAAAAGTGCGACATAGACTTTACGCCAAATCTTTTTTTTCCAAGCACACATCCGCAACCCTCCGAGAACAGCTCCGGGACCCACTTTTGGGTCCCCACCCACCAGTTGAGTACCACGGACCTAGAGTAAGCATAACACATAACACCATTAACGTGTACACACTGAGATGGATCGGATAAGCAGGATTTTAATCAGCTTAATGCGAGTCCTTTAACTCCAACTGTTCTATTGAGGACTTTGTTTCCAGCCAGTGTTGTTTGCTTTCTCTCCTATAGCCCAGTTTAATATCTTTGTAATTATGTTCAAAGTCTTAAAAGGTAACTTTGTAATATATTGCTTCTCTTGTAACCCCATCCTCAACACAAATAAAACCAGAGCCCCGTACCAAAATACATTAAATGTTCTGCAGTCTTGTTTATATTCTGCTATAATTGAGTGATTTTATTTTATTGTGAGTATTTATAAAGCACTTTATGGTTGTGTGGTTTTAAGAGCTCTATAAATACATTGTACCTTTTTGCTTACTCCTCATTATATATACTATATCTTTTAAAAAAGGTCCTTTAAACAGAATGTTTGGAAAGCTTTCTGTCTATTTTTCCAGGAACTAGGTCTATTTAAAGGAAGATGCTGACTTCACAGACGCACACAGCCAACCTCTGTGGAGAGATCCCTCACAGAAACACACTGAAGTGACAGATACCGTCTGGCCTGCAGTAAACAGTGCACAGACACAGAATCCTACAGAGTGTTTTCCTGCTTTCTGTCCTCGTCTCTCTCCTCATCGCATCCTATCAACTTTGGCAGCTTCTGAGGAAACTACATCAGGAACCTGCATGAATCCTGATTATACATCACGACTGTTCTGCCAGTGTTTGAAGGGCATTTTAAAAATACACACAGACATGCACAGGAAGCGTTCTGCCAAAGACAGCTTCTTACCTGGCTGTCTCTTCTCCACCTTTTTGTCATTACTGTTGGTGAATGTTCGGTGTTCTCACTGTGACTGTGATGTTCAGTTTGATCAACCTGACATATTCTGCGTTGACTCATTAATGCCCGAGGCTATACAACACTAAATCTCTGTCTCAAAAATGTACGACTCTTTCCCTGGAACCCCAGGATTTCTCCCTTAACTGCAGAAAATAACTATAAATGTATGGCTGTATATCTGTGGTAAGACTTAGGTTTAGTAAAGCATACATTCTTCCTAAAAGAAGAGCAGCCAGCTGCCTGCGCTAATATGAGAAACGTGGAGCATCTTGTTAAGTTATAATTGTAAATGATTGCACAGATGGCTTAATACAACTTTAGAGCTATATTTATTGAACACACCCGGTAGCATGGAAGCATTGCATACATGTATCTCACAAGAACATGAGAGATCTCCTCTCCTTAGTTAGACTAGGGTAGACTTTGTTACCATGTAACACATAGTAATGGCACATCAGCACCACATTTTCATAGTATCGGGACTCTGAAAAGAGATTTTATTTGAAAATGACTGATTTTAGTCATTTTAGTGCAGCCGGCTGGCTGCTCTTCTGATAATCCCCTTCAATATAACATAATAGGCTAACCAAAGCCTAAATTTACAACTTTTTTTACGTAAAATGATGACTTTTATTCTCGTAACATTACAGCTTTATTCTTGGAAGGAATTTTTTTCTTTCATGTGGCCCTGGCTATGCACAAAATCCCAGGATCCAGCTGTGATGTTTCTGGTCCCAAGTGCGATGAACACACCACAGCAATGATTTATAACTTCAACACTGTAATATACAGTACATATATATATATTTTTTTTTTCAAAGTCAATGCAAAAGAAAATCTGCAGCCAGAACAGGAAGGTAGACACAAACTGAAGTGGCCACATACAGATGCACTAAGCTAACTAAATTACCTCTGTAAATAACCCTCTTAATTAGGGAGAACAAATAAGAGCAAGGAGGGGTCAATATTGGTGTCTCCAAGAGTCAGCAAACAGGCTCCTGAACAACAAAGTGGTTAAAGAATGGGCTATACGGATGAGGCAAATGATTAGGCTGATAAGTAAAAGCAAAGTATTTCCCATCAGTCCCCAGTAGAAGATTTCCTGCCCACTGGTACCATTGTTATAATACAGACACAATTCTTCAGCAAGACGGGAAAAACAAGCCGAGCAGGTGAATTCCTATATTTATGGTCAAACTGTCGTGTTTGTGGTTTTACATAAGAAACGTCTGTGGGAAGCAGCAGATTGTCCCCCAGTGGCCCCCGTGAGTCACGGAGAGAGCTGAAGTAGATAAACCTAATGACTCCCACACTTCAAAGCAGACTCATTTGAATATTAAATTATACCACATCATTAATTAAAAAAAGTGAGGGATTGCACGGGTCGAGTTCTCTGCAGCAGATGTTAAAGATGGCAGCGAATGCAAGGCCACAGAGGGAGAGAGAGTGGCAAAAACATAAACACGATAAACACTAATTAGCTACTCTAATTGAAGTGCACTCTTAAAGTAATTACTAGGCAGAGGAAGCAGTATTTACATTCATAAATAATCCTGACAGCACAGGGAGCCACTGCAGGAGCAGAGTCCCTCTTCCTCCCTTTGGGTCTGTGGATGGAGAGCTTCAGACTCCATGAATCTGTCATTCATCTACAATATCAGTGATGGTTTACTGCTAATGGCTTTGTACAGGAGCTAATGTACACATTAAATCAGTTAACAGTTTAAAACAATCTTTAACCTGCAGTACACAAGCAGTTATGGAATATGGATCAATGTTGTCTCAAAAGCATCCTTTGAGAAAATCATATATCCTTGACATATAATTTTTTCATCATCGAGAAGATGGAAGCTTATTTTCTAAGTCTCAGGACCAAAGTGAGCTATTACTCTGAGCCCTGTGGACACAGTTCAGTGGCCCAACAGGATGGAAAATGTGTTCAAAGCATGTTTCTGTCTTACCGGTATTGTAAGTAGCCCCTTCATTTATACAGCACAATCACGATATGATTTGATACGATTCAATATGGTACGATTTGATACGATTTGATACGATTCAATATCATACGATTTGACACGATTTGACACGCTACGATTTGGTATGATTCAATATGAAACAATTTGACACGATACGATTTGATACGATTCAGTATGATGCGATTTGACACGATACGATACCATACAATTAAATATTGTATGATTTGACACGATTTGACACGCTACGATTTGGTATGATTCAATATGATACGATTTGACACGCTACAACTTGATACGATTCTATATGAAACAATTTGACACGCTACGACTTGATACGATTCTATATGAAACAATTTGACACGCTACGATTTGGTATGATTCAATATGAAACAATTTGACACGATACAATTTGATACAATAAGACAGGATAAGATTTGACATGGTACGATTGGATACAATAAGATAGGATAAGATTTGACATGGTGCGATACAATACAATTTGATATTATACGATTTGACACGGTACGATTTGATATGATTCGATACAATAGGACTGTATTATCCTAAAAGAAATGCTAGTGCCAGATTGCTCCAAAATTACACTATAGAAATAAGGGTAACAAAAAAATCAACTTAAATATGAATGTAGTATAAAATATAAAGTGTATACAAGTTATATGCAAAGAAAGAAAGCCCAATAGAAGAACAATGGAAGTATGATAAGTCAAGTAGAAAAGTAGTATCGGCTAAGAAGAAATAAAAAAACTTATATTGTACGAAATAATAAATGTAAAGACAGCTCATGATGTTAAAAGTAATTACACATGATGGTAAAAGTAAGATTATATTGCACATTGTATTAAGTTTAAGTTTGAAGCAGAGGCTATGTGAGATATGAGAAATGCAGAGAAAAAGAAAGTTAAATATTCCTTTCTGGTATATATGACTGCACACACTGACAGCACCTCCCACCACTGCCAGACAGATACACACACACACACACACACACACACACACACACACACACACACACACATAATTTCACACAGATGATTTCACATATGCAATGTCCAGTTTGGATGGAAAGTATGACTATTAAATGAGGAGAGCTGGAAAGTCGGAGATGACACGTCAATCAAACGACAGCACAGAGTCTTTGTCTCACACATCTTCCTGTCAGTTAGTCAGACCACCACGACCCTCTGCATGTCACAGTGCTCCCTTCATTAAGGAATGTCATTTTATGTGCCGCACACACAGTGGATAGAGGGCTATTTTAATTCTGCCATTGTTATTTATAAAGGTGAGAGAGGCTGAGAGAGCTTGGGTACTACCCACTGGCTGCCACACTGGATCAAGATATATAGCTGTGTTATAGGTGTTGACCTTTTCATTTGGTCACAAAGAGAATCCAATTACAAAGTTCAGATTTATTCAGTTATTTTTTGTGGAAGATGAACTGCTTTAACAGTAAGACTTTAATATGAATCACAAAACACTATTTTCTGTTTAAGGAACAAGTTGTTGTATCATCACTTATTCAGTTGGCAGACGGACAAGCAACAACAATGCTAACAGCTTAGCGAGGCTATACTTTGATACAGCAGTGCTTCGGCCTACATGCTAATGTTAGCATTGTGACAGAATGTCAATGCTAACATGACTATTTGGTATAAGGCTTCCTTGGCTATGTTTTAAAACCAAGATGTTTTTTTATCTTGGGATGTTTGTGACACTAAGTTATTGTTTTATCACCATTTCTTATGTCGTGATTTTGTCTTTTTGGACCAATCTGCGCCACATTCTGCTGCAGTACCAAGTGTGGCCAGTATGCCCTCACAGCATGGCACATTTCCTGACGGCTAGCTTACTTTAATGTGTTAGCATGTTGCTAGTTAGCACTAAGCTAATGGCATTAGTTTTGCACGTATTTGACCAGAAAGCAAAGTTTTGAACAAATTAGGATATTGACCAGATGATTGCGCTATGTTAAATGCTAAGGGATCGTCACAGATATTACAATTGATCCATGCAGGGAACATGAATGTCTGCACTAAATTGCACGACAATATAGGCCTATCCAATAATTTCTTGTTTATTTCAGTCACAAGTGATGTTCTGAAATCAACATGCACACAGTTTGTGTCGTGTAGACTTTGTAAAACCTGAGGAAAGCTTTCAAGAGCTCTCCTCTGTGCCTCAAATGATAACTAGTTTCATTGATTCATCTAATGCAGTGGAGACACTCTCTGTATTTTGACCATGGTATAATTGGCACTTGACTAAGTAGCATGATCATAATTTCTTAAAAGAGATTGGATGTCTTGACTAAGTATTAATGAACCAGTTGTCATGTTGAAAAAAAGCTTCAGATTTTCAATCCGACTGATTTACAAACTCTGGCTCTGTCTGCCTGCCTCAGTTAATTTGTTTTCGCTCTCTGCCTCGTATATATCAGCAAATTAAATTGTCTAATCTGAATTGTTCTCCCGGCTCTGGCAAACAGCACAGTGTCTCCACAGCGGGGATGGGCCTACAGGAAATAGCCTTTCTATAAATTGTCACTTTATCATGCGGTTAGAACGGCAGGGGGCGGAAAGTTTTTTTAATCATAAAAAAGTATGCATCCGTTGGCTGGCACAGAAGAAAAAGCACATGGAAGACGGTGTCCCGCTGGGGAGACTCTGAGACGTGCCATTAAACATTACTGGCTTTGCTCACACTGAGAATTATAAAACAAAAGTTGAATTTATAGATTTCCTTAGACCTCATTCGTCATTCAGAAAGACAAGCTTTGGATGACCCTGCTAAAATATTCAATACAAAAAGTAGACGCATTTAGAGTTTAAAGTTGCTTCAACTTTGAAATAGAAAGTACATTAATCGATAAAGTGGAGAAATATCCTTCATTATCCTTCTTTAATCTCACAAAGAAGGAGCCTCTGCAGGCGTTTAACAAATCCGAGTTAATATTTAACGTATTACAAGCCTTCAAATGGTTTCTAATTAGCTCCGACTAGCCAAACAAAAGGCCGCAATATGAAAAAAAAAAGTGCAAAGAATGTTTAAGCACTGTAAGGATGAGCTGAGATAATGATTGTGGTATTAAAGGGATTCTTCAGATGTCTGAGGAGGAAATGAATCAGACTCGGGGACAGTTTGAAATCTAAAGCGACACTTTAGTGAGTTTAAAGACCACAGAGGGAGCACGGAGAGAATTAACCTGCAGTCAGGTAACACTGACAGATAGTGACCCAGACGCACATTACATCTACACACTGACGCTTATTTAAGCACAGAGGGAAGCGGAAGCAATTCTCATGGTGCTAACAGTGATTTGGGTGCTCGTACTAAAAGTTTTATGAAGCATGAATTTCATTTTCTAATCTATTTGATTTATTGCCCCCAGTAGATCTCTGTGAATACGTGCACTGTGCGCCTGTGTTTGTTGTTTTATCACATTAAGTACAGCAGCCGCTTTAGACTCACAGGTTTTTAAAGTTGATTAAGAGGTCTATCTTTTCCTTTTTAGGGAGCCATTGGTTTCAGTTCATTTCAACAGAGGGCTTTAATGAATAGATAGTTGACTTGGATAACTGATCCTGTGATTAATAAACGCCACACTGCTTCTTACATTGAAAATGAACATTGCCTCTGAGATTAAATTGCTAGTGCAGAATAGTTGTGTATGAACACATTAGATGGTCCTCCAAGAAGAACCACAGAAAGGCCCCACAAAGACACACGTTCATATTAAAGTGACAAAGCCCTCTAGTGGCCGTTTTGGATATGACGGGAGCATCAGAAGGAAGTTAGGTGAATTCATTGTAATCATTAACACAATGTTTCTCTGGACATAACTAAGTTGTTTTTGTGTGTTAAATGATCCAAACCTTGGCCATAGTATTGTCCCATTATAAAACATAGCTTTATTTTTTATACAGAGATGTTTAACAACGTTTGGAGAACAAGCAAGAGATGACTTCAGTTTACTAAAAAACTGATAGAACTGTGTTGTTTATGCCATCAAATACATAATTGTAGCTTTCAGGTAAATCTAACCTGTTCCTGAATATAATTACACCTGGGGTCCGTTTCAGAAAGGAGGTTCAACAAACCCTCAGTCTAACCCCGGACTGTGGTTTGACTTATTCTGAGTTAAAATTCGCTTTTTGGTTTCAGAACAGCTGATCAGAGTTAGTTCAATCAACTCTGAGGAGGTTCAGCCGGAGTTAAGTGCGTGCACACTGACTATAAAAAGCCAGCATTCATGGAGCCCCGATACCACGATTCACCATGGCAGCGGTACACAAAAAGAGGTCCTCCTACGTCACACCAGTGGAGCTCGAAATCCTCATGCGGACGTTCAGCGAATACGAGCATGTTTTTAGAAAAATAAAGTAACACGGCTGCAGCTGCAAAAGAGAGAGAAGCGGCGTGGGAAGAAACTGCTGCTCGAGTTAATGCGCAAGTTTAAACTGGTCTATTTATTTAATACTTAATCACGACCGAAAGCTAACATTTATATAACTTTAGGAGCAATCCAGCGGGAGAAAAAAACGTACATGGAAGCAGTTAAAAATAAAACACCAGAACATCATTCAAAGGTGCGGCTCAGGCAGAACAGGCTCATGGCTGAACCTCACTTCAATCATATTTTAAATATCAAACTAATGAAATATCATTCAGTGGCTGTTTTAATGTGCATTAGCTTTATCCCTGACATGGTGCTGATTTCACATACATTATAATTTAAGTCGATTAAACTGAACTGTGTTAGTTTAAAAAAAAAAGAAATTCAATTAAGTTACAGCGTCTTATCTGAGCGCTCACGGCAGTGGTGGTGGAAAATCTTAAAATTATGACTTTGACACAGATTTGTCTTTCGACAAAGACTTTTTCAGAGAATGAGGAAGCTGAATGAGGGTTTTATATTCTAGAGGGAGGAGACAGAGCGAAACTCTGACTTTCCTGAAGAAAACCTGCTCCCGACCAGGTTAGGTTCACAGACTCAGTTACCATAGTAACCAACTCAAAGTTAAAGTTACCTCTCTTTCTGAAACGGCAAATCAAAGTTTTCCCTCATTTCAGGGTTAACAAACCCAGGGTTTTCACTAAACCCGCTTTCTGAAACGGACCCCTGATCTTCCATTGGTTCCACACAGCATAAAAGTTTATCAGCGTAAATACTTACGTTTGGTTAGTATTAACAAGTTTAGTTCAAAATGACCTATGTTCCACTACAAGATTGTATGCAGTTTACCGTGTAAATATGAGGCGTAAATACAGTGCAACCTAAAATGTTCAGTTTGAAAATATTTCATTGGTTGTTAATGACTCATGTCACTTTTCTTGGGTTGTGATTGGCTGTGGGGCGGGGACTAGTAAAGTTGAAGGTTGAGCAAGAAGAGTGACCCAGCGGCCGCGTCGGGAACGCTCGAGGCAGAGCCGCAGGAGAAAGACTCGGAGAGAAATGCAGTGAAAAGAAATTTAAGGTGTAAAGTGTGTTTGCGAGGTATATCGCTGTTAGAAGACCGTATGTGCGTATGTCACACAGACTTGAGTAAATAACTAGCAGTAGCCGATAATGTGATTAGCATCCAGCTAACTAGCCTAGCTAACTGGCAACAAGGGGCATTATGAATTGCACTGATAGCGCTTGCTGGATAAATCCTGGAGCTGGTAGTTCTGGAAAGGAGGACATTTTTCAGTCAGTTCACCAGACAGAAGCTTAATCCACCTGGAGGTGCAACAGAAAGACTATCTTACACCAACTCTGCTATTGTGAGTACTTAACTTTTATTTATGTCCGATGAGATTCAAGCTGTCAAACTTGTTTTAATTGACTAATCTGGTTGGCTGCTTGTGTGTGTGTGTGTGTGTGTGTGTGTGTGTGTGTGTGTAGGCCAACGAAATTTCAAGTGTCCGTTATGGGTACTATAGGAAAACATTTTTGTCTCTTTGATATTATTTAATGGTTAAAAGAGAATTATTGCTCAGTCATCTTTTATATGTGTATCCTTGTTTACTAGAATTAATTTCATCTTTAGGGTATTAGGGTATTTGTCGGGTACACGTTTTAATCAGTGAGACTGTTAAAATAACAGGAAGTAGTATTTGATATTGTTACTACAATAAACACTCAAAAAACTGTATTAAGGGCTTAACTTCATTGGAATAGGCAATTAAGTTTAAAAACAATGGCTGCTACATGTTAAAGGTACAGAAAATGCTTCACTATATTTAACAACCAGACAAAACCTCAGCATCGTTCTTGCAGACTCTTTACATAGATGTACACAATGTACCAATGTAACATATAATGAACTAAAAAAGCAAACAGCAAATATTATAGGTTCAGTGCGGGCTGTAAACACTGCTGGACATTGGCAATATTCATTATAAAAGGATTTGTAACTCACTTATGTGAAACAAGTAGATTTCTGTTAATGCAACTGGTTACATGTCAGTGTGTTCACCACCACATGCTATGCTTAAAACAAGTAGAGTCATAATTGTCTACTTTTATTTTCAATCAAATACGATTGCGTGAAGCGGTTTTCTTAGAAAGATACGTTGATTTAACACAACCTGGGCACAGGATCCAATAAGACATGCTATGCATGCACACTCTTATTTTAAGATGATATTTCCTTCACAGGAGATCTTTATGTATACTTGTTTAAGTGTTTTTAAAATAGCAGCTCATCGATGTAGACCCATTCAGCCTTAAACCAGGCACATTTATAGAGCTATACATCTGACAACTTAGAGGAATAGAGGAAGGAAGTGATGCCAGATCCATCCTTGAGTAATATATTCCTCTGCTTTTTATTTTCATTTTAATGCGACATGGTGTCTCAGTCGGAGGAGATTCACCCAAAACAATAAGTGAACGCTTCGCTTAGACAGGGAAAGAAAAGCTGCTTTTAATCAAGTCAGTCTCCTCATGAGACAGCAGCTCCGAATAACGGGAACATCTTCATTTTTAAACCTTCATCATTCCTCAGTTATAATGCATTTTATTCACAGGCCTCATTTCAGATTTAATGAGATGTACAAACTCGTCCAGCCTTTCAACAGAAGAAGAAGGGCAGATTTATAATCACATATTCAGACATGAACACTAACGGAGAACATTGATGTTACTTCCCATTGTGTCTATTTCAAACCTCTGGTAGATTTTTTAAGCTCCTTCCTGTTAAATGTTGACCTTCAGAGTGCTGTACTGTAGTTCAGTCAGCACGGAAAAGAGGAATGGATTTATTACGTGTATTCAGAGTCGAGATTTGGTGGTGTAGCTCCCTTTTAAAAATACTCTTAGATCAGCAGTGAGGAGATTGGGGAATAAAGATTATCAAAGTTGCTTTAAATCAGACAACAGGCGACCAGAAGTTCTCTGTGAGGGCCAGGCGCCTCCCACTGAGCTATTTCCCAACAAGCACATCCAAACACTGCAGGGACTTTAAATGTATAATCTAAAACCAGCATGCACCTGATTTGCCGCAACAGACTTATGTATGGAGCAGATAATTATTTTACTCAAGCATATAACCACGAAAATGCGCTGGAGCAGAAAATATCATCTTGTGAAATATGTTAGAAAGCAGCAGATTATGATCACTGCGTGGAAATGTAACGAGTTAAAGGTTGACTCAGTTTATGGTTCATTGCAGCTGAGCAGCATTAAGCGTAGAAGAGAAGCCCATTAGTTTGTAGTTAATTAAGCCTACACTTCCCAAAGAGGAAATCAGTAGTGTCTTTCTTTAGATTGACCCTGCCTGTTGAGGTCTTTTGAATACAATGCGCTCATTAGTAATGTTGGCTCTGTGTAGTTTCAAGCATAAATTTGAATACTCAAATCATGCCACTTTAAATTTAACTTAGCCACAATTAAGACAGACAATACTATATTGAGTCAGTGAATGAACATGACTGTTGACAATGAAGTGTGACATAAAGTATCTCAACATGTGCGCCGCTAACTTTTTAGTTTTTAAGTAATTTTTAAAAAAGTAATAATCACCAAGATTTTCATTTCAATAAATGTCTGTTAAGTCACTATCTATTGCCGAATGAGGTAACACAATGGTGAGTGAGCCTACGGCCCACTGATGAAAGCCTTTGCATTTGCAGTATTATGGACCGGGTGTCGTGGCAATATTTGCGTAGAAAATCACAAGCGGCGCCCAGTTAGTGACGCATTTTCCATCACCCAGCAGTGGTTGGTCTGCCAGAGAGGGTAGGCGGAGCTAAGCGGCTGCTTTTTCCGGTCTCTGCAAGAGTTGCGAGGAAACAGTAATCTACTATGGCTGAACACACAAAGAAGTGTGCTCCCGCAATTACCATTTATCGCCATAGGTGCCGCCAAAGAGAACAAAACTGAGATCTTCGAGATTAAAACTTTAAATGTTCACTAGATTTGATCACAAAAGCTAATAAGTGAAGCTGAGATACATCACACAAATGTCAGTGCTTATTTCTTGTATTGATATTTTAACAATGTTAATAAACTAAATCAAAGACAAAATCAAAATCACAAGACATCACACTAAAGCAGAGCTGTGGGAGAGAAATGAAACATCCTGCAGCTTCAGTAACCTTTTAGTTTGTGGCTAGAGCGACCTCAAAGGGTTACAAGTATAAGGACTTTGAGAACAGAAACTTTTTACGTGCTTATATTTATAGTTTGGCCTATATGCAGTTAATGTTTGTATGAGGCCGAGGGTGTTTAGTGTTGAGGCTGTATACTGTACTTAGGTGATTCAAATATGCTATTATCTAATTGAATTCTGAGTGATATTTGTGTCTTTCTCACATCATTCCCTGTATGAAAGCAGCTGGTTCTGTGTTATGAATTATGTTACCTAATACTGCAATATTATAAAAAGATGATGACTTTGTGGAGTTGCAGTTACATTTCTGTATAATGAACAACCTGCTCACTCATTTAGTTTCTACTTGCAGCAGATGAAAACGGTCACATTGTGAATTCGTCCCTCAAGTGTGAAACTGAATCCTAAATTATGAAATTTGCAAAAAGATATGAATAATTTATGAGCAGAAAATGGCGAATTACAGACAACTAGCCTAAATACGTATACATTTGTTATACTGGGAATACTTAGCATTTGTTAGGAAATTGTGAAATCACAGATACTCTAATTAAATTGGCTTTAAGCAGTTAAACGACAAATGAAAAAGGAAATGAAAGGAGACAATATTTTATGTGCAAGGCAGAAGGGCACATCAAAAAGACATGTTCTTACAGTAGCAAAATAAGTAATGTGTTGTACGATGACCATGAGGGAGCAAAGAGTAAAAGACAGCAAGTTAAGGAAAACTGGAAGTATAAAAATCTAAATTTTAAAAAGTTAAATAGGAAACAATTTATTACAACTTTGGTTACATAATCGTTTTTCGTGCTAGAAATATAATCTTATACCTGAAAATCTCTCCTGTCATAATGTATAAAATAGGAGGAAAGTGATGTCCCTTTATGCCCTGACCCGAGAAGTATCTCTTCTCACACTGTCAAACATGCCCAGATTTATTTATCGATGCAAATAACTCGAGCTCGAACCTGTGGCGTCTGCGTTTAACTGAACTGTCCCCTCTGCACACGCTGAGCTGGGAAATGCAGCTTAATCTTGTCCAAGGCTGTAGTGTATCCCACCAGTCATCCTGGCCCCCATGCAGGGCATGTGATTGAACTCTCCTGGGCGCATGTGTGGTGCAGGAAGCATGGAGCGCCAAGGTCCAGAAGCCACCCTGCGGCCTCCAGACATGCAGGGCGCAGGTTAATGAAAACATCAAACAACTCCCCGTGGAGTCCGGATGAATAGAAAGCTGCCAGGACGATCACGGGCCCCCCTCAGGACCAGGCCTACAAAACGATCCAAACAAACAATAATCTGCTGTCCTAGTAAACACAAACAGCACATTTTAGAGGACGTACAGTACACCACACTTCATCCTCTTTATGCTCTCACACTAAGTGGAAATCTGCCTAATGAAACTGATGCCCAAGTAGCTTTCAAAGATAAAACACTATGTTCTCCCTCAGGGGAAGAACTGTTTGTTGGTTTTTATGCAAATGTCCGTAAATAAATATCCTCCTTTTCTGACCTTTCAGTCCATTATCCTCAGCATCGTTTTCAGCAGAGCAGTTTATTTCTATAAAAGCTTTACAAGTTGAAATAGGAGAAAAAAATATCTTTTTTTATCCTTGCACTTTCAAAAGAGATCCTCGACTATCATACAAACTGTACATTTTTACATAAACCCTTTTAACAAGAGTTATCCCCTGAATAAAACCTATTGAATGTCCTCCCACCATTTCTTCCCCAAAGGCTTGAGGAAGTAACCGCCATTGTTTAATCACGTTCTCTATCTGTGTGTAGTTGTGGGCGTTGCCTGTACTCTGCATGTGCAGTTATGAACATTTTGTAGCTGTGTATGCTTTATAATGAGGAGTGCATGTGGAGCGGCCAGTTTTAGTGTCTTATTATCTCAGCTTACAGTTCTAATTTCTTATATCAAAATACAAATCAGGAGAAAATTGTGAAACTTTTGGCCTTTGACTTTTAAGTAGTGCTGTTGTGTTCAAATTCCCACTTCTACTACATTTGAATTGCTAATTTTCTTAGGAGCATAAAAGGTTTTCTATTCTTCCTCTGCAACAAAGAACAGTCCGTTCATTTGATGCAGATGAAGATTACAGTTGTTGTACATTATGTATGATGTAAGGGAGGGCTGCACAATATGATGATAGATCATCAAAACGATCATATGTGTCTTTCTATATCGTCTGTATCGTGCTGTCGCAAAACCAGCGGCCGAACTGCTTTACAGCAATACGGCGTTTTGACAACGCTTGATGTTCTAATCCTTGCACGTGGGAGTGAACCTGGAGCGAACCATAGAGGGAGGCGCAGTTTATTAACATGGAGAGGGCGGACACACAATGTGCAGTAAAGGACTCAGCCCAAGTGAAAACGTAAACTCAGTACTTTTATTTGTCACGTATTTAATTCACACAGGATTATCCAAAAATAGGCTTTACAATGTGGTTATTTCATCTGGAGTAATTATTTGTAAAATTACCAGAAAACATGCTATATCGTGATATCGTTATCGAGATATGAAAAATACTGTATCGGGATTTAGGACTTTGGCCTAATGCCCAGCCCTAATGTAAGGTGTCCTTGGGACTGAATGGGAGCCTAATAGCTACACAAACCATCTCTCTGTAGCTTCATCTCATTAAACCACTCTTACATGGCATGTGATCACACAAGCCCGCATCAGAGCAACACAAAGCTTCTTTTTGTGCTGATTATGTGATCATTCCCATGTGTAGGGGAGCCTAAAAGCACAGCATAAGCATAAAGCTACTGGGAGCTTACAAGAAGAGATATGTGGACCATTTTCTGCCCACTAAGTTCACATATATACAGTATATCAGCATTTTTTTTTTTACATTACAATACTTGTCTATGTGTGAAATGATAAAAAAAGTGGATTGCTGTTGCGTCAAACAATCATGTTTTTCATGACAGATATTTTGACATCAAAGGCAAAACAATCAGGCTGAATTCCATGTAGCTGCTTCAGCCTTGTCCAGGTCACAATCTGAGCCTGCTGTTAAACCTGTGATTCTTTTGTGGTAGTAATTTATTAAACATACAATAGTAGCTTTATATTTATAATTACAATACTGTGGGGGGCCCGTGTCACACTATCTGACTTACCCAAACAATTAATTTCAACATTGTCAACATTAGTGAAACTTGTGCTTTTGACTGTGAAAAAAAATGTAAATGAGCAATTTCAAAGTTCTGACTTTATTTTTGAAGCTGTCAACAAATCCAGACAGCAAGGTCTTTTTCTTGACTTTTTCTTTGTTTTTTATTTGTATAATAGAAAGTGTCGCAAGTGGATTCATTCAATTTTATATACTATTTATCTCTATTATTCCTCTTATTCTGTGAGCCATCCCACGCTGATTCAAACTCCGCAGCGAGACAAGGTCACTCGGCGTCTCTTATGAGAGAGAATCTGTAGAAGCGCAGCAACAGCCAGTGTTGATGTTCACAGGGAGCAGACATTATTAGAGCATGGATTATCACTCTCACCTTGTGGCTGGACCTCGGGGACAATTTCCCGTTGCCCTCTGTAGTTATTGGTCACTCTAGATTGTATCATTTCATCCAACTAAGTGGAAGTCAATCTGGAAAGCTTTCTTCACACCCCTTAGCTGCAGAGGAATGGGGAGTTATGTGAGCACAAAATCCTGCTGTAACCCATAAATCAACGCTGCAACACTCTTGCCAGACACCTTGCTTTTTCTTAATTATTCCCATTAGCAGCTGAAGCGTCTGAAGCATGCATCACTGTCTCGGAATCGACTCAGCAGATTGATTTGGATGTTAGGAGTGACTTCTAATAGCACGTGGAGGCTCGTTGCAGGGGAGGCAACGAATGGGATAATATTCATGTCTTCTTTTGCTAACAAGGGCGTGAGCTTTAAGAGGGTTCGGAAATATTAAAATAAAGAAGTGTTTTAATAAGGTATAAAAGGGTTATCATCAACAAGACATGTTTGAGAGCCTTCCTTTATACTCGTCAATGCCGAAAAAAAGCACCTGATACAACCTCAAAGACGGTATTTTTTTATAGAGAGGACAGGAGTGCGTAACATCTCTTTCTCCCCCTCAGCAGGTCAATGATCCTTCCTCATGTGGAGCACGGCAATCAATAGCAACATACAAGCTTCAGTTTCCAGCAGTGCAAAACTGACTGCAAGATTTATTTAGTTAATTAGCTGGAAAAGGGAATAAAATAACAATAAAAGATGCAATCACCCCATGCATCCTCGTCCTCTTCCCACCCTCACACTCTCTCTCCATTACATCAAAGACTTAATAATGGCCTGCGAGCTCTCTGTGTGCAGAATACAAATAAACATCGGATAATGACGATAAGAGAAAGAAAAACATGGCCACAGTCTATCTCCCTAATAACAGACAAAAGGCACAATTGTGGGTTTTATCTAATAGAATGATTATGATCAAAATCAAGTGCTGATGGTTTTACTTGATTGTGCTGGTGTCAGTGTTGGACTGCAAATAGAGATCACATGATATCACGACTGATAGATGGGCTAACTAGATGAGTCCAGTGGCTGTAATCTGCTTAACAAGTGAAGTGATTACCAAGACTTTTCATATTGCAATTGTGTAATTGTTGAAAGTATTTATTAGTTAATTCAGCTTTAAATTCAGCTGACACTGAAAGCTGCGTCAATAAATAAAGTAAGGAATATGTTAGGAGTTGTTCACTTGTCCAAAAAATAGAAGCATTTAAAAATGAATTAATTTGTATGGAATTAAATATCTGGTGTAATAAGACGATGCTTCAACTAAACTTTTCAGGCCTGCAGATATGAACTCACTACATACGTCACTGCGCATTCGTATACGGTAACTTTGAAGACGGGGCGGAGCTTCAAGTAATAGTCGAATAGCTCCCAGTGAATATCGAATAGTATTTTTGCTTGAAATGCCCATCCCTAATAGCTGGCAGATTAGACTCGCTCTTGTACACATTTAGTCCTGAGCTTAAATGAGGCAGTCCAATTAACCAGTGTTTAGTTCAATAGTAAACAGGAGCTTCACATCCAGGCTTGTTTTGATCAACCTGACTGCAGTGGCACATATCGCTACGTCATGACAATCCTCTCTGGAGGAGCGCTCGCATCTCTTCCAGCACCAAGGTGACTTCTGCTGTGTGCTGCTCTGCTGAATGCAACCCAGTGATAAGATAAGAGAGGGGCATAGAGTTACTGACCCAGAGATACAAGCTAAACAGGAACAGGCTTAGTAAGCACTGCACTCGGGTCCTATCTTATGCCGATGTGAGAATTCACTGTGGTTGTCGGTTTATTCACAGACTTGAGACTTTTTCCTCAAATCTGAGAATTACATCAGAAACGGTGATATAGTGGAGTGTCAGTCAAAAGTGCAGCTTTGATTGGAAAAGTTACATCTGAATGTTTTTAACCAAAGCTTCATACGCAGATTTATGCTCACAGTATTTAACTTGCTAATATATAATTCAGATATACGCTGGCTGATTGTGTTCAAGGCTGTTGAAGCCAGTAATATGATTTTTGAAGCACTCAGATTTCCTGACTCGGTGGTAATTGCTGTTGGCTTAGAAACGGCACATAAGAGGGAAATACTGGAGACACAAGTCTATTATTGCTCTCAATCTGAAGGACAGTAAGGGACTGCCTGAAAGTTACTGCGCTGTTATTGTTATTTTCTTTGGGACCTCGGCGAGACATAACAATTCAATGTTTCATTTGAAACCTCAGATGACCTCGTGTATTGCAGTAAAAAGTTAATTATTTCCTTTTTTAACTTCTCTTGAGCATCAAGACTCAGTAAGTGTAGATTGCAATCTGCTGCTTGTGATCGCCTTGCAGCTAATTTTAGCAACTTAACTACCTTTTGCAGTTAAAACAGGTTGTTATAGCAACCATGAATTTTGAAAGCAGTCTGAAATGGAAACACAAAAAATGGGAGCAGGGCTGTGCCACATCATATCGTTCAGATTATACCGGTATCATTTTTTTATATCACGATATCAAAGATGTAAATTTGCAAGACAATTGCAACAACAGTTTCCTGTTCATTTAAGAAGCACTCACCTCCGCTTTGAATCAATACGAGCGTGAGAGATGTCTGTCTGTCCATGTAAACTCCGCCCCTGCATGCCCGGAGCGTGTAAGTGTGGAGAGGCGGGGGCACTCAGCTAAGAGCAGAGAGACAAGACAAGAGGAACAGTTGCATTTTAACGCAAAGAGAGCGGCCATCGTCATTACGCGCTGCTTCGGAAAACAGCAGTGGCAGTGACGTGACGCCTGCACAGTAAGCATTAAAAAGTTTTTCCAATACGCCACAGAGACGTTAATGGGCTTATTGAATGAACAAGTCAACGAATTACCTTTAATAAAGCCTTTTTTATTTCTCTTCAGATTACCATCTAATTGAAATTTGTAGCCACATATAGAGTAATAAAGTGGGCAGCTTCACTATTTACTGATTTAAAGATAAACAACATACAGGGACGGTTGTTACAGCAATAGATCAACAACCTCTTATTAATAAGGAAGATGAGAGTCTAAGCATATCACAGCGTGTAGCAGCAGCCACAGCAGTGTTTCTGTGTTGTCATGTAGATCCAAACACGAACACTGACTGGGTGGGCACAGAGAGGGCTAAAACATATAAAAGACCTAATTCTCCTTTGAAAATGTGCCACAAGCAACGACATTTAGGCTTTTACAACCATAATGAATAAATAATATAGCCAGTGATGCTTATTAGAAGCGTGATTTGGGCACAAGAATTGGGCATATGCAAGAAGAGCCATAAAATAATATCAAGAAAACATGCACTGTGCTCTTCAAAAATGCTAAGTAATGATGCCCCTCCCCTTTTCAGATCCCATCACTAAGAATCATTTTGGCTCAATCCCTAACTGCCGTCCAGAGCCCACGAAAAAAGTACAAAAAGTAATCAACTATTGGTTATGTCTTACTGGGTTTCATTACTGGGACAAAGAAGTCACCTCCTCTGACCACTAACTTGAGATGCAGTAATAACACGGTTTAATCCCTGAACAATAAATCAAGACTGAAGGGAGGTCTGATGTTTCGTCTTCTCATCACCTCCCGCTATTTGGACGTCTGTCGCCTAAATTAAACCCAAATTTTGAAAGGCAAATGCTAGACTGATTAGCATAGCTAAGCTTTAAGAGTAGCGTTATAATGCTCAAAAAACTGAGCTTGAATAATAACGGGGCTGAAGGGGACGTCTTGTATAGAGACCCCCTGGTCCTCTCTGAAATCAAAGCTTAAGTATCACGGCTCACACACACACACACACACACACATCCCTGTCATTGTGTTCATTGTGCTGAAGGACAGCCGTCCTCTCTGCAAAGTTGGATTCTGTGTCTGGAAGTAATTTCCAGCCGCGCAGCGGGAGGAGATCGGTACAATGGCAGCTCTCGGACAGAACATGTTAGCCTCTGTCAGACAGCGAGACTACTGCTCAGAATTGCCAGCAGTATAGCACAAAGTGAGTCAGAGGGTGAGGTGCTGCGTGGCGGCAGTCAATAAGCCATCTGTCTCTGGGACTGAACAGAACACCCTGTTAGGATGAAACGGTTTGTGCTCGTCTTGAACATTGTGTTCAGGGATGGAAGAAATAAGAACTTGTACAAGTTTAAGGTCAAAGGTTGAGTTTATCTGTGTGAATGTAGATTATCATATATAGACAGCCTGTTATTAACTATAATATTAACTGACATAAAGCAGTGCAGCCAGGTGCTGTTATTCAGTCGTGTTTGTTGGAGCTTCTTTTGCCATACGACCTTGAGGATTCTGTCGCCGGTGTATAACCCTTTCTATTCACTTTTTTCTCTATTAACTGAAATAAATGAATTACTCAAACAAAAAAATCTAGCTTTCAGGTGTTGTCAGTCAAGGTTATGTCTCACACTATAGGGGAAAGAGCAAACAAGATACTTCTGCCCTTTCTATGCAGCTTTAATAAGTGCTGTGACTGAAATCGTTTGAGTCTTAACTGCAAGAACTTCTTAATTTAAATCTAAAGTCATTACCGTCGTAGCCTGGAAATGTTTGTTCATCCGTCTGTCTGTCGGAGGTTTTATCCCAGATATTTCAGATGTAATTTAAAGATACCTCGGGAGCATGACGCATCTCAACCCTGCGTTCTAACATTCCAACATTAGAACGACGAGCCCCCGTGAGACTCCTTCACAGGTGCAAGGTGACATATTTGTTGGAGTTGGCTCCGGAGGGACTCTGCATCAGTCATGAGGGGTGACATGTTTGCTTTTTCCAACGTCACTCTGGAATAGGAGCGTTTTGAAAGCAAAGAGAGCAGGAGAGGAACCTGTCCTGACAGGCTTTATGCCAAAACCTCAGGTCAATTTATAGCCTGACGTTTTCATATCAACCTCCTTTCACACTTCAGCTGGGTGGCAATCTACATGTATATATGAAAGGCTTTTCATCCACACACAGGCTAACAAAGAGGCCTCCAGTTGTTGATGTGTTTTTCTTGACACCAGAGAAACACACGCATGCAACAGATGTAAAGTGGGTCTGATTATACAAACCAGCAGACCCGGCACAACTTCAAACACAAGCTACATACAGCCAGCATTCACTCTACATAATGAAAGGTTACCTATAGCCAGTGCTGCAGAAAAATACTGAAACTGTGACGATAACAGACCCTCTGAGTTATTAGTGTGTTTAATGTAGAAGGTGCACCATGTCAGAAAGCAGTTACCGGTGTTTATCTCCTCCTCGTGAACAAGCAAACACCATGAAAGCAAAACTCTCCAACCCCTTGATGTCGAGATTCTGTTTATGCAATGCTGCTGGTGAATAATTTCTACAGTCATCAACCTTTTATTTACACAAACAAGTCAGACGCACGGAGCTGCACAGCTGCAGAGCTTTTACAATCAGCCAGTTGAATATTGGAATATTAGTTTTATTGTTTCTCATAGCGGTGTCTGTTTTGGTGCTGTTATAAAACGTGAACCAGTAAGAAGTAAATAAAAATATCTCTGACACAGACGCATTCATTCAGCGGCAGTACTCACTACTTATGTCTCACGTGTATGGTACGACTCTGACTTCACACACATGAACTCCGTCCTATGAGCGCACACACACACCGACACTTAGCTGAAATCTCAACCCAATGATTTAACCCAAGATCAAAACAGGTCTCCGTCTGACTTCTTTCACATAAAAGGCTTGTGTTAATGCATTATATAGTGCTTCAGTCGGCCATGCTTTTAGTGATTCTTCTCAGTTTCTCTCGTTAATTATTGATCTGAGCGGTGTTTAGAGCCGTGAATAATTAACATGGCTGTGTTGTGGCTGTCAGCGCGCTAGCGATCACAGCAACACGTCAAAACAATATTGAGAGAAGTCTTAAATTATGCAGCGATGCAATCTCGCTCATTTAGGTGTCCTCTGACCAGCTTGTGCTGCTGCGGTGCGGAGCTGCAGGCGAGTGTTTAACATAATGCTACTCAGAGTGAGCAGTGACATTATATATCAATAGAGTGACATTATTATCATGCAGGCTGGATATTCAATCTTATTTTATATTGTGATATCTTTGAAAAGGATGGAGATTCATTTAAACATACAAACATTCTTCAGTCAACATTTTATTGAATGAAATATAAATCTTCTTAATGTCTCAGTCAACCTCTGCAAAGCCAGTCATGTATATTATTTACTATTTTACTTTAACTTATAATTAATTGTCAGTTTAACCAGAAGTTAGTGTCGATGTTGTGATGACTTAATATTTTGTGTCTTTTCAACTAATGTAAAGTTTTCCATCTTATAAAAATGATTCAATTGAAATTAAGACTGTGAGTCCATCTGGGAACCCATCGGCTCTCATCTGACGCCGACGTAGCCTCTGGGGACAACGCTGAACATGTCGGGTGTGTCCGGGTTAGCCAGCGGTTGGTGGTAAGGACTTTCAGCAAACTTTGATAACTCAGGTTAGCAACTTGAGAAGCGACTGTGTGTTCAGATAAAAGTGAAGCGAATTCCACCCCTCCAGATATGTTCGCTAAATAAACAGTCATAAAGGTCTTGACGCCATTTAGAGGAGCGCCCGTTGATCTGTTTCTGGTGAGTCTCAGTTTCACTGTAAATAGTGAGTTACACCGAGGCTGCACTCTAGCTAACTACTGCGCTATGAAACCTTCTTGTGATTGACTTTAATTAACGGGTCTTACCTTTGCTGAAATTTTAACATCATGATACAGTAAAAAGTAAAAATGGTCACACACTGTTTTTCCTGCATACGCTGCAGCCTGCTGATACCTGATTGGTCAATACAACTCAGACTACAAGTGTACTACAAACGGAAAGCAGCCTACAGATTCTACATTTCAATGTAGAATCTGTAAATAGAGATTATAATGAAGTTGACCCAAATGTTAATATATAATTCAGTTGAAACTACAGTGGTTTCTGGTTAGCGCTGTCGTTACACATTTAGAAGGTCCTGTTTTGCATCCCAGCTCAGCCATGAATAAAATTGAAAGACTGTTGACAAAACAACAACATTGTAATTAAAAGTAAACGAAAGGATCATAAGAACAAGCTTATTTGACTAGGAAAGTTTATTTTGAATTAATACAAATGTAAATCAACTTCTTATAACTTATTTAATACATTTCATGCATACCTGAAAATGCAGTCATTACCGGTGTTGACCTTTACTGCCCGCCCAAACAACACAGTCCACTCTGATGTTTGTCTGCTTTCTCAGAGCCAACCCTCACACGCAACCCTGTTCAGACACATTAACAAGATATTAATAAATAAATATACTAGATTATTTCATTTTATTACAACACATTTTCTAGTTGTTTCAAGAAAGAGCTTCACAGTTTTGACTACAAGCACGTCGCCCAGCCAGACTTCATCTCAGACAAATACAATTAACAAGTTATAACCTCATTATAGAGGATAAAAATGAGCTAAAACACAACCCTGAACAAATGAAGTTTACTGAATCTGCATTCTTATGGCTCACAAGAGTTCTGCAGTATGATTACTGCTGCTGTGATCCAGATGCAGACACAGTTACATGTCATTATATAAACTAACCGTACTGATGTCTTTTATTCACATTCTCCACAAAAAGTTTGCTTCAAGTCATGTTTTAAAATAATTTGCCGTGTGCACACTTAAAGAAAGCTCAAGGCATTACTAACGGATCTAATCTGAGCACACTGACATGTAATTAAAGGATGCAGCAGAATAAGTCGGCGCACAGTCCTCACCAGAGTTCACTGATAGCTGCAGAGTCGAGAGAGCAAACTGAGACCAGAGTTCATTTGTATCAATATGTCCTGACTTCTGTCCGGATGAGAGCTGATATAAGGAGCTCTGTGTTTAAGTATCTATTAGATTTGAAAACAGAAATATAACCACATGTAGTTTATCTACTGGAGCTGTCACATCACTGAACGCTGGTCTTTGTCAGATGATGTAGATTTATTGTGACAAATTGATCCATCCCTCATTTCATGTACAAACAGGACACTGAACACGCTGACACTGATCATTAATATGGACGATCAGTGCAGCGTGTCAGTAGACGTACAGCCCCGCGTCTGTACATCCACTGACACGCTGCAGACATCAACAGTGACAGTTCTGAGGACGCTTCATCCTCAGATGGAAAACAGACATCTCTGCTCATCCTGCAGTTTGCTTCCCTTTTGACATTTAATAACATCTAGATGAGTATCGCTGTTAAGCGAGTGGTTAAAAACCTAATGTTCCACTTTGTACTTCGAGTAAATTAGATTTTACGTTACTCATAAAATATAAAACATCGTCCCAAACATGAAACTGTTTTTATAAAACATGAATCTCTGTTAACAATGAATGAGCTTGGAAGCCAACAACATGAGCTTTATCTAAACTGTGTGCTGCCCCTTCCAGCATGGGTTGATGCATCATGAGTAATCAGTGTTGCCTACACCAAACAAAGTAAACAGACCTACACTGTGTGTGAGTGTGTGTGTGTGTGTGTGTGTGTGTGTGTGTGTGTGTGTGTGTGTTAGAGGGCACCTCCTGGCATTTACCTTTTCCCACTTCTTCCTTCTCCTGTGGCATGCGAGCGTGTCTTCTGCAGGGCTCCTGAGTAGGTTGTAGAAATGTAGCACAGATGTTTTCTGTCAGATCAGAACTCTTTTACGAAATATTTTTTTATTAATTATTCCCCTCAAATCAGCCACATCACATAGATTTTGTTTTTAGGACTGTTTTTTATTTTATTTAGCCTTTAGTTGGACAGGTGATCTCACTGAGACCACGTGTCTCAGTCTCAGGAGAGACCTGGGGGCTGTACCACGAAGCAGGATTTGCGGTTATCGAACAACTTCAGGCTTAGGTGGTTCACTTCTTACCAGGGTAGATCACCATGGTAACTTACGCTGAACACCTAACCTGCCCCAGAGCAGGTTATGTTCGAGATAACAGGTCAACCTGAACTCATCACCACCTATTGACCAATCAGGTCTCTTCATTTAGGAGCTCTTTGAGCTGATGGTGAGAGCAAGGAGGGAGAGCGATCAGTCACTTCCGCTTTACCGTCTGATTTTATGAAATATTTTCATGAAAGATATTCATCGTGCTTTACTGATATACATCTACAACAGAGACTGATAAAAACACTGAAGTGCTTTTGTACTTATAAGATATGAAAGTAAGCATTCGTACTGCTCTAAATTGTGGTTTTATATTTATTTTATTTGCTCCATAGATTGATATGGCTGGGCTGAGAGAATATGTCTGAATCTGTCATTAACGCAAAAAAAATAAATCTGTGCAACGTATTAATCTCATGTCACACACAAGTGTTATAATAAATATATCGTGCTCTAATGATGGAGCAGTGATATTATTATATTTGAGTAATTTCTTCATAACTTTCTAAAATCATAGTTTGCTCTGAGTTTGTAAAATATCAGCTGACAACAGACGTGTCCACGTTTAGATCGGTCATTTGCTCTAAACGTGCTCATAGAAACCCTGGGCTGACTTATCGAGTTGATAACCAGCATTGTGTGACTGCTCAGCGCGACATCCTTTGTCAGGTTAAGTGAAGCCAGATCAGGAAAAGAGACCCTGGGTATGCTGAACTCGCTTCGTAGTATAGGCCCCTGCTTAGACAGCACATATATGTTAATGTTATTGTTGGAGTTTTTTCGATGCCGATACCAGTGTTGGTATTGGCCTCTGATACTCCACAATCCATTATATGATAAACCCCAAAAATCGCCAGATGTGAGGTGATTTGAGGATGACGAACAAAAACAGTGCAGTGCTAGCACAAAGTAATGTTTGGCAAAGTTAGCTAAGTGTCAACAATCAGTGCTTTTCCACCAATAATATGGATTTTTTAAATCGGGCTGTTATCTGAGGGATACCTGCTATCAGCCGATACTCAAGTCTAGGTATCGGCATCAGTATTTGGAAGGATGGATGGCACTGGAATATCTGTAGTTATTGCATCTTCCTTAGGGCCATAGTTCACTCAAATACATTTATTTTTTTACAGAATGTGTTTAATTAGTTAAAGGTATAATAAGTATAAGTAAGTGAGTGTGTGTGCAGACCCTTGTGAGACCCTTCCCTCTGCATCTGTTCTGTTGTTTTGCTTTGCATGGGACGTTTTCAGGAGGGGCGCTGTTGTGGTTCCCTGAGCCAATCACAGCTTATAGGTGAGTGTGGGAGTGGTTCAAATTAGCAACTGGGCCCCATTCAGATCGGCAAACATGGTGAAAGAGCGATGCAGAGTTGGCCTTCTTTCTGTTGGACATTTAGGTGGCCCAGACTGGGTAGGCTAGCACAAAGGTAAGCGCGATGCTGTCGGTGTTAGCTCGGCGGCTCGGGCATGTTCTCGGACGAGAGAGTGAGAGTGAGCTTCAGGAGGAGGGGCCCAGTTTGAATGTGTTGTTGACAAAATGCAAGGAAAAATACTACTACTACTTATGCCTTTAATTTCTTATTTCTATTATCACATTATTGTTGTTATTGTATTACCTATCTTTGCTATTGGATTCCTTAAATGTTTCTGAGTTTTTGCCAGTTTTCTCTCAGGAGAAGCTAAACTGGGAAAATAGGAGCAAAAGATTTGTAGGACAAGTGTATATACTGCACTCCCTATGGATGTAATAAGGATTGGGGAAGAACAAACACATGGTTCCCAGCTGCACAGATGTCTGAGTGAGGGAGGAGGATGGGAAGCAAAGACATGATAAGCCCCGCCACCTAACTCAACACATTGACATATGGACTGCCTGTCAATTGCAATTATTAATTTGATATTTCCCAGCCCCAGGAGCGTGGCACAACATGCCGCCCAGAGTCTGTATAATCAAATTACCGGAGCATAAGTAATGGCTGGCCATACACCACTGCTTCCCCTGACTCAACTTTTAATTCTGCCGTGCTGGCTCTGTGGGTAAAAAATAGGATATATTTGATTTGATAACTGCAAAAAAGACCTCCAGACGGGTGTGTTTATTCCTGTCTCGGAGGGATTAATACAAGCATTGTTGTGGATGCAGTATGGATGGCTTTAGGAATGGATTTTACAGTTAAATAAAGTTGAGGGAAAGAATGAGATCTCTAGACGGGTTCACTTAATTCTCTGGCCTTCATATACAAAATATCCACACCTACAGCATCAGTAATACTTTTATTTGTTTTCTCTCTTAATACTCTGCTACAAACCCTGCAGAATAACAGCCCAATGAGAACACCAAATTAACTGTAGCAACACAAGTTACTAGACCCTAGAATTTATACAATGTTTCTGATTAAAGTAAACAAGTGAAAAATATGGTCCAAGAAGATTAAAACTGTCCAACAGATAAAGACTGAAAACATACAAAGCAGGAGTTCATGGTCAGATGAGCTTCACCTTTTTCAGCTCAGTGTTGCTGTAGGAGTTACGATGATACAGCCTCATGTATGACCACAAGGTTAAGAGTGTGTAGGTTGTGGACGGCCATGAAGCACAGCCATTTTTCACATAGAAGAAGTCCCATCCTTTGTCTTCTGTTGATGTTGCTTGTGAATTCCATTGTGCATTTTTGTTGTCACAATCTTTCCCAACGTGTTCACGTTAACTCACCTAGAATATCTTTCCATATTTAATATCAATAAGCACAACCTTACAATAACTTTAACTGCACCATGTGCAAATGTTGCAGAGAGCAAGAATAGAAAGAAAAGGGGGGGCTGGGTGTAATTAAGCAATATCACACTTGGGGTCGTGCTGTTGCACTGAATGTCAGCACGGCTGTGAGTCGGTCATTAACACGAGGCAGAGTGCTTAAGGGAATAGCACGATTATGGCCAAAATGGTAACCACGATTAGTTTGATCAATATTGAGATCAGCGATGTAGCAACGTTATTTATCTTGGCCTTCACACACTCATCATTCTGCACTTTGTGCCGCTTCTTCAGGTGTTTCTGTGGCGCAGACACAGGTTTCATGCACTCTTTGCTTATTATTTTTTCTTGCTTAACATCACCTGGCCTAAACCCGAAATACCTCCAAACAACCGATGATGAGCCGTTTCCGGGGACCAGCTCTTCGTCTTCCATTCCAGACATTTGACTTTTGGTTTTCCCGACCGCTCTCTGTTGTTTACTTTTCCACTCTAAAGTGCCGCCGCAAGGTAGGTGTTCAACATGCCAGCTCCACCAAAAGTGAAGCCAAAATCTCTTGATCGCCCCCTGGGGTAGCGCTTCATTTCATATGCAGAGTTTTCTACGGGTGAAGCACAAATTTTCATCATTAATATCGCTGTCAATCATGTTTATTTAATCATGGGACGTCAAAATCGTGATCAGGTTTAATATTGGATTAATTGTGCAGACCTAGTGCTGATATAACAGCACTACGCAGAATAAAAGAAAAGAAAACGAGTCTGTTGACAGTTGCGGTGACGTGTCTGATTCAGAGGTACCAGCTTGATCAATAGACCATCTTCTGGATGGGTAAATAGGGACTTTAAGCAGCAACGGCTGAGGCACGGCTACGGCTATCTAATGTCACTAAGCAACGATTTGTTCCTGACAGCTGCTGGCAACGGATGACATGTCTTTAACACACAGGAATAACGGTCAAATTAGCAGGTATCCTCAACAAATATACTAAGAAAACTACTAAAGGTAGAATTGAGTATAAATAAATGACGGTGTTAATACGATAAAATACCTGACATTGTACTGACTACGGTCAAACCAGTTTATCTCCCGTAGTAGACAGGAAGTGCGCAAAGTGGAACCTTTTTTTGTTTTCGAATGCCGTAGCCGTCCCTTCGACTGTCGATGCTTAAAGTCCCTATAACAGTATTCAGAACTCCTGAGGCGGAGTGATATACAAAGTGAAAAGTCCCAGTGCTGTTGCACTCTCTCTCCGCACTCATTGACGGCCCCTTGTTAGGGATGGGTACCGAAACCCAGCATTTAACGAATAATTGTTTATTTTACATTTCAGAAAAAAAAGAAATCTTAATTCTGTTCTGTCAATTTCTTTGTTTTTTTCTCTTAAAAAATAATAAAAAGAACCAATAAGAATACCGTTAAAGTACCAGATCGTTAAGCAGTATCGATAAGAGTAGTAATACCGTTAAAATCTTAACGATACCCATCCCAACCCCTTGTCTATTTAAAGTACTTGGTTGAAACTAACTGTTATATAAACATAATGTAGATGTTTTTTGGAGAAGTATGTAGATCAGTCAAAGGCCCACAGCACGATGGCCTCCTGGCTCTGGAGTCATCCTTGTATGGAGGATAAATTACTCAGCTACTATTCAATTATTCCAAAGACAACTCCAACTCCAAAACTACCTCTTACTCCTACTTCCAGTAATTACAGAAAACGTTCACAAGTGTCTGCGGCTCTTCCCGCTCAGCATCCTTATTCGCACAGTAATCATTACGTAAAAGAGTCGATGCAGGTATTTTGAAAGTCTCTTCACAGGACATCACCTAAGCTCTCACATGTTAGCCTTGTTCCGCTCGATTAATCCCAATCAATATTAATTAATGCTAATCAATGCAGTGCAATCTTTCTCACCCTCAGAGGAGTGGGCCCAAACTAATGAAATTAATGAAGTGCGGTGTTTGAGACACCAGCCTCTGGTGCGACATCTGCTTACAGTACAGCACCAGCAGTACAGTACACAGCTGTGCTTTGGGATGGCTTCTTTGTGGTGATTTATGTTTGTTTCCCCCTTCAGGGTACGTTCTCCTGACTAGAGGACAACTATTTATTGTATTAAGCAATGTGCTTTTGATGGAATTTAAATAACAAAAAAGAAGAGCAGCAATCAGAGCCAACAGATTAGCCGGGGACTACACCAAACACGCTATGCGGCTTCTTTGTGAGGGGCTAATACATATTTGACTGCCAAGGACATTACATGCAGTCCACCCTCTCCAGCTTAAAAGTCCTGCCTGCCTAAAATTTCATTTTCCTGCAACAAGGTTTATCAATAACTTGTTCAAGCATGGCCTGCTCTGCAAATGGAGTGATGATTACTTGTGCAGGCTTCTAATTGCCTTGTAAATGAGTGCAGAATTACCAATACATCAACATGGATCCAGCCAACTGTTTGTTCGCTCAAAACCCACCGAGTCTAGACAAATAATAAGAACTTGTGGAGAGGTCTAACTCCAGGCAGTTTAACAGAAATCATATTTGACAGCAGCAGTGATTGGATCATAACAGTTCGATTTCACTTCTTGTCTTTTCTTGTCGGTAAAGTTTCCTTTGATAGGAAAAGATCAGTGTCGGCCTGAGGCGTTTCCATTGGTGGCTCAAAACGCATAAAGCCACTGACATTATTTTGAACATATTGTTCCCCCGAGAGTGAATAGCACCCTGACAAGGTGCTAGACCCTCTTCACAGCTTGCTCTGGTTCATAGCGCTCGACAGTAGCATCTGTTGCCATGTGCAGTACATTATCCTTTGTACATAGACTCCTTACTGCGAGCACACTCTTACCTTGTTTTCAAACAATATATTCCTATTCTTGCTTCCTATTCAACGTATGGATTGAGAGATATATGGAGAGGTGTAGATAGAACGCGGGGTTATATTTATCTGTTTTTCCAGTTTGAATTACACTTGTCAGTAAAAGTATCATTATTAATGTTGCTGATGGTAATAATAAACCTGTTGACTTCAACTGTTACAATTACTTTTATCACAGTAAACACTTTTGTACCATTATTACTGGCACTGTAACCATAAGTATGTATTATCTGTTGCTGTTGTTGTTGTTGATGTAGCAAGGACATATGTTGTTGTTGCTCTCTGTGCCGGTCTCTATCCTGCATCTCCTTCTATCCCACTTTTTGACCCATCCAGTCAAGGCAGAGTCTGGTTCAGCTGGAGGTTTCTGCCTGTAAAAAGTTTTTCCTGCCAATGTGCCGAATATTGCTAAGTGCTACTCATGGTGATTCATATTGGGTCTCTCTTTAAATAACAGAGTACGGTCTAGACCTGCTCTTTCTTAAAGTGTCTTGAAATAACTTTGGTTATGATTTGGCGCTAAGAACATAAATTAGCCCATATAAAAAGCTAATTAGAAAATAGGTCTTTTTAAAGAAAAAGCCAAGCTAAATTGCTCTGCTAAACTCAGCAGGAAGGGTGATCTACAGTTTAAGTGCACAGACAGGAAGCAGCCTCACCTTATTATTTGTGAGAAACAACAATATGAACTTCTTTTTTAATGCCAGAAATAAAAATGAATCATAATGATCATGATCATAAAATGAAAAGTAATCACAGCTGATGATTACTTAAAAATCAATTCTTAAAGATACAGGCCACCAGTTTAGTGCCTAAAATTGTGGCAGCAGCATTTTGAATAAAACTATTTATATAATAGATTATAAAAGTTAAGTTAATACTTTAAAGATAGATCTTTCAATAGTCCATCAATAATTTGATCAACGTTTTGTCAGAAACGAGAGTATCACTTTGACTATGTCCTAAGGAGAATAATATGAATCTGTAAAAATGGTTGTTGCAATTTTATTTGCTTTATTTGTAGTATTTTTTATGTTGTTTTTTTCCAGTTGTGACATAAATGTCACTCAGGTTATCTGTTCCATGTAGTTGTTTTTTATTGGTTACAAGTAGGGATGCATGATATTATCGGCCGATATTGGCTTAAAAATGACACGCCGATATCCGCCGATATAATTAACCGATAAAATAATGGGCTGCTGCATACTTGATTAAATGCCCGACCTCGGCGCAATGTCCCAGGCGTGAAGAAGACCTGCGCGGCGCAGCGTGATGACGTCACCTGTGTCTACCTGCAGCATGAGAGAGTTAGAAGCCTAAATGTCCGTGGTGTAGAAGTTTTTCAAAGTGTCTGAAATAGATAGCTAAACTGCTATTTGCAATGACTGCTCAGCTTCGGTGATGCGAGGAGGAGCCAAGGCAAAGTCTTTCAACACTACAAACTTGATTAACCATCTCAAGACCCGTCATCCCGACTGTTAAGACGAGTTTGTGGCAGCAAGCAAGGAAAAGGACAAACAGGGAACCGGTGGCGAAGAAAAACCTCACCAGCAGTCTCTTCTCCAGTCTTTGGATAAAGCCAGAAAATACAACCGCGACCATCCGAGGGCAAAAGGCATCGCACATAAACTGATGGAGTGTATTGCTCTGGACAACCAGCCGTTTTCATTTGTTGAAGACGTCGGATTCCGCCGATTTATGGTCAATTAGGTGTGCTGGAAAAAAATATCGGTATCGGTAAACAGCTAAATGAGGTGTAAAATTTGGCATATCGGACATCGGCAAAAAATCCGATATCGTGCATCCCTAGTTACAAGGTTCTAATTAGTTTCTGTCATATGACAAACTCTACTCAGTTAAACAGACACTACGAAGTTGAAGATTTAAAAAGTTGTAAGTTATTATTTCATACATTTAAAAGAACAAAATCTACGTTTATGCATCCCTTTCTTTTTGCTCCATAAATATATAATATTGAATTATTGAATTGAAGGTACCAAGTTTTGAGTTTTTGACCACTAGTAGCGCTGTTTCTCTACACATGGTAAACCACGAAGCTCAAAGTAAACAACAATCTTCTCTCTGGTTTCAGGAGTCTCTGCACAAACAGTGGAACATTTGAATGTATATTTGTACCATATGAGTGTATGAGATCCTTAATTAGTGGCGTGTAAATAATTTGTGAAGGTGCAGCTCTTGTGTCTGTGGGAGGGAAAAGCGCTCTACATGTTTGCAGCTCCTGAAGCGTTCGTCTCTGTAGCTTCAGATTTATATTTTTACATGCGTGTTGTATTTTATGCATCTACAAATTCCACCGTCGGGGTGCTCTGTTATTTTGCTCCAATAATAGCATCATACATGCTTTCATCCAAACATCTATAAAGAAAACACTGCCTCACGTATTCCTGGCAAGTCTAAATCCATGTGACAGTTTACCGCATTTCGATGCCTCCCAAAATAAACAATAAGAATAAACAGGAACACAAGCTTCCATTACATATTCTGTACAGGTTGGAGTAGGTTTGTTGTCAGCAATCCTGAAAAAATAGCTTTTCCTGCAGCTGCAGGGCTTTCGTAACTTTTACTGGAGTTATTGTTTTTTGTTTTATGAGTGGTAAAATATACATAGAGAACACTGCAAATACAAACAGTAAACTTCGATGTGTCTGCAGTTCATTATTCTGCCGTGAGTCATCCGTCATAGCAAGAGCAAACCAGCGTTTCCCATCCCACAAGCACCTGGGAAGGGGGTCTATTTTTTTATGGATGTGACATTAGTCATCTGCGATGTGAGTGATTCTACTGACGAGCTCTCATCAAACGGGGCTCCTCATCCATATGGTCCTCTGTCTGGGTGTGGTTTCTTCCTGTTCTGCGTCTGAGAGGTAAAGTGCTGCACCTGCACCATCTGCTGCGCCTTGTCAGGTCCTCTGCACAAGTGTGGGAGTTGAATTATTGAGATGTGAACATGTTGTTCTCTAGACGCGGTGCCTGATGATGGTGTGCAATGTTGACTTGGGTTTGTTTACTACCGAGCTCAGCAAGGCACACGCACGAGTAAAGCACAGACACGCAGGCTGAAGTGCTGCAGTTTCTGATTATGTTATGCGCTATAAAGTATCAATATTAGGTTTATAATGTAGAGACGAGTGTTCTTCCTTGGAGTGCTTGTGATGGTTTCTCATGTAACTAAAAGATCTCCGTGTCCCTGCTGGTTTCATTCAGCCACCTCCCCTGTTCAAACACCAGCAGGTCTGCTGCTTCACAGGACATTCGGGCCCAGGGGGATACACAGGAACAGGAGAGTGGAGGACTTCATACTGAGACAGTAACACACCTTTGGGAAATTTTGTCAGACAGGCGGACAACTAAAAGGGTCTCGTTTCCTGTAATTGTTTGTACCACTTCAAACAGTAAACAGTGTTCAGGCAGAGGCTTGAAGTGATTGCAGTCCGTGAAAGCCTCTGTGGCGAGCATTATCGTATTATCTGCTGTTGGCAAAACACTTCTGAGTTTAGAGAGATGTGTGTTTTCTCTCGTCCTTTCAGACTTCATGATTTGAATGTGACCATTTATGTGCATTCGGCTTTGATATGTTGCTTTGAATAATTACTGCGGCTGTTCAGTAAAAAATATCTAACTACAGGGAGAAAATGGGCAGCGTACTCGAGGGCACAGGTCACGGGAAATCTGATTGGCCAGCCCATTTTCTTTCCCATAATTGGCTACATTTCAAAGGCTCCTTTATAAAATATTGTGCATCTTCTAAAGATATTTCTTATATCTTATATTTGATAAGTGTGTCCTTCCAGCTGATTCTGTCTTTATAAGACCATTTCAGTCGGGGGAGACTTCATCATGAGTGAACAGATTTGTTATTTAAGTGCAGGATGACGGTGAGGTACGTGAAAAGTCTTTAATTATACCCCAAAGCTTCTTTATGTATTCTAATGAGTAATGAGACCAAAAGCAGTGTAGGACTCCTACAGATGGAGTTCAGACGCTCCATCGGTGTTGGTGGAAAGGAAGGGTGCAGGATGTGTGCTGAGGATTGGCTAATGGAGGTTGCATCAAATCTGGTTGATTAATCCTGAAGAGCCCATAATCAGCTGATTAGAAAGAGGAAGAGAGAGCAATATGAATGAGTGAATGAGGCATGAAGACTGACCTCCTGCTGAGCTTCATTAAATGGCTGTTATCAGGTGTCATCTGGAACATGGGTATGGGGTAGCAGGGCCCCAACGTACCTTGTAGTTTGGGAAATGAGGGTAACATTAATGGAAATGAAATGGCCAAAGAAGTTAATCAGATATCGTGATGTATCGTTATATGATTGTCCTGTAATATATCAATTATAACAGAATCGCTGTATCGTGATATTATCCTTATCGTGGGCCACTTATCGCGCATCGTATCATGAGTTACCCTGCGATTCCCACCCCTATTGCGGAGTAGGTCATTGTGATCTATTGATAAAAATAGAGGGACCCGTAATTACATTAAGGCGGTATGACGAGAGCAAAGCAGGAAGTCAGGTGACGTAGTGTAATGAAGTATAAATGGGCATTAGACTGGTTGATATAGCAACGCTGTGTTATCTTTTAATCTTAAAGCAAGTATATCAAACATACAAGAAAAACCTTTTGCACATTTATTTAGTAATTCAGTCATTACTAAACAGATACAATTATAAATATACAAGTGATTTACATTCATTTAGTCTGGCAATGTTTGACAAGTCAGAATGGTATGTCACGTCACAATGTTAAAGAGCACGTCTGTCTGTCTGAAAACAATATTCACATCACAATTTGTACCTTCCAAGAGCAATCGCTCGCTGTAATTGATCCTATTTTCCACACTGTCTATAAGGAAATCCCTGTTGTGATTTGTGATGTGGAACAAAATTCACAGTCCTCCTCCTCAGGGGAACATATGGAAGATTAATATGATGTGTGCTGCTGTGGTGATAATTAGGGATGGGGTCGTGTTCTCGTTGTTGACGTCATTATTCGACTAACGTTAGAGTACTCGCGCACCTGCGCATTCGTTGTTTTCGGCTAAAGTAGTTTAACTTGTCCAGTGATGTCTGGAAGTATGTTGTCAAAAAAGACGACAATAACATGCTGTGCATGATATGTGGTGTTAAACCTGTCTATCATAGACATACTAGTTCGATGCTTAACCACATGCGCTTAAAGCAGAAGGAGAAGCCAGCGGAGACAGACAACAGGCAGTCTCGCCTCACATCATTTGCTAGCCCTGTTAGCGTTGTGAAGATACCAGAGCAGAGAAGATTAGCCTGCTAATAACGGAAATGGTGACTGGAGATATGCTCATATTAAGTGTTATGGTAGGCTTCCCTGAGCTGAGCGGAGTACAAGCCACCATCACGCCGGACAACAGCTACGAGAGTGAAAACATGTATGAGGAAAGCGTTAGTTTGCTCAGGAAGCCTGTTTTTTATTATCATCATCATCATCATCAACATATTAGTCACGGCGCATCATTGCGTGATGTTGTTTCTTTAAAAACTGCCGTAAATTAAGTTAATTCAATATTTATTTTAACTCTGGATGTATGACGAGGCTGTTGATTTAGAGTTACACAGAACAGAAGTCCAGACAGTCCGCTGCCGCTGTGACGTTTGACAACGAAGTGTTACAACAACGTTAATTAAAGGGTCTATTAAGCTTGTTCAATTAATGCATTTGAAAATGCACTTTCTTTCCATTGTTGGCTATGTATTTACATTAATGTAAAAGTGTTAGATAGTAATGTTTTCTTACAGGCATACAGCCTACTATTTCCAGGCCGGGTAAAAAATATATATAATAGAATTTGCTAGTACTCAATTACTCATTCATAAGGTAATTAGATTACTCGAATATTGATATTACTGGAAATGCCCATCCCTAGTGGTAACTCTAAACACAGTTAGAGGATAATGTTGTGATAGTAAATGAAGTAAATGAGACCAAGAGACAAAAACTTGAATTAATTCTATACCAATGTGTGTGTGTCGCATGTGTGCATGTACGTCACGCCACCCCCCAAGAAGTCAGTGTATAACAGAGGTGGCAAAAGTACACACAATCTATACTATAGTAGAAGTACAGATACTGTGAAAAATGACTTTGGTAAAAGTAGAAGTTCTGATTCAGATTCTTTACTCAAGTAAAAGTAAAGTACAGGCTCTGAAATGTACAAAAGTAAAAAGTGCAAAGCTAACTAAACCTCACAATGATGATAATAATGATAATAATAATAATTCAAAGATTTCACTTAAACATTCTAGCTTGAAATAAAATAAAACTATATTCTGCCAATAATGAACATTACCTTTGTTCTCGAGTTGTAACAACACCAGAATGTTGAACTTCAGCAATACACGATGCCTCTTTTGATAGCTGGGCAAAATGAAAAAAGTCCTTGGCACACTGGGATAGTTTTCTTCTTGTATTATCACTGGACACTGTCTGGTTTTGCTGCAAGCCAAATTTCAGACAGAATAATACATTTTTTACAGCTTTGAAATCAGTCTTGATGTTGGGAAGGCAGCGTGCAGAGACCAAACTAAAACTAACCGATAATTCCCCTCGCGTTGAAACGAAAGTAACAAGCCTGTTTTGAGAACGTAAGGAGTCGAAAGTTCAGATATTTGTGTTCAAAAGAAGGGAGTAAAAATAAAAAATAAATACTCAAGTAAAGTACAGAAACCTGAAAAATCTACTTAAGTACAGTAACGAACTTTGTTACTTCCCACCTCTGGTGCACAACTCGGTCCCCCCAAATAAAGAAATCCACGATACGCCTCTTAGAACACATTAAATGTCACTGTATTCAGAACAGTATATTCTGCTTCAGTTTATACACCTCACTGAGATATGCTAATTCAAGCATTTGATTCGTCTCTGGTGGCAGCAGCTGTGTTAACAGCACAACTCGCATTGTGTGAGACAAGCTTCTCTCGCTAGTAGGAGATAATGGATGACTCTGCAGAGGCTCAGATGAGATCACTGAGGTAGGAAGTCGGTGTGAGATGGAGCTAAAAAGGAATCCTTATTGTTGCTCAGTATGTAAAATAAATGGGAGCGCTCTTACGTAGCGCTTTTTCTCGCTTTCTCCCCTCCGCACACACAAACAATGGTGACAGAGCTGCCTACCTCCTGAGCCGCAGCCACCTGATGGAGGGGGTATGTACCTGCAGGAGGAGGCGGGTGATTGATTCATCAAGCCTGTACAATCAATAGTAACCTGCTCGAGTCGAAGCTGATCACATCAAAGCAACAAAGGCTCTAAACCTCCTCTGACTCGGATATGAGCAATGTAAATGTGAGGAAGACAAAAGATAGAGGGGAAACATAACCACAGTAAAATCATACTTTACATATTAAAATGAAACATTTTGCACAAAAAAATCTTCTGCTGACTGTCTGGCACTGAAGCACAATGCATCTGTAAAGGCTAGGGATAGACGGGATTATCGGCCGGGCCGATTATCGGTGCCGATATTCGGCATTTTGTCGCATATCGGCATCTGCCTTTTTTTAAAAAAATTTTTTTTTTTTTTTTTTAAATCTGACGGCCGATAAGAGTTCATTTCTTTGCAAATTTTATTTAACTTTGTTTTATTTACTTTATAAAACTTCAGGAAGTTATTTATTCATTTATTTAAATTTTCAGTTAACTTTATAAGAGATGCTGCTGACCCTGGGAACTCCCTGCACTTTTTGTTTGTTTGTTTAATGAACATATGCTTAAAGGCATTTAAACAAAGTTAAGTGTTGGAGTTTGTATTATTCAAGATTTTGACGCCAATATTTTAACTTTTACTGCAAATGAATATCGGCTCCAAATATCGGTTATCGGCCTCCTTGACTACTAATAATCGGTATCGGTATCGGCCCTGCAAAAACCATATCGGTCTATCTCTAGTAAAGGCTAGTCTGATCATTTGCAGGTGCAAGGAACAAAACACTCAAGTGTGTCACTCTTTAAAAACAAATGTTCATCCCTCCTTTGAGCAACACAATCCAAACATCAGTGTGTAAGGAAACACCTTCGTATCATTTCTGTTCCTTCAAAATAAAACCCCAGAAAGAAAAGATAAGGTCACCTAATCAAGCGTTTCTTGTTTGGTGCACTTGAGTGAAAGAATACCGTCATGTCTTCATTCCAACAGTTCTGGTTATGACTATTGTGTCTTGCTGAATAACAGGACCGGCATTATGAGAAAGAAAGGGGCAATGATGAGGCGATGTTAATCACCATCCATTGATTTTACTGACACGATGCTACACAACTAGGACAGCTGTTCATTCAGATATAAAAGAAAATCAATAGGAAACCTGTCATACATGTGGGGAGAGTGTTCTATTGAAGGGTTAATCATAGCTAAGAGGAGAAACATGCATGCTTATGTATTACTAACAATGGCTGAATCAATAGAAGAATCACATTCTATTATATACAAGGTGCCTTAAAGCACAAAGCACCGTGTGTTCTAGTTTTTGCTCTGCTGTAAATTGTTTCTCTTTTGGAAACAAAGTGCCTTTGTGTCTTCACAGCTTGGTAGACTGTGTGCAGATCCTCTACTGGAGTAAAGGCAAAGGGCAACACGTGAAGATGAATCACTGCTGCTCGGTCTACAGAAAGAGCAGGCCGTCGGCGAGGTCAAAGAAACAACAGCTGCAACACAAACATGTCGGCTCCAAACCAGCGGGGCTGCGGGGCCACGGACGAGTGTTTGTGACACGCTTTGAGTGGAGGGGATCGGGCTCGGCTTTATCTCACATTCAGGTAGGCTGAAGTTAATTTTTGCCCTAAAAACAGAATCCGACAGAGGCTTGTATTTGTAGCTCTGCCCACCTGTCAGTTTAGAACTGAAGAAGCCTTTCAGACGCGAGGTGAAACGTCTTCAAGAACGGGATGACTGAGAACCTTCACAGACGTCTTTCAAAGTGCTTTTGATTATTTGAGATATACGTCTGTTTGCTCTGTCACTAGTTTGCAGAGTGTGCGGCATAAAAAGCAGTGTTTTCTGCCTTTATTCTTTTCATTTTCTAACTAGTGCAGGAGTTAAGGGAAGAAATCATTTCCATCACTCAGTGGGACGAGGTTAACTCCAGGCTTTTATTTTTCTCTCCACACAGCAGGTGAAGGGGCTCGATCAAACAAGGAGAGATATTTAACTCTTAAAATCCAGCAAATTAGCCCAGGATGGTGCTTAATGATGGCAGATGATCCTTTGAAGTGAAACAGAAGAAAAGCCACTGATCCATCTCAAAGTCCCATCAAAAAGAAAGCACAAGCTCGTAGCTAGAATGCAGTTTTTTAAAGATATTCCCACCTGCTGTTTAACAACGAATCCCTTTAATATTTCATCTGTTTTCAGATTATGATTAATAACCAGGAGAAACAACAGAGGGAGCACTTCATGTAGCGTATTAATTCTTATCTCTAGGCAAGGCTAGTTAACCCCACACAGTCTTTCACAGTTTCTTGTGTTCACCATCTTCTTCCTTAATTCCAATAAATACAAGCTGCACTAATGAGGCAAAGTCAGGGCTCCCCTGTTTCCTTTAATTTGCTGGGAGATCACAAAGCCAATGCATCACACGGGGGTTTCTAGCGCCCTCCCAGCTGACCATGGCTAAATGGTGTTTTTGCTCTGCCGAACACTAATCCTTCCGCCAGATAAGGCCCATTATAGAAGGGGTGTAGCCGGCCCGGTTCAGTGTGAGCAGGCGTTGAACCCGTCTGTAGCAGACAGCGCTGTCCTGCAGGGGGAAGGCAGTTCAACTGCTCTGCTGTGTTTGTGCGTTCATAACAACCCAACGTGCCTTTTTTTTTGCAGCACAGTGTCTCGTTCCTCTATCTCAATATTCAGAGGCAGGAGCGGACTCATTAAAGAACCTCGCTGTCAGAACAAAAACTGCTCAAAAAGTAGCTTTGAAGCAGCGTCTCATGCTCCACACCTGCGTGATAAAGGATGCGAGGCAGATTCAGAGTCGATCGCTCTTCATTATTTGACCTAGAGCAAAGTGAAGCTGCTCGTTTTTCACCGCAGACAGACAGAAATCAGGAGTTTATAATGCATCAACCACGTTAGGCAGCTCTGACAGCACATGGACCATTATATGAGCTTTTATCCTCTACATCTGAACATTAGATTTTATTGCCAAATGAAGGTTGCTCTCACGAAACTCATTTGGAAGTCGGCAGATCTATCATCGGCTCTCTCAGACCCCGACAGCTGCATGGAAATGAGGAGCCAAACAGACGCACTTTGTTTGTGCGAGAGCGAATACGACATTGTTATTTCTCTCTGTGAAAATGAGGAGCTGGTCTGGACGTCCGCAGCCTGAGGGGAGGGAAATTTAACTAAGAAATGGCTCATATATCGGAGCCCACGATTGTTGTTGTTGTTTGTAATGTAGTTTAACGACCACTTCAGCGTTATGGTCGGCAATACAGCATGTGTGATGCAATGAGAGAGATATTTTCTCTTCCAGCCTCTAAATCCTGGAAAGAAAACAACAGATTTATCTTTTTTATATCGTTGTCCTTAATGGGAAAGCAACCTGCTCCTCACCAGTCGTGATGTTTTTTTTCTAAAGTGCTCAGGAAGGTTGTGAACTCATCTATTAGCGGCTGTTTACCAATCGCTGACCTGCAACACCCACATTACACCCACTAACATCGTGCTCGCAGATTGACCACCCGGGGCGCTGTGAGGGCACAAACATCAGCACGGAAATTAGTTTTCCTTTCCTTTCCTCCCGCTGCACTCGCGTCTCCTCTGCAGCTGCACAGTCCTTATTAATGTCATCAAGGGTCTATTCTGTTGATCTTTCAAAGCGGCAACATCTCTCACATAAAGCGACGCGGGAATCTTGGGAGTATAATGTCAAGGGAATAGAGCTGGGAGATTGTAGGGAGCTCTCAGGATGACTCCTCTGCCTGCTTCTTCTCAACATCACACACACACACACTCATGCCGCTTCTGTGCCCCTCCTATCGCCTGTTCGCTAGCACTTCTATTTTGGTATATTTGCGCTGCGTGCTTTCTGATGTGGATGTCATTATGGGAGGCAAGCGAACACACTAACAAGGTTTTGGAAAGCTCAATGTACATCCATTAATTAACCTGTTTCTTTACACAGGAAGTGAAAGAACAGACAGTCTGTTTACACGTCTGGCCTCACAGACTCAAGGTTTGAGAAACTCTTTTATTTAATGATATTTTTACTACCTTTTATAACTATTATAAATATATAATGTTTTTAAATTGAATGTCTGCTATCCTTTTACCCATCTGGTATTTTATAATATATTTGAATGGAAACCAAAACATTATAAAATGAAATTAATTTTAATCCTATGAAATCTCTCTATGAAAAGTGATCATTTATCTGTCAAGCTTTAAAAACGTGTACTGTACGTGATTTAGTTCACAAAACACTCTAGCTAGCTACGTAAGCTAATATTAGCTTTGGGAGTTGGTAGGAAACTGTCTTCGGCTGACCTTTTAATGTTTCTAACTGACTTGTTTTAAAATGAAAAGCTATTTTCGGAGTCTTAATGTGTACTCGATGGCTACATGTATGATATTGCACTAAAAGGTTAATGCTATGTCCTATGCAAAGAAGTTCACCTTCCTATGATCCTTGTAGAAGACAAATAAAGACATAAAGTGTGCTTAGATGTGTTTGGCTGCTTAGCTTATCCTTCGTGTGTCGACCAGTGAGACAGACATTAGATTAAACTTTCATTGTTTGTATCTTCAAATGTTTCACATTTAAACAAGGAGAGGCTTGAAGGGTCAGGACTTACAGGTCTGTTTTAAATGTCTATCTGTGATTAGGGATGGGTATCATGAGGGTTTTATCCATACCCGTATCGGTACTATACTGCTTTTGGATACTGATATCAATACTCTTATCGATACTACTAAAAATAAAGCCATGTTTTTATTAGGGTGTCTGATAAAAGGCCTCTGGATGGGAGGTTGTAACTGGGGTTAAGGGCTGTGGTCGTCTCCCTACAGTAACAATCAGAAGCAATACAAAAATAGTTTTCTGGCTGTCATGGCAACTCAAAATGCACACTTGGGTGAGCTATTAGTTAGTGCACCTAACCCAAGGGCTCCACTGTAGTGAAGTAAATCTTTTACATTTAAACGTGACGGCAGCTCTGTGACGATCTGCGTTTGTTCCTGTGTCAGTTTCAATCAATCAATCAAATTTTATTTGTATGGCGCCAAATCATAACCAGAGTTATCTCGAGACACTTTACAGAAAGAGCAGGTCTAGACCGACTCTTTGTTATGTTATTTAAAGAGAGGCCCAACATGAATCACCATGAGTAGCACTTAGCAACATTCGGCACATTGGCAGAAAAACTTCCCTTTAACAGGCAGAAACCTCGAGCAGAACCAGGCTCATGTTGAACAGCCATCTGCCTCGACTGGATGGGCCGGGATAGAAGGAGATGCAGGATAGAGACAGGCAAAGAGAGCAACAACAACATATGTTCTTGTTACCACAACAACATATGTCCTTGTTACATGAACAACAACAGACACATACTTATGGTTACAATGCCAATAATAGTGGTAGACTAGGGTGAAGATTGGCTAAATAAATAAATAAATAAAATTTGTAGCGAGAGAAGCAGAGTAATGATAAAGGCTGAGGTAATCGTAATTGTAACAGTTGAAGTCAACAGGTCTTCTGTTAGCATTAGCAGCAACAATAATGATACTATGTCAATGTCCCGCGTGTAGTGATGGAGGATGGCTTTAACTTGGGCGTCTGACTTCTGCGTACGTTACCCTCTGCTGACCGCGAAACAGACCTACAGTACTGGACTTCCTCCAACATGAGACCACAACAATGCAATGTCCGTGCAGCAGCTTCATCATCACTAGGGGACGGATGCCGGCTACATTAGAATGAAATGACTGAATGACACAGGCCTCTGGAGTAATGCTGGGTTACCTCTGTTGGTATCCTATCTATTTAGCCAGACATGCTAATATTGCAGTTGACTGTTTAATGCCTGCTTCTAAATTTGACCCTTCTGTGTTGTTATTTCTAAGAGTAGCCTGATAAAAAAGAAATAACGCTCCAAACTCTTCCTATTAGCAGTGCTGCTCCCTCTCCATCATTGTTAGAGAGACGGGTTTTGCGACGGTCAATTGTGCTTTTCATTTGGTGCTTGTGCCGCTTGTAACTCCCACAGAGCCTCAGTGATAAAAGTGGCATTTAATTCTGCAGTAATCACCGTCCTTCACCGTGTTAGACCTTTTAATGAGATGATTTATATTATGTGGTATTTCAGCCTCCAACATATCCATGTGAACGCGAGTATTTTTAATGAACAAGTCCTGTTTAAATGTCAACAGCTCGTACAGATAAACTTACATATCAAAGGTGCTTTCATGCAGCTCCGTCTCCCAGCCCCCCCGGTGTCCTGACATAACACAGCGGTGTTCTCCTGAGTGAAGAATAGGAGGGCATGTCTACTTTGTATAATCCATTCATGTGATCTCTCCTCCTTTAGGAAAGAGAGGCAACAGCTTAGTGTTCTTTTGATGAATAATAGAGCAGCAGTGTGATTTTCTGTAAACTGAATAAGTAAAAATAACATGTTTAATAATTTAAAGTTAAACACGCCCTGCTGTGCTGAAATACACCAACCTGAGAAACAGATCTACGCCGAGCTTCATTGAACTTTGAGCCTGCAGGTGTTCAAAGCAAATTATTGAGAGCAGCAACTCACTCATTCATAACCTGAATCACTTTCAGCCTGCAGTAAAAGCCAATTACATAAATTACAGCAAATTGAGTTAAAACGCTGCTTTAGTGTCAATTAACTCCTGAATTGCGGTGAATGGTTGAAGTCAATAGACTGTTGTCAGTCAACTTAATTTAAAATGTGGGTTTTCAGACATCTGATGAGGTTTCTATTCAGTTTAATTCAAAGGCATATTTGGGAGGGCAGTTATTCAAAGAATCAGAGAACAAATTCATCAAGTGTTTGGTCAAACGTGCAAAACATTTAGAAAAATATTAACATATAAAAACACGAAGGCAATGAAGGCATAAAAGGCCCAAAAATAAACAAAATTAAAAATACTGTATATCAATGTCAACATTAAAGCCATCCAAACGCATGCATGTAACTGTCTCTTGTGAAATTGTAGACATTACTTAAGTTCTGCACGGTGTCGAAAATATACCTGAAAATTTAACATTTTTTTCCCACCTGATCGTTTAACAGCACGTCCTTGAGGTGGCTGAGGTGTGAGAAACACATACCTTCCCTCCACATCAGAGCTCCGACAGAGACATGAAAACATCAGGGAGCAGATATATTTACAGAAACAAAACACATGCTCATTACTTTCACAGATTTTATTGAAAATGTTACGTTTGTTCTCATGTTACAACAATCAGCATCAGTCAGAACATCCAGCAGAACTTCATGTGATCGCTGAATCAGGAGGAACTGTACAGAATAATTAGACAGCTGATCAACAGAATCTCATGTGTCGTGTTGTTTCCTTTAGTCTGAATCCCCTGTCCACACTATGAGGCGTGGTGATAATGGCAGGTTGAGCCAAGCCTCTGGGTTAATACCTTTGTGGGTGGAGTGGATGGTTTCCTCCCGTGGTCAGAGAGCACACAGGTGAGGTGAATTGGAAATACTATTATAAATAGTATGAATTAAGACTTTGTGAGTCTATGAATGATTTTGAAATTGTTTTTTTTTTCTTTCAGGCTTGGCTTTAAGACAAACTCCCCCCCAGGGTCAATACAGTTAGAGTTGAAGTTGAATGGAATCGGTCCTGTGATGGACGGGTGACCTGGAATATGCTTCAGCCCCAGATGACCCCATGATGGACGGATATTCAGCTTAACTTGGTCCTCATAAGGTCAGCAAAAGTAATGAAACGTGTTCAAGTCATAACAGTATTATCTGATATTATAACCAAACATGTATTAAGTTTAAAAAGCCTGAAAATTCAGTCCTAATGCTGCTGTAAAAGAAATAAAACAACATGATCAAACTGTGTTGCTCAGCGTGTGTGACTCAGTGTGACACCTTGACAGCATGTGATAGTCCAACTCAAACTTAAGATGTTGTCTGGAGGACTCTGATAATGACATCATTATAAGATAAGATTATAAATACAAAAACCTCATATATTTCAATAAATTCAAGGTCTGGCTTAGTTCAGTTGGTAGAGCAGGCACCCCATATACAGAGGCGACGGTCCTGGACGCACTGATCGCAGGTTTGAACCCGGTGAGCCAGTCATTTGGTGCATGTCATGCCCCTCTCTCTACTCCCCATGTTTCCTGTCTCTCTTCAGCTGTCACATATAAAAAAGGCAAAAGCCAAAAAGTAATCTTTAAAAAACAAAACAAAGGTCTTGCATTTATTAGATTTGATCTGTACGGAAGCCTTTGGCGGACATGCATCCATTCATTTCCCTTACTCTGTTTCCTGTGATAACCAGTTATTTCCGGTCGTTTTCTCGGGATCTCGACTTATTTTTCTATTATTATTATAATGGATTCATTTGGCCCATTATCTTGAGATAACAGAGCTGGTTTTCTTGTGATAAAGGAATCATTTTCCAGCGATCTAGAAAACAAAACAACAGGCTGGTTGCTGTGATACAGACCAAAACATGCCATGCTGCCATTGCCCACACTGATGAGTTATGATCATCTGACGTTATGGTGGTGCGGCGTCGTTATCTCGAGAAAACGACCAGAAATAACTCAGGAAAACGGAGTAAATATAATGGATGCATGTCCGCTTAGGGCTTCCGTAGATCTCAATATACTAGTAAGAGAAATGTAAATATTTTTTAGACCTAATTGTTTTCATTAGAGGTTCTGCTAACAGTTGTAGCTGTTGCTGCTGCTACAAAAACCCAGCTCAGATACATCTATATTCACTAACATGGGTGAAGGGCCCCTACAGCTCTGAGTTTCAAGCTCCCCTTAATATATCATCTCTCTCTGTGGTGAAAGAAGGTAAGCGGGCTCACAGCAGTATTTTTCCTTATTTTATACTAAAGTTCAACAGCAGAAGAGGAGAAAGACCTCATATAGCCCTGACACACTTCATCACCCTCTGCAGTTCAATATATACACCGTAAACGCCTCACTGACTCTCTGAACGTTTTCCCTCTCAAATATATTCACATTCTGCATATTGCGTATTATAAAGCGCTATTTGAAATAGAGTTGGGTATAAAGGATTATTCTAACTTCAGACACACCCTTCCCTCTCATATTTTGGGTAACGTGTTTCCTGAATATAATCTCTGATCTGTGATTGTGAAATTATTCAGTGGAAGGGGATTATGAAGTTTAATCTTAACAGGGATTTTCACGGTGAAAAAATAAATTATTTTCCCTCCTTAGTTCATCAATGTAAAATGATTTGAGAGGATTTGCCACCTCGGAGTGAGACGGGTATGAATGTACATCTTCAACACTACAGAGACACACGGAGGCATCACTTCCTTTTCTCTCTCTGTGTTACTGTGATTATTTCCTGCTCTGTTGCTCTGTGCGCCTCATCAGTCAAAGCGAGGACGGATCCACCGCTGTGGACGCCTCACACGACCGTTCGCTCGGTTTGTTATGCGATCTGTCTTCAGCCATCATCGGGGGCTGTTTTTAAATGTCTTCCTCGACGGTAAATGAACAACACATTCATAACACAGCCTTAATAACTAATAGCAAAAATTATGCAGATTTTAACAAGGAATGAAATGATGTGTCCATCATGCGAACGTGTAATAGTGTTAAATAATTCACAGGCAGTAATAAAGAGGGGGACGTTCTGTACAGCAGGAATGAAATGCTCCCGAGGATGATTGATCTGTTTTTAAGCCTTTAACAGAACACATAACAACACGCCTCCTCTTTTTTTATATACCAGTCGACTTTTTAATCCGTCTTAAACCCCTCACAGCCCGTAATTATCATGATACACTGTACAAGATTAATAATTGGCTTAAACAAAAGTGTTTGATTTAATGTTTTGGCCATCAAATATTTTCTCTTTACTGAAGCGGATTTACAACCCAGAACTGATAACAAGAATTCATGAAGGTTGATACCAAATTATTATTCGAATACTGATTCTGCTGCCACAATGCCAGAGGTGAAAATCAATGTCATCTTTTATTATTCCATCTCTCTTATCATATTCGCTTTCAGAGCGGAGAAACAATCCTTTCTCTACTCCGTCCACGGTCCCAGAGCATCGTCAACGCTGAATGTATCCTGAGATTGTAGATACTGGATGTTACATTTTCTCTGGTCCAGACTCGTCAGAGCCGCATGGCCGCTATCCACATCTCCAGCTGACTCCCACAGGTTTGTTTCAGGCCCTGGCTGAGTTTGAAGCGATCTCTCTGGGGAACAGTGAGATTATTCTACAGCTGCGTACGCCCTCCCCTCCTGAGGAGCAACACAGTGCCTCTTCACGATGTCGAAAGATAACCTTCGTGTATCTGGGGAGCACACCAGAGGACTGCTCTGCAGATTGTCCTCGGTTGTATCTCCTGATCATACCTTCCTGTATCAGATAACCAGGCCGGTAAAACTCCCAGCAGAGACAGATTTTTTGCTAAAGTCACCTGGTCTGGACTTATCTCCGCTGGACCTGAGAATTTCTGGCCTTAATCTAAAACCAGAATCAGCACGGCTGCATAATCTCAGAGCCATTCTCAACGCAGAGTCAAAGACACGTCTCTAAAGAGCCCCCGGAGGAGATTCAGCAGGTGAAAATCCTGCTCCTCAGAGGGAAGTGTTGAATTTGATTCAGCAGGGTAAGTAGGTAGGACACACTCGCTGCATATTGAATTTCTCCAAGAATGTTAGATATAAAGAGACAAGAGAAGATAGAAAGGGTATAATTTTACTGAGATGGGAAAGGGGCTGGGTTTGTTGACCAAGCTCTTTTTTTTCCCTCCGATATCTATCCGGATTTTCTCTATAATCCTGTCTTTCAATTTAGGGCCACAATCCTGTGTTCACTGAGGTAAACAACCTGGCCAGCCACAATTTCCTCTCTGTAGCTTGTTACACCCACCCCTGTCATGTCCCCGCACGGATGGATGCATGAGAAGATTCATTTGGTCTGCATAGAAATGTCCCCAAACTTAAATTCAAGCTGTCAACAACACAGGAGGAAATGTTTTCAAACTTGTTTTTCATATAGTTATCTTGAGTCCTTAAAGCCCAATAACACCAACACAATCCTTATAGACCAGACATAATCCTAAACGCATGAATTAAGACGCCACTCCATGTAGATTTACTCAAGAGTCTGGATGCACAGTTAAGAACCAGGGCAGCACAGAGCTTCATTGGAACGCTGTTTTGTGGGTTAAAGAGTCACAAAATGTGCAGACAGAACGTATATCTGAAACAAAAAGTTTGTCCAGCAACAATAATGACTATTACATACAACTTCTGCTCATACAGTAACAACTTAAGTACGACAACTTATTTGTCTTCAGACACTTACAGAACTAAATCGTTGTACCACATGTATATTGCCTAATTAGAAGAATTTTACCACTCCGCCACACCACTTTTAGTTTTCATCGCTACCTCCAGCAGCTGGTTAGCTTAGCTTAGCTCAAAGACCAGAAACGGCTTGAAGCGCTTTCCGGCACCGTGCTAGGTGGCAGCCTGTTGCAGCAGCTCCCGTTGTGTGTTATTTTTCTTCAAACTTTTTTTTTTTTTGTGTGTGTGTTTTATTTATTTTCTCCTGTGCTGTATTCGCTTTGATAACCTGCTGCTGTAACGCCACAATTTTCCAGTTTGGGATCAATGAAGTACATCTATCTATTAGGGATAGACCGATTATCAGCGCCGATATTCGGCATTTTGACGCATATCATTTTAAAAAAATTTTTTTTAAATCTGACGGCCGATAAGAGTTCATTTCTTTGCAAATTTTATTTAACTTTGTTTTATTTACTTTATAAAACTTCAGGAAGATTTTCAGTTAACTTTATAAGAGATGCTGCTGACCCTGGGAACTCCCTGCACTTTTTGTTTGTTTGTTTAATAAACATATGCTTAAAGGCATTTAAACAAAGTTAAGTGTTGGAGTTTGTATTATTCAAAATTTTGACGCCAATATTTTAATTTTTACTGCAAATGAATATCGGCTCCAAATATCGGTTATCGGCCTCCTTCACTACTAATAATCGGAATCGGTATCGGCCTTGAAAAAAACATATCGGTCTATCTCTACTATCTATCTATCTATCTATCTTCTGCTGCACAAGGTTAACAAAATCTGCCCACTAGCACTACTCAGGTTCAGAGCTGAACATTTGAACTTGTTTAATTCATAAACAAGACTAGGTCAAAACCTAGTATGTGGCTGACCGCATCACAACTCTCTCTATGGCTGTGAAAGTACCGTCACTCACTCACTCAGTCAGTCACATACAGACCATGTGTAGGGCTGACCCCGGCGGTCAGCCAAAAATAGTGTAAACATATAAACTAGATGCGTTGTGGTTTTATTGATGGTTATGTGCTGGACCTCTTGGCAGGATGCACTTACCTCCTTGAGATTTGCTACCTGGCAACCCGCACAGCATATAGACAGTCCAGCACTCGGGCTGAGTTATCACCAATCACAGATAAAGAGCCACTCAGGTATCCCAGTTGTAAATCACTGTGTGGATTTCTATAAAATGTCACCAGTTTAGTGTCATATTCATAAGCACTGCTCATTAAGAAAGCAAAAGTATCAAGATAACAATAAAACAATGTTAAGTATGATTGTTTTTAATAGTTTAATGGGCCTGTAATCCAGCACCCCAAAAAACAGAGTACAAAATGTCCTAGGCAAAACAGAGAAATATTAAATTCCACAGACACAGGGCGGCCTGTGTTCATACATGCAGTGACTGTGTTTGCACATTTATAAAACAGGGACAAACACTTGGCTTTAGTTGGCAGTTATGATAAGTAGATATGCTAAGGTAAGCCAGGTCAGCACAATTACATCTAACTTGTGTATTCTGGCAGAGCGAGACACTGTGGGTGGGGAGTTTTCTGTCAGTATGAATTATACACAACGTGGTTACAACATGAAGACCCCCAGCTCATTCAGGATCCATGTAAACAGCTGGGAAATGTTCCTTTACAGCCGGCGGGTTCATCCAACATTCCTCTGAAACGATATCCAGTGGTATTTTGTTTATCACTTCATTTATCAGAAATTGCAACAGCTCCTGAATGAGATAGTGTTCAGACGCCTCAGGGTCAGCCACGTAACAACAAACAACACGTTACTGATGAGAAGGTTAGCCTGAGGGAGTAGCATCAATGTAGCTTCAAACGATCAACCTCCACCGTTTGTCTTGTGATACTGCGGATCAGAAATGAAGTAAAGTCAGGTTGGCTTTCAGTAATCACCTCCTGACTTCAGGTTGTTTTCTCTGAATAGACCTCAGACGTTCCCGCGGGAACTCGGTGGGAGTGGGGCGGGGCTCGCCGGGTGAAAGCTTGGCGACTGTAGCGGACTGCTTTGGGGTCACCTTTGTAATGGAAAATAATAAGGAATTTAAATCACACGTCTATTCAGCTTGTGCAGCCTTCACCCTGCATTTGATATTTTCTGTTGTCTTCCTGCTATTTCCACCAGAGCGTATGAAAGCTTTGCTCGTTCCAGCTCGACATTCAGGCTGAAGTAAATTGCAGGTGATGGTGGTTCTCAGCTAAATGCTGTGAGCTGCACTTATGTGGATGAAATAGGACTGTATGTACCATTACATTTTGCATAGTTATCTTTTGTGTAGTTACAGCAAAAAGTAGCTCTTGTGTTTAACTATATAGTTATATAACTATATACTAATTATACCGTAAAATAACTTTTGATAGCTACTTATTTTAATGCTTAACCATTATGCATATCTTATTATTGAATGTAGTAGCAGATGATTGAAGAACACTGTCAAATACAAAGACAAGGTTAGAAATTTCCGGACCCTCTTTTGTACTTGTCAAAGTCCCCATATAACCGCTAGCAAAGTGCTATTTGAGTACAAATATTGACGTGTTTCCTGTAAAAATCTGAACGCTAGAAGGGACTTATTTGAGTATGGAATGGAAGCCAATAGCACCCAAGTGTTTTACCAAGCCTAACCCGCCGTCCCCTGTCAAATATATAAAAAAAATACACAGAGACAACTCCTACTACCTTGCGATGGAAATGCTATTATACACCAGGCTAACGTTACCATCCTCTTGTTGAATCAAGGAGAAATGCGCTGATCAACATGTGATTCTGCTCTTATGTAATGAAAAACAGAGCCGATAAAACTCGACATCTCCATCTGTATTTCCGCCTGCCTCAGTTTGTGTGTGCAAGTTGGTATGGCTGCTTTTCTCTACTGGCTCTGTGTTAATACACATCTGACAGATATGGGGAATACGTATATGATTTGAAAAACACATAAACACGGTGATACTGTCAAGTAAAAACAATCAATTGTCCCCAGAGAGATTTGGAACTTTTATCATGTGGGAAGAAAATCCAGAGGTAAGCAAGCATGGGATGCCAACCCATTAGCTAGCTAGCGTTCCTGCAGTCTAAACGCTAACTGGCAGGATTTATAGTCAGGGAAGAGTGACTTAAAGAGCAGCTCCAGTCATGTTTTAGGACATATAAAATGCTCTGCTGGAAATAATAAATTTTCTGATGTGTTTTTTTCTGCAAAATACATTTAATTACCTTGTAAAAATCCTCCAAAGGCATCTCCTCCTTAAAAATTTCCCAATCTGCACAGTCCCCGCCCACTATTCAAACTGCCCCATCCGTTACACGCCTGTAGCTCACCTTCGACTCTGCTTATCAAACTCGCAAAGCTGAATGCTTGTTTTGATTTTTCTCTTTTGCTAGTGGACGTATCAGAATGGTAATGTTATTTATATATTGCTCTCTAACTTGTTGCTGTGTTACTGTTAGAAACGCAACGGCACAAATACTTGTTAAAACGTAGCTAGCTTGAAATTTAGTAATTAGTAGTAGTAACGTTACGTTAGCAGTCAGTAGTGAGTTTACAAAAATTACGATGACGGTTACAGCTGGCTCGCTCATCACCAAAGTGGTTGCCATAGGTTGCACATAATTATATGCATAGCATCACCCCGTCTATAAACGAGATTGGCTCCTTAGGTTTGTGACATCACAAACCCTGCCAATCTGAAAACGTGTTGTTCAGCCTGTCCTTGGTCCACTGCAGTTTAAAAGCAGACAGGCCCAGCCATGGAGATGACTGCTGATGTTGTCCCTGATATGTCTTGTAGCACATGGAAAACACCACATGGAGATGTTTACAAGGTTAAACACTTGGAGGGGGGCTTTAAAACGTGATGGAAATTTGCATGTTGGAAAGAAATTTTCATCCAATATTTTGTGACAGGCAGGGTAGAGATAAAGCCGAGGTTATTATGAGTCTTTTCACTGGTGTGTGTTAACCTTAAAATGAAAAAGGACTAAAACATTATAGAGGACAATTTATCAAACTCTGCCTTATTCATCAGTGTAGTTCAGAAAGACCACGGCTGGCTCATATTAATTCCTTTTTCTTTTCTATTCATTCTGGTTTTATTTGTGTGGCTTATTTCCTCACGCGGTACAACAGAAGTGGCTGAAAGAGAAAGACGAGACATTTTCTACATTAACTTCCATGTTTGAACTGATAATGAGTGTTTGGTTGAGTTTGGTTTCCTGTAGTGCCAACAAAAAAGCTATTAAAAGCATTCCGCAGAAACGACAGAGCCAGAGAAACACAGGTGAGGTAAGGTCTTAGTGGATGATTAACAGGGAATGAGAAAAGGAAAATTGATGACAGACTTCGACTGATAGCTGAAATGGACAGGAACTTATAAAGAAAGAGGGGAAGCGGCAAATGATAATGGAAGAAATGAGAATCTGAGACTGGTTGTATTAAATTAATTTGGACAGGAACAGTGTGCGGATGTTTCTGTGACGGCTGATGAGCCTGCTGCTATAGATAGCTGCCTGGGTGAATACCTGGTATGCACTGAAGCCACAGTCCTCTCGCTCTGTCTCCTCCTCAGGCAGGCCTTAGTCTGGCATTACACTGCTGTCAACTCAGACTCACACATAAGAGGAGCATTCTCAGGGGTCAAACACCAGGCAGAGTCGCCTGTCAGACACCAACAGGGAGCGTCACCATGACACGACGAGAGAGAGCAGCAGGTAATCTGCTCGGGGATCTGCACGGCTAAATGCCAGGTGACAAAGTCGAGAGGAATCCATCCATGTTTGAGCAGCATTTGTGCTTTCAGTGTGTGTGAATGTTGGAAGAGATTTTCCCTTAAGAATACTATTACAAAAGTTAAAAAAAAAAGTAAGATTTTTTTTGTTTGTGATTTTGCCTTTATTGATGGGACAGCTGGAGAGAGAGAGAGAGAGAGGAAATATGGGGAGAAGAGAGTGGTGAATGACGCTCCGTCAAGGACTGTAGCCTCTTTAAACGAGGCCTTTCTACCCACGAAGCTAAACTTGCGCCCCATCTTTACATTTTTAAGAATTATCTTTTGCACTTTGCAAAGTATTTAGACATTCTTATGAGCATAGACTGTATTTTAATGGACGAACCCCCTTGACATCATCCATTGATGTCAGGACTGCGTATATGACGCCTCCAGATCCACATTGGGCAGCTACCATGTTGTTTTTCCGGAGACAGAAGTGACCATATTTAGCTTGAGGGTGTCGCCTGAGAGGAGCGACAGGTTGGCAAATGCCACATTATCAAGGTACACCTGTAGCTGATTCATTAGCTGGCAAGTGAGCTAGTTAACCTTTGGGTTTCCCACAGAATGACAATCTCTGGTGGGAGAGCGGCGGATTTACATGCAGGGGTCGACAATGAGCACAATTTTCAACTGGCACTCCGGGCCAGTAAGTTTACAAATTCACTGGCCCTGCTATTAAAACCACTGGCCCTGAAATAATTTATTTTGATATTATTTTAACGTCAAATTTTGTTTCTCTGTAAGGGTTCTCATTAATGAATATGTGTTCAATTGTGGAACTATTATAAACTCATAAAAATAGACCAAAATAATCATATGGGTGTAAAGAGGCTTCTTTTACCGCTCTTGGTTCAGCAACTCTGACACCAGCATGACTAAGTAGTAATAGATTGATTGAGTGTGTTACCTACCATTACTGACACTGTTCAAATGTATGTTTAATTAGCGTGATCAGCCCGTGAGAGTAACTTTTTGAAACAAAATCTTACCGTCTCCTACTTCCTGTAGCTGTTAAACGTAAACAGTCCGCGGCACGTCCGCTCTGTCAACGGTCTGTTTATATAGCCACAGCGCTAACGTGCACCGGGACGAGGTGCCGCTGATAACGGGAGCGTGCATGTTTACAGTTTACAGACAGGTGACTGACACACAGACTCTGCATGTACAGCGGCCAGTTTACTCTGTGCTCTCTTTAAAAGCTGCACTATGTGATCAGATGGACTTTTCCTGTTGTTCTATATGTGGGAAACTCTGCCATGGGTGTTTAGTGGCTCATGAGCGTTGGGGGAAGTAAATCTCCCTCGCGTGTGTATGAAAACTAAAACGTCTGTGTTTATACTCGTCCGCGGTAGCTTGCTAACGTCAATTAGCGTGTTCTAGAATGACAGCTGATCTGTCGCGAGTGCAGCGAGTAGCGTGTAACGTGTTGTTGACAGCAGTAGGCAATCGGACTGAGATTACCACGGGGTTCTGCGTAGAAAGTAATTCGTCCCGTTCATCAGAACTGTGAATCTTGGGAGGGCTACTATATTGTGTACATTGTGGGCTTGTAGGTCCTACTGGCACACCGGGCCAGTTAAATGGTTGATCTACTGGCCCGGGGGGTTACAAACATACCGTCGGGCCAGTGCTTATGTCGAGCCCTGACATGTACCTAGTAATTTACAAGAGCCACTACAGTCTGCCATCTTCTTTACAAGGAAAAGTTCACTGAGGTTAAGGACTGAAGTAGCCGAGATGACACCTAGAAGACAGCAAAAATGGCCCACCTGTCATTCAAACAACCACACCACCAATTATGCATAACTTTAAGCCTCAATATTATTAAACGGGTGAGTTATTAAAAATTGACACCCCAAACAGTTGTCATGACTACAGAAATTGACCAAATCTTTTTGTGTACCAGGCTGTAAATGTCATCGATTTTGGATCCAGCCTCTAGTGGATAATGGAGGAACTGCAGTTTTTTGCACTTCTGCATTGGCTTACTTTTCAGCCCTGAAGGCTGCTTCTTGCTAATGACACGTTGAAAACCAAAGCCACATTTACATGGAAGTATTCGGCCCTCAGAGGAAAAGCCATCATAATTGAAAAGCCAGTCACATCTAGAATGAGTTCTGTTATCGTAAAGGGCAACATGTATGATGTGCTTTAGTTTTTTTTTTTATTGTTATCTAATCTTACAGCAGGACTCAATCATGTTCCACCTGCTGAAAATATCGCAGCTCAAAAGGGGATCAGCCGTTTTTAACTGCAACAATAAAAGCTAAAGGTTAAAGCGTTAGCCCTCTATCCAGAGAGCCAGGATGGAAGAGTATCTTGTTTATTCCCTGCTGGTATTCACAGAGAATTCAAAGCCTCTGGTATATCTGATAATTTGCCCTTTTCTCTTCTCCTGCCATTTGGCCCCATCCTTCTTGGCTGTCTTATCTCTGACAGAAAGGACTAGCACTCTCTCTCGCCATCTTACACCTTCAATCTTCTAGCTGCGACCTTCAGACAGAATCTCCATCAGCTCAAAGGCATGAACTATGTGCAAAATACCATTCGTTTTCAAAAACGAACAATGGACAAGGTAGTCTTACGTATTGATGTGCACAGGTTGAACATTTTCGTATTTTCTAGAGCTGAGTTCGAGTTTGAGGAAATAAATACATCAACTAAGTCTTGTTTTGGAATTGAATGGGTGGACATTGTCTCGCATATTGTCAGACAACAATATGGCTTCTGAGAATGTTGGCGTCCAGTATAGCCGGTGGTAATTCTGCCTGTACCAAATGTATTGGCAATGCATCCAATAGTTCATGTTTTAAACTTTGGTGCTCCTAACCACCAACCATTGTTATCCCAAGAGCCAACCCAATTGTATTACTTATATCAAGCTGTGCTGAAATCAAGCAACAGACAAAAGTTACATACTACCGTGTGCTTGAAGCTTTCAAAGAGAACTTGCCAGAGTGAAAGAGAAAAAGATTTCAGAGAGAGAAAGAAGGAGTCTGGTGGTCAGAGCCTTTGTGTTGTGTGTTATCAGGAGTCCGGAGAGTGCACATTCTCTTTCATCGTCTCACCTCCTCAGAAAGAGCAGGAAGAATGGAGATTTGGGGAACAATAACCGGCTCTTGCTGAATAATACAAAAGCGGAGAGGTCAGGTCAGGCAAGACTTTTAGTTAAGATCGAGTTGGAGTTGGAGGTCGGATCTGCAAAAAGGATCCTGCTGTTTAACTAAGTCAGAGAGACGACACCTCAGGGCAGCGGGTTTGACTGCCTTGATAAAGCCACAGTAACAGTCAAACATGCTATCACACATTAACTGCTGCATAAAGGTACTATACAGTTTGTGCAGGTGTAAGAAAGCCTGCACTGACGTTAGTCTATTGAATGTTCGCAAAAAGACATTAACATTCAACATTTAACATTCAATGATTTGAAAACAGTTTTTGAGTAAAATTAATGAATGCAACATTGAATTTGACTGTTAAAACTTCGAGAGAGAGAAAGGCCAAGTTCCAACAATGCTGTGATGACACCAACATTGCACATCTAGTAGGAAAGTGAAAGAATTAATTCTTTTCAACAGTATGTTTTTGTCAGCGTAACAAAGAACTGATAATGTCCTTTCCAGAAAAAGAGGCTGTTACATTTGCGGCATTAGTCAGCCAGAACCTGCAGGAAGGACAAGGTTATCTGTAGAATCACACGTTCCCAAAACACCAACTCTATAAAACAGTATTAACTCTCATTAGAAACAACTCGAGGGCACACGTTTTGTAGTTGACTTTGTCAAGGTTGTGATGGGAAGCTGTTAAAAGTTGTATTTCCTGCTGCTTGTGCGAGGATCTTGATTTGTCCACAGAAACTATGAACTCTCCATTTAGTGCAAATATTTAATTGTGTACCTTTCCATTCTCTTGCCATAAGCAATCAAGCATTGCCGTTAAACAAATAAATCACTGTTGCTTGCTAATGAATCCATTAGAATGCAACAGTAAAACCAGTAACACCTCAGGCCATGTGTGTGTTAGGAAGGATGATTAGTACTGATTTTGTACTGTACTAGAGAACGAGCTGCCGCAGCACTGCTCTGCCTTCAATATAATTAAGGGATAATGGTACAACAGTAATGTCTTACAAGCCAATAATGGTGGCCTTAAGTCGATAATAATTGATGTGGGAGTCACCTCATTAATGACTGAGGCTAAACCTGATGGTGGCTTTGTCTTGGAGAAAGTCAAGGCGGCAGACTTCTTTCAGAGTGAACAACATTTTAATGTACTGTAGACTGTCTGCTTATAAATCATGTACAGCACTTGTTCTGCATTGTAAATATCAATTTAGTGAAGAGATCATATCTGTTAGCGAGAGTTTGATTTGAAGACTGATACAGCTTACATGTTTAAAGTTAATACAACGCAAGCTAGCTAAGTTTAGCTTGAAGGCTGGAAACTTCTGGACAAAGCTAGCCTAGCTATCTGATTTGTTAGCCAAGAAATAGTCCGGCACACATATCTCCATAACATTTTTACTGTTTTTTGTATGAATATAAACATGTTAAGGTTTAATTTGTTGGCTTTATAGGTTCTGGTAGATGGATTTTGTTACCTTTTGATCGAGCCAGTCTAGCTTTTTACTATCTTTGTGCTAAGATAAGCTAACGGTAGCTTCATATTTAGCATATGCACATATGGGTGGTTTAAATTCTCTCATCTAATGCTTGAAAGTGAACTAGTCTTTAACCTTAAATATTAAAGTTTCTATTTTATTTACATTTAAGTTAAGAAATATATTTTACACAGAAGAACATTTAAAGTATCAGGACTGTTTATTCAAGTCTCCAAACTCAACCAGAAACCAGAAAATCAGTCAACCAGAAAATTATAACTTTTTAAATTATAAATTAAAGAGAACCGTTAGCTGTGCTCAGCAGGTACGACTCAGCTGTTGCACAAATAGTTTCACTGTCTCGAAACTTTTGAGGTAATTTTTCATGCACTGGTAAACAGGTTTATAATGTGGAGATGCATTATTCACAATGCTTGTAAGTCATCCAAATGTTGGTGCAGTCTCACCTCCTCACACTGAAACAAATGCTGTAAATTCTTGCAACATGATATCAAATATAACCATTCAACCAACGACAATTACCCCAGAAGCAGGACTCCTACGAACTTGCATTTGCATACTAATGCACCATGTGATTTTTGGCCGAGGCAACCAAGAGGAACCATCATTTAATGATTGCAGTTTGACATATTGTGTGGTTCTGCAGAACTCACTAATCCTCAGCATTGTAATTGTTGGAGGCACACAGGGTTGCCAGAGCATGGAAAGGACCTGATTAGCTCTCACCTTACACCAGTCAGCTCTGTTCACATGCATTTCATAGCCCTTTTGGAAATGCCTTCTCATTAGCTACACAGGAGACCTGAGGTGCTATCCCTCCATTTGAGCTGCTTATTTAACTCCTGAAGGGCCTCGTCCTCTTCAACGTAACGCCGCGGCTGCTTTAAACATAAACAAAGAACTTCTAATTGTAACAAAGCAGATCAAGCAGATCATTTGCCCCGCGGGTTATTTTTAATTGTTTTAGGGACGGATAAGATTATTTGCTGACGACATACTGTCATTAAACCTTCAGCCGACTCTACAATGGGGAGTCACCAAATAATTATCCATGGTAGGAAAATGTGTGAAACTTTCCTCGTGCTTCAGCTTCTCAAAAGGCACAACTAATGTGACTTGTAGATCGTATCCGTCCACTACCTATACCGCTGACCCTCAGGGGGGGCTGGAGCCTATCCCAGCTATCATTGGGCGAGAGGCGGGGTACACCCTGGACTGATCGCCAGTCAATCATAGCGCTGTCGATCGATTCAAATATTTAATCGCGATTAATCGCATGGTTGTCCATAGTTAACTCGTGATTAATCGCAAATTAATTTTTTACCCTTTGTAAATGTACCTTAAAGAGATATTTTTTCAAGTTTTTAATCCTCTTATCAACATGAGAATGGACAAATATGCTTCCTTTATGTATGTGTATTATTACTGCAACATTCCAAAACAATTACAAAAACTGTCCAGAATATTCTACAGAATAGCCTCAAAGGTACTGCACGCTCGAAAAATATGCTTAAAGCATAACATGGCAATCATCACATGAATCCTGTGAGAAGCACATCACATGTAGACTTACTCAGTCTGGATTACCCTCTTTCTAGGTGCTTATTTCTTCCTTCCACAGCCTACTTGTAATCTCTTCTTCACCTTAATTCACGTTTTAATTCACAAACTACTTTAATCTGATCACTTTGCTTTGCTTCAGTCCCCCCAACACACCTGCACCTCTGCTCTCTGCACAGCTGCTGGCCCTGCCCCCTCTTTGTGTCTGTCTCTCTGTCTGCTGTGTTGACTGTCCTTATCAGCATTCTGTTTAAGTCACAAAATTTAAATATTTTCTCTTGCAATTCAGTTCTCACAGCACGTGAGCCACGTGTGCAGGAGGGACTTTATTAATGACGAAGCAATCAAAAAGATCGATTGTTAAAGAATTTCATCTGCATCTTTTATAAGCTTTATAAACGGCGACAATCAATGCATTTACCATAGGGACATACGGAGATATACAGTCGGAGTGTTTACATTGCGTTACAGAACTGCATATGATTGTGTGCGGACAGAGATCCTGATGTCCTATGACTCCTGTGCTCTTCCTCAACTACGAGAGCGGGCAAACCACCGTTCATTTGGAGCGTGGTCGTTTAATTGCACAGAAATCTGAAGCCGCAGCGGCGCCACAGCAAAATGTATGTAGCGGAAACACTGCGGGTGGTAACTCAGTTCACATTGACAGTAAATACAAATAACTTTTGTGTTGTCCAGAGAACCATCTAGCAGGGCTTTGAGGCTGAACCTGCCATTTAAAAGTTTGTTTCTGCATGCTATCCACAACATTGCGGCTGCATCGCTTCCTGATTTCTCAAACTACGGGGCGGGCGGAGGGTCATAATAATAGAACGCACGTGCATGAATCGCGCGTTAAAATAATTAGTAGCGTTAAAGTGAATGTGCATTAATGCATTATTAACATTGTCAACTTTGACAGCCCTAGTTTTAATGCAAGCTGCAACCTCCCGGACTGAAAAAATGAGGCCAACATGAAAGTGCCAACAACTGCAGTTCCTTGAGTCTCCACTTGAGGCTGTTTCTAAAAGCGAATCAACATCCATTTGGCCCCATAAGGCTCCAGTGAATTCTAGTGTAGCGGGTAACGTGTCTGAGCTCTCCATGCCTGGCTTGTTCAGTGTTTGTCATACAGTGAGGGATTGATTGGCGGCTGGTGCATAGGAGAAACTTTTAGATGATGTCACAGTCGTATGTCAATTATTTATACAGTCTGTGTATAAATGACACTCATTCTGAGAAAGGAACGCCTTTTCACGAGAATCTGTCCTTGTTCGACCCCATCAATTGTCAGAAAGAATAGTTTAATTGCTTTTGAAAAAAACACAAATTAAAATGCTATTTCTGACCTTTCTAACTTGTTGGTGCTGCTGCAAAGGTCTTTTCTGACTCACCACACCGTCATCTGTACTGTTAGCCCGATCCATGATGAATGTGAGACTGCTCCGACTTTCTCTGAGTGCCACTGCTTGTCAGCCTAAATGGTCAGGAAATATAAGGCCGCTGATAGAGCCTGAGATTGCTCCTCTGAATGGCCACATTAACGCAGTGAACCCACAGACACATAGTGGAGCAGGCGGTGAAACTGCATCGTATCCTTTGTAGTTATTGGTGAAAGGGCAGCCATCTTTGTCATCTCAATGTCTTTATCCACATGAAATAATAATGTCCCCGCTGCGGCGCGTTGGATGGAAATATCCAGAGGATGCAGACTGAGCTGTCACAAAGCTAAGCAACTCTAACTATGCTGCTCACAACACAGAACAACAGGAAGAAGGGATTAAAGCAGACCACTGACTGCTCTTGGTGTATAGATTAACAACAAGATGCTGCTTTGTGTGCATGTGTGTTTATTGTCTTTTGAAGCAGAGACGGACTGTAAATCATACGACTGTGAAAGAATTTTGTGTCAGCGATTTCCAGCCATTAGACGGCCTTTGACTGTTCAATAATAGATAAGGCTTAATGGCTTCTTTGCTGCTGCTCCTGGCTGTGTCTGACATGTAGTGAGATAATGAATGTAAAAGAATGCCGGGGACACGGGTCACATGGTTAACATCCTATTTTTGTGCTGAAAATGTCCCCTTATTTCCTGGTATGCTTTGTCTACCACCTGTCTGTGTTTCAGCCTGTCTGTGTGTTTCACCTGAAGGACAATTCACACACAGAGGAGGTTTGACTACTACCTGTCTGTGTGTGCAACATTTATAGTGTATTTTATAGAGCTCAATATACAGATAATCAATGAGTTAAAATCTGAACCTGGAGCAGCTTTTAGCTAAGCTAAGAAAGCAGCAGCCTCATTTGAAATGTACATTTTTCTGGGGCTCAAACTTTGATAAACCACCAAGGCCATGTCTACACGTACACGGGTATTATTGAAAACCTTCATTATAAAAAAAGTACGGTTATAAAAAAATACCTGTCCAAACGACAAGACAAAAACACAACAGAAACGCTGTCATGAGAATGCCACACCAACAAGTGGCGATATGACCCAGTCATGCAAAGAAGAAGAATCGTGGCCAGTCAAAAGTCTGAAAATCTAAAATCTATCCTGACGCCTTTGTTCCTCAGTATAGTAGACGAGTAACTGTATATATATGTGTAAACATGTAAAAAGTCCTGTTAAGCATCACTGTTTTTGTCACGTCCGTCATTTTGCAAGAAATGTCGCGTCATTTGTGACGCTTCACAAAGGAGATAACGGCGAACAGCTCAACGGCACGAGCCAAAAAGCTGTTTACCCCGTCTACACGTCTCAGCGGAAACAGAGTTTCTAAAAGTCTTCACCCTGGCCGGAGTTCTACAAAAGATCCGTTTTCAGTGAGCTAAAACAGCGTTTGTGTGGACAAAGGGCCAAAACACAGAGAAAAATATATGTTTGAAAAATACCTGTGTACCTGTGGACATGGCCTAAGGCTTAGATGAAGTATTTCCCAGTGTCTATTCATTTCATAAACAATAAAAATATAAGTAGGCCGACAGCAATGCAGTAATATTAATCCCTCCACATGCATCTTAAAAATTTTAAAGCAACAAAAAGTCCAAATATTGCTCAAATCAAAAAACACCATGGGGCCTTGGACCACTCTTTGAGGATTACTGCCCTAGGGGACCATTTATGAATAGTCAGAACCATCAATATTCACAAAGAAGAACGGAGAGTGTAGCCAGAGGCCAAGACATCCGTGCTTAGCCCGACTAGAAACTCTGGGATTACATGACTGCCTCTTTTGCTCTTCACACAGGCTGTTTTCCTGAATACAGCCAAAGCCTGCTGAAATGCAAGTGGGCACAACTTGACTACAAGTGGAAACCAGAATGCTTCTGACACCAAAAATCCAACACCTTGAGATTTTGCTTTCATATGCAGAATCACACACACACCTACATCTCTGCTTTCTGCACACAGCAGCTTACAAAGTCGCCCAGTAAGTCAAACAGCGTTTTGAATGTATTCACCCGGGTCTCCGTTTCTCAGCAGCAGGTGAGTCGCGTGAGGACGTACCGTATAAAAACGTTCAATGTGGTGTTGCTTTTACAAGCTTGTAAAACGGGCATAAGTAGGTCCGTATTAAACCGACAGTCACAAGAAGGACGCACCTGAGGATGTCTAGGTGTGTGTGTTTCTCTGCAGAGCATGTGTGTATCCCTATTTTGTGACGGATACACAAGGGGTAGAGAGCGAGGAGAGATGGTGCGCTATGCAGTCAATCGCCGATTGCATCGTTCTCATGTTTACAAAGGTACAGTGGACGACTGTAAGCCAGGGGCCAGAATGGAGTGTGATTAATCTGCATTTATTTTTTCTTTGATGAATTAATTGACATTAACGTGTTATTTTTGACAGGCCTAGTAATAATATATGCTTCTAAACAATGCTTAATTTGACTGGACTCCTAAGAAGGTTACAACAGTGGCAGATTGAAAGTCTCCTTTAGGCTCGGAGCTTATTTTCTCCTCCAGATAAACCCGGATATCTCAGCTCTGAAACCAGGAAGAGTCTCCCTTTTATCACTTCCACCCGGCCCATGACTGCCACTGGCGTGTTTGGACCAATCTGAAAGGAGTTACAACGCCGGGCACAGACTCAGATAAGAACTGCAGTGAGCAAATCATTCCGAGCCACCTTATACCTGCTCCCTTCACAGCACAAGAACACACACTCTGATTTACTGTAAATACCTCCCTCAGCCACAGACAAACAGTGTGGTGACAGCTCTGCTTAGACTCTGAGCTGACAGCAGATCCCTGTCATGAAATCCAGGTGGACGGACAGCTTTGCAAACAGTCGGTGTGTGACATGTTCATATAAAAATACCCTCTTGTGTCGGTGTCACTTTACCTGCATGTAAGTGCAGAGTTTATTTAATTCACAGCTGACATGTTGACTTGTCACAGGTGTTACTAATGACATTAACAATGTCTCTGTTCTATACAGGTGTAGCAGTAAGCAATGACAGTTTGACAGTGAGCCAGTGTGCACAATACCAGGACTCTTAAACTGCTAAATGGAACCCAGCCATCATTCTTTTTATTATTATAAACAGCATCTTTTTTCTGCTGTGATGTGTCGCCATGTCTCGGTAAGTTCTCTTAACTTCCCAGTTTATTTGTCATCAAAACCTCAGGACTCTGACCACAGAGACCTGAGTGTGTTTAAGTTTAGACATCATAAGCACTTTAGTTAGGGTTGGAGTTAAAGCGTTACTTGAAGCTTTCCGTTTCATTCTCTTTACCGTTTATCGCCAATAGAGGAGCTAATCACAAAAACACTTCTCCTTTTTTTTTAAGATTATTTTTTTGGCTTTTTGCCTTTATTCGATAGGAAAGCTGAAGAGAGACAGGAAATGTTTGGAGTAGAGCGTGGGGGCTGACATGTACAAATGATCGGCAGACCGGGAGTCGAGCCTGCGATCAGTGCGACAAGGACTGTGGCCTCTGTATATGGGGCGCCTGCTCTACCGACTGAGCTAAACCAGCGCCCCACACTTCCCCTTTTTAACCAGATGTCTACGGTTGACTCCCACGGTTGTAATTCTGGATTTTCCTCGCTATCCTTTTTAGACTGTTTGCCTTCATCTGAGCGTCAAATTTGGCCATAGTAGATTACTGTTTACTCGCAACACTTGCAGAGACCGGAAAAGGCAGCCGCTTAGCTCCGCCTACCAGTGGTGTAGTCTAGTTTTATTGTAGTGGGATTTTTCCCCGCCCAGCCTCATGCACACCCGTCCCGAAGCGACCCCCCACCACGCTTATTAACGCATACAGTATGCATCCACACATAATTGAGAACACATTGAAAGACTGAATATTTGTATATTATATGTCCATTATTATCATTATTAATTATAAACATAAGACTTTAAGAGGGAGTGGTGTAGCAGTACTAACACCAAATATTCACACCATGGCTAACAAATGCATGAAGAGCAGACAAAAAGAGACAAATGTTTCACTCTTTCAATAGCTCTGATAACTAGTGATATCTAACATATCATATAGTAATTGAATTGTGTAAATGTCTGAAATTAATGCACCTTTAAGATGACCATGAATTAACTGTCCTCTCATTTGCATATACTAATTGACTTCATTCATTTCAATTGTTTATACTCACTTTGCATGTTGGCTGATATTTACCAAACTTTCTGTTTCTCCACTCTAACCAAGGATGCTTTTAAATTCCTGGGACTGACTCTCTCTCCACAGGTTGCATTCTGTTGACACACACACAGAGAGAGACACACACACACACCAACAACAGCATCAGCATCTCCTCCCTTCTCCCGCATTCATTCATCAACCAAACTAAACATGAGAGAAGTTAGCTCGCTCTCGATGCAACTCTATATACCAAACAATCCCTGCTGTTACAGTAACGTTAGCATAACTTAAATGCGACTTCCACTCAACAGGTACGACGACAGCATCACTATCACTATCACTTAACGTTATGGTAGCATCAGCCTTACAACAGGTATCAGGCTCCCTTTCTGTACTTTCCGAAACGTTAGCAGTTTCACCCAGAGCGGCAGTAGCTTCAGGGCCAGCGGACTTACGAGTCTGAGTTTGCTTTCATTTCACATCTCTGTGGTGATTCTACACATTAAGGTTAGCTGATTTTAAACGTGATACGCTACATAGCTACTGACGAGCCAGAGAAATCACCGCCAAGCATCTGTGTTGTTTCCTTGGTAGCGTAAGGTGACGTCATGTCACAGTTGATGGAAACCCACATGGTCCAAAAGTCCGCGCATCGTAACACAGACAGAGCACACAAAGTGAATTTTATGAATGAAAACTTGTCGTTACGTATCCTTGAGCATTTTAAGTGGGTGTAATCTGGGACCTTTCCTAGTGGGTATACGGCATATACCTGCGTATCACGTAGACTACACCACTGCCGCCTACCGTCTCTGGCAGAACCAACCACTGCTGGCTGATGGAAAACGCGTCACTAACCGAGCGCCGCTTGTAATTTTTTCCACGAATGTCGCTGCAGACACCCAGGCCATAATAATACTATATACTGCAAATGCAAAGGCTTTCATCAGTGGGCCATAGGCTCAATCACCACTGTATTACCTCATTCAGCGATAGATAGTGACTCAACAGACATTTATTTACATGAAAATCTTCGAAATGATATCTTTAAGGTACATTTTAGCCAAGTTCTTCTGTTGACTGCAGACTTTTTCAATATTTAACCAAGAACAGAATCTCTCCCCAAGAGTGTTTGACTACTTTGTTGCTGCAGTTGGAGAATAAATAAAACATAGTTAACTTTTTAATGATGGTATCAAAACAATTTTGTCACACAGAAGTTATTATTAAGAAAAATTTCTAACAAATATGCATAAAAAAATGTAGAACTTGCTCGAGCAACTTGTAGAATCTGTGTGGATAATTGTAGCCTTTCTACCAATAAGGAGACAATTGAACATACAGTCCCTCCAGAATTTTGTCAGCTCTTTCTTTGATTGTTGCAGCCTAAAATGCCTGGTTTCGCGGCAGCTGTTTTTTTTCTGTGCAACACATTACACATCCTCTGTGAGCGACTGACACAAACGCTTCAATAAAGCCGTCTATTGGCTGAGCCAGGTGTTTCTCTTCTGATATAGCTTCTGGTCGATCTCCGAGAAGAGACGCGAAATATAATGTGTGAAAAGCTAAAGTAAATGACCATTAAATGTGCATTTCTCTCAGAGTGTGTACATTATAATGCAATCATAATGTACTGTAATGTATTCACTCTGTTCTACTCTTTATTTCAGCTGCTGCTGGTGTAAGAGACTGGCATTACTATGTCACTGTATAAACACTCTGGGATCAGCGTGACAAACATCAGTAACAGTCTCTAGTTGGTGGAAAGTTTGGAACAAAGTCTCTGATTGGTCAATAGCCTCAACAAAAAGCATCAGGAAGTGGCTACGTGGAAGGCTAACAGTTTTCAACATGAAAACATGGATAAATAATCACAAGAGGACATCGAGTGTTGGATTTATATTTATGGATTCACTGGATTGAGTCTCCATAAAGACCCTGTAGTTGGAGGCCGGATTAGGTAGCTCATGAAAGTGCAATGATCACACAGGAGCCTCGTGAGAATGGCACAGCTGTCTACTTCACAGCAAAGCTTCACTAGCGTCTCTAGCATGTAGCGCTCCAAAGATATCAAAGAAACGGTAAAAGACGCTCTGATGTTTATACAACATTGCAGACCTAGAAGAAGTGGGTGTGGCGATGTAAAGGACTTCACACGCGTGGGGAAATGGGATGATTGGTAAAAGTTGCAGTGATTGTCTAAAATTCCAAGGTCGGGAAAAATGTGCGGCGACTTCCTGGAGGGACTGGTCATACTGTGCTAAGAATATCATTAAGGTTTTAAAGGATGATCTTTAAGCGTACTAGGTCTGAAATTAGTTTTGGCTCTGTGTTGTGAACAGATGGAATAATAACTTGTTCTCAAATAACCCAAACTTACAGTGTTTTCTAAATGTCCCAATACTCAGCAGCGATTGACACAAGCTCTGTGCCTCATCGATTTCCCTGCATTTCCCTCTCTCTGTGTGTACCTGTGATAAGACAGGAGCTTGTTAAACATGGCCGACATTAGTCGGGAGCTCTGCGCTGAGATTGAGGTGAGGAAGTATAAACAGATCTGTGTTAATGGCTCCGTCCCTCGGGGTCCGCTGAGCGCTGACGTGCCGAGATAGCTGCAGACCTTTCCCCATCCTCCTGGAACAACGCTCGGGGAAAATTAGAGGCAGATTATTGATGAGCGGTTTTCCTAGCTGAGAGTTTATTCAGTGCGACCACAGGCACGTTCAGGTTATTTTATCACTGACTGTGTAGTGAACAGACTTTACAACCAAAACATGTCAACTAAAAAATACATTAAGACTTTCTTCCGTTAAACCTTGGGATTAAAATTGTGTGGCGTTATCATTCAAAGGGTTTTACAGAGTGTTCACAAACATTACAAACTGCATTTCTTCAGTACTGATTAGAAAAGAAGAGAAAATACAAGCTTTACCTTCAAACATAAATCCAGGTATTTTCATCACAAGCTTTGTTTTCCTATTTTTTTCCCATCCTGACATTTTAATATATTCAAAACATCTGCATTCACAGCTCAGTACACTGCTCTAAAATAAGCTCCAATAACTGAAAGGTGTATATAAGAAACCTTTTCATCACGGCATTAACTGTTTGCACGACACGTCAGTCGCCTGTTACTCACACATTTCATACGGTGTCAGATGTCACTTCATTTTTATTAAAGGGTCTTTATTAAAGAGAATCAGAAGGTGTAAAGTGCTAACGTGATTTTATTTAGCAGCTCGTGTGAGAATGTGATATGACAAGAACATGACATCAGTGTTTTCTTCACTTCACAGTTAATACTGTATGTTTTATGACTTTGATAACTAAAAGCAGCATAAGAAAGGACACATTGTTTTACTTTCACTGTGTTTTTGGGTTCATTTCTCAAAGGTTGATGAGGCCTTGTATTTCCACAAAGTGTTTCTTACAGTTCTACAATGAAGTGATGTTTTTGATTAAATCCAAATCCAGGATCAAGAGGTTAAAAAACAAACGTCTTCAAAGGTGTAAACTGACTGGCTCTGTTTTTGGCAGTGCTGGTTTGTCAAACACTTTGGTCTGTTTTGAAGTATCTGAAATAAGTATTGCACCGATTGTATTTTGTGGTATTTAAAGGTCCTGTGAGGGACTAGGTTTGTGTTATATTTGGCGACACCTGTGGACAAATGGCTTGGTCTGACACCGCCTTCCCCTGTGTCAGCAGTAACTGGCATTAAAAATAACCTTATAAAAATAATCCATCTTATTCCTAATGGTGACGTTTGCTTTTGTACGTCACATAGAGGCATGAGAATGAATCGCAGTCTCTTTTATGATTAAAACTCATCACAAAAGGTTTCAGTTTCCACGAGCAGTTGGATTTAAGTCAAGCGTATCAACAACTGGTCGGATTGCCATGAAATTTGGTACAACCATTCATGATCCCCTATCGATGAATTCCAATAATTATAACTGTTAGTGCCCCTTTACTTTTCACGTAGTGCCAATCTCCATGGCAAAGTGGTAGCTTGTTAAAATGAAATCACCATCAGTCAAGGCTGTCATTTCTGTTCACTTGTGCTTAGCTTATTTTAGCATGCTAAACAAAGATTGTAAACATGATATACCAGGCCCCCCTCCTCTGGAACAATCTACCAGTCAAGGTCCGGGAGGCAGACACCCTCTCTTCTTTTAAGAGTAGACTTAAAACTTTCCTCTTTGATAAAGCTTATAGTTAGGGCTGGCTCAGGCTTGGACTAGCCCATAGTTATGCTGCTATAGGTTTAGACTGCCGGGGGGATCTGACACACCGAGCTCCTCTCTCTCTCTCGCTCTTTCTCTCTCTCTCTGTGTTTCTCTGTCTCTCTCTCCCTCCCTCTCCTCTCCCTTGTTCATGTAACAAGGACATATGTTGTTGTTGCTCTCTTTGCCTGTCTCTATCCTGCATCTCCTTCTATCCCATTATTCGGCCCATCCAGTCGAGGCAGACGGCTGTTCAACATGAGTCTGGTTCTGCTCGAGGTTTCTGCCTGTTTAAAGGAAGTTTTTCTGCCAATGTGCCGAATATTGCTAAGTGCTACTCATGGTGATTCATGTTGGGCCTCTCTTTAAATAACAAAACAAAGAGTCGGTCTAGACCTGCTCTTTCTGTAAAGGGTCTAGAGATAACTCTGGTTATGATTTGGCGCCAGACAAATAAAATTTGATTTGATTTGATTTGATATACCTGCTTAACATTAGCATGTTAGCATTGTGGTCGTGGTCATGTTTGCGTGCTGATGTTAGCATGTAGCTTGAAGCAGAACTGTCACAGAGCATGGCTCTGCTCTGTTTCCTTCACTCTCCTGTGCTCTTTGTTATGCTGAGCTTTTCTTCACTAACATGTTACTATAGAAATAATTGACATAAAAATTATAATACTCTTCTAATGCTACTTTTTTGATGTCTGTCATAACATAATGATTACCTGTAATTACTGGCTGCTCAGTCATTAGAAAGGCATCTTGACATCTGCCTGACAAACCCCCCCATCCTCACGAGTTCACTCAATTATGTCATCTCTACTTTGTCCAGTGGAAATCACAACCTGAGAGCGAAAAAACAATGTCCCGGCAGAGAAGAAGAAATTGCCACAAAAATCCATAGATCCACTTATAGTTAATGAGTACTCGAGGGGCACGGCGCACCTGTGCAACAGTGGGAGGAAACGTGTGAGGAATGGAAGAAGTTAAGATATTGGAAAGTAGGAAGAAAAAAAAACATTGCCGGATACACTGACGGTCTCTGTGGACGCTCCGCCGACAGCTGAACACGTGTGATAAGGAGTCAGCCGGGAAACGGCAGCAGAAAGAGAGGAACGAAGAAAAGGACGAGGGGAAGAGAGAGAGGGGGAGGTGCTCTGGAGCGTGATGCTGCTGTGATAGCAAACATGATATGATTCAATATTAACTCAAACAACAAGTAGAGCTTTGACTTGAAACCCAGGGGGGACATTTATATTTAGAATACGGTAAACATCTTGTCTGGTGTTTAATTAACTCAATTAAAAGGACAATTTGACCTTTGACCCCACATTTTTGGGGTTGAAGCAAAATAAGCTTTCTTCATGAAACGAGAGAAGGGGGAGGAACAGTGAGAGTTGACACTTTGTCCATAACAAATGGCTCTAAAAGTAATATTTTCCTTTTGCAGTTTTAGATACATGCTGGTCCACTGTGTGTGTGTGTGTGTGTGTGTGTCTATTTTAAGCATACATGGCTGCATTGGGAGTCAAATTGCTCCCGTTGTCAGTTAGCTCCTCTGCTCATTAAAGCACAGTTCCTGGACTTGTGCTCGTATCAGATTCAGCCATCAGGGTTTTAACAGAAATCACATTAATCCGCTCCTCCCTGGTGACCTGTTAGCACTTCCTTCAAATCTGGTGCCTTAACATAAATTTTAACCCTACATGACCAAGCGAGCAGCACCAAGTCGCCTCTGTTATTAGTATTCCAATGGCGTCGCTGCACCAAGGAGGATTACTGACTCTTTACTAATAACTCTTTATATTTGTAGTTCACACAATGCTGTAGTTTTGTTCTGACGGGTCTATCCGAAGGCAGGAAGTAAACAACATCCACAAAGTCGGCCCACAGGACTTCAATGTGGCTGCTGAGATTAGAATGCAAATTAATTTGAAAGGGCTTTTTGTTGTTCGCTCCCAATCTTCACCTGAAAAACTAAAACAGGTTTCTGGAGGTCTGCTCTATCTGTCCCCCGATGCTTCTAAAGGTGCACAACAACATTTTAATTGACTGGGTAAATTGTTACATTCGGCACAGGAAAGGGTCAGTTAATTTGAATATTTCTTCCTTTTGGGACCTCCGTAGAGTAATTTGTGCACAGGTGACTCAAAGTATCAAGCTGAACATCCAAATAATACTCTCTTTCCAGTAAGCACAGCAGCTGTCTGCGTCACTATGAAATAAACAAGAGCACAAGGAAAACATCCGGACCTGGCGCTCACGTCGATGACATCACAGACGATGTTGCACTCCAGTGTTCCCGTCTGACTCGGAGTGTTTTGATCCTCAACTCTTCCTGAGCTGCTTTGTTTTCATTAAGCTTTTCCCTGTGCTAGCTATTTTCACAGCTGCTCTGTTTTCCTGCAGCTCGGTGGCCGGCTGACACAGAAGAATGAGCCGTCTCGAAGAAATTACCTCGGATTGGCTCCATGGGAAGAAAAACTCTGTAAAAGCAGGAACAAAAGGAGTCCTTGCAGTTTACTTCAAAACGAGATATCATAATCCTGCACGGTGAATGAGAGAGACAGAGACATTCTACCTTTTCTTTTTCTCTTCCTCTTGCAGAGAAGGCCTCTGTGAGTCTTAATAGAAGTTAATGATGTCTGTTTCCAAACAGCAGTCCATTTGATCACCTCCAGCCCTGATTATCTCGCAGTCTTTTCATGTACCTGCCAATATCCTGTCTGCTGGCGTGTCCTCTGACAGCGCGGCTTGTCAATAGGACCAACAGGGGGGGACAGGACTATTTCTAGAAGACCGGGTCTCACAAGGCTGCAAAGAGATTGAAAGTTGGATCCATCCATGTACCACCTTGGGCCCGCACATATGTCAGCATGTCAGCACCATGAAGTTAACATACTTTCTCTAGATAAGAGATTCAGGAGTAAGAGACGATCAGTGTTTGCTGCACAAAAACACGCGATGTGTGAATATCAAGCAGGGTAAAGCTTTTTCGGTTAAATCCTTTAACAAATAATTGTCTGTTTATCTCCACTGGTGATCTGCAATTTGCAAACAATGTTCTGCTTTGATTCAGCAGGTTGTTTACATTTAGATCATGTTGTAAAGACTCTCACTACATTGTGAAAATGATCATTCTGCTGGTTTAGAACAATGTTAAACTTGATTGCACAACATCCTTCATTAAAAAATGTCCCCTCAAAAGCTTAGGTAAATACTTGTCCAGGTTCGATGAGTCACTTAAAAATCACGAGTAGCAGCTCTAAAGACTGGAAATTGAGGGAAACGTCCTTCATTTGTTCAAAGTTTCTACATTCAAACTGAAATATCAAATTATCCTTTTAAGCCTGTGTTTGATCCGAATCAAAGTCCAGTTTGGTTTGTGTTCACACAGCAGCTTTTACCAGTGGACCTAATGTTTTGATGCGCGAGGACGCTGCTTTCTGATTGGTCATAATTTCCACGTGGGAAACCTCTCTGCAGTAACTTACTATTAACCGACATTGTTCCACAGTTTGATCACTTCTCCTTTAGTTTTTCACTGAACAGTTTGACCACCTCTGTATTCTTGTGCGTTTCCACAAGCATTTGTGAAATTGTTTGGTCGGCCCAGATTTCTATTAGAGCCCTCACCTGGTCGCTCCCCCACGGTTGTCCTCTAATCATCTTGCTGCCTGGCTGCATGGCTCTCTGCAAGTGTCAACATCTGTTACAATGACAATGCAGTTTTTTGGGTCTACTTTAAAATAATAATCTTGAAGGTTTTCATTTAAATAAATGTCTGTTAAGTCACTATCACCGAATGAATAACACAATGGTGATTGAGCCCAGCGCCCACTGATGAAAGCCTTTGCATTTGCAGTATATAGTACAATTACGGCCATTAGGGGGCGCCCAAGACACCGAAACTGAAATCTTCAAGATTGTCAGTTTAAGTCTGATTTTGTTCTCACCAAAATTGGACCGGACCATGGTTCATTTAGAAACGGACCGAGTCCCGTCTTGTCTGGCGGACCATGGTGCGGTGGTTTGTTCCGCACCAAACATTAGGATGCTTTTTCTCACCTGTCCAAATGAACTTTGGGTGTAATTTCAGAAAGTCCGGACCAAAGCTGTCAGGTCTGAATGCACCCTTAATATACATTTTATCCAACTTCCAGGGGGTCAGATATGGGCTCCTGTTTATAAGGGCCTGTAATCTGATGTCGAACATCAAGGTGGGACTGTAAATCCTCGATTTCCTCACCTCCAGGTTCAGACCTCTTTCTTTCCCACTCATTGAGCCGCTCACTCCGTTCTGCCCTTGAACGTGACATTTATCCGTCTCCCGAACAAAGAAAACAGAGGGGAACATTAATCAGGAGGTGTTCGTGATGGCGCCGAACATGATGTCTCAGGTGTGAGAGCATTTCAGGCCCCATAGGTCTGACTTGATTAAATTTGGCCAGATGATGCATTCTGGCACTGCTGGGAAATCAGAAACCTGTTGCAGATTACACGGAGTGGCTTAATGGGGACCTGGAAATGTGTGATTTTAGAGAGTTAAGCTCATCCACTATACTTGACATAGGCTATTAATCGCTACATATCCAATCAGAAAAGATTAGTGGTGGATTGGTTGCTTTATTAAAGTCGTATCTTAGAAAATCGGGTCCATCAATCAGGTTTCTTCACTGTTTTAAGAAAAGCAAACCCTGTGTGTGTCAGTGAACTATGATAGAAGGTGTAATTAAACATTTTGATAAAAGCCTAAAGGTCATTCAGAAGGGGAAGGCGAAACAGTAGAAATAAGTGGATGTTTCCTGAAGTCACTTCAGTATTTGAACCAACAGGGCACCACCATATGTGACAGCAAGTACAGTGTTTGCCTTGGAAACTGCCTCCGTACGAGGGGAAGCGCCGTGGAAGCGATGAATAATACAAGGATTAATTATTTCTCACCCATAACACCAAGGGAGAATCCCCATATGGAGTTTTCAGCGAGTGAATTACACTCACAGATGTTTCAGCATCTGGTTGATCCTTTTGGCATTTGCCAAGGCAGGATTCATCACTGAGGGGGGCTGCGCGCACTCTTTCCCCTCGTTTATGCATGCACAATTAGGCACTTCAAAGGTCGAGCACTTAAGTCTGCACGTAAGCTAAATAAGCGCCTGAGGAGACCGCCTTCAGCTGGCTGTTAATACATACTGTTTACTGATTGGCTGCCAATCACATCACTCATACAGTAGGATCAAGGCGGCTTAATTTAACTTTGTCGGTTCTGTTTGTGATAAATAAGCAGAGTAAACTTCAACTCCTTTTTGTGCTTTGGTGGACAGAAAGTGCAGTCCAACGCTGGCCCATGAGTGAGCGTGGAAAGAGCAGTTCTTCTGGCCAATGGGAGGGCAGGAGACAAACTTGGACGCTTGAAAGGGAATTGCACAAGGATTGAAAATGACTGTGTTTAGACATAAATCAAAAACACACCGATAGTTAAGACGGGCAGCGGAGACGTGCTGCAGGAGTGAACACTAGTTTTTTTTTAATGGATGTTTTGACACTTAATTTACAACATGAAAACTTGTCCATTTTGCAATCCATTACAGCTGCTGTCAACCGAACCTGACTACAGCCTCAAATCTTCGAGGAGGACCAAATTACAAACTTTGATGTCTGAAGCATCCCTAAAATGAAAAACAAAATATCATCAGCTTTAATCATTCAAACTAAACACAAACAAAAACATGTCTATTCCAGAGCACACATGCAGGTGAATAAGCCTGAGAAGGTTCATATTCACTCTCACTATCCTCTCCATCTTATTGCCTTTATCAGAGCACTGTCAGACAGAGAGGGAGGAAGCATTTCAATGAGACGGAACGTGTCAAATTTAAGGATTCAGTGCGTGACCGCTCAGTTTTACGCTGGATTCGACAACTCTGACATGCCGAGCAGAACGGATAGATGAGGGTACAGAAGTCAAGAATGGCAGGATATGATGCTTTAAAGCAACACAGATTGTTTCCTTTCTTGTCTTTGGCTGGGAGATGCCTCACAGAGACAACAATGTTAGGAGCATGGTGTGAGGACGCCACAGCCAGCCAGGCTTCAACACATGGTCATGTTTTAACATAAAACAGTTTGTTGTGTTTGGTCCATTTGAGTTTATAATTCATATATGTGCACTAGGTAACATAACCTACATAAAGAGGCAGTTCAGAAACATTCATAATATCAAGAAAATATTATCAACCCCTAATATTGGTAATGATCTGCAGCACAGTGAACGTGTTGGGTTATTAACCGTAGCTGCGAAACCCAGCATGGATTAAGAAGTAATCCTTCTCCCATCACATCATTTAGACTTAATCTGAAACCATTTTCTTACACTTCCCGGGCTCAGCAGACCATGACTTCCTTTAGCTTGTGCAAATGAATTTCTCCATCACTTCAAAGGCGGTCTGCCACAGCGAGAGCTGCACTTTGCAACAGTTGTAGCCTGCCAGCATCAACAAGTTCAGTTAGAGGCTTACTCACACCCCGCGGTGATTCTCGGAGGAAACTTGTAAGCATTTTGAACTGTTTTGCTCTCCATGACTCTTAAATACACGACTGGTAAAGTGGCTGGAAAGAAGTTAAACAATACGCGGCTCCTTCTGTTTGTTGCAACAGAAAAACTATTTCCATACTTACTGTGGATGCTTATTTAACCACAGTTACACTGAGGAGTTTACTGAAAAGTCTCTGATCATTTTGGAGGCTGGATGTTTGTTAATATGCATCGGAAGTTTTAATAACATGAGAAATTATAATGACAATTAAAACTTTAGTGATTTTATTCAGTTCAGTCAATATCAATCAAACTGAATTGCGTGTAAAGTGAAAGCACCACAGAGCCTGACTCTAGGGGCTGAACTGTGAGACTACAAAGGTGATTAATGGATTAATGTTGCACTGCCTTACGTATGAACCTGGTCAGCACAGTTTTCAAAGGGATGACTCTTTGCTTTGTCCTGTTGTCCATTATATTAGATGTGTTTATTTTACATTCCAACCTCTTAACGCTAAGGATGAAAATATGTTTACTCTTTTTGATCCCTTAAGAGGTCCTTGAAGAAAGGAAGAGACAGAATGCACGTCCTTGGAAACAGAAGAAAGAATTGCATCCCTAATCTATGGTATGTGACGGTTCATTTGTTCCTCTCAGTGTTTGGCACTGAGATGTTTTTCTCCATGGCAAACATTCACATCTGTTTTGACCCCTACTTTTCAGTCCTAAAACTGCCGTATGTCTCTCGAGCTTTGCGTTCTTGCACGGGACAATTTACCGCTCGGAATTCAGTGTAATTTGTGAAGAATGTAAATCCCTGATTTCTAAGAAAAGATCACAAAAGCAGACTTCATGTTTCTTGCCAGCAACTGGCAGTTCTGGCTGACGCCACCGGCTGATTGTACCAGCTGCAGCTAACTGGCTAATTAAGCTAACGTTAGCTTCAGTGGTTGGTTTTAAATGCCGTCTCTGGCTGACTTTTAAGTGTTTCCAGCTTACTTACTTTAAAACCAGCATCCTGTTAAGAGGCCGTAAATATGTGCATGATGTCTACATACGAGGGCTGTCACATATGAAATCTGACCTTTGACCCCCTCAACAGAGCATTTGATTAATTATTTTGGGTGTCACATTAAATGAATTCAAACTTCCTTTTTATTGATCCTAATGTAAACCTTTCCAAAACTACATCTGCTCACCTGCTTTCCCTCAAGAGAGTGAGGGGAGGATGCCCACTAATTATTGATTACAGATGCCGTAGTTCTCTTTGACCTGTGTAGGCCGCCAGGTTTAGTCAATGTGTGGCAAACTTTATTTAAGTTTATTCCAAAACTACTACTAAAGTTATTATTATAGTTCTGATTCATGGTGTGGACCACCTTTTTACCTCTAGGTGTTGGAGCTTGGTGCTACCGTTAGCTGTTACCTGTCAAGAAAGAACAGGGCAACCTCTGCATCGCTCGTCAGCCCCTTACACTCCCACTCGTCTGATCCCTCTTCTCATTTAGGGCTCTCTTTTTTCTCTTCCATGGTCCTCCTTCTTTTTGCTCCTTTAGCAGTATATGCCGTTGTCGCCAAAGGAGACACAGGACATTAACCGCAAGTTGCTGACTCAACCTCTGCATGCACGCTGCTGACACAAGTCACGTGGAAGCCGGATGACGCTAGTTCGTACTGTGTCGCTGTGATTGGCTAGTCACGCGGAAGGCTAACCCTGATTGGTTGTTTGATTCAGACCGGACACATTTTTTCACAAATGAAATACAAAGGGGCGGGCACTCACAGTCACAGATCAGCAATCAACATCATTTCAATGTGTAATTGTTAGTGAAATGCAATGATCAAAATGTGTTATTTCAACCAAATTCTTTTGAAGTAATGTTGCCGACTGTAGCTTTAGGTGTAGCAGAGCTTACAAAGAATGCATTTGTTACTCTACTGATATGTCCTTCGTGTAGGTGTTATGTTTCAGCTGGTTTGTTTGTTTGTTTGTGAATGTGTTTTGTTGTTATGTGTCTTTTGTTACAGACCCATGACCACAGCATCGGCACGTTGAGAAATCCAAAGCTTGACGGGCACCATTGGTTACTCTTGCTAGGCCATGATGGAACAACAACTGTTTGGTGGAGTGGTTTCATCAAAACACCAGCGTCATAATTAACATTAAAACACCAACTGTGTGATTATCATTGAGAAGATATCAGCTCCATTACTCCCCCAGGATTACTTTTCTTTGTTATTAATAAAAACTATAATGATGAGGTAGCACTTACAGACAGTAAATATTCAGTCACAGGCAGATTAGAGACATTTCCCATTGGGCGAACAGCATTTGAATAATTGATTATCTTTTGTTACTGTGTAATTAAAGTGAAGTTATACAAAATGAGAGTGTTTTAATTCAAAGTGCTTGCTCCTTTGTTTGAAAAGCCTTTTTATTTTATGGCACAAACACATTAAAAAAGAGCTGGAGTCGACAAATTACATGGTTTTCATCAGATCTGCTTCCCCCTCGGGCATCAGTAAAAATCTGCGAGGGAAACCTGGAGTTGTGCGGTGTAATGTAATAGGCACAATTACATTGTGTTCTGATGTGTTTTTTGGTCTGTTCAGCGAAATTACTTCACCGCGGCCATCTGTTTGCTCTTTGTCTGTTTTTCTCTCTTTCCTACTCTGTGTCATCAAGAGCGGCTAATCACAAAGCTGAGATGTGGACAGAAAAATACAACATGCAATTCAACAGAATAAACACTGCTGGAGCTGCTTGTGTCTGTGAATGTGAAGTGCCCTGAGACATCCCGTTATTTCAGAATCCCCCAGCTTCAGGTAAGAGTACGAGATGGTGACAAGTGAAGCGGACTAAAAGTTCTTGTCGAAGGATTACCTAAATCAACTGTAAAGTACACCACACCTTCATATTGAGCTGTAAAAGGAGAGTTTGGAAATCAGCGCTTAATAATACAGCCTCTTGTTTTAAATATTCATCATCTAAGTTTAAGAACTTAAGTCCTCCTACCTTCTGGACCTAAATAACAATAAGAACAACAAAACTTTGGAAGACTGTAATGAGCTCCCTCGGTGCCTGAACAATCCATACAGTGTATTAAACACAAATGTGTGAGATGCAAGCGGTGTCTGCAGAGAATTATTACCTGAGTCTGCAGCTGCTTTCTCTTTTACAGAGCTGGACTCTGTTTCAGGTCAAACAAGTGTTTAATATAACAATATTAACTCAGCTCCTGTGAGGAGTTTTAGCTGGTTTTAAAACAAACTGGATTTAATACTGATGCCTCCACATGACCTGCAAGAGCAAACGTGCTGCCACCGTGTTGGTGTCAGACAAAGCGGTTAACAGCGCCCTGCCCAAACAGCCTTTATTTGTATTTTGTGTCCACTAATGTCGGGCTTTTGTTTTTGTGCTGGCAGAGCCCACAACCTCCATTTCAGAGCTCTTCTCACCAGCGCTTACTGTTGCTAGGTTACGAAAGTTGTATCGCGGCCCTTCCACTTCCCTCGGTAGTGATCGTTAAGTCTGTTTTATTTGCTCTGTGTGCTTAATATTTGATTTTATTCAAGTACATTTGACAAAGAAAATGTAAAAACACTGAAAAGGAACCGTGTGCTGGCATTAGCAGCAGCTCAACACCAGAAAATGGTTCCCTCAAAAAAAACGATAGGATTAGCTTCTCCTCCGCCACTGTTATCGATAAAGTTGATATCAGAAGTCCCGCCCTTTCTTGATTTTTATTGGTCGGTGAGGGAGAAGAGTCCCAGTGCCGACTCAACTCCTATTGGATGGAGAGTTCCTAGTTGTGATGAATATGTGAACAGATTCTTTCCATAACAATATGTTTATATAGATAATTGAATAGACACATTCTCACATGATTTCAAGCAAGACAAGTAACTTTTACTGTAAAGTGGTTGCTGCAGTCACACGTGGAAGTTACAGGACAATGGTGACCTGAATTACCTTTCATTTTCAGGTTTCTCTTAAGTCAGTTACATGATTTATTTAGGTGATGAAACCATATAAATGTGACAAGTTATATGCAAAATGTTAAAAAATAGTGTATCTGTAGCAGGAGTTAAGAATAGTCATGAAGTCAAGCAATGTTACATAAAATTAAAGTTGCGTTAGTGTTACGATTTCAGATTAAACCAAAAGGTGAGGACCCAGAAGCAGACTTAGGTTATAAGGTTTAATTAAATAAAAGGCAAAAATGCACAAACAAAATCTAAACTCCAACAAAAGAAAATCAAAAGACACAGCAAAAAACTTGGAAACAGGTAATCCAAGGGAACACAAGGAGCCACGGGGAAATCAGGGGAGGCACGAAGATAATCCAAAGAAGGCACGAGGGACAAAATCACAGCAGGAAGGTCAAAGACATAGACTCAACTCCAACAGGATGGACGACAATGAACTGGCACAGAAGGGTAGGAACACAGAGACTAAATACACACAGGGTAATCAGGGACAGGTGAGACTAATTAACACAGGTGAACACAATGAGGGCAGGGCACACAATCTGAAAGGTGGGAAACAGAACAAAGGAGGGAAGTAACACAAGACATGACATACAAGGGGCGAGAACTACAAAATAAAACAGGAAACACAAGAAACCAAACGCAGGACTACAAAGTAAAACAGGAAATTCTCTATAAAATGCACAACTAAACCAAACTAAACCAACACAGGAAAACGATATACTAAATACAAAACTAAACGATGAGAACTCATGACAAAAGACAAAGTGACCAGGTAAAACAGCAAACAATATCTGAACCCCCGAAACACAAATCAAAAACAAAACTAAACTACAAAACTCGTGACAGTTAGCTGCTCTATCAGAAGTCACAGCAGATGAAAAAGCTTTGGCTACAAACCCTTTAGTGTACTGACTTAATTAAGGCTTTTTATGGCTCATGTTGAACTTTTATTTTCTAGAAAAAGGACTGTTATTTTTTAAAAGACACATGCTTTTCATCATGCAGAATAACAGGTGAAACTAAACGTGACTCTGGGGCAGCGGTCTCGCAGTCAAGCAGAGTTCTGCTACGTTTTCTTTCTGGTTTCATTTTTTCTCTAATAAGTCAAAAAGCTGAATTTAAATTGGAAAACGCACTACAGGAATCTTTTGAATCAAAGCACATTATCTTGTTGAGCAGCTTCCTACTCAGTGAGAGATCTTTTCAGTAACTTAACCTTTTTGCTACTTTGGCTGTAAGGTAGTTAATGAATCATCCTCGGATGATAACTTAACCCAGCAGGAAAAAAATGCTTCTATTTCTGTCAGTTGCTCATTTTTCAGACTGTGGTGTGTGTTGTTGTGTAGTTTGTGTGTGTGCATATGTAATTGTGTGTGTGTGCACATAATTACTATACTTGTGCAGGTCTGTGTGTGAAAGCCTCCTGCCTGAAAATTGTACGTGTGTGTGTATTTACTGATCATTCTCAGAGGGTTCTGTAGAAATATAATGATTGCATGGCCAGGAGAGATAATATTATCTAGGTTGTCCAAAAGACCAGGCGATGTCACTTGGTGGGATAAGTGTGAGCCAGCCAACTGAAAAGAGGTCCATTATTGGCAGCCGAGGATTTCTGATGATGTTTGTGGAAGCTATTATAACGCAGAAATTGAAAGCTAAGGGCTCAATGCAGAGTGCTCTCTACCAGCTCCGGCTGTTTATGTAAAGCACTCCCCCAAGGATAGATAGCCATGCTGGAGAGGGGAGGAAGAAAGAACAGGAGGCAGAGATGTGCTTCACTTTGCAATATATGATTTCAATAAATACGACATCCTCCAACCTGATTTAAAACACTCCCAGAGTGAGATATGACCTGCTACCGCTGATGGCAAATCTGTCACTTGTTTATTCTCAATGTAGATCCTTTGTTTCCAGTGGCCGTGGCTTTTGTAAATTTTGACTCCTCCTCTGCTCTCTGCTTTGTTCGAACCACTTCAACAAAAATCTGCGTCTCAACCATAGACTGTACAAATAATGGACGTACCCCAACGTCACCCACTGGTTTCTCGACGGCATAAATGAAGCCGAAATATGGCCGCCACCATGTTGGTTTTCAAGAGCAAAGTGACCATATTTGGATGAGAGGGTGGTGCTGGAGAGGAGCGAGGGGTTGGCAACAGTCTGTGTCTGAGGCTGATCCATTAGCTCGTGAATGAGCTAGTTTAACTTTCTCAAAGAGAAAGACTGACCAAAGTTCTTTATTTATTCTACTGAAGAAGTAGCTGACACGCCGCTCGCTCGCGGGTGAGCGCCACGTACCGGGAAACGTGAAATAACCGATCTTTTCATCACTACGGCCCACCGTAATCTCTCTCAGGGAAAAGCCAACAACAATTTTTTTTGATTGTGACATTGAAAGAAAAAAAAGACATAAATACAAAAAACAAAATATAAAAACAATAGCATGGAAAGGTTACGATGAAAAGCTTACAACTCCTGACTCCTGTGCACTGGCTGACAAAGAAATACTTGTATGATAAACCCTGTTAGATAATGTTGGCAGGTTTAGACTCTAGCTCGAATACATTTGGTGTTGAATTATTTAAAAGAAATGCTACATTTCCAATGCAAATATACAACCTCATTATTCAGGAATAGCAAGAAAACATATATGTATGGCCTCATACTTCTATTTATACTTGAATAAAAGTCCTAGAACATTTTGCGAGCCGATTCAGCGGTACCAGACGGGATTCAGAAACTGGTGGGGATTTGTACGCTGACTTCAGCTACTTTGTTTTCATCTCGAATCTCAGCAGATTCAATTCATTTGCATTTAATTAATTTGTACAAAACACACCTGTTTTTCTCCATGGCAGAATATTCACTCTTGATGTCCTGTCTCTTCTCTACCATATGTATCATGACAGCATCCGTACGTGTGAGAATGTGGACGTAACGAGAAGAGGAGTCATGTGAAAGAAGAAGCAGTCTGTGTTTTTCCACTTGGAGAAAGGTGGAACTGCACACTTCGGAGTATAACAGCTCATGGGGCTGAGGAAGTAGCCTATATAAGTACAATACTGCCTTAATACGGTACAAGGACGTGATCCTTCAGCAGCTTCACCCCAGGGAACATTTACAGTTTTATTCAATAGGGCCGAACACCACTGCTGGGCATTAACTCCTGCCTTTGTAGTGCTTTTCCCCTGCACCACCCAGGTGCACCACCCGGGTGCCTTTACTGACTTTAGCAACTCTGCCTCAGGATAAAAAGGAGCACATTTGTACCTTCAAAACTACTTCACACTTTTACCGTTTATAAAAGGTATGTGTCAGGCACATTTTATGCCTGTTAGGGGGCATTTGTGAAAAGTATGCATTCAGAATATTCCCGTTTGGTTTCTGGCAAAGTAAAAAGCACTTCCTCTCATCTTTCCACTTCTCTTTACTGTACGTTTGCCTCACATCTGAAATTTCAACCCCTTCAGGCAGTGTGGTTATACATTACACGGGCGGACATTATAGCTTGTTACTGCTCAGTCGGGTTCTTCTATTGCTTTGAGGGAAGATTTGTGGCTTTAATCTTTTGCAGGCCGGACACACATTGACGGCACTCATGCATGGATAAAAAAAAAAAAGTAAAATTCCCACAAGATCTCACACTCATTCATATTCCTACAACCTCTAGGAAGAAGGGTATTAGTCACTCGGACACTGAAAGGCATGAATAAATACAGCTATGGGTGAATGGGTCCGAGGCTAAAGAGACAGACAGCAGTTTAACATCTCTCTGCCTCAGGTCAGCGTAAAAGGGCTTGGACGGAGGGACACCTTGAAGTAGCGTAGGACATATGAAAATCTGTATATTTTGTCATCTTAAACTCTGCTGCTTTAAAGGATTAAGTCTCTCAGTATCGTCCTCCTGCTCTGTGTAAGAATGATATGCATTCAACTTGAAGGCCTAAACAGGATGTGGATTAGCTAGAGGAAATGGTTAACAAGGAAGACGAAAGTATGGGTGCATCGTTACTTTTCAGCTTCTAGATCCAATTTATCCCCTAAAATGTATCATTTCAACCTTGAAAGTGCGTCCCATGAAAAGGAAAGTAAAGTGGGAGGCACTCGGGCATGAAGGAGACATGCACAGAATGCATACACATGTGTATAGAGGAACACATGCTTCATCATTTACACTACTTGCATGTGGACGGTGCAGTGTGAAGGTCTCTTTTATGCTCATTGTGTGTTTTTAAGGCCATGGGTCATTGTCTCTGAATGTCGTTTGCCGGGAATTTTTATAACACTGTCGGTCAACCCCATAAGCTCCAGGGAGGAGGCTGGGAGGAAGAACTCATCTTTGTATTAAAGCTATAAATAAAATCATTGGACTTGTGATATTGTTTCAAACCTCTGGGCTGCTTGCTCACCATGCTGCTGTGAAGGACAATTTCCTGGCTGTGACAGGTGTAAAAGGATTGTTGTGGACCCTCTAGCATTCTCGCAGAAGCTCTCTGGACGCGGGCTACCGACCAACTGGACCAACTGTGACTGAGACTTTGGCCTCAGATCAGGTTTGTCATCTCATCTGAGAGAGCATGGAGTCCGTTGTACTAACACTCAGAGTTAAGCAGCCCTGCAGCTCTGAGCCACAAGCAAACATGGTGATAAAATACAGTAACTGGGCAGAGTTCCTCAGCATACCAAAGCAGGTCAGCTACCAGCTGCTTTCTAGCCTTCAAGCATTTAGCTTTGTTGCTACCCACTTGATAAGGCCTCCAGTTTTAACATGTGCCTAAGAATATCAAGTGACTGGAAAATACTAGATTGAAACTTCATTATTCATAACCATGTGTTGGCTCCAGGAATAGGTAGACATTACACATTTCGACAAATATGAGTGAGAAGATACCACCAGCAGCTAGCTGCTAGCTTAGCTTACTGTAGCACAAAGACAGAGAAACAGAGAGTGACAATGCTACATATTGTTTGGAACGCTGGTATTTTTAAAGATGACACAAAATATGTTTATTTTAAAAAGATAAAACAAATTACAATCAATCTTTAAATGTGGTTGTAGGCAAAGTTTGTCATCTTTGGCTACAGCAGGGCTAGCTGTTTGCTGTCTGCAAATTTAAGCTAGCTTCAAAATCACATGTTTCCTTCAATTTAAGTAATTTCAAGTTACTACATATTAGATTGTAACTACATGATTTATAATCATGTGTTTGTTACAAGGAATAGTTAGACATTTTCAGAATACACTTAATTTTGTCTTCCCAAAAGTTAGGTTAGAAAAAAGATACCAAAGCTACCAGCAGCAGCCAGCTAGCTAAATTTACCTTGACACAAACACAGACAAACAGAGTGTTACACTGAAACGCATTGGTAGTTTTAGAGATGACACCAGAAAAGTTTAAATATAAACAGATAAGAAATTATTATCATTACGGTGGTTGTTGGCAGATTTTGTTAGCTTTGGCTAAAACTAAAACGGTCTGCAAGTTAAGCTAACTGACTGCTTCATAGTCACATTCTTCCTTCAATTTAAGAAAGAATTTAAATTGATCGGAATATACTAGCTTAAACTACATTATTTATAAACCTGTGTTCGCTCAAAGGGACAGTTAGACATTTTCTAAAGAACACTTGTTTGTTGTCTTGCTGAGAGCTAGGTGGAGAGACACCAAGCTGCCACCAGAAGCCGGCTAGCTGAGCTTACGTTAACACAGAGACAGAGCAACAGAGAGTGACACAGCAACATGTTGTTATGAACAGTGTTTTTTTAAGCTAATGTTAAACAGATAAAAAATTATAACCCATAATGTTTAAAGGTGATTGTAGGCATAATGTCTTTGTATTGGTTAGAGCCAGGTTAGCTATTTGTTGTCTTTAAGCTAAGTTAAGCTAAGTGGCTTCTTCATAGTTATCAAGAGATGAGGCTCATTTTCCCTAAATGTTAATGTCAATAACAAGCCAAGACATTGACAGTGATTTAAATGTAGCTCTAGTGTTCAGTCAGGAAGACTATATTGTGCATGCTTCTATTGTTCATAGTACCATTCTGCTCACACTCCCCTCGCGCATGCTCACTTTTATTTTCCTGCACTCATCAGCTGTTCTCATCACCCAGTCACATCTGTCCAATAGCACTGCAGCATAATGTCGCTGTCTTTTTAAATATGTCTTTTCTCTCCCTCTAGTTCATTCATGGCGTCCTTATGTGCGACCCTCCACCTCCCCATCACCGCCCAGTCTGCATCATCAACTCATCATTTAATCTGCCTCAGATGACATCATCAGCCACCACCAGTGTCTGGCCTCCATGGGGGGATAAATCTTGTGGCCACTTAGGGCCGACACCCTTCAATCACCATGTCTACCCGTAGAGTCCAAACGCCAAAGACTTCTGACCATGATTCATTATCATATCATCGTAAAATAAATGTTATTCTTAACTTCATTTACTGGTCTCTCCTGACTGAAACATGGCTGTCGTCTGTAACAGGCAGGAGGGTGTTCTGGATGGATCAGCAGCCACCATGTGGATCAACACTTGCCTTCCAAGCTGAGGACCCGGCTTCAACACCAGACAAGATTACAGGGGGATGTCTGTCTCTTGCAAGCACTTCCCATCAGCCCACTCTCCTCTTTCTGAAAAGGACTGTCTTCAGGTAAACTGTTCTTCAGAGTGTGATTGAGCCAGAATCACTGTACCACTTTTCTGTGTCAGCTCCATTCACTGCTCAGACATGTGAGCGTGATTGCTGTCTTTAAAAAAAATAGGAGGAAAATACAGTTTTTTTCTTGGTCATTATATTTTAACAGCGTGGTTTTAATTCAACACCATTGAGGAGAAGAGAGAGCATATGCTTTAGGAGCAGGATACTTTAAAATGTATGTGGTCTCTACTTGCAGCCACTTGTCCCTTTTAAGCATGAGGAACACCTGGGTACTCAACACCAGAATAGAGCAGACTGCTTGAGGATGAGGAAACTCAGATTCAACAGATGGATAGCTTCTCTTCTCACAGCATCCAGAGCAGATGGTGCATAACATCCACTCAAGGACTTTAACTTCAGCCCAGGTGGAGCACCAAACGGCCTGGATTTCATGTCAGTTTTTCTCTGAAAGTTTCCTTGGCTATTTGTTTGGTTAAACTTGTCTCCAATTCCTAAAATGTATTCACTTTGATGTTCAGACATTTGCACCACAGAGTCTCTAACGCTCTGTTTCTATGATGCTTTATTCAGAGGACTAATGGGTTGAGTCTATAGGGCCCACAAGCACAGGCGGCTGTGGGTGGTAAAACCAGAAAGATCAATGGATTTTAACATTTATGCTGTTCCTGTTAATTATACCCCGATCCTAATGGAGGTTTTGTTGGCACAGTCATAACAAGAGTTGTTTATGTCTTTGGTGAAGGGTCATTACAGAGGCCCCGGTAGGAGATCTATCCCTTTTTAATTATCTCTCCATTTGTAAAGTCCCGGTCACATAAGCGCTGCATCATGCTGTCAGCTGCACTGTTGAACTCTATGAGGATAGAGCAAGGTTAATGATATTATTATTGCAAGGTTTTAATATACCGAGTTAAATCTTGTCGAAAGGGGAGAAAAACTAAAATCCTTAGTCATTATATCTTCAGGATTATTCAAACTGCTTAACTCCTCACTGACAAACAACACATTTTAACTTGAATACCTAAAATAGTTTATCTTCTGTTTAACTTTTACTTTGCATATCCATTGACATCATCAATATTTTTACTTCCAATGAGAAAAAGATCTGTTATTCTACATCAGGTGTATGTGCATGTAGTCATTCTCCATCAAGGACAGATGGAGTAAGACTAAATACTACCAGCGTGCTTTTCAGCGTGACAATCATCCGTCTCCCTTTCTTCATTTTAATAAAGAAAAAATCACACTTTAGTAATTTTTTTTATGAAAAAAGCAATCGCAGCTGCAATTAGAGTTTCTAGGAATCCTTAATGGGATTTGATTCTGACGCCTTCAAATTCAAACCCACGCACTATTCTTTCAAAATAAATGAAATCTTTGTCACATGAATAGCCAATTAAATCTGCGTGATCAAAATAAAAGATTATCTTGGAAGTCGGGCTGAAATGAAAGCGCCCGTGTTGATTTCCCTTCAGACTTCTGAGAAGCACAAAAGAGCATTTACAAGTCATGCTGAGAGACGATTTTTGAGTAAAGCTAAAAGCTCCCCTGTCAGGAGCACGTAGCTCCGTGTGGTGTTAAGTGCCTCTTTCGAGTTTATTAAAACAGTTTGAGCCTTAATCATGAGCACAAAAACCCACAAAGTTAGTTTAATGAGACAAAATCCATTGTGCAGTGTGACTGTCAAGTATATTGTAGCATATATAATGGTGATAAATATACTGTTGGTCAAACAATGGAAACTAAAACATACACTTTTATAAAGATCTTTTTTTTCACAGTGGACATTTTGCCATGTCAGAGCAGGAGAGGCCCAGGTGTCATTAATAACATTAATTAGGGGCATTTTGCATGCTGGCCCGTCTTGTAAGGCTTACTGAGCCACCTGAATAGAACCAAGCCATCGTTAATTAACGTTATTAGTTACACCTGTGCTTTCCTTGTAATGGCAAGTCAAAATGTCGACAGTGAAAAGGGTCCATTTGCCATTTAAACAATTTCCTCACCTTGTTAAGCACTGCTAATACTCTGCAGGCTTACAGGGTTCTGTCTAAAGCTATTGACAGATGTGTGGGTTCTTGAATTATGATGGTGGTAATGAGAGCAAATACGTAAAACTGCTCGTATTTAACGATGCATTTATGTCTTGTTGTTCCTACAGTCTGTTTGGTGGAAGAAAACCACCACCGTCACATTTTCAACAGTTTAATAATACATGAGGCTGCTGAAAGTGACCAACAAGCACTACTCTAACACCAGTGTCATGGATGTAACACAGTTACAGCATGTTGCATCATACTCTAACCTCCTGTCTCGACCTTTCAGGTGATCTGTGATTTTATTCGCTCACTCGAACGTCGGCACCAAACACTGTCTCTGTAATTTGTGGCAGTTACAGGCCATCAGCTCCTCCACAGACCTGTGGATGTTGTTTTGGTTCCTGCAGTGATACAATGTTTATTTCATTTTTCTTGTAGTGTTGTTGCTGTGTCATCCCAACCAAATTAAAGTGCATGAATTTTTAAACAGCAGAGCTCGCTCGCTTGCCTTTGCCTGGAACAGAATCCTTTTTGCTCCACTTGGGAGTTTTGTGTTGCCTTCGACGCTCTCTGAAAGGTTATGTACCACACTTTTCTTTTTGGGGGCACAGCGGGCACCTTTAGTTGCCACTCTGCTGTCATGTCTAGTCAGAAATTACAAACAAGGCAGTAGTAATAGCTAGTTTCTTGTTGTTCACCCTTCTACCCCGGGGATAACTGTGTTACTGTGTAGCAATCTACGACGCCAGGACTCTGAAATGTCTCTCCATCGTGCTCTGTGTGGAGGAACTGCATTTCTGCAGCTCAGATTGAGTTCAAGCCCTCGGACCACATGCAATGATTCAGGCCAGCTCTTTATATTTCCCTCTGAAATGAGGAGCCTGTGTGACTGACAGGGTGGTAATGGTAAATGGATCAAAGCGGAGATGTTGTCTGTTCAGACTAAAGGAAACCGCCGCTGTACCCGTATATTTTCTGACAGCTAAAACACATACTCTCTGGCCTTCAGCATGTGCTCACAAATGGCAGAGATCAAGCTATTTAATAATAGTCATATGCACAGGTGAACAGCTACACGTAATACATTTTCCATCTGGATACCATTTGAATATTTCTTCGACCAAATTGACTGTCAGAGCAATTCTGACAATAACTGCCAACTTCTTCCAGCAGTATTGTGAGCAAATGATGAAGGTACAGCAGCTTTATGTGTGCACGAGCTTTGCTTGCCTTCACAATATTCTGGAAACAATTATTCCCATCACAAAGACCAAAATCTGGACAAATATTGATCAAATCATCATAATTATTGTGCGTAATTTCAGTGTTCACCACTGTACAACGTACACATTTACATTTATCTGGTTGATTAAGAATCGTAACATTAGGTTAATCAATACAACATGTTTAAGGAGGAGGATAAGCTCTGTTTTCTAAAAATTAAGTGTATTTATACAACTCATTTCTAACAGCAAATACGCTTGAGGGAAACTTAACGCTGACAGAATAACACTTTTATTGACATAATGCAGAATGTTGCATTATGCAAGTTGAAAGTTTAAGCAGAACTAATCAGTTTATGTACAACTTATTTCGTACATTTTCTGCCAGAATTGGCAATCATGCATTACACTATCCACTCACAGTGACTACAGCTTTATTAAACTTCTTAATGGTAAGGTTTGATACAGGAAAAAGTCAGCAGTGACTGAAAATAAACAGTTTTTAATAAACAAGAAATATGTTGATCTTTCCCCAAACCAAACTGTTTTTGTTCTCGAAACAGAAACACAAACCAGCTTGTGGAGCATAACTGTATAAAAAGATGGACGACATGACAGCTCCCTTAAAGTGAAGCCAAACCCTCTCTGTCGCCCTCTGTTTAATTAATTATTTGATGTTTTATAAAGGATGATTGACAGCTCTGTTGACAAATACGGCTCCTGCAGACGATCTGTTCTGGATTAGCAGAGTAGAGGAGGAACGATGAGAGGAGACGTGACTAAAACAATCACTACAGTCATTGAAGTTTACATACCTGTGAATGTTAACCTCATGCCAACACAAGAAGCTGTTCTGATGTTAAATACGCCGACATGCGGGATCTTTGCTGGGGGGTTTTTTCGCTAAGTTCAGTGTGTGTTTTGGTTAGCGGAAGTGGCTACCGTGGCTCCACCCGCCGATCTCTACTGCGCATTCTCCGGCTCCAAATGACGTCACCATCGCAAAATGGCAGCAGCTGTCATGGGGGCTATTTTGGCATCAATTTCTTACAATGAGAGCAGATGGAGACGCGTCGTCCATCTATATACAGTCATTGGTGTGGATGTGAAACTGGCGTTCTGGTGAGATGGTCCTTATCTGCCTGAACCTCCCCTTTTTCACTCCATCACAAAACACCACAATATACTGTAGAATTCACTTTATAAACTATGTCTGTGAACACACATCAAGACAGAAATGACTTTGTCACTACAACGCACTTATAGGACAGCCGTTTACTAACATACAAACGTATTTTATAAGGAGACAAGGTTGTAAAAACAGGAACAGGAAAAAGGAGATTATAAGGGATGCCATCAAGGTATTATCAAGTTTGACCCTCTCGTAACCCGAGGATAACGTCTGCATTACTTAATATTTGCACCCTATGCATGCACCCCAACATAAATGTGTGAGAACAGTTTAAGAAATACTGTCAGTGTTTTGAAGGATTGTACCTACCAGGACTTCACCCCGAGGAGACACTGTTGCTGTCACAACTCACAGCAAGATTTATCGGCAGCTCAGTGAGCGGGTGTATGATTCCCTCACACCTCTCTCCTGACTCAGGGGTCACTGACAGTGACTTATGCGAGAGGAGACAGAAGTGTCATCGGGAAAATATGTGTGTCAGCTCACATCAGGTCTGTTCTGCTCCCGAGGAACCTGATCACATCTGAAACAGAAAGAAATCCCCGACAGTGATGCTATGATACCTCCGAAACCTGCAGGGCTACTACAAATATGTATTTTTTAAAGGTAAGTAAGACCAAAACAAAGGATAAACTCCCGCGTATTTCTTACTTTATATACATTTATATCTATATCTATGTGTCCTTCATTTAAGATAATTTTTTTTTGTATTCCTAAGCAGCCATTTTACTTCACAAATGTCTCTGCAGGTTATGTTTTATCGGCATCTTAAGGCTCATGAAGATTATTTTAATGATCAACAGCTCTGACCTTAGACGCACGCAACAAGTATATCATTTTCATCAGTGTGTTCATGTTTACTGAGGACCACCCTATTTGTTGGTGCTGCTACACCTGTTCCTGCAGCTTTCAGTCAGAATAGCAGCTGATTTAACTGTCTATTATTATTTTACAATGGTTCTTGATTGCAGTCTGGCGGAGACAAAAACAGGCTTTTCTGTGTTTTTAATGTTTCCAGGCGACTTGTCATAAAAGGACCAGGCTTATTAAAGCAGTAGTAGCCTGGTCAAATGCACATGATGGCTGCATAATGATATCGTGTTGAGGCTTAACTCAGGCCAAAGCCGCAGGCCCCAGTAAAAAAGTCAACATCCTCAGTACTTGATGATGCATATAAAACACACAGGACAGGAGAAAAAGATAGTTTCTTATATCGTAGTGTAAAGCGGGAACGTCACAGCTAGTAAGACCAAACTTGTTTGATGCACCTTAAAAACAAAAAAGGTTTAGCAGCTTAGCCTACACACATAGACAAACAGATCACTTCCATGCTGTACTGTTTGTAATTTCAGAGTTTCACTTTTAATATCTTAAGAGAAGGCTAAAGACTTTTAGTTTAATGACTAGCTAAAGCCACTAACTTGAAAGGGTTTTTGGAGTCAAGACTTCCCCAATTCAATGAAGCACACCCAAGCAGCTAACATTGATACACTATCATCCAGGACCGACTAGCATGCAGTTGGAAAATTACAAAATTGATGAATAATGGGTTGTTCCCCTTTAGCTAACCTGTATTAAAACAGTGTACCAAATAAAATGCTGCTTGTCCTCAGACGTATTAATAGGCAAGGTTACTGCAGACCTTCTTTAGCTTGCTAACTGGACAAGCTAATGTTTTTAGCTTATGTATGCAGAAATACAAACTGTTTGCGCTGTTCCTCACACTTTTCCTCTTGTTTCCTGGTTTAAAAAAGGTCAAAAAATGACAGAAGCATCCAAAATCAGACTTTACTTTGAAGATTAGCTAATGTGTCAGCTAACTTAACATTATATGTAGTAGGAGTTTTTGGAATCAAAACTGCCACAATTTATTAAAGCAGACCCAATCCACTAACATTAGCCTACACTCTAACTAGCATCCGTGACTGGATCGCAAAATTTGTAACCTAAATAAACAGCATAGTTACCCAATGAAATGCTGCCTGACCCCAGAACTAACAAAGGGGAAGACTATTGCACATGGTTTTTAGCTAGTTATATTGACAAGCTAACATTTTTAGCTTATGTAGGCAGAAAAAAACAAACTGTTTGCGCTGCTCCTCACGCTTTTTCTCTCGTTTCCTGGTTTCAAAAAAGGTACAAAAATGACTTATCAGACTATAAGGATGAAGACTAGCGTGTGTTAGCTAATGTAACATTATATCTAGTAGGGGTCTTTGGAATCAAAAAGTCCCCAAATGAAGCAGACCCGAACCGCAAAGATTAGCCTACGCTCTAACATCCATGACCAGCTCTTAAAAAGTTGTAAAACACACATTTGATGTCTGGCTTTTAATGCATAACCTGTAACCTGAATAAACAGTGTAGATACCTAAATGAAATGCTGCCTGACCTCGGAAGAAACAATGAGGTAGGTTTTTGCAGGTGGTTTTTAGTTTGTTAACTGGACAAGCTAACGTTTTTAGCTTCTGTAGGCAGAAATACAAACTGTCTGAGCTGTTCCTCCCACTTTACCTCTTGTGTTTCCTGGTCTTAAAAAGGCTAAATAAAGACACAGCCATCTAAAATCAGCATATTGCTCTTGTGTGCTTCCCGACAAAGACTATGGAGGGGTTTAGCATTCATTTAGCAGCCAATTGAAAATCGTCCAAGCATCTTAAATGGCTAAGTAAATGTCCATACAGATACCCACACATGCTGTCTGTGGTTGCGCTCAGTAGCATTGACCGCAGACTGCATTAGAGCTCTGCAGTGCATCTAAAATTACACGTCCGTGTCTGCATTGGTATTCCATTATTGCAAAATCTTTTGTGTTTGTATCGCACAGCGTGATGGTTTGCGTTTGTGTTGACAAAAGGAAATGATGGGGTGCAATGTTTACAGAAAGCTTGGCTTACATCAGGAGGGGGGTTAACCGACAGCTGAGGAAGACTTGGGTCAGCTTCTAACAGTGCTGCACTGCTGTGGTGGAAAACACAAAAATGACCTTTACATGAGATTTCACATGCTCATATTGTCCCTAACAACAACATTCATAATCAATAAGATATCATCTTTCGGATCCTGTTTGTCTTAAAGCTTGTGCACTGTGTAGGCCTGTGTAGCCTTTGAAACCCATCACAGTGTTCCCATATGAATGCATCCCGCGCAGGAGAGTACACCCAGACTCTAGGCCAGAGATAAATCCTACTCATTTCCTGTGTTGACAGTCTGAGGCTGCTTCCTTGACTTGGTAAAATTAACGGTCCAGAACGTTATTTTCCCATCCAATATGCCGCCATCAATCATCCTGTGTGCCTTCATCACTTTCAAAAATTATGTGTCACTGTTTTTCTACAAAAGGCAAAGCAACAAATTTAGTCAGCAGGCAAAGGAGTGATGATAAAATGCACAAGTTTGAGGGGAAAATGAGTGGGAAGAAAAACTTCAGGGTGACAAGTATGAATTTGTGCCCGTACAGGGATGAAGATGTACTGCACAGCAATCAGTTCTGGGAAGTTAGGAGGCTTTAATGAGAGTGTCAGGAAGTTACCGCAGGATGAATGCTGCTCAGAAATTAGCTTGCACGTACCGACCCTGAAGTTAGAGGTCACAGGTTTCATCTGATCAACACCCCGACATGAGTAACCTCAGGATGTGACTGCAGCACAGCGTGTTCTGTGACTTACCAAGAAAAGACCAAAATGTTGACCTCTCAGAAGGGATGAAGTGCTTGTAAAGAGAGCGCTATTCATACTTCATCTGTTATATAAAGTCTCACTGGCAAGTATTTATAATTTAAAAAACTTGATCCTGGCAGAAGACACCAAAAGCTGCTCATTTCTCAAAAAGGAGACATAAAACTAAAATGGACTTTATTTGGGTTTTAGGCAAACATGGAGGACACAAACACGATATTTTCATCGTGATATCAAACAACAAATAGAAATATTTCTATGGGAAATGTTAGCCAGAGCTGCACTTTAAGATTACAAGTCAAGGTAATAAAAGTTTGAATTAAATATGATTCCTGTTTGGCAGCTTAATAGACAGAGAAGAAGGTATATTATAACTGCAGGCTGCGACTACTCCTGCGTAAAGTATGGAGTTTCATTGCAGAGCGGGAAATTGCAAGTGCCAGGGAACAGAAGTGAATGACATCAAGGAGGACGGGATGGTACGGGAGCATGTAAAGCGCATCCTCATTTCCCTGCTAGGCTGATGCTCTTTCACTCCCTGATCACAGCACAGCAAGGGCTGATGGGAGAGCGGATGGGTGGTGGGGGGGAATGTGATTTGAGGGCATCAAGTAGCGGAACTGACAGAGACGGATTCACTGCGGCCCAAGCATGGAATTGCTTTTCCTTTCCCCTGGAACTGAGCTGGAAGTGCCTGCGGCTGCAAACAATCTCTAAGCAGCAGCCTTCACAAAGCCCGAGAGCCAGAACCATGAAGGCTCCGAGGCAGGTGAGGAAACGCTGAACTATTTAGACGAGAAAAAAAAAAAAAAAAAAAACAGGTGGCGAAAAATAACTAAGCGCAAGCTCAGGTTTTTTGAAACTGTTGCGTCAACAGAAAGTCCTAATTTTAATATATTGTACGTCTCTTCTTTCACTATATTTGTGCGCAGGTGTCTGTGCAGAGAGAGTGTGACTGTCTCTGAGTGTGTGCGCACACAAACCGCTGTTGTGTGTGAGTGTGTTGTTGTCAAGTTGCACAGCTAATTACGCGGGCGTTGCCGAGCTCTAGGAAGGAAAACTTTAGCAGACAGGGGAGTGTTTCACTCTCTCAGCGTGACACGAAGACGAAGGTGAACTATTCAATTTACACCTTAACCCGAGCCGAGGTCTGTGTGGACTTCTGAGGAGTTTAAATCAGGTAATCCTGCTCCTGACAAATAGGAAAGCCAAGGTTCACAGCTGCTATTATGTGGCCTAATAGAAGTATCATATCTTTACCATAGTCACAGCTATCATCATGAATTAACACTCCATCTACATGCCTCAATAAACTGCAAGAGAGCGATGTAACAATGAAAAACATCATTAGAAGGCATTAGTAGAGAAAATAAAAGCACAGATTAATCTCATTTGAATTCACTGTGACAAATAGTTCCTTCTAATGACCCAACTGTTGGATCAGACGGAGCCCCTGTTGTTTCACCTCTAATGGTGCATGTCTGAGAGGAGATGAGGCATTGTCACACTCAGATCCTCGTCCTCACACAACCCTCTATCCATACTTTCCATCACTCACTCACTCCCCTCCACTCACAGACAACCTACAATCTCTCACATGCGGTCGATGTTGTCAACATGTCTGACAAGGTAAAAGCAGGTTGTGGAAACCAATCAGCATATTGAGCCCCGGTCAGTCGAAACCCACTGAACATGTTGGAGGCTTTCACCCCGTAAACTGACAGAAGCTGAACCCAGTTTGCTCCCAGTGGGACCGTGGACAGGCAGTCATGTGTGAGAAAGACGGACAGACACACACGGAGAATAATCCTGAGCCTCTGCCTCTGTTGTCCAACACGACTCAAAGTGTTTGTGCGGAGGGAAGACTATTACAGCCACCTGACAAGAACCAGACATGAAACTGAGTTTGACGTCACTGACAAATAATAGTTATGTAATCGTTTAATTGGTCTTTTATGCTTTTATTAGAGTTGGAGGACAGCATATAGTGTAGGAAACAAGGGCGGAGACAGTGCGGACGACACACGGCAGAGGGACGAGGGTGGAAGTCGAGCCGCATTGAGGACTGTCATCTCTATAGGTTTGTGAGATTTAACCGCTGAGCTAAACCAGCCCCTAATTTTGCACTAATAGTGGATAAATCCAAAGATAAGTAGGACCCTCTCATGTTGAAAGGACAATATAGGATTGTAGGATGTCCTTATCAACTGACCAAAAGACGAGAGGTGTTCGGATACCCATACCCGTATTGGAAATGCATCCGATACTACCTAAGCATCATGATCGAGTTTCTACGAGTCCGTCAGTGTGCACTGATCCAAAACCGTAATTTATAATCCTCAAATCAATTTTTTTTCTTTGCCGCTCCAAAACAGTAGCCTTCATAGCAAACTGCACTGTGCTGCCAACATAGTTGTATTATGGCTGCCACTGTTTAAGAGAAGAACAAGAAGAAGAAGAGATACTTTAGTAATCCCAGAGGAGAAACTCAATTTGTTCACTTTTAGTACATACTACACACACAAAGGCCCAAATTACACACATGCACCAACAGGAAGCAATGGACATGCGTTAGTGGAGAGATGTCAGAGTGAGGGGACATGCGCCCCAAGTAGTCGGGGATTTGGTGTCTTGCTCGACAGTGCCCAGGAAAGGAACTGGCACCTCTCCAGCGACCAGCCCCCATTCACCGCTTGGTCCGTAACGGGACTTGAACCGGCCTACCTCCGGTTCCCAAGCCAAGTCCCTGCAGACTGAGTTGGTATGATGGCAAACAACAACAGTATGGCGCTAGGTGAGAATGTAACATTAGTCAAAGCTACACTAAATAAAGCAAGTTCAAATTCATGGTCATGCTTTAGTGGACACAGCAGGTTCGAGGGGTTGCAAGCCATGTCTAGCTAATGTTAGCATAGCTTCTTAAAAGTGCTCTACTTGTCTTTATGTTCGCATTCCTCTTTTTTTAACCTCATACTTGAGGTTAATGGGAGCTGAATTAAACGCAGCAGTCTATTACTCGTGAGAGAGACGTGTCAAACAAATCTTTTTCACACTGTTCTGTTTATTCTTAGATTTTCTTTCTTAGTTATGAGTGTCAAACAGCAAAATAAAAGAAAGTTCCTTGTCGCGCATTCTCTGAGCCAGGCAATACAAAATGGTAGCAATCATATCACATCCAACCAGGGTTACTAGTATAAAGCTGCATAATCAGTAATCAGTATCGACCAATTCTTAAATTTAGCTATCGGTATCAAGAAGGAAAAAATTGTTTGGCAACATGTCGACTAAAGACACAGCATTTCTTACCTGGGTAAATAAACTGTGAGAGGACAAGAGAAGAAGAAAAGCTGCCTTCAAGGGACAATGATAAGAGGATCACACAACTAGCTTTTCTTCCATCTATAATGCAAGCATACATTTGCCCATTTGTGGTACTTACAATCAGTAGTTGTTACTTTAGAGACACATGTCAAGCTCAATGCCAGGTGCAGCTCGGGTCAATGTTTTTCCCATCTTTCTTCTCATTTCAGCAGATTACCATCAAACACCACGTTATGAATGCCACAGGGCATCACTGAACTCTTTAAATAACAATGCTAAAGCATAAAGAGCAAGTCCAGTTCACACCAAGGAGAGGACTTTTTTTTTTTATGATGTTTTCCTCCCTCTCTCTTCAACCACTCGACAATCAAAGTTAACAGTGAAGAAGCTGCTCTTCAAACAGAAGTGACAACACACAACAGATGCGTGTTACGCTGCCAGTATGACTGATTTGTGCCAGATTGCGGAGTCCTGTTAATGTAATCATGTGACAGGTGCAGAGTAAACTGGCTCTAACAGTGGGTAGCGTGAACGTGGCCCTCCTGAGAAGGCTGTTCTCCCATCTTTGAGTGACACAACAACATCAAAAACACAACCCCACAAAGTGTGTCGTGACCCCGTCGACCCGGTCACACGACACAGCAGACAAGCTGACAGGAGGGCAGACGAGATCTCCGCTCCGCAGACGCTTCAAGCAGCTGTCACAGACTCCCACGTCCACCAGCCTCCTCACCTGACACCGAACAGGGAGAGAAAAGAAGAGGACAAAGGAGCTTAAAAGGAACGAGGGAGCGAGGGCTGATAAAGAGGATGTTTACAAAAAGGGAAACAGATACAGGGTGGAAGAAAAGTGAGGAGACGTGAAAAAAGAAATGCAGGAAATTGCAAGAGCAGGAGTGAAATTGATAATAGGCTGCAAAGAAAAAAAGTAGCGAGACAGTAAAATCTAGGGAAAATAGGGCCATGAATTATTCTGTTGTTATCCTGTCTGACAGCACTCTCCAAAGACTTTTTTTTTTCCACACAAGGAGGTATTCTTCCGGTACAGACGAGCAGCCCGACCTGTGCGATGAAATATTAAAGAGTTCACATCTGCATGCATGTATATCCAAGGGCCCGGCCTACATGACATGACAGCATAATCCCCGGTGCTCTGTGGTCCAGGCACAGAATTAAATGGAAAAGAGATGAAGAGAAATGGCTCCTTCCTCCCTCTAATTATGTTTGAAGGTTGTGAAAGAGCCGAACATGACACTGACAGCTGCTGTCTCCGGGCAAGAGACAAGACTCTTAAACCCAGAGACCAATTTGTAGCCAAGTCAGTCAGTCTCGCTGACCTGCATGTGGATACGTTAAAGTAAAACCAGTTTGTCTCACTGAGGTGGCGAAAAGGTCAGCCAAGTACGCCAATTTTTAATAAATTAGATGCAGAATGAAGCAAATACTCGCAGAAAAGTATAAAAAATAAAGTATAAAATAAAAAATTTGCAATTTCCTATTTGCCAGACAACTAGCAGAAATTCAAAGAAGTCACTGCTCCTAGCTAAAAGAAAATAGTCCCAGTACAACAACCCCTTCTACTGCAATGTGTTGTTTTTACACTTCCAATTTTTGTACTCACTAAGCGAACCAAATATAAAGTGTTCCATTTAGTGAACTTGGGGTTTTTGGTATGTAGCTACTGTTTGTTACGGTTGAACAAAGGCAGGGTAGCCCTTTATTGCTAACCTAATAGCTCCAGCTACATGTTTCCTGTGCGTGGTATCAATCTTCTTATCCAACTCTCGACAAGCTAGCAAATAAGCGTATTCCCAAGAATACAAAAGAACTCACATTTAGGCTTCCTTACTCAACGAGCTCCTCGTGTGGTTACATTTAACATTTAATTACATTTCATCTTTTGAAGTGCTTTTGTGAGCCTCGTCTTTAAACCATACACACATTAAAAGTAGTTAGGCTAAAGCTAAAGCTAACACAGTCTGTCCACAAACAGAACATCACAAGGAAACCATAAAGTGTTGTTGTTAGTGAACTTGGGGGGTTTTGGTTGGTACATTTTATTACGGTTGAACAAAGGCAGGCTAGCTCTTTATTCCTATTTTCTGTCTGTATGCTAACCTAAGCTAATGGCTCATGCTACTTGCTTCCTGTGTATGGTATCAATGTTTTTATCCAACTTTAGACAAGTTAGTAAATAAGCGTATTCCCAAAAAGTCAAAATAGCTCACATATAGGCTCCCATTCTCAACCAGGTCTTTGAGTTAGTCATAGTTTTAATGTTTCAAAGTTATACGAGTGTCCTCTTTGAAACCTTACATCCATTAAGATTGTTTTGGCTAAAGCTAAAGCTAACACAGTCCAAACTGAACCAAATATAAGGCATGCATTTTAAATACTCTGCTAACACTTTTGAGAATAACAAGGTTTAGGGAGCGGAAACAATATAACACAAGTTTTTCATCTTCTACTCGTCCTGCTAACAAGTAACAACATTAGCATTCTTTTAGAGTCATCTTTAACTCCTGAGGGAAATGTCTGACTCTTTAGCCAAAATGTTTACTTGCTCGTCCCTACCTTTCCCTGTGTGCTGTTCAGTGTTGGGCTGCTAGGATACTAACTTTTTTTTTTCGCCACCTATTTCTGGAGACAAGGTTTATGAGAGCAGTGAGAAAAAACGAAACAATAAAGCTGTGGCATGAATATCAATGCTTAGACACTGAAACCCGTCACAGAGCTGTGGGGACCTAGGGTTGGCTGATAATGCTATGGGTTTGTTATTACGAGAAACCCCTTTCACATATGTAACACCTAAAAACATCAATTGTTTAAAGCACCTGTGTGACTTGGAATGACAAGAAATTAAAGTTATTGCGGTTCTGTGTATTCGTGTAAATATAGACTACAAGAATTGAGGACATTGTACTTTACACTGGTGTGAAAGACAAATGGCTGCAAAATAGTTGTGTTGTGGGCCACATGTTCATTGAGGATGCAGTGAACTGTTTCCTTAGCCAGCGTAACATTACTCAGCCATGGCAGCGGGAAGATATGTCGCAGCTACAGGGCTGCATAGACCGGAGGACGCAGGGCTGCGGGGATGTCAGATGGAGAACCGGGGTTACGGCAACCTGCACTCGGGGGGTGTGGAAGTGTGGAAGAGCGATGAGGAAGTAGAGGACGACTGTTGTTCTCCCCGAGGTTAATGTAGTACTATCAGTTGTGCAACCGTCCTCTCATGGCTGCATCTATTTCCACAAGTGCCGGAGGAGAAGAGGGGAAAAAAGACGGAGAGAATGAGGGAGGTAAAGACAGGGAGGAGGAAGGACGAGAAACCTGGAGGCCATTCAAGAAAATAAACGCTGTAAGGAGTAGCTGCAGTCTTTGCTTGTTGTTTTAATTGCCTTGCAAGTTGATAGCAGGATTTATTTACCCAGTCCTTTCTTTGAATAAGGGTTTAACAACACAAAACACATCTTCTTTAATAAGTTGCTGCAATAAAAATGCAGAAATCAGCTAAAACAGTGACGTGTCTTTCCTTTTTCTACACTGGCTAAGATCTTTGTGTAGCTGAAAGTGAAATGTCACACTTTATTGACCACAGCATATTCCCAGAGTCTGTCCACTACCCTTCAAGTAAATCCAAAACACTTCTGTTCTTGTTGAAATTTGCCGAGGATCACACTGAAGTATGATTGATGTTCGCCGTCGAGGGTGGCCCCATTTTTCTGCTCTAAATAAAGCGAAGGATAAATCCAGTTGCTAAGCCAGTCCCTCAAAGCGCTGACCTTTTGATAAGCCCATCTCTCAAATTCATGGCAGCTCGGAGATGCTTTATTGCCACAACCTAGAAATGGCTCATGTTGACATAAGATCATTTACAAGCTCCTCCCCAGAAACCCTCAAGGCTCAACATCTCTATATGTACCAACAAACGGAGATTATCCTTGGAGCAAAATAACTCCGGCCTCTGCTTCACCTGAGATTGTTTGGCTATAAAGAAACCTTGATATTTGATCTGGACATTTGTCATAAAAGTGATGTTTGTTTTAGATGTATGTTACGGCCCTGTTTGTTTTTGTTATCCGTGTAGTTTTCCTTTGATTGGCGTGTCTGTGTTTGAGTCCGAGTGTGTGCTCTGTTCTTCGTGGGGATCTTCAACTGTCTTTTTTTTTTTGACATGTGTTTGAGTCCGAGTGTGAGCTCTGTCGTCTGTGTGGATCTCTGTCTGTCAATCTGCAGGTGTCACATCCTGAGTGGCTGGAGTCGTGGGTTCATCCGTCACTGGATTGGTTCATCCAGAACAGCCCAGATTCAAACAGACCGGGTTTCCAACAGCGGAGCTGGCATCAACTCACAGCAGTAACTCGCTCCGCCCTCGGCCTCCAAACCTTTGAGTGAAGTTTGTATTAATACTTAGCGCTCGGTGTTTTTGCAAAGGTGTTTTTGTGAGCTGGGCTGAACTTTTTATTTGAGTCACTTTCGTCCTGTTTCTGCTTCGAGTCACAGAGTGGGGTTTGTTAAATGTCTTCTGGTTTAGTTTGTTTCATTTAGAGCGAATAAGCAATTTAAAAGAAGATAGTTTTCTTTTGTTTGTTGTGTTGGCCTTTGTTCACCCTGAGTTGTATTTGGTTATTTCATTTTGTAATAGATATTTTCTATTAATTAGAATTTAGTTTCAGCCTTTGGTTTGGGGACCGGGGAGGGAACGGCTTTTAATAATTTAATGTTGCGCGCCTACCCGCCCAGACTGGGACGTAACAATATTATATTATTCTTAATTCACTGCATAATTACCAAACTAGACAGGCTAAAATTGCCCATCTTCCTTTGTGTAAAACTTCCCTTTGTCAGTTCTCAATCAAATATCGGGCAGTTATTGTGTGGAATGAATATTTAATCTGTGTCATTGTTCACGTAGAAAAACAAATTCTCTGCTGTCAGATTCATTTAATTTGGACCCATATAAGAAATGAGTGGTCATGCCACGAGTACGACAACATCTCGTGATTCTTTACATTTTTTACCTCTTTTAACCAAAGTTCTGCACTTTTTCTGATATTTATTTATTGTTTTGATGATTTTGTTTGCGTGCTTTTGGGTGTGGTTTCCATATAACCCACTTACACATTTCTACCAACCACACATGCTTCCTTTAAAGGGGCTATATGTAAGATTTTACATGTATTCATCAATCAAACAACATTTTTTATTGTCAATATGTAAAAGGAAAGTAGAGGAACTGAAAAATTGAGACCTTCCCCAACTTCCTCCACTGCCTCTAACAGCCTGTGGGCTGATTTCTATGTAAAGCTTCGGGACGGTTTTTGCCCGAAAAGAAGAGGATGTGACGTCTCTGCGCGCTTGCAAGTACCTCTGTCTAGAGCTCATTGTCCGCCCCTTCTGTCAACAGTGTGCAACACGAGACAACACAAGCTGAGTTCCAAGACTGAGCATGCTCAGTTTTGTGTGTCCGGCAAAAACCCCGGATGCTCGTTTGTGAGTGCGAGTGCGTACAAGAAGGTTGACTGCAGTTTCCTCAACGGCCGACCGTGTCGCTAGGGATGGGGATTTTCTGAAAGTTACATTTAGATCCTTTAAGTGCAAGTAAGTATTTCAGCTCTAAAACCTCCACAACTTTATTCCTTGATAGTATTTATTGGTACACATTTAACACCAACAATTTTGTTTCTCTCCAACTGTTGAATTCAAGGCCACAAGCTGCTACAGGTCAAAGCATCTTAAGTAAAAGGCAGCAGGTGTCTGTGGTGGCAACAGACTTACAGGCAAAGGTGAGAGTGATAAAGAGGAAATAGACGGTTGGGTCGCTCATGTGTCCTCTGATTCCGGTTATCTGTCTCCGGCTTCTTGTTTGCCTGAGTGATCTGGGCTGGAACCATCAGCAGCTCCCTCCTGTCTCTCTGCCCCCTCGTTCACGTGAACCGTGACTTGCACTGAGCTGAGGGCACACAGCAGAGATAAGGGCCGCGGTCTGACCGACTGTGGCGACGGAACCGGAGAAAAAACATGGTGGACGGAGCCATCTGGCCGGCTTCTCTCCGTCCCCGCTCTGCTGAGCACGGAGCTGGAGCCTTCTTCTTGTCTGCTGCACTTTCCTGCAGAAGTTGAGAACAACCAGGATGGTGAGACGAGATAAGGTGTTTACCATGTGCATTTCAGGGGAAAACTGCACACATAGAGGAGAAGACTTTCAGCCTGTTTACAAGCCTATATTATATCTTAGAAATCATCTCACACACATTGATCCAAATGCTTCTGGTTCCTAAAAGCCTCCAACACTATTTCTCTCCATGTAAAGGATATGCATCTTCTCTTTCTACTTATTGACTCAGGCTTTTGCAAGGTCATCCACAAACACTTCTGTGACAATATTCTCCCAGAGAATATTGGATTTTATCTGCATCTAATAGAAAAGCGTTTGACCTGAAAGAAGAAACATTTAACATTTAGTGAGATACACCACTGTGTTATGAACAATGACATTCTGCCAACGCTGAAACCTTCCAGGAGCCTTTTCAGCCTGTATCATGTCTCTGCGCTGAGCACTTTATTCAGTAATTCTATTAGATTAGATTCTATTATTGTAAAGTAACTCTGTAACCTCAAAAAGTATTCAAACAGTTGTGTTTATCGACAAAATAACCATCCAAATATACGTCCTGCTCCAACCATAGTAAGTTAAAACACCTGAAACCAATGACTGTGTATAAAGATGGACGACGTGTCTCCGTCTCCGAACCCAAAATACCTCGAGGTGGGCGCTGCCATCTTGTGCTGGCGACGTTATTTGGAGCCAAAGCTGCGCAGTAGAGAAGTGTAGCCGCTGTAGCCACTTCCGCTAACCAAAACACACACACACACTTAACTTTCTGGAAAAAAACCCAGCAAGGATTTCGCACGCCGACGTATTTAACAGCAGAACATCTTCTTGTGTTGGTCTGAAGCAGCGTTCACAGATATGTAAAGTTTAATGACTGTAATGATTGTTTTAGTTACGTCTCCTCTCGCCGTTCCTCCTCTACTCTGCTAATCAGGAACAGATCGGCTGCAGGAGCCGTATTTGTCAACAGAGCTGTCAATCATCCTTTTGACAGCATCAAATAACTAATTAAAAATAAACTTGTCAGAAAAATTTACACTTGGATAAATCAGCATGATAAGAACTATAATGACAGAAACCATGTTTGAGAAAAATGTATTTGACGTGTATTTTGATTTTATAGTTTGACTCATGTCCCATCTGTTAACATGGAGGAGGCGGGCTTTATGACCTGTACTGCAGCCAGTCAGCAGCGGGCGATAGAGAGGTTTTGGCTTCACTTTAAGGGAGCTGTCATGTCGTCCATCGTTTTATCTTTTTATACAGTCTAAAAAAAGTATAATAACTTCAGACAATTACCTTATATTGATAGATTAACACTTAGTTAAAAGTAATTAATGATGTACAAACTAGTGAGCTAAAAGTAGGCCTACCAAATAAATGGTTTAATAGTTGAATAAAAGATCAAAATACATATTGTCAAAGAAGTTATCCAAAGGTTCGGGGTAAAAGCTAATTGTTTTCTAAAGCAATGGATATAGAAGTTAATATATTTAATGCCTAGAGAGGGTGGCAAGGTGGTGTAGTGGTCAGCACTGTCACCTCACAGCAAGAAGAAGGTTCCTGGTTCAAACCCCCGACCTACAAGAAGTTTGCATGTTCTCCCCCTGTCTGCGTGGGTTCTCTCCCGGTACTCCTGCTTCCTCCCACAGTCCAAAGACGTGCTCGTTAGGTTCATTGGTGACTCTAACACTGCCCGTAGGTGTGAATGTGAGCGTGAAAGGTTGTTTGTCTCTATATGAGTCATGATGTGATTGACTGCCAATCAGTCCAGTGTGCACCAATCCTCTCACCCAATGACAGCTGGGATTGGCTCCACCCTCCCTGTAACTCTTAACAGGATAAGCGGTATAGATAATGAATGACTGATAGTGTAAATACTGAGCTAAAAGTAAAGAAAATAAATGTTATTACTAAAAGGTCAAAGGTCAAACACAAAGATTTTGTTGTCTGGTGGTTGTCAGATGTATCAGGCCCTTCGTCCTTACATAAGCTGACACAGCGAGCTGCTGGACCTTAACACTGCTTTACAGAAAATACCCATGAGAGTGAATCTAGAGCGAGACTCACCAGGGAGGCCAGGGGAGAGGCCGACATCCATCCAGCCTGTCAGCAGAGGAATATAAGACATGAGGCCCGCAGAGAGAAGACAAAAACCAGACGGATCTTGGCCTTAGTGATAAGTTACCTCGCACTCTGCAGTCATTACACCGCCAGAATTAAATGATAAGATTCCAATTACCTGCTAATTTAAACCAGCGGTCAAATATGAGGAGCAAAGGATGATGGAGCCTGCCGCTGAGGATTCTAGGCTGTAATAGCTTTCTGTGGGTGAGGACGAAAAATGAGAAAATCTTGCAGGTATTGAATCAGGCGCTGTAAATGACCTGCCTCCTTAAAAAGCTCCTTATCTATAAAATGTAACATTTCTAATGTTGTTTTTTTCTTTACTAGATCTTAAAGTTTGTTTTTAAGATATTTTAATCCCTAAAAAATATAAAGTTTGTCTACCGAGCAGTGAGGGGGTCTTGTCCTCTAATTAATCCGCTTGTCCCTCTGCTAAACACTGGATCTGTTTGCAGGGCTGCTGCATTATTCAGCACATCTGTGGCTGAAAGAGGAAGTCTGCGGTCTGGAGTCACCTTACTCTAGGCGAAGCGAGAGCGATGGAGAAGGATGAGAGGGAGAAATGAAAGTGATGGAAGAGGAGTTGAGGGGAGGCGAGAGGAGGAGAGCGGGTGATGGTGGGGAAAGAAATAAAGTGAGAGATTAAAAAGAGGGCGAGAGATCAAATGGTGGATGTGGTTCAAGGCGAGGGGAGCTGCTAAAAGAACACATCCGTATGAGAAGCCGCAGGAGGGTCACAGGCTTATAGACAGGAAGTCCACGCCCAGCTGTCGGCTCTCCGCTTCTGCTGACAAACCAATTAGAAAAACCTCAATGGATCTTCTCGCCGTGTTTGCATTCTGGACAGAACATCCGATGATGAGACGACAACCACACATCTCTTTTTTTCCCCCTTGTTCTTTTATTGTTGTTATTCTTCAGAACAAACCCCCATCCTGACCCCAAAATACATCTGTCTTCTCTGTTTCGCTCTCATTAAATACACTTCTTTTTCCCCCACAAATACAATGGTCAAAAACACAGTAGTCATTTTCCGTCGGTTCATACAGAGACGCACAAGTGAAAGCTACGGGACTCTCGCGGCAGCTGCCACCGCTCGGAGAGAGTAAAAAGCTTTGGAATGGTAAAAGTACAATGCACTCACACGGGCGCGCCTTCTGGAAACACAGCGGCTGAAATAAAAGATGTCGATTTGGATCTTGTGAAATGGTTTGTGTGAAATGAAACGGATTCAAACGTGCGTCGACACACTGCTGGAATGAACACTCGGTTGGTTGTTAAAAGTTCTGGCAATAAAACTCACAAAATGGTCATTTACAACACATTCACCGTGGTGGTTATGTAGTGGTTACTTACTGTACGTCTTTACTCTCGGCAAACATATAGTATATTATTCACATAGTATTCACATAACATAATATACATCTGTATGTACACTTCCCCTTCCACCCTCCAGAAAAAGTGTCCAGGCACTTCCTCCAGCGATTCTGCGTCAGATCAACGACTACACCGAGCCTCCTCATGACTTCATCAAACACGAGCTGCTCTGTCAGTGAACCTGTGGGAGTCTGCTGACGTCCGTGTACTTTTAAGATTCCTCTCATATTCCTCCACCTGAACTCGACTGAGAGCTGCAAAAAGTAGCAGCAGAGTTCACCCGGCTGCCTCCTCTAAGAGTCTGCGGGCTTCAAGGTGTCTGTCCTTGTTTATTAGGGCAGGTCCGGGAGAGACGCCCTCCCTGAAAACCTGCACTTAAAGGCGTTTCAGGGGACGTGGTGGAGCATAGGATATTTTTAAGGGTAATAATGGAGGGTAGGGAAAGTATTTTCTTGGGTCTGGAGGAAAAAAGTAAAAAGGACTGCTTCCTGTGTGTGTTGGGGTGTTTTTAGCTGACGCAGATCTGTAGCTGACATGCTAACCTGCCATTATGTTCAATTGATGAGGCAATAACAGCTACAACAGTCTCCAGGCAATGGCCACTAAATAAAGAGGGTGCATCTTTCTTACTAAAGCTCCTGTTTAAAATACCAGTTATTTAAGAACCTAAAAATGAACACCAACGTAAAAACACTCGTATGTTCAGTGGTGAGAGGTGACTCATAGTAGCATATTTTCCTTCTGCTTAATCCTAATGCCCCTTTTTATTTATACATCTTTTTTTATACTACACCGCTCGGAACAGCAACTAATATTCATGTCAAATTGTCCGATCATCCCCCTGCCTGAAAGGGTTAATAGATTCTTGCGTGGACACGATTACAGCACAACCAAACGCCTCAGACAATAAGGACTAAAAGGAGACTGTGACGCAGCACTGGTGTCGACACTTCACCACAGCAATAATGGAACATCGTTTGTCACACCACCCTGCCATGTCAGTTTCCCCTCCTTCTTCTTCTTCTCTCTCGCTGGGTATAAAACACAATCACTTCAGAGCGCGGTACGTACTGAATGTTTGTAGGCATATATCGAGATGAAGCAGTACAACAAAGTAAAGAGAGGTTTCAAGTCAGTCAATGGGATTGGCACTGTGACAGGAATGAGACAGGAATCTCCCGCGGTGGCTCAGGGCCCAGCGCTGCGGTCCCTGCAAACGTCCACCTATAGCACACACGGTAATCCAGCACAGACGTTATGGCAAAATACAACACGTTTGCACGACTGTACAGTTTCTGCATCAATACTGTTGATCACGGGGCTCCTGTTTAAAATCTCTCGCTGCTGTTTGTACACCAGTATGACAACCTTCTGAGGAGTAAATCAGTCCTAGCATCGGAGAATAAGGCAGTTTATGGTATGGTAGATAAGTCATGCCACAACCACAGTGGACCGCTGTTGTATGTAGCTCTTAAGAGAGAGGAATAAGCTTCCACCTTTAGATTTATCTGTTGAAAGTCTGGAATTTCATCCAGCCGCGTTGCAGTTTGAGTGAAGAGATGAAACACAGCCGGGGTGACCCCTCGTCAGAACAGACAGGTCCGTTCTGTAGCGGGCAATTTTGTTTCGCTGCCACCAAAAACCTTCGACCAAAAAGAGCTGTAGTCCGGAGGCAGAGAGGACCGAGAAAAGCACAAAAAATATCAAAAGAGATAAACATCACCAACAAGGAGGAAATCACAGCTGTACATTAAAGGTTAAAAGTTAGAACCATGACCATGTTTTCTTTTTCCTCTCCTGCCTTTGCAGTCCTGTCAGTGCCGAGTCGGCAGGTCCAAACATGAAAGTAGAGGGGTCACCGGGTGGCCTCAAAATCCAATCTCCAGCGCGTGGGATACTGCCGCTGTGGTAAACATTTAGTTGCTATCTATCATCAAAGCAGTCCAAGTACTCCAGGACGAGGTCGTAGCAGAATCGATACTGGTCCTGCAGAAAAGCACAAGATTCAATTAAACTGTGAAACATGAGAATATCACAGAAACATTCTTGCCTTTTAAAAACACGTAGCTTTACTTATTTCATAGTAACTGACTCTCTTACCAGGGACTCCACCATGTTGGGTTTGCAGTTGCGTAGAGTTTTGACAGCGTAGAAGATGTCCACCATGTTCTGGTACTGGATCATCTCCAGGAGGATGTTGCAGGCACAGAAGGAGCCGCTGCGACCGCCACCGTTACTGCACAGGAGAAGAAAGGTGGTTTTATATCTTTTTCATTACAATGAGAATAACTGCAGTAACAGAACCAGGGCAAACAAGCAAAACATCCATGGTCGGGACATCTGCATTTGCAGTTGCAACCAGGATGAGGCAGCTTTTAGTTTCTACGCTCCTCAGCTGTGGAACGATCCAGCAGAGTACCTGAGGCTTTCTCCATCAGTGAGCTCCTTTAAAACTGTTTACCGCTGCGTTCCCATCACTTCTGATCGAATTTTAGTCTTTTAATTTATTTGATATTTATTTACTTTTAATTGATCTTATATTTTAATCTATGACTTAATTCTTTTAGCTTAATCAATATTTAATTACTTCTATATAATTTTAAAACAAAGAGGAAGGTTGGATATTGCAACAGTAAGAATCTGGGACTCCAGGGTCTGGGACCCAAGAGAATTCTGGGAAGTCTAAAAAAAAAATTTGAACTGACGAGTTATAATTAAAGAGAAAGAATTAAAGACTTAGGCCTAAAACAAAAGAGTTGTTTGCATTCAGCGATTCAGAAAGAAAAGGGTAGAATTAAACCAAAATGAACACAAAGGTTAAATAAACAAAATATTATTTTTGTGTGATTGTAACAACTCCAAGGGTTTGTAACCCTTACAGGAGAACAGGTGGTTCTGGGAATACCTTTTCCGGGTTTGGAACCCGCAGATAGAAAGTGCTCTGCTGAACACGACTAATAAGTTTAAATAACGAGTTAAACCTTAAAAGGCGTTTCTAATACTTTACGTGTTAGACAGCGTCCTTAGGGAAGTAAGCAGATTCTGTTGTAGTGTTGTGACCGGACCTGAACTTGTATCTTTATATATTTGGGGATTTTTCGGATCTATGTTTGCTTTGTGTCACATTTCTTTTAATCCAGGTGACACATAGGCTGACATGAATGCACATTTATGTTCCCCCCAGGATAAATTGTCATTCATATTATGATCCTCAGATATCAGCCTGTTAGCATTTCCTTGTGCACGTTAGCAGGCTGATGCTAGCATTTAGCTAAAAGTAACCTAAGTATATCTCCCCTGAGCCACTAGCATGACCGTAAATGCATCTAATTTTAATTTCTGTAATAATTAAAAGCCTTTGTGTTTAAAATATGCTATATTAATATGTCCCTTGGAAGCATTTAAGGTTAAGAAATGGACAAAATGATGCCATCCTAATCCTATAATTCTGCATTAACAGCAGAGTATGTACGGCTATTTTCAAAATAAACAAATACATCTCTGTCTCCGAAGGGAATAAGCCTCCTAATGTGTTTAAGTGGAAGACAATAACACAATATAAGCAGGACAGAAAATGTGTAATCTGATAACAGTGTTTTTGTGCTCACGCTATCTCATAAAAAACAACCATTTGATACAGTTCATGCAGCACGCGGGCGCAATATCTCGAGACAGAAATAGCAACATGAGAAAAGCTGCAAGGTAGAGAAAATTGAGAAATAACAGCCCGATGTGGCATTTCCTCCGAAAGATTGTCCTGGTCATCATAAATGAAAGGCAGTATCAATAAACCAGAGGAGGACAATCCACTTCCTGTCTCCTGGGACCAATGCAGGAGAGGTGGGCACGGCAGCCTCCGCAGCGTATACAAGCAATATTAAGGTAATCAATCGTCGTCAGTGCTTTGGCAGTCGCGGATTTACTGTAGTGAGAGCCATCGCATTTTGTATTAAGCCGTAATTGATTTGATCTCCATAATCTCTTTCCTGGTTGTCGTGGGTAACACTGTGTGACAGCGCTGAGTGATGTGCTTTCGGACGGGGGCGGTGGGGATAAACGTGTGATGGGTTGGCAATGAGCTGGACGCCACATTCATATTCATCAGCGGGTGTGCGCTCCGGGGGCTTAGGACAACAGAGGAGCGCACACCATCACACTCTGCACAACACCACTATTTGATTTTATATGTTACAAAATAATAATACTACTGTCATCGCACCAAACCCCATTCAAAAAAACACTGAAATAAGAGAGGACAAAGTCTCCGCCATCGGACAGTCAAACTATTACTTGTTTGTGTTTTGTTTGTTATGACTTCGGGCTGTTTGGGGTGTTATCTAGCTGTTATCATATTTTCTCATTCTATGTATAGTACATCAGTATGGCTCTATATTTGTATGGTGATTTCTGTACCATTTTTATTTGTCTTGTTCCCTGCTATGTTTTTATTTCAGGGCTTTATTGGGCGATGTCTCAGCCTTGTCATATCCTCTCACTTTATGCCTCCACCTTTTTTACTCATGCGCTCAGCAATAAAGGGTTTAAAAAAAGTCTGTCAACATCCATCAGATTCAGTCATGCTTTACCATGTTTTAACAGACATCTTTGTGATACTCCCCTCTGTGAATAAGCTTTCAGTTTAAAACACACTTTTAAATGTCACTCTTAAACAGCACCAATTCACCGCCTCTCAGAGAGTCTTATTTCTGCCTCGTCTCCTTCTCTTTTTAATTTACAGCACACGACGCATGTTGCAAACAGATTACTCACAGGCAGTGGACCACAGTGCGTCCCTCTCCACACTCCCTCTGCCACTTGTGCACTTGCGCCAGCAGGTTGAGGAAAGCCTTCTTGGAGTCGGGAACATCACGATATGCCGACCAACGCAGGAACTGGAACTGACACACCACCAGCTGGCCCTCTTGGAGCTTTAAATGCAACAGAAAACACGTGGAACATGAGTGTACGGTACTGTTGTGTTACATTTCCCGGTTGTTTCGGTATATTCTACGAGTGCCAGTTAACACCCGGGTTTGAGTGCTCCCCAGGCTGCGTGCTGGCACTCTGAGCTGTGCTCGCTCAGCACACTGACTCAGATATATGGGCTTGCAGGTGTAAGCGAAGCCCTGGCTGTGTGTGAAAGAGGTCCCTGTGTGTTCATAACCTTGTCCCGCAGAATCTCACCCAATACTTAAGGACCAGCGGAGAACTGTAAGTCATGCAAATTGGGCTGGCAGAGACACCAACGATGCATGGAGGAATTGCCTCAGCGGAGGTGGGATTTACACAATGTACTTTTTTTTTTACTGCTCTCAAACCCACACATACATATGCTTACAGTGCACTTCCTCTGACTTTTACTCCCTCTCCTTGTATATCATTGTCACACACAGGAAACATACACACTAATGCACTGAGAGAGGGGCAGAGAGAGGAAGTGTGTGATTTGATTTCTCCCATGCTGTGTTAACTTGCCCTCTCCTTGACTGCGGTGTGCGCCGAGTACAGAAAAAGGTGACACAGGTAGAAGGAGGAAGGAGGAGGTCAGTGGGAAAAAAAAAGGAGGTGAGGCTGCCAATCAAGACGGAAAGTTCTTGTCGCGCTGCCTCTAATGGCAGCAGGGGAAACGCCTTGCATACAGATTCCTTTAATAATTGGTTGACAGTGAATCCTGAGCAGAATGCATGCATGTGCTTATGCAAATCCCCCGGCGTCGACCATATCTGCATACACACAATCAACACTGGCTGAAGTGTTTGAGAGTGTGAAGTGAAAATAATTGTGTCATACATATGCACACATCTCGCAAAGAAAGTTGCAGAAGGACCCGACTGATGTCCCCTGTGCTCTCTTTACCCCGACAGAACTGTCACTTCCTATATTTAGCCTGTTTCATAAATCTCTGCATGCCAGGTACCTTTTTTATAATGTCTGACAATGTTTATGAACGTTACAGAAGAGGCTATGCTTGGCAGCCGGAGAAGTCCCCGCTTTAATATGCCAGCAGGCGCCTGAGAGGAGGGAAGACGCCTTTCGAGGTAATGACAAGAAGAAATTGAAAAAGGGAGAGACTGACCTTTATTGCATGCATGTCAATGGGCTCCTCCTGCATGTTTTCCGTTGAAAGTTCTTTAAATATGTATGACTCTTATGGGACCGTCTTGTGATAACAGTTGTGGTTCAGTTTTCTGGACCGCTGAGTATCAAAACAATGAGGTTGTAGCATGTATGATACGGTCTATGAATATGTTTATTAATGATCTGCCATAGTGCTCAGCACAAATACATCTCCAGGCAGCGTCTTTAATTTTGAGTGTATTTCTTTGACAGCCTCAGAGGCACACAGTAGAGTAGAGTCACTCTGTATGCATAGGAAAGCTAGATGGACATATTATCAACAATTCAGTGGCACAAACTGTGTAGAAATCAAGCATCCACTGCAGCGATTTACGGCAATTTTCCAGCCGAGTCAGTCTGAGTGCTTTGACGACTTGTGTCAGGTTTTTAGATGCACATTACAGCTGGAGCTTCTCAATGTACTGTAGGTAAAATGGCACATAGAGGATCACAGCTAATGCATTTGTAATGAGGTTAAAGTCGTCATTTGTGAAATACCAGCGAGTGGCACAACATGTCCCGTGCAGGTGTTTGGCTGAGAGCGCAGTGACTCACCCTCGTTACGTTCTTGACCCGGAACAGACGAGTAATGACATCCTCGTCGGCTGACATGGAGAGAAACTCCACTTCCATGGGCCCGTACTGCTGTAAACCCGGCTCCGGCCAGTATTGAACACACGGCTACAGGTGGAGGGGAGATCAAGGAGAGAGAGAGGAGAGGAGGAGAGGGGGTTTATGAGTGATTCAATGTGGCACATGCAGTACGTCATGCATTCATCAGTTCAGGGCAAAAACAACCTTTGCTCAAAGAAAAGCTTTAAGAATGAAACTGAGTCTGAACATGTGTGCAAACATGTAAAACAAAAAAACAGGATATAACACAAACGTTAGACACTATGGCAGCGATGTGTGTGCGTACACTGAGCAGAAGGTGTTGCACAGTGATGTTAATAAGGGGAGAGAGGCAGCCCGGGGAGAAAGGGATGTAATGTGCTTTGAGAGATTGCAACAAGAGGGAGACAGAGTACTCCAGTGCCTCGAATGAACTCTACTCCAGAGTTCATAACAAGATCTCGCAAAGAACAACTTCAAGAGGAGATAACTCAATTTTCAGCGAGACCTAAAAGGAACTGTGATGCAGCGGCTGAAACAAGACGGGAAACATTAAAAGGGACGTGGCTGAAAAGTGGGATTGAACACAGGTACCTACAATGTCTTTCTTCAGACTACACAGGGTGTTACAGAAGTGCATGCTGGGAAGCCATCAGTGATTAATTTCTCATTTTAATGAGCGCATCATACATAATGACCCAAGATAATTAGTTTATATTGTTCCGCAGTTACAAAGCCTGTCAAGGTACTTAAAGGTCATTGAATTACTGTGAAAACTGTCAGCAGTGACCCTAATGCAAGAAGAGCATGACACAAGAGAGAATGACTCTAGTTTGTAGGGTGAATCAGTTTATTTATAGGTATCCGGATTTTTTAACTGTTTTTGCTGTTATTATGTTTTAATTGGTGGTTTGTACCATCCACATTGTGAGCTCTATAGACGAAACACTGACGGAAATCAGGACTTATTTTACAACCATCCCAGGTAGACAAAAGTATATTCATAATTAAGAGAAAGCACCTGCTTTCTGAGGCTGTTATACATATTTCAAATGGTTAATATTTATAATTTGACTCTGCAAAGCTTGTAAATCTTGCATTTATGCCCAAAAACCAAAATCTACATTCTGCATAAGCGATTATCTTACAAATCCCCTGCTTTGTGATTCATGTAAGATTATACATAAGCACTTAAAACTGCCCTTCTGAGAGAAAGCTGATGTTACCTAATGAGCAGTGCAGAAGTCTGAGCATTTGATACGATAAAATGTTTTTGTTTAGAGGTTCAGGAATCAATTGGCTTTTATCCCTTCTTGCAGTCAGCGTCCCTGAGTGGCGTTCCACAAAGACCCGTTCTGGGACCACTGCTATTCTCTTCTCTTTTCATGTTTTCATTTGGCTACTTTGAAAGACAGCAAAACATTCCTTATGTCTTTCAGTAATTATGCTGATGATTAAGCCGTACCTGCCCCAAAAGGGTTGAATTATTCAGCAGCTTTGTCATCTCTGCGCAGCTGTTTGTCAGCCATTAAGGACTGGACGCCTGCCAATCTCCTTCAGCTAAACTCCAACAAAGCTGAGATGTTAATTATTGGCTGAACACTTACCTTGTAAAGTTGTGCCAGCTTCTGGCTCTTTAACAGAGTATGTTGTTCCTTCGGCTAAAAATCTGGGAGTTACATTTGATCTCACTGAGTCTTAATCTGGAGCCCTACATCATTTAACCAGGAAATGTAAGGGTTAGCTTAACAGTTAGCTGCCTGATTCGTGACAAAAACTAAGATATGAAGACATTTGCATATTTGCCGATACTAGGAACAGACTTTAGGATGCTTTGCTATCTTTTAAAGCCATTATCATTATGGCACCATATGTGATAGAGCCCTCATTTACCAGATCATGCATTGCTGTTAGAGCTCCGACTGCATGGAACAGCTTTCCATAGCGCCTCAGGATGGGACGAGCTTTAACTACTTTAAAATCTCCACTTAAAAACGAATTTATGACATCCATTTAATTATTTGTTCTTTGTGTTCCTTTGTGTTTTAATTAAATCTTGAGCTTGAATCTTGTGTTACGCTCCTGCTCATTATTGCAGCTATTATTGTAAGTGTCAAAGAGAGAACAGAGTGTATTGCAGTGCAGAAAAGAGCATATGCTCATAAGAAAAAGTGGGACGCCAACAAAAAGAACCCTGAGATGTGGCTGGAGGGTAATGCAAGCCTATTCTCCAGAGATGTAACTTTAGGAGGGGAAGGAAAAACTGGGGCGGGTGTTATCTAGCTGTGCCTTGAGATCAATGTGGTCAGGGATCAAAGCACGACAAAATGGCATGAAGGAACTAATCCTGAGCACAGAGAGATAGTGAAAAAGTGAAGGCGGGGTATGTCAGGAAAAGTCTCAAGTAAAGTTCAGATAACCTCAAGGCTGAAAGTAAAAACTCTTACAGCAAACAGTGGCGGCTGTGTGAGTGAACTCAAGACATTCACTACGTCTATTTTCTCATAGTGTCAACCAATCAATGGCAATAAAACAGTATATAACACTTTGACCTTACCCAGGCAGAGTTGGACTGGTTGAGTTGGTTGAGCATGACCACGGCTGTGCAGCCGTAGTCGAAGACCAACCTCCAGAAGTCGGCCGTGGTGCCCGGCAGAGGGTGAGGGGTCACAATGAAAGCCGCTTGCCGGTGGAAGCTGTCGGCGAGAGCGGCGTTGATGTAATTGTTGCTTTCCCCCTCTGTCGTAACCAAGAAGGCCAGGGCGCGATCAGGCGGCAGAACGTCCATGCTGCGGTTCTTCTCTCGGTTTCTGGGCAACAGAGCGATGCTGCACTCTTCCACATCCAGGTGTGGAGTCACAGAGTTGAGCGTCTGTGAAAAAAAGAATGTTCGAGAGGTGAGATGAGAGCGAGAGGAGGTGGAATGAAAATCGAACGGAGCATTTAAAAGATGGAAGGCTTGAAGAGCGGTGAGACGGAGCGCAGGAGTCAAAGATGGAGGAGGAGGAGGAGGAGGAAGTGAATCAGGCAGAAGGAGGGAGGACTGACACGCAGAAGAATCTAATACGTTTAATTGTAAGAATCTTAAGTAATCCGAACATCATGTTGACAAACTGAATGAGGAAATCTTGCATACAAATTTTTCTTTGATGAACTCTCTGCTCTCTCGTTTAGCCGTAACTATATTTGGATCATTAATACACAGCATCAATAATAGATCTAGACTTGCTGATCCCAGTACCACCAGTTGGCTGTTTGCTGTCAGAGTAAAAGGCTAACACAGAGTTCACTGCGCGGGCGAGTTCATAGAAGCTTTAAAAGATCAAAGCACAGACATGTAACATTCTCCTTAAGAGGAAGTGAGAGAACAATTCCATATTATTTCGCATCTCTGAGCAGTAGATCTCTGATAACTGATATGTAGAGTGTAAGGTAAGACCGCATAAATTCAAAGGATGGAGCATGGTCCTTTTCCACTTTTACTTTGAAATGCTAAACCTGGAATCAATGCGGCTGCCGGCTGAACAGCACAGCAGAGGGAGGTGGATGGGGCAGGTGAAGCATGTGGGAACACAGCTGGCTCTCCTCTCTCCTCATCAACATCTAATAAAATGTTCTGAGAGCGCATTCCCACAAAGCAGCAGGCACAGGATTTCAATGACAGTCACAGGGTATCAAAAGGGAAGGGAATAGCACATGCCGCACATATGCACACAAGCACGCATTTATGGATGCACGCACGACCATTAGTCTACTTCTCTCTGTTGATTTCAAAATGTCTGCGCTGTGGAGGACTTCATTTCCACAACAGAGGAGGTGCAGTCTTTGCTTATTGTTTATGTGGCTGTCTGAATAGCAAACAGCCTGCTTAATGCACAGTGCAGGCCAGAATATATGCAAAACATATATGCAAATATAATACAATTCATCATGTTAACAATGGATCATCGGTATGGTTCCCTTTCTATGCAAACCATTGGCATTAAAACACCAACAGCCTTTAATAGGGCGACTGCATTACTGTTAGTATTAGTGGTAGTACTAGTTCAAGCGGTTCTACTTCTAGGGAGGAATTCACTAAAGGATCGCGTGGCTTTTGCACCGGCTGAACCCGTGCAAGTGACACAAAAAGACTACGCCTCATTCTGGAAGCACAGGCAGAGGGTTGAATGCACCCCAAAGTAGGCTGCAGAGCAAACTGTGCTCTGGTCGTTTGCACGTATTTACATAAGACAATATGCAGACATACTGGGAAAATTGTTCTGGAGCTGTTACGCATGGCGGGGATTATTATATCTGGAAGAGCATCTATATCTACGCTTGTTTAAAATAATGAAGCTGCATTACAGTTAAACTCCCCGCTCATCGTCGATCTGTGCATGGAGTTGAGATCGGTCAGTGTGTGCTCAACGCGCAGCAGAGAGTCGAGGTGCAGACAGCTTACACACAAAACAAGAGCAAACTGCACGGACCTGCGAAACTGTATGGGTGCTTGAATATCGTCAGTGCAATTTGCTTTATGAATCGGACCTTAAGTCGGAGCAGATAGCGAGTGCAAATAATGTGCAATTTATGGAGCTATCAGCGGCCGCAATTCATCCTTAGTGAATTCTCTCCCGAGTATTAATGGTAGCAGCGTAGGTATGTGCAGGGTGTTATCAAAATGTATCAATGGAGGTTGATAATCATTAGTTACATCATAGTGGCGTTCATAGTAGACAGCAGTATGCGTTGTATTAGTAGAGGTGATGGAAACAGTATTATATGGTTGTTAATGTAGCATTAAAATGCTAGAAGGCTCCATTAGAGTAAATGTGAAACTTTAGTTGAATATATTTAATACATGCCATTATAAATGCTAATTACAGTGTGTGGGCTGTGTAATTCAGAATATGTGTCTGCATGTTCTGTGTTTCAGTGGCTGCATATTTTAACTAAATGAAACTGTGCTTAGTAATGGACCGAGGTCACGACGCTGACCTGAAACTCCTCCCGGAGCTGAGAGGAATTACTCTGCGAGTCCACCCGCAGCATCTCTTTGTATGTGACCGCAAACTCGTTCACCAAGATGGCCGTCTCTCCGCACAGACAGGCCTCCAGAATGGCGTCGTGGATGAAGATGTACTGCTCCTAAAGGGACCATAGAGTACATGATTAAGAGCTGTGTATGTGCACACGTGGGACTGAATATGTACTCTAAGATACAATCTGAAAGTTTGTTCAAAGTCAGAGAGGCATGTTAATAACATATGTAGATTCCTCATAACCTTCTCATCTTGTTCTGAATCAAACATGTGCTTAATGTTGGTTGTGGATCAAAGCTGCAGGAGAATAAAGAAAAAATATTTCTAAACAAACACATGGGCTTTGCATCAATTAGAGCACCCCTGCCAATAAGTACAAATGTAATAAACAGCTAAGTCAATGTTGGATTTACATAATAAGGGCTGGATATGCAAATTATCTCCACATCTAAAGAACAGCACGTGCCTACGCAGCACACTGAGAGACAATGTGAGTCTTTTCTCTCAAACTATTGCAATGACCTTTACATAAGTCCCAGAGGGGGAGTATGATAATACACCCCCCCACCCCCCTCGCTCTTTGAATTTCCAAACAACAGGAGGGAAAACAAATGTTTAAAAGCCTAATTCTTCAGAAGTTATTCAGTGTTACTATGTGACAGTCATTGATATAACCTTCTTATTGTGTGCAGGAAACGTGAGATATTTGACTTGAATATGAAACCGTTCCCCGGCTGCACGTTGACCTCACCTCTGTCTGGATCATATTGATGCGTCGTGAGCAGAGCGTTTTCACACAGTTGTAGATGTCCACCACGCCTTCGCATTCGGCCATGTCCAACATGACATCGAGCACGATGTAGCAGCCGGTGCGGCCTGCCCCCACACTGGAACACAAAGGACATCTTTCATGAGGAGTCGTGCAGGGTTGCAAAGCATTAAATCATCAGACTTCTGAGTTAGTAAAAATGTTCTTTTTTTTTTTAGGACACAGCACGTCTGCTCAGGAGAACAAGCTTTTAACACTACAGGAAGTGTTAAACAATGTTAGAGTCTGCAGGACTGCTACAACATACAAGGACAATCAAGTCTGCTATGCTAGCGCTAGTGGTCAGTGTGTAAGCTAGGCTACACTGTGCTACATATTATTACACTATTATCTTGAAGTGTGTGACTAGAGCTTTATTTGTAATTACTGATAATTTGTCTTTTTTTCACTGCATTATGTTTTGGCTGTTCCAACACTCCTGTGGTTTTGTTTCAGTCTGTTTATTCAAATGCAACCAAGAGAATACTGTACACAAGTTAATGAAGACACACTTAATCATTATCTTGCCTGGAGTTAGGTTTAATATCACTCTCAAGCCTGTACAGTAAAAGTAAAGCAACAACCAGTAGCATCTTAGCTTAGCTTAGTATAAGGACTTGAAACAGAAGGACATAGTTAGCTCGGCTGCATCCAAAGATCCTGTGAGGTATTATGTATACCGAATACCAGCTATGAATATTCAGAATATGCTATTTTAGTAAAACTATGACTGCTTTATCAATTAAATATTTGATTTCCTTAATAATTAAAAGTTATGTTTCCTCAAATATCTATCACAGTCAAGCTTTGCCTGTCGAGTCTTAATCTAACATCTTGGTTGTTTCTCTTCTGATGAATCACAGAAACAAGGCATAGTATGTTGAAAATTGTTGTTAAAGAACACATTTTTGCAGCACTCTGTTTAGCTAACTTTACCCATTCATTCTGTGAGAAGTAGCTCTTGTTTCAAGGGTTTTTAAAGAGAAGCTGCTTAGCTAGCAGGGCTAAAGCAAAATAGCATAAAAAAGCTAATAGCTACCTCCATCGATCATGTGACCCTCACTTTGCACACTAGCGGTCCTCTGTCTTCCAAAACAAAATGCTATCTAGTTATTAACAATAACTTGTCATACTCTGAAAAAATGACACTCATATTTACAAAAAAAAGCAACTGCTGGTTTGGTTTGAAAGCACTGCAGGTAGCGGCAGTTGCTAAGCTACACATGACTACCTGCAGTGGACCACAACAGGGCCAGCGTCAGGAGGTGTAGAAGCTTTCACTCTTCGTATAAAGGCCAACAGACCGGTGGCGTGATAGGGCACGCCGTGCTCAGGCCAGGATGTGAAGTGGAACTGACGCACCTCGTGCTTGGTCGAATATCCTCTCTGTCACACAAACACAGCACACATTAGCATTACATGGAAAACATTACAGTTAAATGGCATTCACTCTAACTGTAGTAGCCTACAGGGCATTTTCTTCATCCATGACGTGCTCCCATCTATTAAACGACATTCCCCCTCCGTGATAGATGTGACTGATTTTTTAGTTCAGTGTAGGGACAAGCAGGACATTATTTACGTGGGGTGCTAGCTCTTCTTGGACAGTAAGGCCTCTGGGCATCACATGCTCGCGAACTGCAGAGTGACAGGCACGCAGAAAGGAATTACTGAGGCTCTCTGAGCTCGGGGAGAGCTGGGAGGTTTCTCCTCTCTACTGGGAGGCTGCTGCAGTCACACAGCAATTTCTTCGTCTGTACAGCGATGACAAAGTAAAGCAACGCAAAGCAAAGATTTGTTGAAGAGAGAAATCCAAAAAAGGAAATAAAAAAAGAGCCATGAAAAACAAGCTGTCACCAGCTTCTAAATTTGTGCCGATTTGAATAAGCAGCAGCAGCAGCGTGTGCCTGTGGAGAGCGAATGTGACAGTGTGATGATAACGCTGTTTTTGTGCCACTGTCAACAGCAGCGCCGCTCTGAGCCCCTCCAATGAGAGATCCCCAGGAGATTGACAAGATGAAGGCCATCCGGGGCACAACACTGTAACAGCTATGTTGAAGAGACGGCAGGGGCATTCACACGGCTACTAGTGTTACTTCCTCTCAGTTTAACATGAGGCCCTCTACCCAGCAGCAGTAAGTCCTGTCGAGTATCTAAGCCGTACTTCTAATTTCAAGAACATCATAACAAGTGTTAACAAATGCAAAGAAGGGTAGACAACATGTAAATGGTAGATACACTCACCCTCTCCAAGGCAAAGGTGCGAACTGTGTATTCAGCCAGCGTTTCTGTCTTCAGCAGCGTGATTTTGATGTCGCCGTACATCTCGCTGTCATCAGGCCAGTATTTACAGCATTTCACCTGTTTTAAAAACAGTGAAGCAACAGAGTGAAACCTCCGGCTGACATGTGTGGACAATCTGCAAAACTGAAGTTCATGTAACATAAATAAATCTGTTTGATAGAGAAGGCTTGTGAAGGTTGAATCTCTATTTTATTTATCCAGCAAAACAATGCTCTACTGTACACACAGTATGCTCCAATCTCCTGATATTAAAGCGCCTGTGCAGAGTTTTTTGATGGTTATGAAACAGACTGAAATTAATTCTCTCTATGACCTACAAAAGCAAACCAGACCATCAGCGACAAGATTGATTATTTCTATGTAGTTATTTTTAATGCCTGAAACTGCTGGTGGGGAGTAGGTGTCAGAGGAAGCAATTAACTGCACGCTGCCTTTGTTTACCTTTTCCAAGGCAAAAACTTAAAGTTAGTGATACATATGACGGTTAAACAAAGCGGGATGAGATTTTTTGTTAAAAACCACCACTTAAGCAGGTACAGGACAAAATCAGCAGAGAGATGAGAGGTACGGCTTTGTCCACAGGGGGCGCCAAAATTAACACAAACCAAAAGTTCCTCACAGGTGCTTTGAGGATAACCAAACAAGAAGTTTCCATACTTGAATAAAATTTTGGATTTTCTTAATAAAAAAATCTGTTCATTGACAGAAAAAGTATCCAGAGAACTAAAACCTAGATCCTCATTCTAAGCGCTCCTTTATAAGGAGCTGTTCTCCCCTCTCTTTGCCAAAATGAATCTTTAAATGTGGATCTAAGGCCAGAGACCAAAAGAATAACTTCTATAAATAAAATATAAATGTGCTGCAAGGTCAAGGTAAAACTGTTGAACAAGTGACACTAGATGATCTGTCCTATAAAGTGTAAATGGTGACAGCTAGCAGGTTTAACTCAGGGTTCATTAGACCTTTCCTGAGGCCAGTTTTGGATTCTCAGAAAGCCCTTTTCCTCCCATTTGAATCGAAGCATTAAATTAAGCGTGAAGGACGACACTTTACTTTAGGAAATCATCTGAAAAAATAATTTTTCAGCAAACAAGATCAAATAGAACCCGTGCCATTTAAATTCAGAATTATGCGATTATAATATAAATAGTCATTTGTTAGTTTAACTAGAACAGAGGAATATCGGTGTGGCATTTACTGAGTTGGGAGCGTGCAGAGGTTACGCTGCGGAGAGAACAAAAACAACCTGTTCCTCTGCAGATATTTCATCTCTGAGGGCAAAGAAAAGAAAGGCACAATAATCACATAATGGTGGGAAGCATAATGAACAGAAGGGCAGCAATCTTTTGCACTAACACCAGGCACAAAGCAGGCAATTTTTTTTTATTTAATGGAGGTGTTATTTGGATTCAGCCGCACAGACCAGTCCTCGTTTGTTGACTGTTCCCAGAATTGTTAGGATGGAGAACTAAATTGGATGTAGGAGAACTGCAGCTAGAAAAATGGTGTCATTTTAACCATGCACTGAGGTAATATGTTTCTCTTGCCTAGACTGAAAGGGATGGGGTGCTTAGTGCAGAATTTATATACTAGGGGTATTTATGTGAGCTGGAAAATAGCAGAACTACAGAACAGCCATTAAAGCTGCGTAGTCTTACAGTGTGTATGTGAAGTTAGCCGCCATAGATATGTGGATCAGACGACACTTTCACACGTCTCAGGTACTTTATGGCACATTTTATAGACTCTATAATCATTCAAGTCATGATGCAAATTTCTATAAAACACCATCACAATTTCAGGATGTTTTCAAACCTCACAAATAAGGGACAACACGTGTAATGATCCTATAAAATGTGTGTGTTCAATGAATAGTACTCAAAGACTTTGTGTAGCCTTTCCTGTGGTTTTGATGCTCTCTGTTATTCAATTGCAATTCTGAAGGTTCATGGGAAAAGATTTATTCAATATCTTGTTTGCAATTATTTTTGATGCAAACAAACAAAACATAAAGCTACATCTAATAGCTACTTTACTTAGCTTAGCTTAGCATAAAGACTTGAAACAGAAGGAATTAGCTAGCTTGGCTGTTTAATCAGTTTAAGAAAAGGGTGCCGGGACATGTGGATTTTATAGCTGTAAATTTACACAGAGCTAGCTCTTTGAAGTATTTGTGTTAAGCTAACCAACTGCTGGCTGTACCTGCATACTTAAAGATGTTATCTCGAAGATTTCAGTTTCGTTCTCTTTGGCGGCACCTATGGCAATTAACGGTAATTGCGGAGGGACTTCCCAGTTTAACCGGACGTCCACGGTGGGCTCCGGTTGTAACTCTTGATTTTCCTCTCTGACGGTCGCTTTCCTTTTTAGACTGTTTGCCTTCATCTGAGCGTCGAATTTGTTTCTTTTTCTTTGGATTTTCACTTATTGTTGAAGTTGTATCTGTAGTCATCGATCTTTTCTTTGTTTGTTCAGCCATAGTAGATTACTGTTTACTCGCAACACTTGCAGAGACCGGAAAAGCAGCCGCTTAGCTCCGCCTACCCTCTCTGGCAGACCAACCACTACTGGCTGATGGAAAACGCGTCACTAACTGGGCGCCGCTTGTGACTCTTTCCACCAAAGTCGCCACAGACACCCAGTCTGTAATACTGCAAATGCAAAGGCTTTCATCAGTGGGCCATCGGCTCAATCACCACTGTGTTACCTCATTCGGTGATAGATAGTGACTTAACAGACATTTATTTAAGTGAAAATCTTCGAGATTATTACTTTAACAGATAGTGGACATTTAAAGTAGTGTCCTTCTCTCCTGTAACGTTCAGATTATAACTATATATATGAGCAGATTTCCAAAAATGTTGACTATTTTTTTAAATTGAGCGCACTGCTGCAGGTGCAGCTTGTGGTTTGTGCTTTCACATAAATGCAGGGCTACTATCTACACCTAAATGAGCAGCTTTTAGGCTGTCAGTCAACATTCTGTGAGATCTATACTTATGAAACACATGATAGCCTTTCTGTATGTTCCCTTATGGAGTATGCAGGATGGGTTGTAACAGAGGGTGGGGTGGGGAGGGGTGCACATCACTTACCCTGCCAACCTCCACCAGCTTAGTGATCATGACGATGCTGAAACAATTTTCCTGCCACACCATCCTCCAGAAATCATACAGAGTCTCCTGCTTGGGTCCTGGTGGGAAGAAGGAGAAGAGACAGAATCAAAGCCCGTGCTCTCAATAAGAGAGTCCTCGCTGTTGTGGAATCTCATATTAATGCGACGTAAGTGTCCTTCCTCAGACGACAGGGTACTGATCTCTCAAGATTGTGCCGTTATTGAGAATTCCAGGCAGGAGGGAAAAAGGGGCGCCGGGTGACAAAACCACAGCCGTGGCTGATGATGAAAGCCTGGAGGACCATCAGTCATTCATTGTCATCTGAGGAGGAGACGTTTAGGAGGCGAGATACAAGTTTAAAACAAGGATCACGTAGGAAAGAAACGCTCAGAGAGACAATAACACTGCTGACGTCTTTTTTTTTTTTTCCTCTCCTGCATGTTTCATTTCTCCGTCTCTCTTACAGGGGGAGAAGGAGGAGGTGCTGGTGCAAGATAAGCAGAAGAGCAGACCTTGAGTGACTTTGTGACGGGTGCTCCCTGGAAACTGACACTCCTCCGGGTAAAGAAACAGCAGTGGGGGGATTTTAAACAGAAGCGCAAAGTCCATCCAAACAAGCGAGCTTGTATTTGAGCGATGGAGGACGAACTTAAAGAATCCCTTTCCAATAATGACACCCCGCATGCCACTAAGATGGAGGAGCTATAATTAAGGTGCTTAATAATTCACCCTCTCTAATAACGAATGAACAGCCGACACAGGTTTGTAGTCACAACATCGCCTTTGGATTTGCTCGAGAGATGCTTTTGGACAGAGCATGAGAGGGCTCATTGGCTGGATCATCATCCATTTATTACACCTCCGCAAAAGGTACTCACCTTCCTGCACGCACACACACAAACACACACACACACGAACACACACTACAGCCTTGCCGGGATACTCACCCTGAGTGGCGATGAAGTGGTTGGATCGATGGTAGCCCTGAAAGAGAGAAGAAGGATGACATGCTGAGTAAGCCATCTGCGCCTCAGGCACAGCTGTACGGGAGGGTGTCTCTCTTGCCTCACCCTTTCCCCTCCCCTTTCGTCTCTGCATGCTGACCCGCTCTAAAGTGAATTTGTTGTATAATTTTGCAGCTCCGTCTGACCTATTTCGGACTGCAAAGCACCTTTTGTGCCCTCAGAGACTCGGCTGAGTAAGGAGCAGTCGAGGCAACACGGTAAATAGATTATCTTTACAAACTGCTGATAAATCTCTGAAATGTGAGACGGAGCAGCTGGCTGATCAATGGCTGAATCCGCGTGAAACTTAAAGAGAGATCTGTCCCATAAAAGCAAATCAATTTCCATTGACGATGCGATACAGACGATATCGAGGAGGATGAACTCACAAAGCAAACCCACATTTATTTCCCCCGCAGAAAACATCCTCCTTCGATTCTTCCACTCATGTTAAATAAATGGAAGAACATCTTGAACAGGATTCACAAAATCATGACTAAAATGTTTTCAAGGCAAAACTCTGATGTGTGCGGTGAAGCATTCTGAGATCCTTCATATCAAAGCGCGGGGCAGCCTTTGATACAGATGGCAGACATTTCCACACGGTGAGTATGAGGTGAATATGGATGAACGATGAGATGTCACCTCTACAGCCTTCAGGGGAATAAACGGGACAAAGACCACCTGAGGGACTTTGAAGCACGAACACTTAGAAGGCGGGGAAACTGTTCAAAGAAAGTGCTCCTGATTATAAGTGCTGCCTTTCCAAGCTTTCAGGTAAAGGAGACACCTGTCGAAAAGACACATCACCTTGGACGTGTTGGTTTCAGTTTGAGACGAGGAGCTGGCAGGATTATAGATCCTGTTATTACCTCACATGACTCTGTGGAGAGGCAAACCAGGACTTAAATGATCTAAATAAATACATTTTTATCTCCTAAATATGTCGAGTTTCTCACACTGATGATTTAATGCATCCAGTCACATAAGCACGGATATGTTTGAAATGGAGATGGATGACCAGTGCTGTGAGGCCTGCTATCCACAATTCCTCTGGCTCTGGCCGAACACCATCAGCACTATCAAAGCTACCACTCCTCCACTTAACATGGTCACTATAGCAACTAAACTTCCAGAGTCTTGGCCACTTAAGAGAGATAACAAAGACAGCAGGGTCTCTCTACCCGGGGAGGACGCATCTCCTCGTGTTCGTTTCAAATCATTAGCTAAAAGGACATGTTTTCTTTTTTATTTTGTTTGTCGAATGTGCACAAACTTGAAACACACTGACCTTTGAGCATTTGTGGATAGAGGATAGTGGAAAGAGAAGAGGGAAGTGGGTTTAGAAGAGAGGGGAAGAGCAAAAATAGAGCGATGGCAGGCAGAAGAACGAGCAGTGAAGTACTTACTTCCCTGTTTATCCGAATCTACAGGGTCCAAGGTCGAGGAAGTGGGGAAGGGGAGTAGAAAAAGAAGACATATAGGCTAGTTAATGAAAGAAGCTTTTGGTAAGTAGGAGTTATGGTTACAGACAGGTGGGGAGAAGTGTGTGTGTGCATGTGTGTGTGTGTGTGCATGCTTTAGGTAATAGAGTACTCCATTTTTTGAGGGGGGGGGGGCATTTCTTACTCCAATCTATTTCATGTTTTTCCAAATCAAAATTACATTTAGATTATTTACTGTGATGTTTGTTTTGGGTGTTTTCTATGAAAGAAAGTAGAGAGAGAGAGTCTGCTATGTTTCCCATGTATTGTGCTGCTAGTTGGAAAATGAGGCAGGATCACTGTTTCAGAAGTCCAAACAGTCTTTGCATTTCATTTCATGTTTAAAGTGTAGTAAGTGCACACTACATGACTCACCTATGCCCAAGAAAACTTGGTTTCTCATTTTTAAAGAGCCTCACCTGTCTATTTAGCATTAAAATAAATGTCTTTTTATTCCACACTTTCATCTTCCTTTTCAAACCCCGGTGCCAAAAGCAGCTAACAAACAACTCAACCGCTGATCTACAGCCATCCATTATCTATACCGCTTGTCCTGTTCAGGGTCGCGGGGGGCTGGAGCCTATCCCAGCTGTCATTGGGCTAGAAGCGAGGTGCGAGGACTGATCGGCAGTCAAGCCTAACGGAGTACCTGGAGGAAACCCAGGAGGCATGAAAACTCCCACTTTGTCTGAACCGGGATTCAAACTAGAAACCTTCTAGTTGTGAGGCAACAGCGCTAACCACTGCACCACCGTGCCAACTTTTTGATTGGATAGCCGTGTGTGTTATGCTAGTAGCGGCTAATGTAGCCTCGAGCCGCTATCCTCAGGAGGTCTGGTAAGCTCACGTCCTTCTATCTCCAAATCCCAAGGGTTTTATATTTAAACACATAATTTTCAGATCCAGCAAATGCTCACTCAAATGACATCACTTAAAGCAATTTATTAGACTGCTGAAAGCCCCCTCTGGAGCCACAAAACGTTTCATATAACATTTCTTACACATGTTGTAGCCCTCCCTGAGACCTAGTAACAGTCTCTGATACTCTGGTGGAGTTCTTTCTCCTCTAAGCCTTTCTAAATTGTAATTAATAACCATGACTGAGTAAGCAGCTATGAAAGTCACAGGAAAATGTATTATTCATTGATCCTCCATCCAGACTGTGTAGGTTTAGATTAATCAGATTTGACTGGTGATAACCTGGCAACAACAACAAACAACCCACCAACTGTGATGGATGAAATGTGAAATTCGTGTCATTATCTTTGAACAAGTGAGCAATGCCAACCTGCAAACCAGTCAGAGAAGCAAGAAACCTCTTGTGTGTTTATGTAAGTCATTACTCAGAGCACAAGCCAAAGTAAGTTAGGTATATTTAACATCTGATTAACAGTATGGACGTGTGTGTCTTTATATGTATGAGTGTGTGTTTGTTTTAGAAGCAGATTAAATGCCACAATGTGCTGCTCAGATACAGGTAGCCTTCAAACAAATGCAAAGCTCTGCACCTCTCTGAGTAACACACAGCATAAAGCAGAGACTGTGCTATTAAGTGACAGAGAAAGAGGAAACAGAGAGCTTGCACTCTCTCACCTCTTTTTTTAAAAGCGTAATAATGTCTCGAGAGCAGAGAAACTTTTTCCATTTAACCTCTGGTGAAATAATCACAGGCTGTCCAAAATATGCTCCGCTGTGGCTGAATAGTTACTATTCAGCTCGCCGGGTCGCCCTTCTCGCGGAGTAACATCAGTGACACTGACACCGTAGTGGCCGCTGAGTGGTGTTTTCCCTCTAATGCTGGCACCTCTGCGACCTAAACGCTAATGGAGACCCTCACAATAACTACAGCCCTGACAGCAGGCCAGGTTTTTAACGCCCTCTCATTCTAATGAACTCTCTAAAAGCATCTCAGCACCGGCTGATCTCTGCAGAGAAATAAAAGAGAGGGGGAGATGCCCAGTAGTGTCAAGCAGCTTTGATTATACAGTTTAGACCAAGAAGGAATCCACCCTAAATCTGACACACCTTGTAATTTTCTCTCACTGGTAAAAAAATGTGTAAATTTTCAACATCAGCGTGTACCAACTTCTCGCACAGCGCTGTGTAAAGTCAGCAGTAGTCCCAATGAGGGGCGAACAAAAAGAATCTTGTGGAATAAAGAAGTTACATCTCTTGTCATAGCTGCTATAAAAGGCAAAAACCGTCAGAGCAAATTCACACAGGGACCAAAGTACAAGTTTCTATCTGGTAGCAAAACCTGTTTTAAATATCTTGGTCTGTTTCCTTTGTTGGCGACTTCACTGCTGCCGTCTTTACCTACGCTTCTGCTTTCTGCGTAAACACAGCCTCCTCTAGTTTTTATGAATGGGAACACGTATGAATGAGACTGTGTGAGACACGTTAGCAACATAAACATGTATTTCGTATGATCAGTGAGAATGTTGCCGCGGAGCTGCATGTGTGGCCAACAGTTAAGGTGAACAGTGGAAAGGCTCATCTCCTCCCGGCCCCCATCCACAGATTGAATAACATCAATCACGTCTATTTAATTTAGGGGGATTTGTGGCATCTTACAGAAAAGGGTTATCTCCTCTCCAAGGCATTAAATGCATTTATGGCACTCTGTTTTAATAAAAGTGATAGCAGAGTTATTCTGGGTCAGGGATTCAGTGCAGCAATTGACAACCGCGGCATCTGGCCAAACACCAACAGGAAGGGTGTTTGATTGGATGAAAGCTTCCAGGTGAAAGTGGGCCAGCAGACTGGTGAGCTTACAGCAATGAGAGAGATGGACTGTGGCGTTGCACGGTGTGAGAGAAAGAGTCCCTATTTGTTTCCCATGTGGAGCTGAGGCACAAAAACAGGATTAGACTTACGTCAATGTAGTTAGCGTTAATGTAGTCCGAGTTGGGGTCTCCCAGGAGGGGGTGGAGCTTGACTCTGTGGCGGTCATCTGAGGCAGATAGGAATAAAAGAGCAGAGGAATGTTAAACACAGAGTGAAAACAGTATTTTCTGTTTTCATGCAGCAGAAAATGATTTCTGATGACTCACATCCCAAAAGGGTGTCGTTCCTCCCTTTGGTTTTGTCCTTCTTCTTTGTGCAGTCCCAGCCATCAAAGAAACTCTGCAGAGAAACAGAAACACTTGTTAGAATGTGAAGGAACCAGGCCTCTCTTTATCAAACCATTCAAATATCTGTTTTATATGTGGGAACAAAAACTGTTTTTATGGTTAGCATAACAAAAGCGAGTGAGCACATCTCTAAAGAGTCAGGAGAGAGGTTTGGTGGTTTATGCATCTGATATCAGAGTCAGTACCAAACCAAGAGGATCGTGTAGTCCTTGTCTGATCCCAGAGCCCTTATGAGTCGCATCATTAGAGCCCCCTGCATCACAGCTTATAGTCAATACCCAGGGGCTATATGTGTACTGGGTTAAAATGTTTGTGTTTACCATCAATGAGACGGATCATGAGAATCTTGAGATACATAAATCAATCAGAATAAAACACAAGCTGCTCATTGTAATGGTAGTCACATCAGTCATTTTGACCTAACATCGATTATCCGTAGTTTAGCAGCTTAGAGTTGGTACTTCAGGTGTGTCAAACTGTGGCTTTCACAACATGCAACATGAGTTAAGAGGGCTGTGTTATTTTTTTGTTTTTAATCATTTTCTAAAACCACAAACATAAGAGAAAATATGTGAGGAATGCATTATAAGAGTGTTTTAGACTGCTGTAACCTATAGCAATAGATAGCATGTAGGCTAGCTAGCTAACTACCTACAGGAGTGTAACTTGGTCTCAGTTGCTATCAGAATATAGGCTAACATAGGCAGCCCTGTCCTGGTCTTCATTGGAAGAAGTTTGCCCTTTGGTTCACTAAGCTAACACTGGCCAAGATAGTATTATGTTTTCAAAAAGTAATGGTTAACTGTTTGTTTTTTAAGCCTCTTCTCTTAGAGTGAAAACACTTTGAAAACATACACAGCGTGTCAGCTGGAAGTCAGCTGGCCAACTCCTAGAGCTAATGTTAGCTTAACTAGCCAAGCTAACCAGAGCTGAACAAATCTTCCAACAGCAGTTGTTATTTCAGAGGGCAAAATCAAAGGCTAGAAATAAGAAGCATGATGTTGACTAATTATACCCACATCAAGGACCCAATGTTTTAAAAATTACCACACTCTCTAATAGAAACACTGCCATGTTATCACTTTAAATGATGTGTGCTTTAAGAACAAAAATACACAACTAAACAAATGGTAGCCTCTTAAATGATTTTTGGTTTAGATGAAATACTCATAACAGTAGGCTTAGCATCAACAGATGGTAAGTGTTGTGTAACTAAGTGAATGTTTTCACTATACTTATCACTGTATGTTGCCTGCCTATATGCCTGGTAATTAGAGGGAAGGCAACAGTCTACCACCTGCTTGGTGGATGTCTGCTCAGCCGTATTATAACACATCACACTCAGTAAAACATCTCCTCATTCCCTATCATACACCTGTCTGCATGAATGCACTTGCTAACTCTTTCATATGCGTCATAAGCTACTTTAAGGCGTCCACTGTAGGGCCAAATTAAGCCTGCAAACAGCCCCTTCACATTAACACACACAGACAGACACACATCCATAACAGTCTACCCCCTGTAGTTTCCAGCCACTAGGAGAATTTGGTGAAACTCTGCCCAAGTCTGCATGCTGAGCAGGGGATTACAACGCAGTTCTCCCCACAGAGAGCCAAGAACCAGCCAAATCCTGCCTGGGATTACACCCTCCTCCTCATTTTTCCCTCCTCTTTCTATGCACCCTCTCTCTCTGGATCTGACTCTCTCTGAATCCATCGTTCCCTTTACCTCCTTCCAACTCTCTTCATTACTTCCCTCCCTGACCACCTCTTCCTTCTGCCTTACATTTTTGACACTAGACCTCTGCTGTCTTTGTTTCTCCGCTCCCTGGACTCCTCCGCACAAACCATCTTGAGAGCAGACAAGCAGGGAGAGAAAAAACACACAGTGAGACAGTGGCAGGATATCGAAGAGGAGGGGAGCGAAACAACCCAGACTTGTGGAAGATCGATTGGAAACCCTCGTTGGCAGGGATCAGAAGAGGATCGTATAAAATGAGTAAAATGTGATGAAGGAAATAATGTCACAGTCAAGTCCTGAACTATTGACGCCACTACACTTATTAAAGTGTTTCAATTTTATCCTGTGCTACCGACATTCAACTAGGTTTCATTATGTGAGTTGCTTCCCCTGAATAACAAGGACAGGATCACTCATTCAGTGTTACATAATCTCGCTTTGACCTGTCATTTTTTCACTCGCATAATTTTTAAAATGCCAAAAAATAATGAGATTTATAATCCCAGCGCATTCAGACTAAATCCAATCAGAGATTTCCATTTCATGATATAATAACTAAAGCAAAATTGAGTAGAATAATCTGGTTAAAAATACCGAAAACAAGCGTGATTAATGCAATCAAAAAGGTGGCATGAGGTAAGTAATAAGTCATTCACTGCTGACTCCATCATCCCGGATAACCTCAGCCTCAAGGTGCGGAGTTGTACAATAAGTTTCTTCTAACGCTCTGTTGTTGTGTCTCTGCAGTGGGACTATGACAGCAGTGACAGCACCTGCCACACATACAAGCCCCCTTTACAACGCACTGTAAATTCTTGATCACTTTCACAGAACATAGGTAGTCTTCAGGGAAATAAAAACCTATACCTGCGAGGGGGAGTGTAATATGATACTGCTCATCATTTTCCTTTATAATGGAGAGAGACACTTCATCAAAACACATACTCCGGCACAGAGAGGGGGGAAAAAATAACAAAGAGGTGTGTATTGATTTTTTTCAGTTGAGTGTGTTTTGCCCGTGAGGGACAGTTTAATGAGTCTACAAGCAGAGATCCAGAGGGGGAAACTGTGAACCAGAGACAAAAAGATGTTTTCTCTTTTTCATGAATGCCATAGGCCGTGGGTGACCGCGATGGACCCCTCCCTGGGGTGTGATCTCAAGTCTCAGCCACAAAAGCTACACTATGAGGAGGATTCAGAGATCCGGGCCCTTTATTGTGTGACCTGAAAAATACCACTAGAGATACCTGCCAATGCAAGAGCAGCAAGAAGCTGATACGTATTGTTCTGCAAAACAAAACAGCTCTGTACTTTGGGTTCAGTTCAGGACTAAAGCCCTGCAGTGAATTGGTGCAAACAAAGAAACTGACTGAGCAGTGATTGTCCAGTCCAAGCTCAACAACAAACAATAGTTGTGGTGCAAGTAGATTCGGAACAATTTCCAGAAAGTTCCCGGAAAACGACCTGGCTAACATCAATCATATGTCTGATTAAGTTGTAATGTCCTTCACGACGGATGCAGAGCCACAGACTAGGGGACTAGGCGATTATCGGCGCCGATATTTGGCATTTTGACGAATATCGGCATTTTTTTTTTTTTTTTAATCCGACGGCCGATAAGAGTTCATTTCTTTGCAAATTTTATTTAACTTTGTTTTATTTACTTTATAAAACTTCAGGAAGTTATTTATTTATTTATTTAAATTTCCAGTTAACTTTATAAGAGATGCTGCTGACCCTGGGAACTCCCTGCGCTTTTTGTTTGTTTGTTTAATAAACATATGCTTAAAGGCATTTAAACAAAGTTAAGTGTTGGAGTTTGTATTATTCAAAGTTTTGACGCCAATATTTTCACTTTTACTGCAAATTAATATCGGCTCCAAATATCGGTTATCGGCCTCCTTGACTACTAATAATGGGTATCGGTATCGGCCCTGAAAAAAACACATCGGTCTATCTCTACCACAGACCTCATTGAATGACAAGACATCTGTTCTGGACATCAGCCGGATCATTGTGGAGAATCATCCGAGCTCTGCTATGTGGGGATCCAAACTCCTCATCTCACATCTTGGGGGAAAAACAAGCATTCCCCAAGGTTAAGAGAATCCTATGCCTCGCAGTCTAATGGTTACCTTTGGGATTACAGAGCATTTACGTTGTTCCATATGCTGTACAGGGTGGTAAAAACTACCATTGTGATGGGGAAGAGGTTATTTGGAGGTAATAGTGCATGGGAGCCAAGAGCTCTCCTTCCTATCCTTTCATTCTTTTCCCTTCCCACTCAACCTGCGAGACTCCCCTTTCCCTCTCTTCGCTCTACCCTACAATCTGTCGGCAGTGGACGGGGGACTCGCAAAGCTAGAGAACCTCCAGAGACGTTTAACCTCATCAGGCCTGCCGTCATGACAGAGGTCTTCTTTGGACCCAAATGAGGATGATTTATTCATACGAGTAGCAACAGAGTGATCCAGATGCCTTTTTAACCCCGTTAATTAATTTCAGTGGGTGGTGAGAAGGGCGCACGAATAATGTCAGAGGAGGATTGATGGCCTCCCACGCCACTCTCTAAGAACTGCTCCGGCTAACATGGCCTTTCTAAGCTAGCAGTTATCTATAACATGGAGTAATTAGACATGGCTCTCCTTACTACTGACTCACAGCCATTAAAGGTAACAGAACTACTCAATTGTTAGGTACTTCATCAATCGTATCTGGAAGGGATAAGCCTCAAAATGGGAATTGCCAACCCCTACCCTTTTGTTTTGTCTTGATGTGTGTCTCACAAAAAAGACCCATCCTTTCTAGAATCCAATGCAAACCCAGAAAAAGCTGGACTATCTATGTGTTGAGATACTTTTTTTGTGCCTTGGTCAAACACTCAACAGCAGTTTCACAAGATACATTCGAAGTTGTCTTCAGAATCCACCAGGAGGATTAGCAATTCTCAGTGACATGTCAGTTATCTGGGATAGGCTTTAATGTGATCCACTTTTCTGCCTCCAGGACGACAGACTCTGCACTGCTTTCTTGTAAGTGAGATATCAGTCTGTTCCAGCAGCAACACGTCTCACGAGTGTACCTGCCTCTGCAGAGTATAAAACGACAAACGCCTCAAGAAACTTTGAGCTCTTCCTGAAGCTCTGAGGGTTTGTCTTTAAGATTTAGATGTTCGTCAAAATAGTCCTTCTGCCCCCACAACAAATTAATTTGAACACTCCTGATGAGGAAAGCCCTGGGCGCTGACCTTCCTTCCTCCCTTGAGCACCAAGTAGCGCTGCTTTATCAATAACAATGATTCTTACACCTTTAAGTACTAAAACAGGAGCCTTTCTAACTTTGTCTTGGTTGTGTTTGGAGTGCCCAGGTTAACCAGGCATGGATGTACATCAGTGCAGCCATTGTACCGGACCTTACGGTGAAGAGGGAGCTAACCCACAAAGCACAGCTTTATCTTTTTGTCTTTGCTACAACCTTTCCTACGGCAACAAGCTCTGAGGAGAAGATGAAAGAATGAGATCAAGGATACAGAAAGGTTGAATATAAGCTTTTTTCCCACATATGGTGGCTAGCGTCAGCAGGGCAAGGAGCTCAACAAACTTGAGGGAACTTGGTGTTGTGCTGCTGCTCTTTCAAACTAAAAGGAAAGCTCTTGGTTACTGGTAAAGAAGGCCTCAGGTGACAGGTTTACAGGTATACTGGTACACTGGACTGAGAAGAGTCCCAGAACAGGATAGATCAAGGACATTGTAGAGAAGTCAAACCCTCCAGCTCCTGTTGAAACATCTAGCAAAACCTCTGACTGTTACTTTAACCTGGTTGGGCCGAACTGCAACTGTTTGATGGATAGATAAATGGATGGATGGATGGACTGTCGACTTTTTGTTCTAGATAACTTAGCTACTGTACAAGTTACAATAAATCACCTATTATTCATATACAAACCCAGCTCTTAGGCTGATGTAAAACTGTTTAATGAAGGATGGATGGATGGATGGAAAGAAAAATGGATCGATTGATGGATGGATGGATGGATGGATGGATGATGGAATGGAGAATGGATAAATGGATGGATGGAAAGAAAAATGGATCAATAGATGGATGAATGATAGATGAATGGATGGATGGACAAATGGATGGATGGATAGATTGGTGGATGGATAAGACAACTACTGTATACGTAACAATAAAGTGCCTATTATTCATATACAAACCCAGCAGTTGGGCTGATAAGAAAACAAGATAAATGGACCTAGACAGATCTAGATAGACTACTCGAACTAGATAGATGGATGGATAGATAAATGAATGGATGGATTGATTGGTGAATGGACTAGATAAGTTAGCTACTGTCTACGTAACAATAAAGCCTCTTTTATTCATATACAAATCCAGCAGTTTCAGTGAAGACGGTGACCTTGTGCATCATTGAGGAAAGCAGGGAGAGCTGCTTTATTCACAAATACTACACAGAACACTCTAGAATAGAGACTTCACAGGAAGTGTGAGAAACAATGCAGGAATCATTCCTCTTCCCATGAGAACTGAGGTGCTTTAACATCACTGGCAACCTCACTTCAGAAACAAATAAGGCTTTTGATAGGTTACATAAACACGGAGGTAACTAGACCCGCTTCTCAATTGCGGCATCAAAATGAAAAAGAAGGTGAAAGAGCCTCCAACTGTGACATTGGATTATGTATATCACTGCAGTTTGAGTGTTCTCGCCTCTAGTTGTCCCACTCACAGCACTTTAACAACAAACGGACCAATTATAATCATGCTGTTGAGTTTACAGTGACGGTTGATCACAGTGTGAATGCATACATTTTAAATAACACTGTGCTATAGAACAGCTCTGATATCTCTTTTATAATAGTCGATAGCACTTGACACTAGTGCATGCTCATTTCATGCTGTCAGAGTAAAGTGTGATAGCTGTCTGTGTTGTCAGAGAGTAAGTGAGGAGTTTAATAGTGCCATCTCACCTCATACTCCTGTTTAAAGCCGTAGCCCTCGGCTGTCTTCATCTGGTTGATGTGCTGGAGAAGGTCAGCCACTCTGACGGCGGGGTGAAGCTGCCCTGTGTGGTAGGGCGAGCCTTTACGTCCACACTGGTGCCTCGGGGAGCCTCCCAGCAGGCTGCTGGCCTCATTCACTGAACTCCGAGCGTCACCTGCACCACACACACACACATTTGTAATTTCAGAGCGACTCAAGCAGAAACTTTAAAGAGGGGGTATTATGCTGTTTCCCATTTTAAGACATATAATGTTACAATGTTGGATGTCCAGACTAAACGTGGGTGAAGTTTCAAATCTGTAGGTAAAAGTATGTTGGAGTAATCCCCAGGCTTCTCATCCAGTCTGCAGGCTGCTGTGAACGCCAGGTTTCATACAGTTTTTTCTACATGCTGTACTTTGTGACATCACAAAGTGCAGCCTCAGCAGGCTTCAGAGAGCTGGCCAATCAGAAGAAAGTTGGGGCGGGGTTTCTTAAAGGGACAGAGCTGGCCGTATGAGGGCCTGCACAGAGCACCAGTGTGAGAAGTTTTTTTAACAGTAAATTATGCTAAGCTACTCCACAGATATCACAGAGTGAAATACGAAGCTTGAAATTAGCATAACACCCCCCCTTTAATGAAGAAGGTGGCTTATGATATAAAACATTTAATGAGTTCACTCAGACTTCAGGGACCACACTCACTGGTTTTACTTTTAAAACATCTAAACCCCATGCGATGTCACTCTGCCTGCTGATACTGACACATACCGCTGGTATATGTTACAGCCGTGTCACTTTGATAAGGTTTGTCTGGGCAGATGTATCTTCATAACACATCTAACATAGATGTGACAGCAGCCCTGTCTCGACTGACGAGTGAAGCAGACCAAGATCAGAACCAACTTTAGAGTAAACACATCTGTCTCTCCCTCTCAGTGACACTGACAATACAAGAAGGGAGATCAAGATGAAATGTGGTGACAAATCATTTCTTTTGATTCATTCAAATATGTTACTTCACTTGTTCAAAGTGTGCGACTCTTCCTTTTTTGACAAGTCACAGCGCAGACTATTTTCCACACATGACGATAACTATCTCTCAGAATGATTCAGATATTTATGGAGTGAATGAGCGACGGACAACAAGATCATAAAGTGAGCGGTGATGTATGCCAGGTTTGAAATTGCCTTGTGTGGCTGTGGTAGGCTGGTGGGTTTGTGTTCACTCTACTGTACGTGTGAGCCTGAGTGCATTTGTCTTACTGCGTGTGCCGCAGGTGTGTGCATCCATGAAGGAAAGAGCCATTCTTTCATCCTCCTGTAGGGTGCTCTGATCTGTGAAACTGCGCTCCATGGAGCCCAAATGGCTCTTCTCCTGCCGGTAGGTAATGGGCGTCTTATTCATGTTCACTTGTTTCCTATTGGGGGATAAAGAAAGACGAGGAGGAGGGGAGTATTGGGATACAGGAGGGATTGTAATGGAGAGAAGAAGAAAAAGATAATGCTATTTTTAGCGAGGATTATGGAGGTAAATATTGAAAGATATAAGAGTAGAAATAGTGTGAAAGAAGATCGACTGCTTTATTGTTTGCATTCCAATACGTATGATTGACAGCCAGAGCACAAGCATGTTTATGATGAATCACAGAACGATGGAAGTCACTTACGGATAGTAAGAGTAGTAGTCCCTTCTGGCAAGAGTGCAGGAGAAGAAAAAAAACCAAAGGAAGAAGAGATGTGAGATGAAAGCAATGTCAGCTGAGAGCAGAATGCATTGATTACAGTGAAAATGAGAAGCGTCCTCCTGCGTGAGCGCGGCGGCTGTGCAGGCGGGCCATATGACACATGCAACATACCAAGCAGGTGCTGACAGACCGAACCAAAGAGAGGCAGAAAAATGTCTGTCTGTCGGATGTGTCTCAAGGACTGGGCCGCAAGGTTTCCTGTCGCAGCAAATTTAGCAATCAATTCTGCCGGAGCGATCTTCATGGTGGCTCGGCAGTGGAACCCCGGCTAATGTGCAGAGAGGGCGGAGACTCTTAAAATCAACATGATTCAATATTAGCCTGGACGCTGTGTCGGCCATTTAATAATGATTGCTGGAGCTCTGGGTAAGTTCCCATTTGGCGTGGCAGGTTCTTTAGATTAGAATAAATCTTATCTAAGAACGGCAGGTTAAGCCTGATGTGAGACTTTAACTCAGTGCTGCTGAATAAAAGCAGAGCCAGAGGTGTGGATGATCTCTGGTAGACCTGTGGGATCATTGGCTAATAATCTCTAAAAGCACACCTTTTCTCTCCCAATTAGCATCTCATTTAAGGGTCAGGCCTCTGCTCAGTGTGCGTAATTAAGTGGTTAATTGAATTCCATCCGCCTCTAATTAAATACTTCACACTCAGATAGGCTCCGCAGATGAGACTTGTTTGGTCCCTCTGGTGCTTCACGAGGGAATGAAAACAGTGCGGCTCAGGCTGCCGGTCCAGCGTCTCCCCTAAACAAGCCTGACCTTTCACGAAAGTTCAGCGAGCATAAGAACGTTCGGAAGAAAACATAAAGAGAAAAAACAATGCGGGAGAAGCGGTGTGTTTGTGCATAATGAGGCATGATTCACGCTCATCGGTTATCAGCAGAAGTTTACCCTTTCTTAATGATGATGATGACGGCTCCCAGCAGGAGGATGAGGACGATCAGGCCTCCGGCACACACCCCGAGAATCAGGCCCATCTCCTCCGAGTGTTGGGACACCTCCAGGGCTTTGCGGTGATCTTTGCAGGCCGCTGAAGCAGAAAGTCAAATACACATTAAACAGGCACAATGCAAACACGGAACATAAAGGAGCTAGGTGCAGAGGAAATGAGGGGAGTTTAAAGCAAAGAGCGTAAAAATAAATTAAAGCTTACAGCTTTGGAAATCTTATCTTTCATGCACATCCATTCTCACAACACAATGCAGGCTTTCACACTGCATATCCACACTTCTGAATTATAACTTCTTATTACTGCCAACACGACATTTCAATGCTATTTCCAAAGACACGGGGATAAGTGATGCCTGAAGCGACGCAGGCAGCGATTATCCGTGTTGTCCGACACAGCATAACTGCAGCGCTCAGAGATCTGCTTTGACAAACTTAATGATTGGCTGGCATGTAGAATAAGAGTTTGGTTGTCTGAAAGGCTTTCAGCAGCTTATTTGGACTGCTGAAGACATATAAGGATGTCTACAAAGAAGGGATGGAGAACACGAACAAACGCATGGCTATAAATTGATGTAGAAGAAGAAACTAAAGTTTGTAATAAGCCAGCTTAAGGACGGAAACTAATTTGCTAAACCCGATTAGTCATGTCCAAAAAGGCTTGTTCTTCAATCTACTGCTAATCTTGAAGTTGGGAATGACATTGCAGGAATAATCTGACACCTTCTGATGTTTTAATTTTACATTTCTGTGCTTAGAAACATGTTCTATTCAACAGTGAATAACACTGCATATTCCTCAGTCACAAGTCGTCCACACAGCCCCGCAGTATAATCTCAAGGTGCCCCGGTGTCTGTGAGCTGCTGGAGAGGTCGTTATCATAATAGCAGGTTTTCATTTCTCTGGCATAAAGCTTCATACTTATGTAAATGCTCCTGAGCATCGGGCCTGTCTTTGTCTTCTTGCAGGAGCCCACTGATCCACTTTTTCTTGTGTGTGTGTGTGTGTGTGTGTGTGTCAGCCTGTCCTCCAGGCCCTGACAGCCCCGAAACTAGCCCTTCTGAGCCTGCTTGGAAAAAGCACAAGCTATCTGCGGAGAGGCAGAAAGTCAGAGCGGGCCCGAGGACAGCGCTCTATCTTACAGCCTGCTGGGGAAGAATCAGATCTGGGGCAGGGAAGATGAAAACAGAGCCATGTTTCAGCCCGACTATCTGTAGCCGTGAGCACTTTGTGTTGGCGCTTCAGAACCCTCATCCCAAATGAAGATGAAAGTGCGACAAAATTATTTAATCATCGGGCAGGATTTATTTAATCAATGATGTTTGGCAGATCTGAATGGAGGAAATGAGTCACTGGCTTGATATTAGAAAGGAACTTTTCCTCCTTTTAAATTTCTCCCTCTACATAACGTGTTGTTCCAAAAGTGTGACATTTCTGTGTGGGCTGTTCAGAGTAGAAGCACTACTTCTGATACACTCATACTTTACTTTGCAGCAGTGGTGGGAGGGGGTTTAGTCAGGCGGAATCAAACGCTCCTCTTTGTGCTTTTTTATTCACAAACTCGCTAAGAAGACGCCTTTGTGTCTGCGAAATGCTTTAACTGCAAACATCAGAGATCCCATCCCCGTCTCAAGGTGCTCCATTCAGAAACACAGCCTCAGCCACTCGCTGTTTATTTCATGCTGCGACTTCATTTCAAACCGCATGAACACATGAATTACGGGGCGACTTTATATTGGCTGAAGATGTAGATGAGGAGGGGAGAAATCAATTTCACTTTTCTGACATTCTGGACAGATGCGGACGGTTTTTTCGCCGCATTTAGCCGAGAATTTTCTATTAAACCAAACACGAGCATGAAATAGATTTCCACATGAATCCGTGCACCTGCCAGCTGCCCGCTGCTGGAAATTGGCACTTAGAGGAGAAATGGAAGTCTATTGTTGTGTTGAGCCTGCCAGAGGATCCTTAATTAAACTGTCACCTGGAAGTTGAAATGTAATCTCCAGCTTTGTTATCCAAGCCAGAATCATTTGCCTCCACTTTGCTTGCGATGGGCTGCTTGATAATAACGGCTTAGGAGCCGATGATGCAGAGACTATGTTAATGGTAGAGGGATCACAGGGATTCGAACGGGGACGGGAAAAAACCTCTGACCTGTCGCACCTTGAAATTGGAGATTTTTTTCCGCATCAGTTTGCCTGTAAGGTTTTTTTCCGGTTACATCATCCCGTATGAGGATGATGTAATGCTGCGAATAAAATAAACATTACTTTCTCTCACCGTCGATTCTTCTCTCTCGTCTTATTTTAAGGTTCATATTTTGCCGTTCGCCTTATCTCAATTATCCGTTTTGACTTTTAGAGCTCCGTTGTGAATTCCTTTCCTCCCTTTCCTGCTCAGTGTGAAAGAAAAGCGGCGAGCGCAGTGGAACGCTTTGCTGTGAGAAAGCATAATTAATCAATGCCCATGCAGGTGTCTGTGTGGGGCAGATGGAGCGAGACACTCAGCTGAAAAGGCTGGCCTTGCCTTTCAGTGTTATGCTTGAGGAGCGCCTCAACTCTTTCGTGTTTCGTTCACAAAAAGAGGCCTTCACTTAAAAAAAAAACACGCCAAGACGATTTTACTACTTGCGAGGATTTGCTTACTGTGATGATAACTAGGAATACATGACTTTTATTCACCATGATCCTACTCTCGGGCTCTCCTGCCATAAGGACTTACAGTCCATTTCCATGCCCTTTTCATGTGCCTTTGAATCCAAGAGCAGCAGAGTGGGGAGGGGCAGCGGGGGGCTTTCTCATTCTGATAGGCCAAGGTAGCTCCATCTGCAAGTTTTGATCTGGAGGACCCTTCTGGACCGCGCTGAGGTCAAAGCCCTCAGATGTAGCCATCTATTTGGCTGCTGATGAGAACAAAGAGACTGCCTTTGATATACTGTGTCCCAGCGTCTGCCCCCAAACAAACAGGATGAAAGCCTGACCTCTAATCCCTCCCTGCTTGTTGCCCTTTTCTCAGAGGCCCACTGCTAAACAACCGGCGCCGTCAGAGGAAATTTGTCCAGATCCCCACCTTTGTGCTTTAGAGAGAGGCGGAAATCGCTGCAGTATCGACCAAACTAAACAATACTGTTCCGATCACACTCTTAATTTGCTGTCTCGCCACGAGAAAGCACACACACACACCGAGAAGTGAAGCGGGGAAATCAGTCAAGGTCGCACAAATATTCATGTTGAGTTTACCTTTGCGAGCGATGCGGATGCAGTTTATTCTGGATTCCTGAAAGAGAAAGAAAACAGACATCAGAGGGGAGGGAGCTGCTTTGCATTCAGCATGAAAGAGACGCGATGAAAGAAAAGAGGATGATGTGAAACACCGAGATGAGATAAACACATACATCACGTAGAAATATGACCACAGCGGATAAAAATACCCTCGGAAGGAACGACACACACCGAGGTAACCACATCTTGAACCTGAGTGCTGCTTCTCCTTCTTACTTTTTACCGTCTGATTACATATTCAGATGTACTAAACATGAGTGGGCCGCACCACTCGTCTCTAAAATAGCATCATCTACTTTGTGATGGAGCCACAGTTAAACTGCAGGGAAGTGATTCAGACTAAAAGGACAAATTGCCACTAAGTTAAGAGTCCTATTGACGACGCAGTATCAGCACGCCGAAAGCTGCGGTGAAGTGTTGGAGGAGAAGGTTAGAGCTTCTTGCTGAAGGAGAAAAGAGTCGAAAGAGAGCGTGCATAATTAAGAGGAGGGTTTCAGACCAGTGCACCGCTATGAAAAGGAATTAATTTTATTCAAATTTCAGCTGATGACATCTCGGTGTTATGAAAAGGACCTTTGTCAAACAGGACTAATGAGATCCAGGACTGTAATCCAATTCCATCCTGCCACCTCTTGGAGGAGATGCATTATCAAATTAAGATTTACAGATGCTAATTCAGGCATTATGGGACAATTATGCTAATGTGCCCGTTCGGAAATGAGCAAAAAGTGCTTTCCTCAAACTCCAGTTAAATTGGTTTTGCTAAAATTGAAAATCCATTTCAGGCTGACAGACACTTTAACAAGCTCTTAACCCAATAGTTTGATGTGAAAACACAGAGGCAGACTGCAGACAAACATGTTGTCTGTCAGACAGACTGTCATTTCATTTCCATAAACAAACCGCTCTGATTCACAGACTGACAGGACGGATGTTTACCTTCTGCAAAAGGTATCAAATCCTTCAGCCGAGTTTAAGTCCCACTTTCGTTTAGCACGCTCTCAAAGCAGCTTCAATTATGGATGCACGTTTTCGTTTTCAGAACAGCAGGGCATATTTTAAGATGGAAATTCATTAGAGGAACATTTGCAGTTAGGGTTTCAGCATGTATGTATATCATAGTCAGCAGGGCTGCACGATCCTGGAAAAAAGTGACCCTGCAAAAACTTTTTGTTCTGCGATATCTATTGTGGTTTTAAAAAATACAAGAAATTATACCAGATAAAGTGTGTTTTTATCAATTTATGATCATACTTTTCATTATTTGGGACTTTTGAGTCTATATTCCTCTAACAAAACAAAACCCCTCCTACTTTTACCACTGTTGGTTCCGCAACTCTGACACCCCCATGAAAAAGTAGAGAGAGTACAAGTGAAGCGACACCTTTCCTATGAAAGAATACAAGCAGACTTGTGGGCTGCAGTTGTGTTACTTATACGGTATGTCATCTACCATTTCTAACGGTGTTCAAACGTATGACGAGCCCTGTGACGGTAACTTCTGGAAGCAAAAGCTCACCATGACCCACTTCCTGTCGGCACACACAACCTCACGGTGTTTGTTCGCTGCAGGTGTAGCCTCTAAAAGTAAACACTCCGCGGCACGTCCACTCTGTGAACGGTCCTTTTATGTACAGCTGTAACCAGCACCGGGACAAGGTACCGCTGATAATGGGAACACACTCAGTTATAAGCCACCTCGAGTAACGGAGTGTCGGCCTCGATCATCCTGCAGCAGCAGCGTCGCATGCTTGTTAACAGGCAGGTGACACACAGACTCTGCAGCTCAGTTCACTCTGTGCTCTGATGTGGTATCAGACGGACTTCTCTTAGATTAGTGATGGAAAACGAGGAAATGCCGAGTTTTTTATTTTGCACCGAGCAACAAAAAAGTAGCAGGTTGACGTGTTTCACTTAATTTGCCTCACTGTTGCACGTCCTGCGATGTGACTATTGCACATGCGCACATCGCAATCGCAGCCCTAATAGTCCCCAGCGTGTTTTAGCATTCTGGTTTGCATTTGATAATAAGCAGTAAACACAGGATACAGCTGGGGCTGATGGGAACATCATCCTTTTTAGAGGTACTTGCTCATAAACCAAAGTCCTGGGAACATGCACTCAAACCACAAATGTTAACCTTGTTGTTGCACTAGAGGAACTGTATTAATGTCAGTGTTGTGACCAAGAAAGTCTAAAGTCATTTGGTCCAAGTCTAAAGCACGTCTCGAGTCATTTTTTCTTGGGCAAGTCAAGTCAAGTCCCAAGTCAAGTCTTTTTTTCCACCCAAGATGCAGCACTCTTACCTGTAGTATCCGGTCTTTATAAAGAGAAAAGACAAGGTATTAGTAGTCCGTCTAATAATGATATTATTGGCCAATTGATATAACGAGTTCAAAAAGTAAGACAATGAATTGTATCTGTATTATCTTGGCTCAGACGCAGCCATGATGATGGTCTGGTCTGAGACCGTATTTAGTAGTAATGAGTACGACTGATGAGGCTTCTCCTTGGGGGAAAATCATCAGGCAGCTGGGAGCTTGATGTTGCGTGTTGCCATAGCGAGGAGTTTGACTGACAGCCAGTCATCCAATCATGACAATCACATACCGGGGAGCTTTTTGAGTCGTCCAATCATGACTCCCAGTTTGCGCTGCGTACATACCTGATAGTTAGACAGAAACTTGACAACATTGAATGTTATCATTTCATATTTAACATTCAAACTTATGAACACACATCATCAGAGTCATCATGCCTCAAATCGAGTCTCAAGTCATTAACTTGCAAGTCCAAGTCGAGTCTCAAGTCATTTATTTTTCATCAAAACAGTGACTCGAGTCGACTCACGTCCAAGTAACCAAGTCTCAAGTTCACATCTCTGATTAATATCACCAGTGAAAGTATGATTCGTCCTCTGGGCAGCTGGGTTACAAAAAACCCTGCTGCCCAGAGGACCAATCATACAGTTCACAAGTTAGTAGTTTTTAAGATGCTTCAGACACTTTAGAGGTGGGTGAAAAGCACGATGTCTCGCCGAAGCATTGCTTTTTGTATGAGCTACTCTGATCTTAGCAGCTTATTATTTATTGGTTTCAATCGATGATCAATATTCACATTGTTTAAAGTTGCATCCCTGCCTTGCTCCTTCTATGTGTGCCTGGAAACGCTGACTTGTGACTTTGCGCCGACTCAATTACAGGAAATATTTTCCATCAAAAAAAGGCTGATTCATCTGAAGCAGCCTCCTCTTACTGAACGCTCAATCACGACAAGCTTTGGTAAATTAAAACAGAGTACTTTTACATCCATTTACTGCAGATAACATCTTGTGATGTATAGAATTCCATTCTGTAACACGCACGTCTCGTTCATTGTGTGCAGCCTCAGCAGAAGAGTTAATTGGCGAGCTCACCATCGCGGGACTCGCATCACACGTCTGGCTGTGCTGCGGCGGTCACGCCAGAGGGGCTGCCGCTTCCTGGAAGATCTACATACAAAACACAAACGCCAACATGCAACACCGGGGCAGCGCGGCACACACTCGAGGTTCGAAAGTGTTTGTGTGTGCGTGTGTGTGAAGCTGGGGATAAAGTGTGGATGTTATAGATGATTATGCGATGGCCTCAGAGCTACAGAGTATCCACAGTCTTTCAAGTACCTCTTTAGATGAATCAATCACAACAATTAGAGAGGCCTGACAGCCACTCTGCGGGTAATTAGCATGGGTAAATGCCAAATATTATGGGTGTCTTATACTGTGCAAACTAGTCCCATGGCGGCCACTGTTGTAGAGGACTGGGTGCAGTGTTTCCCCTCTACAAAGACATTCAACACAAACAGACCACACACAAACCCGGATTTAACACACTAAACTATTAAATGATAAAAAAAGCAAGGGGACTATTTTGTGTGTATTTTAATGAGGTGTTCAGTCTGCTCACACCATAGACAACTGTGTCCCTCCTCCTATAGGCAGAAAGCCTTATCAGCGTTTGTTCTATCCCAATAAATATGCAACTGTTTTCTGATGTTTCTTTCCAAAGGTAGAACGCCTTTCACTGCCAGCTACCCTTTTAGTTCAAGAAGAGGTACAGTGTTTTTTTTTTCCTCTTCCAAAAATGAGTCGGCACAAGGTAATTATGCTTCCCTCGTTTGTACACAGTCCAAGAACCACTATAAAAATATCCCACAGTACATGCATAAGCTGGATGTATTCATGCCTGTGTACAAAAGCACATTTACAATGCTAAAATTCTCTTTCTGGCTTCATTTCGGTGACAGAGTGAGCAGTGTGCTAAAATGTAAAAAAGGCCTGAGAGGCATAATTGCACACGGAGAAAGCAGGAAGACAGAATGCAAAAAGGGTAATACAAAATATATTTTGCAGAAGCCGAACCTTTGGAGAGCGGACAGGCTGCAGGAGCCGAGCGCTCACATCTGCTTTGTGGTTTTAATAGACTTTTGCATTTACACTGGGATGTGACGGCTGACAAAAGACTGTGAAATGCAAAAAAAAAAACTGTTATGTTAATAATAACATTAACAGGGAGAAGAAGGCATCAGTGTCATAATGTAGTATTTGTGAGAGCTCAAATTGCTGCGATGTTCTGCTCTTTTATTTGATCGTCTTTCATGTAATTAGCACTTTTTCGGCTACAGGCCTCGTGTCTCGGTACATGTTGCCATAACCCTGCTGCGACATGTCATCTCTGCCCTGCTGTTGACTGGTTTTATGCCCGGAAACTCGCCGGCCCTCGGCTGTGCTGCTCTGATTGAATTGAGCTGAAATCATCAGCTTTAGCTGACATCCTGAGTTAAAACCTCCATGAAAAACAACTTCTTGAAGAGGAAACATCATGCCCACAACAAAGATTATGCATCGACGAAAGTCTGTGTCTGAAACACTGACACTTGAATAAAGCGGAGTCAGTAATTATGAGTTTGCAGCAGTACGCTTTGTTGAAAATCAAGTCCTCGCATCACTTGTTTGTTCCTTCAAGAGGAATTGTTTCAGTCCTGCAGCAGCGACGCAGGACTCCTGCCCAGATCTCGACAGTGACTGCGACTGTATTTCCAGGCGAAGGCAAAGGCAGCGAGGTTTGAAAGACTGGGGACAGTGTTGGCAGTGGGATTTGGCACCGCGCTCCACTCATTGTAGGTCATGGGTGCTGGCCCCCTGCCAGGCAAAACAAAACCTAATCCCATCCGCCGGTAAAGCCAGGCCTCCCCTGTCTAATCCCGTGCTTAGTAGCCTGGTTGTGTAGAGTGCTCACACTGCAGTCCCTCCGTGTGTTTCTCCACCGGGCTGGAAAAAGATGCTACCACCCAGCTCTGTTCATGGGACTTTAAATGACATGACCACAAAGTAACCACTAACAGGACCGAACAGAAGAGTCGCTCAGCTCACAGGTATTTACTCTGAGTTGATGATCACAGAAGGCTGCGTTACCTACAGCAACATGCCTCAGCTTGGTTTCCAGTCTGTGAATATTAAAGCAGCAACTCTCTACCTCTGATCATCTGCACCTGGGCCCAATTATCCCTAAGTAATTGCCTCACCCAGGTAGCAGCTCTTCCTGTAATGGAATTTGGAAAGGTAATGTGATGTCCGCTGGGTGTGAGTGGAGACTGGAGGGCTTCGATGAAACGGATGGAGACACAGCAGTGTGAGAGAACGCGCTGCTTCTCGACTAACAAGGTCTACAACAAAGGTTCATAAGGGGCTATGTTGTGTGGACACAAGTGTAGACATGTTCAAGCCTGGTTACATTGAACTACCTTTCAAAGATACTCATGGTGGCTATGGTGCTTAAACACAGAGCGGAGGCGGTAAGGACAGCAATGAAAGGAGCATTGTGTGAGGGACATTAAGTTACAGGACAAAGAAGAAAGGAGCAGGACAGACTTGGAGAAGAAAAGAAAGTATAAGACGAGTGAAGTGAAGTACGTTATTGACTCTGAGTAATTCCAGCTAATCACGGCTTTGCTAGAAGTAAGTAAAGCATGCAAGTAATTCCCTGCTTCAGACATGCTTTGTTTGCAAAGAATCAAAGCGCTTGGATATAAGCATACATCATTTCCAAGTACTGCCAGCTCAATACGCTTTCATCCAACAAACTCTCACCCCGCACAAATACTCTTTCAAGGGTTGTGAGCCCAGACAAAGCCAACTGTCCTACAGCGTCAACCACAGCATTAGCAAATACAGATACTAATTACCCGCACTCATCACTGGCTCAGAATTATTCAGAGCACTAATGTCTACAACAAGTCGATGAAGTGCTGCCAGATCTGTTCCTTCGCGGCTGGGGATGTTACAATCACTCACCCCTCTGAAGTTGCTCATCGCCTGGAAGTAGACAAGGTAGCTTTTGCGTGGGTCCAAAGGGCTGTTCCAGTAGCCGTTGTAAGTGTGGTTGTCGCCCACGGTGAAGGGGCTGGCCTCCGGGAGGCTGCTGGGCGGCAGCTCGGCTGTGTAGTAGTGCGGCGTGCCTCGAGCCTGCGCCTCGCCGTGAGACATGGGCAGCGGGAAACACTCCTGAAGCCCCAGCTCTCTTTTCACCTTCTTCCCCGTCTCCTCTTCAATCACCACCTGGTACGTGCTGGAAAAAGGATGTGCACCTTTAATAACCCATGTTTAGTATTAAAGTGATAACCTCGAAGATTTTAATTTGAATAAATGTCTGTTCTATCGTCACTAACTTTTGAGTCACCAGCTATCGCTGAATGAGGTAACACAATATAGATTGAGCCTATGGCCCACTGATGAAAGCCTTTGCATTTGCAGTATTACAGACTGGGTATCTGTGGCGACATGCGTCACAAGCTGCGCCCAGTTAGGGAGAATTTTCCATCACCCAGCAGTGGTTGGTCCGCCAGAGAGGGTAGGCGGAGCTAAGCGGCTGCTTTTCCGGTCTCTGCAAGTGTTGCGAGTAAACAGTAATCTACTATGGCTGAACAAACAAAGAAAAGATCGATGACTACAGATACAACTTCAAAAATAAGTGAAAATCCAATTTGACGCTCAGATGAAGGAAAGCGACCGTCAGCAAGGAGTTACAACCGTGACTAAGGGAGACAACCGAAGACGTCTGGCTAGATTGTACTGTATCTTTAAGAATAATTCTTACATGTAGATAAAGGATGATTTACTAACCTGACAGGAGCCCCTCTGCCTTGGGCGGGGCGCAGCAGGACAGTGATGGTGCTCTCTGTTTCACTCAGTGGGGATGGCATGTCTCCGTAATCAAATGTAGGAGCTGAAAACAGAAACACTATTATATGTCCAGAATAATGAAAGCACATACATGTACAGAAACACCCATTGCCTCACCTAGGGTTCAATGAGGCCACTTTAATTTAGTTAAAACAGTCTCCTTCCACATTAATATATTCATCCCCTCAATCTCAGACCTTTTAGAGCGATCCCAGTCTTTGCATAAATAGCTAACAGTGCTAACATAACTGACACCCTTATCGTCATATTCAGGACGCTGTTTGAACTTCCTTTCTAGTTGTCTTGGATACAAGTCCAATTAAAAGTCACGGGCGTGAGGCTAAATTAAGTGGGATTCTCATTTGAAAGGATTTGGTTAAAGTCGTGCTCCTCCCGGCGACGACGTGCCGGCACATTTCTCTTTAATAATAGCTGTCAATTAGTGCTGGGAAAGAGAGCCCACTGCTCAGGTGCAATTAATGATTATCATATTAAATAGCGCTTGCTAAAACCTTAGCTTAAAAGGGCTGACATCATTAAAGGGAATGTTGCATGTGCTTTTGTTGACATTAAAGGTCTGTTGTGGTTTGTAGAACTAAAAGAGGGTTTGACGCCTGCTGCCAGATAGACTCTCTTTGAAGGATGGTTGTGTATCAGCCACAGCGGCGCACTCGCCTGAGTGTGTGTGTGTGCGTGCGAATGAAGAGATGTGTGTAGCTGGATACTCTGCGGTGGGTATTGCTCGGAGATGCTGACAGTAGTAGCTGTTGAAGGTGTTCAGTGTTTGCTAGCTGTCAGAGCAGATTTGAGAGACGCTCAGCGTAAGTGAATGTTCTGCACCGTGGGCCAGTGGAGGAGGTTGAGGATGATCTGCAAAGACTTTTGGACTCTATCTGCGGTCTGGCTCTGTGCCAACGCTCTGCCTGACGCACAGCCAGTAAGCAGTGATTGTGCACTAAATCTATAATTAAACAAAGCTGGTCGCTCTGTAAAGAGATAGGGGGCAGAAGGAGTGAGAGAGAGTGAATGTGTGAGCAAACAGGGTGGGAGTGGCCGTGTTGTGGGTTCCTAAGAGGGGTAATCCCATCCCTTAACAGGCGCAAATGCATCATTAAAAGAAAATAGAAACACCGAGGCTGGATTTCTATCACCAGTAATAAGCTCTGAGACTCTCAGAGGTGACATCCTGGTCCCAGGAATGTACTGCATCTTTCTTTACACACAACACACCGCAGTGTCCCCTCTGTGGTGTTTCTCTGCTTCCTGCGACTTAATTTATGTCCCGAGGACTGCGAGATGACAGTGTGTCGGTAGTTTGGAGAGGCAACAGAAAATAGCTCTTGCACTGTGGGAGCAGCAGTTTTGCCTCGGAGAGAAAAGAAAAGATGGCGAGGTCAAAAGAGAGAAAACTTGGATCCTAATTATAGCTCGCCGTGGGGTGAAGTCTGCTGTTGTACCTGTGTGTGAGAGGCAGTGACGGCACAGACAGAGGATACCTGACAATTTGAGCTTTCACACTCCGTTAGGAGCACCGGATGCTTGTTCGGTGAGTGTTCCTGATACCTGAGATGTTGGTGGTGATTTCAGTGAGGGCCGTCTGACCGAAGCCCTTAGCTGTGCGGGCTCGAACCGAGATGAGGTAAGTTGTTCCAGGGTGGAGGTTGGAGAACATGTGGTAGGTCTCGTTCTTCAGCTTGGACACGGTTCTTCTCGGTCCCGGGACATTGATGCCTGGATCGGACGACTCGATGCTCTGGTAACTGATCTGTTACAGGGTAAAAAAAGAGGATGGTCTTAGTGTAATATACTAACATTCAGAGGCACATTGTCACTGATTTTATGAGTCATTATTGTGGCTGAAGTCAAATTCCAAGAGATTCATTTCCAAGTTTAGTACCGATCAGCAGAGGTCATTAACTGAGAGCACAAACGGCTCTGTCATAATTAGTAATTTTGATGTTTGATTGATACGATTCAACTAAGCCAGGAATAAATCAGCTCCTCTACACAGCGTGTTAATTTCTCTTATAGTTTTAGATGAATAGGACTTGATTGGCATTGGCTCTCATAAGAAAAGGTCACAGAGGGAGCCAAGAGTTTTTTAAAAAGTACTGCGAGTGGAAAATCATTTTCTGACTAAGTAATGCATTATGAAGGCCATGGACTGAGGACGCCTCACAGTAAAAAGTAAATTAAAGTGTTGAAATCAATATTGCTAAGTGTTTATGAGTTCAATTAAAGTTCGTTAACTCTCAAAAATGACTGTGCCTAAGTGTCCTTTAAAAGTGAAAGTAAGTTTTTCCTCAAGAGGTGATTTGCCTCGCCGGCACTGCACTCTCATGAGAGTTTCCACTTATACTCTTAGGAATAGTGGAGAGCTGAATGAGCCGACCTTACTGCAATCAGACAAGGTTGAGCGTATTAGGATATACATTAGAGCTGCAAGACATCGACTCCATTGAAGGAAGGACGCTCGTATGCATGTGCACACCACACACACACTGAAGATGCCACTCAGGCCCAACCGAAGGCTTTGCTGATTATCATAAGAAGGGCTTAATGCCTGCTCATGCCTCCTTAGTGTGAAGATAGAATTATGAGCCATCCTGTTAACTAAACACAGACGGACCTCTGTGTTTCCTCCACAAAGGCGGACATAAAAGATGTCCAACAGAGCACAGAGCTGAGAGGAGGGCTTGCAAGACAGCGCGGCGGCCGATGGGCTCAGGCAGAGTGGTCAACGGTTTAATCTGAGAGAAATGAAGAGGATTTCTTCAGCTCTGTATACGGCTTTCTGCCTCCGCCGAGGGAGATCAACACACCACAGAGAAAAAAATCCTGTGCAGCCTTCGCTTTATATGTCAAACCGCAAATCCTATTTAATAATATCCTTGAGAGGACAATCGCAAGAGAGGCCAAGGGAAGAAGGCTCGGAGAAAGGTAGGAAGGCCTACTGATAGCTTACCACAGGCTGAGAGTGTACAGTTAATCCAAAATCATTATCCTGTTAAATGTGAGGCCTACAGCACATCAGTGAGCTATCCATTAATGACACAGGGCTCTTTTTTAATGGCACAAACCAGCGTTGCGTGCTAGGCCATGTGCATGAGGTCAGCGAGAGCGATCCAAGCATGTAAGCAAAGCTCGCCATGCGTAAAAAGGTTGGGTGAAGAAGAATAAGTGGTTTGGTGATTGAGCACATATCTGTATCGTGCCAACAGTGTGGCCCTTAAGGAAAAATGCTCATGTAATGAAGAGGAAAGTATTTTTCTTCACTGGGAATGAAAATACCAAAAGAACAGGCACATTTCAACTCCAGGAAAACGCTACAACTTTTAAGAGATGATTGAGAAACTGTGAAAACTGAAGTTGATGCAAAAATCTGACCACAAGGTCCGATTAGCATCTGTTGTGGAGCTTTGTGTCATATCACACATCTTCCTCAGCAGATGGAGTTTGCATCGTTGTCAACCGCAGATGTTCGAACTTCATCGTTCTGTGCACCTAATGAGCTTCACATTAATGGTGGCTTAAAAGTTGAGATTCATTTTTGTTTAAACCAAACAATAAAAATTAGAGCTTCTACTCAACCCCTTCTCCTAACCATAGCTTAGCAACAGAGGCTAACAACAGCAGGTCTGTCTAGCTTAAGATGGCTCCTCATTTTAAGCAGCTTGCATTGTAGAGGCTGAGTACATTTACATTTTTCTACCCTTTCCAAAGCCAAAAATATAATGGGAAGTCTGAGGAAAGGATTATACAGAAAGTTAGTGAGTTTATCTGCTCCAACCAAAGCTGCAAAGCTAGTGCTAATGCACGTCTGGCTAGCTCTACCTACAGTCACTTTACCAGCATTTATCCCAGCAGCCTTGGAAGCAGCTGAATCTGAATGCTCATGTTTTATTTGCTCAAGCAGATGCAGCTGGTTCCCCTAATGTTCAGACAAAGCTCATTCTGACCTGATTCCAGTTGGGATGATCACAACAATTCATCTAATGTGGGGTTTAAGTGCCGCCAAGGCATTTTTGTAAACAAATAAGATGGCTGCCGCTGATGTGAAACATTTTGAATCATTTGCAACTGCATTGGCATTAACAAGCTGGACGGTAGATTGCATTACAAACAAATGGGATGTAATGGATACTAACTCAAATCCTGCCAAACATCTGTTTATTTGTTCAACTAGAAGTGATGAATTTGGTGTTGGGACTAGTTACCAAGGCAGTCTACCAATTTCCACAAGTTTCATGGCTTGAAATAGCTGTAGTGTCCAAAGGCATTTTGTTCTGCAATCCTGATAAAGCCTGTTGGAAATCGAATAGAAAAAACTACAAGGTTTTACACTAATTAGCATTTTAGAACAGGTCTGGTAAGCAAAAATAAGCTATCAAAGAAAAAGTGTTTAATTTGCTCCTAAACTAAAGTTAGCCTTAACCAACATAAGCCTAAACTAACGTTAGCCAACTGTTAGCCTTAACCAACTTAAGCCTAATCTAACAGCCTTAACCAACATAAGCCTAAACTAACGTTAGTCCTAACCAATGTTAGCCTTAACTAAAGTTAGCCTTAACCAACATAAGCCTTAACTAACGTTAGCCAACTGTTAACCTTAACCAACTTAAGCCTAATCTAACAGCCTTAACCAACGTTAGCCTAAACTAACGTTAGCCTTAACAAACTTAAGCCTAAACTAACGTTAGCCTTAACCAATTTAAGCCTAAACTAACATTAGCCTAAACCAACGTAAGCCTAAGCTAATGTTAGCTGCTTTGTCCTGTTAGTTATGCATAAGGGTGGGGAAAAGTAACCATTAAAGCTAGGAATCAGTCCTCATCCTGAAAGCCTTTTCTTTTGTACTGTTAATCTGTGAGCAACAAAGCATAAATCTAACATCTGTTTAGCTCATCCATTATGTAAGCTAAGCAAACATTTAAGCTAAGAACACAAAGGGTTTTATAAGTGAGCGTCAGTGTCTCTCTGGGCTTACCTCATATTGTGTAATGAGGCCATTGGGCTCGACAGGCTCCTCCCATTTCAGAAAGATCATGTCATCCAGCGGGGTGAAGGTGAGCGACTCTGGTGCAATGCCTCCAGGAACTATAAGAAATTGTCAGAACAAACATTTGTCGGGAAAATTGAAGTGCTAATCCCACAGTGAGCCTCTGCTGTCAACATCACAGGAGTGAATGTCACAGCGGCTCAGAACAATGCACCACATGAGACAGCCTGAGAGCAGCACACAGAGAACATCAGATAAGGACACATTTAATTTATGAACTGCATCACTTATGTAACCACAACATAGACGGGAGAATGAAAAATATGAAGAATATGAAGAATATTAAAATTTGATATCAATCTTCAGTCAAAGTTGAAAATGTATTGATGAAATTGTCAGACGCTTGCTGGTAAACTTGTTTTTGAGTGGCAGTGAGAGGACTGTGAATGCCTGAACATTCGATATGACAGTGAGTTAAGAGTTTTTTGGGCCATTCTGTTGCAGCTCGGTCCCTATAGTCTGTGTGAGCGCTGCACAGAGAAAGACTGTTATGTGAGATTCATGCCTGAGGCTACAGCAAGCCAGCCAAACAGCTGAGTCGACTGTTATTTTTCAATTGAGTTAGTACTGAGGACAAAGCTGCTTATTAAGGCTTTTTGGAAAAAGCACTGATAATTGACATATATACTGTATGTATATATACATGTATTCATCTTCAACTACTTTAGAGAAAAACTCTCACTGCCTCTTTATCGCTTTTTTCTCTCTCTGAATATATCACTTTCAGAAAAATCTTGTTTGTTTTGATTTTTTCATGGCAGAATTGATTTCTCCCTCAGCCGGCATGCAGACGATGTGCTACAGCACAAAGGAATAATAGGAGATAAGAAATAAGCACAAAATCCTATCTCTGGGCTGCCAGAGTCTTAGATATAATGTTTTTCTTTTATGTTACTTTCATCGGAAAGTCAAAAGGATCTTTTGTAATGCTGATTCAGCCGCAGTCAGATGGTCACACTCCCTGTGTAACTCTGTTAGAGGAAGACAGAGGAGCAGGCACAAGTGTTAGAAGTGTTCTCTACATAGAAAAAGTGACTGATACATGAATTTGTATATTTTAACCACATTTTGTGGACTTGATTTATGTTGGAATACACCTAAAAACATGATAACCCTGGATCTCTTTAAATAAAAGTGTGCAGACGGGGCATTTTGTAAGACAATTCACAACCAACATCGCTGAACATTATGACATTATTTAAAATTTTACAATTTAGTTCTTAGTAATTTAACAGTGATTAACAGTTTTTGTTTTACAAAATGAGATAGTAGGTGACAGCAAAAAGCAAACTTAACACTCTTTATCACAAAGATGAAAATACAAAGGTATCTGCTTATTGTTAGCTTGCTAGTATTACGCAAGGGATAATGTATAGAGAGCAGGTTGTTATCGCCGAACTGAACCTCGACAGGGTGAGCACCTGAAGGTGAGACAAAACCTGCTTATTACACGGCTTTTTACTTACAAAATCAATGGAAATTATTTTATTCATTTAAAAATTATTATCTTTCTGTTTTTAGTTAAAAATAATTTGTTACACTCACGGTGAGAGCTGCGTCCATGGCAGCGGTTAACTTTGTATTCTTAAAATGAGCTAACCTAGCTGCTTTCACTCACATTAAATGGAAACATTTCCACTGACGGTGAAGTAAGACACGGTGAACGGGACTGAAAGAAGCAGCACTGTCAGAGTCTGTTGACATTTTCTTTTCCATTCACCGTCTTTAAACACAGCCGAATCCCGTACTGTGTTCTATTTAATGTTGACTTCATGTGCCGTGTTCAGCTTTGTAGATCTCTCTGTCTCTACAGTTTTTGCTTGTTTTTACCTTTATTGCTTTCTCTCTGCTGTTTTGTCCCTTTTCTTTTTTTTTTCAAATTTACTGGACTTCTTTCGGAGAATTTATATGATTACCGTTAGTCCTCTGGATTGTTTGATAAGAGCCGGATCCCTAGCAACAGTCTGTTCTTCTTAACAACGGTCTGTTATCAAGAAATAGCACACCTCGGAATGTGGTAATTAACCAATCAGAATCAAGTATTTAACACAGCCGTGTAATAATGAAGTATACTCAATGTTTGTTGAAACTGTTAACAGGAGTTGATTTAGGATAATTTGGGGTTTCTTTTTTCTTATATATCTATGATGATATTAAACTTTCAGTTAAGTGAATATTTATGTTCAGCTGATACTTGCTTTCAAATAAAACTTTGTTACATTTCACTTTTTCTTTCCTCTGTGTCTATACTTTCTATTTCTGTGACCTCCTCCAGAGACTTACTGTCCTCCTCGGTCTGGAAGGTGACCTCCCTGCCCTCTTTCTTCCCCTCCGGGTTGGCCAGTGACAGTCGGACATGGATGCCGTGGTAGGGTGGCAGATCACGCAGCGTGAAGCGTGAGGCGTTGTGTTCCACTGCCAGGCACTCGCGCACCGTGGTGTTGTGGCCTCCACCGCCTCCCGCCGTGGTGTAGCGGTAGCACAGGGACACTGAGTAGGTGTGGCACCGTGTCAGGTTGAACGCCAAATTTTCCCACTGCAGGGACAACTGCCTGGGCTGGATGTCTGTGGCGGTAAGGCTCCGCAATGCACGCATCGGCTCTGAGGGGAGGGGGAAAGAGTGAAGAAGAAACAGAAAGAGAATATTGAGTAATAAAATAGCGACAAAAACAAGCAATGTCATTTAAAAAGTCCTGAGGGCACAAAAAGGACTTTATCATAAAATAATTTGTGCAGAGGACTTAGCAAATGACATCGTGTCCCAGGACTACCCTGGCACTTTCTTACTTCCACTCCTCCTACATGCGGCCATTTTGCCCCATCACAACATGGAGGTCAACATTTTGCTGCCAGCACATCCCACCCACATCCCCCATGGCGGAGCAGGAACTCATGCCAATTGCGCTAATTAATGGGACAGGCTGCGGGTTGCTGTCGCACTCCCACCAGTCCAAGCCTCGTGTCACTGAGAAAATTGACTATCCAGTAGTTCTACTTCTTTGCCCTCAGGTTTGAATCCACACACAAAAACTCCAGAGCCGTACAAGGGCACTCACTTCCGCTGGTCATTTTTACTGCTGGGTCACCGCGATGGCCTGCTGCATATTTTTAGAAGGCACCGAGTTAATTCTGGTCACTGCCGGGGTTAACCCTGACTTTCACTGACTCAGACCAAAGAACAACAGCTCTGTCTGTGATATCCAAATGTAATGGCTGGCTGAAAGATACAGAGAGCCTCTATACGCCGAGGCACAGTGCAGCCAGTGTTCAGGAGGACGTCCGAATAAACCGAAGAGAGGCTGAGTGAAGCCAAGGACATCCTCACCATCAATGGGGGCATTTATCAGCGGCCATTATTAACACAATCAATGCCTTTTTGTCAAGCAATATGCTCCATAATGTATTATATCGCTTTATTCTTTTAATAGGGCATGTTGAGTAATGGGCCGGGGAGGCAGGGAATGACAGCAGAGATATGGGGTACAGGGAGAGATCAGTGGAGTTTGAGGTTACTAGTCAAGGTCTTCATTCGTTCACTGGCTCACACACTCAGTGGGATTCTCTCCGCAGCTCAGATTAGTGCAGCGAACTTAAATAAGGCTGCTAATGCATCACTGAGCAGCGGCTCACGAACTAAAACAAGAATTATTGAAGAAAATGGATTTGAAAGGTGCTCTGCGGTTGTGCAAGGACACTCTTACATACACACATTAGCTGTTTAAAGTAATTACCCATCCTTATGTCTTCATCACTCCCTTTTTATCTCTTTTCTCCTCTCTCTCTCCATCTTGCACGTTTTAACAGCTATAACTTAACATGCTAACATTAAGCACAGCATGCCTAAGCCAGACGCTCTTATTACTGCCTGTGTAAGACCAATCTTTTAAAGTGAAATTTTCTGACACTTTCAATTTACACTGAAGGCCTCTGCAGTCGCCAGCCTTCTCTTTTAATTTGCCGTCTGGCATCTCATGCTAGATGGAAATATGACCGGGGCATTGATCTGAACCTCCAGACTAATGCGGCGGCAGATAAATGGGTGGGCACAGTAATCGCAAAGTAGTAGACTGCACCCAGCAAGAAATTTTAATGTCCCATTGTTCAGTGTGACTGAGGATTGTCTTAATGGTGCAATTGATAGTCTGCACAGTCTGAGAGCTAAATAAAGAGAGGCATTTAACCGCTGAGTTGATGAAAGGGCCGCCAAAGAGGCCACAGTGTGCTCATTGTGGCTTTTCTCAAAGTGGACATTTGTGCCAGCCCCTTCCCCTTGCCTCGTCTTATTTGTCAGTCTGCCACGAGCACCCACCCATTCTCCTGCACCCTGTGGCGTGAAAGCTGCAGCCATCCCAACATGGCCTAAAGCCCAGAGCACCATGTTGATCCTCGGAGATTGGAAGTCAGAGTGGATGTGACAGGTTCTGGTTTGTTATCGCCCCAAAAACTGTGACATGGGACGGCAGCAGGACAGAGCAGAGCTGCTTTAGATGGCATGCATGCTTGGACAGGATCTGGACTGACTTTGTCAGAGGGGAAAACCTCATTTGTACGGACATGCAGGCCTGTACCCGAGTGCAAGCAAAAACGCAAGCACGGACAGATCCAAACACCCCAAACGTGAACACATAGGGGACTCTGGCTCAGAATGGAGGACGTGATGAACGACATGCCAAAATAGGCAAATCACTTGTGCTCCTAATGCGGCTAATTTTAGTCATGCTCCAGTGTTGTCCCCCGCTAACAGAGCAGGAGCATCATGAGCAGAGCTTTCCAGAAGGTTCAGTGACCCAGCAGCAGGCGGAAGCCCATTAACGTAGTTTGGGGACCACCTGCAGTACAAATGCTCGCCTCTCCTCTGTGATTTACTTGAGGGGCTTCAAGCTGTGCTAATGCACCGTGCTGATAATCACAGCAATGGCTCATCAAGCACACCTGGATGGCCATCAGAGCCAGGCGGAGACCATGTTCACATTCACGGCCATTAGTTTTACAGCACTCGGCCCTGTGAGGAGGTGTGTGCGCACGGGGTAGCCGGCTAGCCGACGTGTTTGTGAGGGAGGGGGATAGTCAGCACGACCGTGGAAGAGTGAGATTAGTCACGGTGGAAAGACACGGCTTCTGGAGGGGAAATTCACTTTTCCTTCTGAGTACAGGGAGGGTCCAAATATCCTGTCTGTTCCCTGCATAGTTACCACCTCCTTGAAATCAACACAACAACCCCAACAATGTCTCCTTCTTACACTTAATCAGGCCAACAGCAAAGGAGGGCAGGCAGGACTCAGGGGTGGAATGCAGGGTCGGGAGGGGAGGTGTAGACCAGATGGTTGGAGGTGGGGTCAGGAGAGCTCTCCTGATTAGACTCTCCTACGCATTCAAGAAGGTGAGACACACCAGGTGGAGGTTTCCACTGCTGCAGCTCACTGTAAACTGCACAGTAATACATCAACACACCCAGGTAAGAGCTCAGATCGAGCCACGCAGGTGCAGCTCCAACTCTGAGACACACAGCAGCCCAGGGGCAGAGTACGACACAGACACACTGGCAAAATTAATTTCACCTATACTTCCCGTGTATTGAACTAGTGCTGCATCTAAATGCCCTGTTTAACAGCTCAGCAAACACCGCAGTATTACTTATCCCACACATGGTTGAACAAGCTAATGTCACAGTGGTTGAAATGTAAATACATCATTAAAGGCTGAGTTTAGCGACTTTCACAAACACCGATACCAGCTACTGCGAAAGCAATTTCCGTACGCCGCGGATCCTCTCTCGCTTCACCTCTCACACATTCACTCGTTTCATTTTTCCCTTTCATTCTTTATCCTCTCTTCCACACACACACACACTCCCACACCGCAGCCTCCTTTCTCTTGCCATCGACTCTTTTTTTTTTTACTTCTTTATTGTGAATTTTCTGTGTCTCTTGAGTTGGGTCGCGCAGTGCAGGGATTGGTGAGCTCAGTCATGGTGTCTGATGAATGGGGGGTGTCTGTGGCTGTTGGGAGAGGAGAGGAGCTTTAATATGTCATTGGAGAGGGGGGACCGGGGAGCTTCTGCTGGAGCCGGGGAGGGGTATATGTGAGGGATGGTGTGTGGCAGGAAGAGACCATTGGGCATAGAAAGAGTGATGACCATGGAAGACACGAATCCACAGACCGCCTTTGGGTAACACAAAGCTCTCCATTTTATGTCACTGCTGTGCATACATTGCAGATGCAGCGGGCGGTAATGACTGCCCGCATCTCTGTGTGCATCTGTATCAAAACAACTCTCTTTGTGCTTTTTTTTCCTGTATAAAAAAGTAAGCACGGGTGTGGCCCGCTGGTGTTCTGCTCCTCTCCCTGGGTGTTCTGTCTGCACGGTGACAGATGACAGGGGTGCACAGATTCAAGCAGTGCAAAGTGTGTAATTGGAAAAAAACAGTGATGAAATCTGAAATCTGCATTTCTCTGCTATGTAGTTCTAAGTGGAATGACCTTTTTACGTGATGATTAGAAATACAAACAAAGAGGAAGCAGAAAGCTGCCTAACAGAGCTGAAACAATTAGTCTTTTATTAAATGAGTTTAGCGACAGAGAATTAATTATAATGAATCTATTTTGATAATCAAACAAAAAGGAAACATCTTGGCTGATTCAGGGTTGTCAGATGTGAGGATTTGTTGCTTCTTTCCAGCTTTTAAGCGTGTTTTTTTTCCTGTTTCTTTACAGCTCTGACATGAAAACAAAATATCTTTGAGATGTAGACAAAACAAGACATGTGAGGGTGTCATCTCGTTCTTTTAACAAAAGTTAAAAAGACATTTTTCTGACCGAACAACTAAGAAAACATTGTAGTCAACAATGAAATAAATTGTTAGTCTACAGTGATTGCTATGTCTCCTCCACTGTCACCTACAAATGCGTGTCTATTTATTGCGCTTGCCAAATAACATTTCCATCCTCTTCATTAGATACCACAGTAATGTGCTTTAGGCTAACTACTGCAGTCAGCCAGCTGTTATCTTTTATATAACCGTCAAACCAATATCGCCACGCTCGCAGCGAGAAACTCTCTATCCTCAGCTCCAGAGTTGAGAGCCAGCAGTGATAGCAAATGTCCCCTCTCTTGTGAGATAAGTGTATGCGGTGACGGAGTCAGAACTTGTCTATCAGCTGCTTTCTGATTGAATTTCAGCAGATTATCGTGACAGATGAGGCCCCGTAATTTAAGACTCTCTGAAGTTATATTGTTTGGCTGCTGGGCATCAGGACTTTGAGCTTTGGAGCTTTTATGTGATTAATTAATTTGATGCAAGGAGGACATATTATCTATAGGTATTACTTTAATATAGATAGTATACTTAAGCTTATACAATTACAGAGCAGGATCGTTAATCTCTATTTACAGACGTGGGACCGGTGTCAGAAGCATTCTGGTTTCTGTTTGTACTCCGAGTAGTATTGACCAATCACGTATCAGTAAGCTCGAATGTATGCAGGAAAAACAGGCCTATGGAGAGCAAAAAGGGTGGGAGGCAATCCGGCGTAATGCAATCCCGGCTCCCGCTGACGGGCATCAAAGAAATAAGTTCTGAGACGTCCTATCTCAACTTCAACTGCATTCTCGCTTCTCATGTTGCTCGTCACACTCACAGAATATATAAAAAGATGGAAGACTACTGTCCGACAACTGAAGCCAAAACATTTCGAGCACCCCCTGCTGACTGGCTGCAGTATAGCTCATAAAGCCCGCCTCCTCCATGTTAACAGATGGGACATGAGTCAAACTATAAAATCAAAATACACATCAAATAATTGTTTCTCAAACATGGTTTCTGTCATTACAGTTAGTTCTTATCATGCTGATTTACGTCCAAGTGTTGTCTGACAAGTTTATTTTTAATTAGTTATTTGATGCTGTCAAAATGATGATTGACAGCTCTGCTGACCAATCCGGCTCCTGCAGCCGATCTGTTCTGGATTAGCAGGGAGGAGGAGGAACGACGAGAGGAGACGTAACTAAAACAATCACTACAGTTATTGAAGTTTATGTATCTGTGAACGTCTGCTTCAGACCAACACTAGAAGCTGTTCTACTGTTATATACGCCAACATACGTCCCCGGTAAGTTAAGTGTGTGTTTTGGTTAGCAGAAGTGGCTACAGCGGCTCCACCTGCAGATCTTTACTGTGCAGTTCCATTGACATCACGAGTGCATGTTGGCAGCGCCCATCACGGTGGTATTTTGGCTTCAGTTTTGTACAATGAGAGCAGATGGAGACTCTTCATCCATCTTTATGCAGTCCTTGGTCAGATTGTATAGAGCAGCGCATGGAAAAGGAAGTCCTTTGTAGCTAACTGCTGGCTACACCAGAAGGCCTGAAAAGTTGGCCATGGCTTCCAGAGGCTGACGGGTTCAGAGATTGAGGTTGCATTAAAGCAGCTCCATGCATGAGGTTTCTACTTAAAGGTGCTCAACACACTGTATTCCATTATCCAGGGCTCTGGGTCGCTGCGTCGCCTTAACAGTGCACACTGTAATTCCCCTAAGCATTACACGTTACATAACGCGTCCTTTCCGAGGACTGTCTCTGCCCTAACACAAAACCCCTATGGGAACAAAGTGAAGAGACTGCTGTAGCCTACATCTACAAAACATGACTACACACTACAAGATTCAGAGAGAGGCACTAATTCCTGGCATGGAAACGAAGTAAGTGTTAAGGTAAACAATACTCCATGATTCAGCTGAAAACAAACAACATATGGATAAAAGCTGGGAGGTGGGCGAGTGTTTACAGCTTTCATCGCAGCAGCAGCAGCGACTGGCCAGTGAATAGCAGCTTTTAGTGGCAATAGCACCTTTATGTTTAGAGTCAGGCGTTAAAACACACCACTCTGTTGTATGAATGAGTGTAGATGATGATGATAGCTTTGATTGTGTTACACTTATCTCAACCTACACTCTTTTGGATTACATAACCTGGACTCAAATAATGCGTTATTGGTTCCCTGCCTGAGGGTCGTAAGATAGAGGGGTTAAAAGTAAAGACAAACTTTCCTGTTATGCAAAACTTTGTTCAGTTTTTTTCAGAATCTCACCTGCACACTTTGTCCTGCTCACAAGAGGCGGTCCAGGTGGGCCAGTTCCACCTTCTCCAGGCCGAGTCAGCAGCACGCTGATGTGGTACTCCGTGTCTGGATCCAGGTGCCACAGCTTATAGGTAACCATGTTGACTCCGTGCACCTCTGACCACGGAGACTGGCTGGCGCGGTACTCAATCTCCTTCCTGATAATGGGGCCATCTCCCAGGATAGAGTTGGTGTTGAGCTGGATGATCAGGTAAGTGGAGCCGGCGCGCAGCAGCTGGGGCGGCGCGATGGGGGATGGAGGTACTGTGAGAGGAAATGAAAAGCAGGGTTTATGTTTTCCTCTTCCTACACATGTCTGTGAAAGCAGTTGCTGGAAGCCACTTACTACCTCTGCACATATCAGGGAGGTAAGGTTGTGGTATTCATTTTATTAATTAGCTGTATCCAAACAGATTTCTCATTACATTAAAGCCCACTGGGTCTTAAATGAGTCCCTGGAGGCTGCAAGATGTGAGCAGGTCAAACTGTGTTCAAATAGCAGATTAGTCAGGGCTATTAAGAAGGCATTTACAGCCTTGCATACATTTGAGCATTGAGTGAAGAAACAGCTGTGCATGCAGTGCATTGACTGTGTATGATCTTTGTAACTGAAGGATTAGGTGCTCTTTCTCTCTAACTGAGTGTGCTGTCCTCAGAGGCGGCCACCAATGATGAAAGAGGAGACTCTGCATCACTCTCGGTAAAGATTGCCAAACCAAAGATTAATTCCAGAGCCCATCGGTCAAATGTCACTTACTGGCAGATCCAAGCGACTGAACAATTACACGGGCAGCAGTGTGAGGGAGGGAAGGGAATGCAAAAGAAATGAGGACAAAGCCTGAGAAAAGATCAGAGTTAGATCTGTGGCTGTGACTAATCCTTCATTCCCGCAGAGGCGCCGCTGTCTTTTATGGCCCTCCTCTCTGTGGGCTTTCAACTTAACCAGCACCTCACCTCCACTCTGCAGTGCTTCCCTCCGCCTGGACTTAGCCTGAAGCGGCTCATCATCTGCATCCATAATTCAAGGTTAATTTAGGTTACAGTGGGGCCAAAGATAACAACTCGATTAAATTCTCAGCGTCAGAGTTTTTCTCTTCATTAAGTTTGTTTATTTTACAATGTTTTAGTTCTAAGAATATTATAAGTCTTCTTTTTCCTTTGTTTCCTCTGCATTCAGAGTTATTCTCAAACTAAACAGCTCTCTCAGAGCGACTTTCTGTTTAATTAGGGATTTCCCTGTACTGAGATTTATGCTTAAACAAGCTGCAGATCCCTGAAAACACATCTTCAAATGTGCTCAGGATCAAAATACAACAACTATGGGGCCACAACAAAAGCCAGAGGCACATCATACCTCAAGGAGAGAGATATAATATTTTATTCATTAATTGGACGTATTGCTGTCCTCTGGGGCAATACGGGGCTTCATCATGTTTCCTGCATGGTATCTACAACATAGAAATGACTGGATCCAACTCATTAAGGGGATGATTAGACGTTTCTCAGTGGAGCAGAAGGGGGAGAGGGATTTATGAAAGTCTCGTTAAAGACTCGTTCCCTGCTCCTGTGAAATAGATTACAGAGCTACAGCCAGTTGACTTGAACATGACTTACAGCCGGCCATCACATCGACTCGAGGCGCAGAATGAGCTTTGCCAAAAAAACCCCATCTTTGTCCTCATTATAAAAAAAGAAGCAAAGCAACAACCATGCAGATAAAATAATACTTATTTTCTGACAGTGAGAGCACACTAAATGGGATTTCATGGCCTTCTATGAGCGCATTCAGTGACTCCTCATTTACTGGCAACTGCTGGTGAGAGGGTTTAGTAATATGTTGGCAAAGTAGGCTCCATTTTCGTACTGTAGCAATCGACCTCTATCACAATACTAAACTGAATCCTTGCTTTATATAAATCAAAGGGATTCACTTCATGCTTTAACATAACAAGACTAAGAGTAAACAGCCATGCTAGCTGCTCTGTGAGGCTGTCACAGGCACAGCAAAATGCTAACAGCAATATGCTAACACTGATGCTTAGTAGGTATAATGTTTACCATGTTTATCGTCTAAATTTAGCATGTTAGCATGCTATTACTAATGTACTTCATATGAATGTGTCATTTAGCCTAAATAAGAGGGATCTGCTTCTTTATAAAACAAGACTAAAAGTAAGCAGGCATGCTAGTGATTCCTTGAGGCTGACATAGTAGCGCAAAAAATGCTAACACCAGCATGCTAACAATGATTCTTAACAGGTTATCATGTTCGTCATCAAAGTTTAGCATGTTTGTATGCTAGCATTAACTTGCGTCATATGAATGTTTTATATAATAAAGAGGGATGTTTTTCATGCTTTCACAAATAAAAAGTAAAAGAATAAGAATCGCTCTGCGAGGCTGCCACAGGCACGGCAAAATGCTAACAACAGCACGCTAAAACTGACGCCAAGCAGGTTAAATTTTTATCAAATATCATCTAAGTATAGCTTGTAAGCATGCTTACATTAACTTGCTTTTATAAATGTTTCAAAATACCGAAGGGATTTACTTCCTGCTTTAAAAAAGGGTAAGAGTAACAGCTATGCTATCTTTGTGAAGCTGTCTCAGGCACAGCAAAATGCCAATACTAACATGCTAACGCTGATGCTAAGCAGATATAACGTTTACAATGTTAACCATCTAAGTTTAGTGTGTTAGCATACTTGAATTAACTTGCTTTATACGAATTTAAATAAAAGGGGAATTACTTGATACTTAACAAAACAAGACTTAAAGTAAATAGCCATGTTTGGCTCTGTGAGGCTATCACAGGCATAGCAAGATGCTAACATCAGCATGCTAACACTAATGCTAAGGAGATATAGTTTTACCTTGTTCACATTTGAAGTCTGGCGTGTTAGCATGCCAACATTGAGGCCTACTTATTAGCACTAAACACAAAGTAGGCTACAGCTAGCATTTAGAAATGTCATTAGTTCAGCAGATATTTGGTCATAAAACAAGACAATGGACAAACAGAATTTTTGACCTGATCAGAGTGCGGGATAACCAAAGTATCTAGGATTTATCCTCCAGAGTCACGGCATTTTCATGGCAATCCTTCATAAAGTTGTCGAGATATTTTAGTCTGGACCTAAAAGATGGACAGACCAACAAACTGACAACTGACCACCATATTGCCGTATTGTTAATAATAATTAATCCTCTCTTTTGCCCTTGCATCAGTCCTTTAAATAACATAAGAAAAGGACGAGCATACAGTAGAGGAATCTTTCACATCCTTTCTTTCCCCCTCTCGTCTTCCATTCGCTCAAGGCTGGAGATTGTTATGCCATCAAACCATCCCACAGCCATGTCATTACTATGCTGTCAAAGCAGTGTCAGGCTGGGGGGTTGAAGTGAGTAATGGGAGTGAGGTCACCATCTGTGGTACATGATATGACAGGGTCCGCAGGAGTCCAAGTCAAGTGAGCAGCTTTTTGACAGAGAGCTGAAGAGCTGAGTATGGCAGCCTGTTTGACAACTGCAGCTCAGAAAACAACACATGACAGCGAGATAGTGGTTTGCCGTTCGCACTGCCTTCATGTGTGGAGGAACCTAAAATTTGTGATAAATGCTTTCTATTCATCAATTTGAAAAAGGTGTCTGTGATTTCCACCATCATGAACAAATGATGTCCTATGGGTTATTTAAAATGTGTCCACACTCAACGCCATCACAGCTCGTTAGGATCAATTTCATTTTTAGCTCTCATTTAAATCACACGCAGTAATCCACTGTGACCAACAAGAGCAGGAATTTTACATCAACAGCAGGCACACTGACGGTTGGGAAGAAAGTATCAAAAGAGAACAAAAAGATGAGAGAAAAGAGAGTGTTTACCTTTGACTACGAGTTCAGCAAAGTTTGAGACCCCGGAGCCCCTCGGGGACTGAGTGACACAGCGGTAAAGGTCTTGATCTGTTCGCTGGACGCTGTCTAGCTGGAAGGATACCACAAAGCGCCAGTGACTCAAGTGCTTGACTGAAGCCGCTGTGTAAATGTCCCCATTGTGTCTCTGGAAGGCAGAAAAGGACAGGGTCAGAGAAAACAGGACGGGTCATCGTGTTCCTTTCTCTCTCACACAAACACAGGTACATGTCATCTCATACAGTGTTTGATGTGAAAAAGCCACAAACACACACACTCACAGGCCACTGATTCAAATACACACAGTCATAAAAAAAGAAAGGTTGAAGCAGCAGAGGCAAAAAATATCTTGACTGTTACTGTAGTTCCTGGTATGAGTTAAGCTTTCCAACCCTGGATTCTACAATTCCCATAATGCAATGCCATTTTACCTTTTTATTAGACCATCCACTGCCTGGTAAATGTCTTTAAAACTCCATGCTCCAGTTTGTAATAAAGCTGCTACATATAGTATACTTTATAAGACAAACTGTTGTTATAGAGGAGACGCACACAACATGTACATTAAACTGACAAATTTAAAAGTAGTTTATTGATTAAAGGGGGGGTATTATGCTCATTTTCAAGCTTCATATTTCACTCTGTGATACTTGTGGAGTAGCTTAGCATAATTTACAAACTTGAGGCCATTGTTAAGTCTCTGCCTGAAACGAATCAGTCAGCTCTGCCCCTTTAACAAACCCTGTCCCTACGAGCCCACTTTCTTCTGATTGGCCAGCTCTCCTGCTGAGGCTTCACTTTGTGACGTCACAAGGTGCAGCCTGTAGAAAAAAACTGTGTAAAACCTGGCGTTCACAGCAGACTGAGCTGAGGAGCCTGGGGATTACTCCAACTTTTACTTTTACCTACAGATTTGAAACTTCACCCACATTTAGTATGAACATCCAACATTGTAACATTATATATATGTCTTAAAATGTGAAACAGCTTAATACCCCCTCTTTAACTGAAACAGTTTCCGATCAAATATTGTAATGTGGTTCCTGGATTTTAAAGGAAAATTACAATACAACTGAAACCACTCGCTACTGACAGACATTCTGGTGTGATATGAATAGACCCAGCTATGCTCCTACACTTGGCCAAGACATGGTTATATCATGGTCCATATGTTGCCCGTGTTCATGCCTGGACTGCCTGTGGACCAAAATGCAGCGCTGTATTCACAACGAGAGTGAGTGGGCTGTGTGGATCTTCACTTGGCTTCAATTTTGCTCTGAGAGATGTTGAGCCCGTCAAGTAAAACTACCTGGAGATTTGGGGCCAAAACAAGAATGAATACTAACAGCATGGATCCTTATGTTTATTGTTAGAGGGTATTCATGCTATGGATTTATGCGCACAAAGTTTTACAAAGAAAAAATAAACTTTTTTATAACACTAGTCCCCAGAAATGTGTTTTATGTGAGGGTGAATATCTGTATGTAGTTACTTTATGATTGTATTTCTATTGATCCTACATCCTGTATTTCTTTCCTTAATATTCCTACTTCATCTTTCCATCCTTTCTCCCCCTTTCTGTTAAAGCATTCTTGTTTTTAATACTGTGATCATATTAGGTTTGTTGTTGTATTACATAGTAAGAATATAAGTAATAAGAAGTAATTTTGCACGCCCCATAAATTCATGTATTTTTCATTTAAGGGTTGCATACACCGTCCAACCTCCCCCATTAACACACACACACACACACACACACCCTCATTACCTACAGTGGTCGTTGTAAGCAGTTATTGCCCAGTGAACTCCTGAGACACAAAGCTAATAACGTAACAAACACGCCTAAATGATGCTATCTGGGTCAGTTTTTATTAGAGCTGTGTCATTTTAAAAAAGGAGGATTCTCCAATTGTGTGCAATTTAATTAGAACGACAGAACCATTTCTCTGATGTAATCACACAATATGACAATCAGACATGCTTTAATAAAAACAAATGCAATCTTGTTAAAATAATAGTGATTAAGGGGGTAATACATGTCATGAGTGTTGTCTCTTAATGAAGCCCATCTACAACCTCTGTCTTCCTCAGTGTGCAGTGTTATTGAACCAAAACATTCAGTGCTCAGCACTTCGAATGGGGAGGCAGATGGGCTTTAATGCATTAAGGTTTAATCAGTTTGGAAAAAAGGCTAATGGACGAAAAGCAGCATGTTGACTTTGTGTTTTGGTGTAAAACAAAATAAAGCAGAAGCAGCGGTTGAGAGGCTACTGCTTGTTTTAGTATAAAGAAGAAGCTCTCAGCAGGAACAGAACATAAACAAAAGTGGGTTGGGGCTGAAAGTGAGAAACAGAGGGAGGGAGTGATCGTGAGTTCGGCTCATATGAATGTTGCATGATGCACCTTGCTGTTGCACCGTTAGAGGCATTTCTCACATTGTTACACATCATTAAAACCACAAGCGTCAACGCCACGTAGCCTCAACACAACTCATTGAATCCGACAGGTTTTTCTCATGTTTTCAGGCCATTCTCTTTGTGTGAAACGGTGGAAGTTATACTTGAAACTCATCCCTTTCATCTGCCAGTTTTTATACAGCATCATGTGCGCAAGCAAGGACTAGCAGGGAGGCCTTTGGTTTGAGCTCGGCTTCTGTCCTACTTCTGATTCGGGCCTTCAAAAAACCCACAGACCACACAAACCTCACGCAGGGCCTTTGCAAACAAACACATAAACACACACCCGCTGATTAGGGTTAAGCAGGCAACAAATCTTGTGACCGCAAGAAAGAAAAAGTCTCAATTATGCATACACTCCTACATCCTCTGTGTATATTTCATTTTCATTGCCTAGCCTGTGGATTGCAGAAAGCAGGGGTAAATCAGGATAAATCGAATAAGCTCGAGATCACTTCATGTAACGTAAACAATCTGGCGTTAGCTAATTGGCGAGGAAGCGACAAAACGGTCTGTTAATCTGGTGGGCGTGTGCAGCCAAGACTGTGCTGCAGCTGGTACGGCAGAAACTATGAAGACAAAAGGGCACGACGACAGAAAACTACAGTGATGTGAGTTCATATGGACAAGACAGCTCAGACAGACACGTGTGCAGCAGAAGGAGCGGACAGATGACAGTAAAAGGTAGAGGAGAGGCTTTCCAGCGGCCTGGAGAACTCATTACAGCCGGCGCCTGCGTGGTTGTGCCAGCTAATTACCAGAAGCATTTGTCTTCATCCTTGTGTTGTGACCAAATGGGAGGTTTGATAAAGCGTGCAGAGCGGTGGGAGTGAGGAGGCTTCAATTACATAAATCACACATCTCCCGGTTTCAAACAATACAGTAGGTTTGCCTAAGGTCAACCATGATTAACACTGGCTGGCTGTAGTGGGAGGTAAGATGTTGGCAAAGTAGTGAGTGTGTGGCTGCGCATTGTAATCGCAGCATGAGGAGAAAAAAAAAGAGCCCTACAGCACAGTGATGTTTGGTCCTTTAATCAGGGCTACATAAAGAGGGGGGTCTTAAGTCCCTTGGTTATTCCCAGCTGAGGTAAGGACTGTATGGCCTGCCTGACCTTCACAGAACAAGTCATTCGAGATGAAAAGACGGCTATCTAAAGCGCAGCTCATGATCTGAATACAAACAGGAGGCAGTGAAGAAAGCAGAGAACACTGTGATCTTTTAAGCAGTGTAACTTTTCAAAGGCAGCGAAGTGAGGAGGCGCCAAGGCCTTCATGGCCTTCACAGCATGAGAACTCCCTCTACTATCTTTATTTAACTACAAACACGTCTGAGACACTTAATGACACGCAAGCAGAATAGACCTTGTTGCAATGATTATATAAGATAACACTCGCCTCACCTAACAACGCAGTTAAACATTAACTCTGAATAAAGAGTTCAACTAAATGATTAACATGAAGCATCGTAAAAGGTATCAGTGATCAGTGAAGGACTACAAAGAGATACAATACTACAACAAAGGGACAATAAGTGACAACAAAGAGATACAAAACTACAACAAAGGGACAATAAGCGACTACAAAGAGATACAAAACTACAACAAAAGGACAATAAGTGAGTACAAAGAGATACAAAACTACAACAAAAGGACAATAAGTGAGTACAAAGAGATACAAACCTACAACAAAGGGACAATAAGTGACAACAAAGAGATACAAAACTACAACAAAGGGACAATAAGTGACAACAAAGAGATACAACACTACAACAAAGGGACAATAAGTGACAACAAAGTGATACAAAACTACAACAAAGGGACAATAAGTGACAACAAAGAGATACAACACTACAACAAAGGGACAATAAGTGACAACAAAGTGATACAAAACTACAACAAAGGGACAATAAGTGACAACAAAGAGATACAACACTACAACAAAGGGACAATAAGTGACAACAAAGAGATACAACACTACAACAAAGGGACAATAAGTGACAACAAAGAGATACAACACTACAACAAAGGGACAATAAGTGACAACAAAGAGATACAACACTACAACAAAGGGACAATAAGCGACTACAAAGAGATGAAAATGACAACAAAAGTCATATTTGTAAACAAAAAAGAGACGCACAACGGCTTCAAAGAGATGCAAAACGATCAAAAATACCATGACGCAAATAGACGCAAAAATAACATCAAACACGTTAAAAAAAAAAACTACAAAGAGAGAAAATGATGTCAGTTTGTGTTTTGGGGTGTTTTGCTTCTTTATCAAAGGGGTTTGGAGCCTTTGTCAGAGATCACTGTTTCATGATTTGTCCATGACCTTAAGTAACTTTGAAATATAAAGGACTCAGTAGCAAAACCAGTTTGCATTTTGTTCTGTAGACTGTTTCTGAGGTAAAAATGTCCGCACTCATCTTAGTCAGAGACACAGGTGATTTTAGATATAAAAATCCACCATTAAACCACTGACCTCCAGCAGGAACTTCTCCGCCTCTGACGCCCTTCCAGCAGCAACACATTGAAAAGTGGCATTTTGCCCAGCGTTGACCTCCTCGTCTCCGAGTCGGGAGAAGTGCGGCGCCTTATCTATAGAGACAGGCACAGAGAGAAAGGCAGTGAGATCAAAAGACTCCATTACCTTTTGCCCTTCACAATGTCAATAAACTACACAAGGCACAATTAAACAAGGCACTTATTTTTTCAAATACATGAGGGTCAGGTATATCAGCTTGAGAGAAAAACAACCTTTGTCCAGTGTTCGTTCTTAATTAGTTCATTATAACAAATATAAATGAAAAACTTAAAGCTGTTACAGATTTTTATAGAGTTTGAAGCAGCAGTACATTTGAGAACTGACTTTTTAAACCCATTTTTATGAAATTCACTTTGCTTTGTTTTAATGAATTGATGCATATTAATGCTGTAAATCTGTTTAACGCAAAAATTACATGATCAATTTTCAACTTGTGCATTTCTTTTCAAACTTATAAATGAGACTGCAAGAATGAAACAACAAAAAGCTTAAAAGATTAAAACGAAAGAATTAAATGAATCGTTTAAACAGTTTATTTTCATTTTCTTCTTTTGGCTGTAATTTGAGTCAATTGTCTTGACAGCAGAGGATAAAAAGTTTTTTGCATATTAGGAATTAACTTCCAGATTCTTCACAGTACTGAAAAAAAGAAGTGTTGTTGTGAATGTCCATCTAAACATTACTGTAAAAGAAAACTGTTAGAATATTAAGTTCATACAGAAATTGTGGAAGAGCCAAAATGTACGTGTTGAAGGGGTGATTAAGCGCCCGTTACCATAGACACAAATAACATCAGATTAGAGTCAATCTATAGCAGAATGTGGGAGTGAATCTGCAGACGAAAAGCCACTGAGTGAGCATCAGTCCTCCACATTTTGACTAATAATGTCCCAGCATGCTGTGCGGTGCTACCAATGAGTCAGTGTGTGGGAGTAGCCCTCTCACCCAACTCTGTGATTAACAATAGAGAAGTGAGAAGCGGACCCCTGCAGAGTGAAATCACTGGGTAAACGCCAGCAGCACTGCCTGCCATCTCCAAGAAATGGGGTAGGAGAAGTCTGCATGTCACTCTGGATGATTGACAGGAAGACATGGCAGAGCAGCAGTGAAGCTGAAGCATTAGGCAGAGGAGGATCTTTGGGTCTCGCACATCTCCTGCTTGGTTTTTTGTTGCTATCTAGCAGAATGGGGAGATAACAATGTGTTGAGCTTGTTTGTGTACAGTAGTAAACAGAGGGTGTTCACATCTGTACCCCACAGGCGGCAATGTTTCCTTTGAGTGACTCGCCCTCCTAAGGTTAATTCATAATTCATGCCTGAGAGCCGAACATAAACAAACACGGAAATGAGTGTGAATGGAAGAAAGAAAAAAACTGCACTTGGCAGGAGCCGTGGTGTTATACAGCTAAATGTGTCAGATCTTATCCTCAGGACTCTTTAGCGTGATAAATATTTCATTGGGGTGCAACACTGGTTCCAAAGTCAAAGACTACGACTCAAGAGGATAAAACAAAAATGTCAACCATGCTTTATCAAGAATTCACAAAAAAGAACTTGTTGAGCTTGTATTTTATTTTTTATTTTTTTTATTAACTCTGCAACACTTCCCTCCTGTTTTTCACTCCTTCTCTCCACACAGTTCGCTGCCAAGTAATGCAGGCTGGCTGTGTGCCACATCATAAGGCATGCTCAGGTCTTGATGAGAGTCTTAATTATTTAATGGCCACAGTGGGAGAGTTTAGAAGATGCCATCTGCCGTCACAGGGAGAAACAGGGTGGCTTACTGGGTGGTACGCAAGCAGTAAAGTTATGTACCAATCTCACAGCCAGTGTCGTTTAATAAAATAACTTGACGTATTCTCTGTTATATGACACGCTTGAAATGTCAGTCTCCAAACACTACCGACCACATTCACACAGCAGCCATTTCTTACTTCGTTCTTTGGGTGGCTAGCTTTAATGCTGTGACAATGCTTTACTGCTGTGTTCCAGGTTTTAACTCAAATAAATTAGGGTATCTGATAAATTATCAACGTTTTATTAACACTTAAAAAATGAAAAGACGATGAATTGTGAGACTCTGTATTCCATATTTGGCCATATTTCAACCTAAAAGAACCTTATACTGCCTCCCCTGTTAGTTAGCTGTTAACAGTAAACAGCCACTTACTAGCTAACATAACTTTAAGCTAGGAAGTGACCTAGCGTTAATATTACCGTTTGGAGCTGTTACAAGATACATTAGGAAAGGCATACATTCCTAACTAACATAATGTTAGCCATGACTTTACTTCCTAGCTAACGTAGGCTAACTTTAGCATTTATTTACATCATATAAAACAAAATGTTAGCTAAGAACTGATTGAATGCTAATTTTAGCTGTTGTCCAACGTTAGCTTGAATCTTATCTTACTGTGCTTTAGAATATGGCACAATGTCAGTGAAATTATTTGCCAGGTACATTGCCTACATTTATACAACTCGGACATCAATACAACATTGTAGCATTTTAGCTTCCCCACTCTGAGCGTGAAAACAGTGTTTTGTGACAAATATAGGGGCTATGTAAGTAGTAACAGGCAGATAACTTTAAATCCCCATGAATGAAAAATATCTTTTAAAGCTTGTGTCAGTTATGCGAGTCACTAAAAGCAGTGTGTAACATGGTTGTTAAATGTGCCACTAGCACTTGTGTTCAACAGGGGCTCGTATGGGGAGTGTGCATGTGTCACTGAGAGAGTTTGTCCAGGTATTAAACTCAAGGGCCTTAGTGAATATGTTTTACATGTGGTCCTCAGGGGCTGACAACACACTGAACTGCTACCCTTACTTTTACACCACTGACACAAAAAGCCCCCGCTGCAGGGAGCCGTCATTTACAAAAAAACACACCCTGAAGAGAAGGCATTTTCATAGAGCTTTGAAATGTAGCACTTTTTACAAAGTGAGTAAGGACAAAAAGCAACATAACACCTTCAGTCAGGTTAAAAGTGTAGACGCCTTCAAATGGAGACTTCAGGATTTTACAAATTAACAAATACATTTGGCTGTCAAATGAGGGCAGAGGCAGGACGGCAGGTGTGTTTTCAGGTGAAAGGAAGTGTGAGCACTCAGGTGTACCAGTGTTTTTATAGCACTGCTGTTGTGTCAAGATGCCTGAGGACAACATGCAGCACTGATAGGAAAGGTTGCTCAGCCATCACTAGTCTCCTCATCTTATTCATGTTTTATGCTTAGAAATACATCTCTTCACAAAACCACTAAACCTTCTTCCCTTTAGCACCTCCTATAATTGCAATTCATTGACAGAAGTGGCACTTACAGCAGGGATAGTTGAGCACCATGATGTCATCTATGGCAATGTAGCCCCGTCGTTCCCTGGAAACTGTTGCCTCAATCAGCACCTGCAAAAGTGAAGTGAACACAGATTTAATTCAAAATTCGAGCGGCTAAAGCATACACTTGTGGCTAACCTACCGCTCCCAAAGCTAAAACAAAAGAGCAATTTTATAAAGGAAATGAAGCGCTGTGTGAATTCTATTGCTCTTGTCCCCTTTCAGTGACAGACGCATTAATTACAAACACACCCATCGCCACATTGTTGCACATCTGTTGACCCACATCAAAAAGCCAGACAATGAGAGAAATAGGGAAAGACAGAAGCATAAAAAAAACAGAGATGGATCAGTTTTTTCTGGAGTCCGCAGGGCCAGGAGAAATAATAGGTTTATCAGGAAGCACACAATGTGGCGCCTGAGTCATGAGCTCTATTCTACATTCAGGGCGCAGGCTGCTGTGAAGCCATAAGAGCAGATAATACAGCGTGTACGGGGCCACGGGACTCAGGGGAGGACAAAGCTCCATACCATACCGTCCTACAGACAATAAGCTGGATGAGCAGCGGGCTCTCATGAAACCTAATCAATATCAAATCACCATCCTCAGTAATAGTGAACGAGTTATGAGACACAGGGGGGATGTTTGTTTTTGCAGCACCAAGGACGCTCCTCCATCCCAACGTTTGATCGAAGGCCAGCTTTGAGTTATTGTTCCTCATAATCCTCCGAGCAAATGATTACAACATGGCTCCCATCACCGGGTCTTGATTTTTACTGAGGCGTCGCACACACACACACACACACAGAAGCCATAACTATTGTATCATTCAAGCTACTTTAACTGTGTCTGTCTGATGTCTGTGTTTACACGCATTACGCAAGAATGGAGCTCATTTTTCTCAAAGTCAGGACAGGTGCAATCACTTCTGGCAAGGTTGGAAATCTTGAAAGAGCCTGAAAGTGGATGTTGAGTTAAATTGCATCAGCCTCAAAACTTAATTGCATCAAGACAGGTTAAAGTACCTCTTTAAATGTCCTATATTGCTGCTAATATTATACTTTAGTTTTAGTCCCCATACACAAACTAAAGTGATACTTTATTAATTCAATTTGTTCACTCTGTTTTTACAAACATAGGCCCAAAATACACACATGCACAAACAGGACTCCAAGGACATGCACTAATAGAGAGATGTCAGAGTGAGGGGGCTGCACATAGACATGCGCCCCCAGCGATGGGGGATTCTGTGCCTTGCTCAAGGACACCTCGACGGAGCCCAGCCCAATTCCACGCGGGTCCTGACATACTGAGCTACCGTCTACCCAACTATGACTGTTATTTTAAAGATGTAATTAATTCTTGATGTCAGAGACAGTAAAAATCTCATGCTCTGCGTCAGTGAATGAAGATTTTATATTATCTTGAGCGTGATGATGATTTTGATAAGGTTGAAAGCTTTGGAAAAAGAGAGTAGATGGGCCTTGAATAAAGATCGTCTGATACTTTTGGGGAGATCTTAAACACATCTCACAGTATTTAGAAGCAGCATGAAACAGTTAGTTTGAGGAATCATTTAAAGATTTCTTCCTATAAAATCCCTCTTAAATGATTTTCTGTGTTTTACTGCAGTATAATGTAACAGCATGCACGAGGGTGTCAATTAAAATGTTTGATGTTTCTCGCTTTTTGAAAAAAAAAAAGCCATTTACATTATTAAATACTTTCAGTGTCAATAATTCAGTGTTATTTAAAGTGGACATATTTTAGCTATGCAATCAATTTTCTATTTTTCAAATGTGTCTTTGACTCACGCTGGTAAAGTTTGTTTCGTTGTAAAAATCATATACATATTTTAATATCTATTCCCCCACGTGGGGGAGCGGCCGCACTGCACTGTCACTCCAAAGTTGTAGAAAACATGGCTGCTCTAGGATCGGTTATTCTGCCTTATATGTGTACGAACCAGAATCGCCAAGAGGTACCAGAATGGTGAGTTGAAATCTTGACAACGACTTGACTACAAGAAGGCAGTCTGAGGCGAATGGCGGTAAGTGACGATTGGTCGATTTCAGCGAAAGCAAGGTTCTACGTAGAAACCTGCAGCTGTTCTGAACGGTCCATTTCAGAGGCGACCTTTTTAAAAATCTGATTCTGGAAAAACATGAAATTATGCAGTTTTCACTTTTTCACAGTGAACAATAAACACCCAAAAATGTGAAACCCGTGCAGAATATGAGAATATCCATTCAAAAGATATGGCCCCTTTAAGAAAGCAGACATTTAAAGTCACCTTTTGGTATCCAGTATTTTTTTTTTTCATTTCATTTCATTGCTGAAGACACATTTCACGCAAAAAGGACCAAATATCCGAACCCTGATCAGTGGGACACGAAGTTAATCCTCCCCACCACACTCCACTTGTGTTAGCACAACTAATTTAAGAGTTACAACAACATCTTCAGGACCTCTGGCCCAAACTCCAGCCTTCCGCAGTCAGCACGATAGAGATAGTCCACCTCCACGGGCTTGGAAAGGAAGACGAGTGATTACAGCAACAATTGGTGTGACAACCACCCGGGCCATGCACCGCCCCTAAAGGCACCTACGTCGACACTTCATGATGGGATGTGAGGAGATTGGGGTCAGCTTAAAAACTCCTGACAGAACGACACGCAGAAAGCCAGGTGTGCGGAGAGAAGAGGGCAGGCCGGAGGGGGACGGAAGGAGAGGTGGAGTGTAGAGGAAGGAAGGAGGAAAAGTACCGGGCTGCTGGGTCTTGGTATTGGAGTGTGACCCTGCTCTGTCTGTAGCCTGCTGCTCTTCTCCGGCTAACGGAGGAACACTGAGGCTAATCTCCTCCTGCTGGAGTTTATTTTTGTGTTTGTTCCCAGACACTGCAGGAACCTGAGCTGGAAGGTATCACCTTAAAAAAACAGGATACCAACATTTCCTGTTTTTATCATTCCCACTTTTCTCTTTATTATTTCTTTTCTTCAAAGCCTGCGCTGGATCTTTACTCTCATTTCACCCTCTAATGTTTTATTGTCTCTCTTTGTTTCTTTTCCCTCTCTCTCTCTTGCCTGCCTCCTAGTGTGCACCTGCAAACACATACAGTATTTACAACAGTCATTAAAGCCAATATTCTCCACTATGCTGACCTGAATTAGCTGTGTAAGCACACACTGGCACTGTTGTTGGGCTAACGTCAAAATTAGCCAGAAACACTGATTAGGCTTAATGGTATACAAGGAAGAAGGAAAAAACTGTCCTGAACGGCTGATTGAAGGCGTTATTACTCTTTGCTGCTCTAAAGCACTCAACAAAAGATTGATTACTGGTTAAACCTCAGTCTTCTTAGCCATTAGGGTAGGAGGTTATTAAGAGGGAGACATTCGGTGCATTTATTTCAATAAACAACCTCCCCAGATTTTTATTGAAAGCCACTTTCCCAATGAAACTTCCCCCGTGCCCAAACTTTTTTCTAATGAATGGCTGCTTTTCTTCCATGAGATTAAAATGCAGGAATCATCTCCTGAGGAAAAAAAGAAAAGTGTGACGCGCAGTGATTTATGACTAATATAAAACGCACATTAGGAGAACATATTACATTACCCTGTAAAATTGGCTTTTAGAGGCAATTGTAATGTATACAAATCAAGAGATGATTTATCCAGGCCCATAAACCAGCTTCTACCTTTTCCACTCCAGGCGGGAGACACCATTAGGCTCAGAGGGCCTTCACTCACCATTACACGCAGTCATAGATAAATAACTCCTTAACTATTCACAGACAAAAGGTCACATGCTGAAGTAAATCTGTTGAGGTGGAAAATGTCAGAGGATAACAGTCTGTGTCTGAAAATATGGTGCAAGTGTTTGGAATCTCAATACAGCTCTACAGTACAGTGTCTGACAAAAAGCCCGCTTCCATAGCCACGGGCTCAGCTAGCAGGACTCTCAGCAGGCAGCAGCGGGACATAAAGGAGATATTATCAGACAAAGATGTGATTATTCTCTTTTACAAGTCTTTGATGTGCCCACAGCTTTCCAGTTTGTCTGTTCTTTTCAAACAAAATGAGTCTAGTAGGTAAACAAAAAGGCCTCAACGGGAATGTTATGATTCAGCTCGGGTGAAAAGGTCAAGCTAAGGCTAAATTGGAAATCTGTATATTTATGACGTACAAATGTTATAAAGGGAACTAAAGTGTTTTGAAGAGAGTCACCATTTGTGTCACTTAACTTATTTGCATTATTTCACATACTGAAACAAAAAGAGCGAGGCATATCACGTGTCATAGGTTAAGTTCAAAGCTGGTTAGCTTAGCCTAGCTTAACAGAGAGGCTAGAAGGTAACACGGTTTATCTTAAAAAAGAATACGCTGCCTGATAACCTGACTGCAATGACAAGACATTAGGAAGTGAAGGCACCTGGCCAGGAAATAGTCCAGCATACACTTTTTTTACATGTTGGTTTTCTACTATATTAAAGCCCCCCTCCAGTGAAAGCGTTAAATCTTGTAAACATCTCCATGTGGTGTTTTTTATGTGCTACAAGACATATCAGGGACAACATCAGCAGCATGGCTGGGCCTGTCTACTTTTAAACTGCAGTGTACCAAGGACAGGCTGAACAACACGTTCTCAGACTGGCAGGTTTGAGACATCCCAAACCTAAGTGCCAATCCTGTTAACGGACGGGGTGACGCTATGCATATCATTATGTGCAACCTATAGCAACCACTTCAGTGATACGCGAGCCAGCTGTAACCATCATGGTAATTTCTGCAAACTCACTACTGACTACTAACGTTAACATTACTATTGCTAATTACTACATTTCAAGCTAGCAACGTTTCAACAAGTTGCCACTAAACAACAGCAGAGACGTGTTTTGTTTTCAGCTGTAATTTTACGATGAAGCTTTCCGGTTCAGACATGTTTGGCCGAATTACCCCTGTATCACCACTTGCCACTGATTTGGGTACAGAAGCTAACGTAGCAAAACAGAAGCATTCAGCTTTCTGAGTTTGATAAGCAGAGTCGAAGGTGAGCTACAGGCGAGTGACGGAGGGGGCGGTTTGAATAGTGGGCGGGGCCTATGCAGATTGGGGAATTTTTAATGAGTTAGAAGGAGGAGATGCCTTGGGAGGATTTTTACAAGGTAATTAAACGTAATTTGCAGAAACATATCAGTAACATTATTACATTATTATTTCAAGCAGAGCATTTGATATGTCTGTAACATGACCGGAGCTGGTCTTTAAATAAACATAATACATGACTGCAAAAACACAAGGTTCAGGATGGGTTATGTGCGGGACTATTTCTGGGAAGGGTGCAATGACTTCCTTAAGTTTTGTTGTTTTAGTGAGTTTATCTGGGGTGGATTTGATTTGCGAGGCAGCACATGCTTACTGACATTAAATTGGAGGGTGTTAACTTTCTTTTTAATTTAATATAATGACATGGATCAGAACTGGTCAACTTCATGTCAAAATTGGCCGGGAGACTGAAAACAGAAACCATTTTGTCAACAGTACAGTCCTATCATTTAGTTGAGTAGTTGTTGGGTGTGCAGCAAATCTTTGAAATATTAGATGATATTGATCTTCTCCGTCTCTTGGGAACACAGCTATTAAACATAGTCCCCAGAAGGAAAGAGGTTTTGGTTGCAGTAAGAGGCAGTGAAGATAATTCTCCTTTGTGTTTGAATACTGTAAGAAATAGTCGACAAAAGTCTTCGTGCAATATGAAATTACATTCAAAACTTCAGTTTAACTGATTTAGACTTTTAATGATCGATTTAGCTTCAGATTATCTAATGAACATTTTCCAAGAACAATGACTACTAATCTGATTTCTTGTAGTGTAGCCTTACAGGGACAATGCCGTCTCCTGACTGACATTGACACAAACAAACCGAAGAAATAACTTTCATAATGCGATCATTGTATTTATACCACAGTTCGTTCTGAGTAATCTGATTGGACAAGAGGCATTTGATGAGACTTTTAACTAGGTGTATCACTCCGCCTCAGGTCAGTAACATTACATCACACACAGCCATGCTGTTATTCAGTAGAACAGAACTCCCTCTCAAGTGATATTGCTTAATTAGAAAGACTGGGGGAAAAAATCATGAATCGAATATCCTAATTTTTTTTATATATGCGGCAACATGTGGAAAAGTACTGCAATAGAGAAGAAAGAAAAGTCGGGGTGAAATTCTTACATTCGGAAAAAGACGAAGTAGAGACAAGAAAGTGAGAGATGGTAAAGAGGGGAGGGGGACACGTCTCTGTCTCTAGTTGTCAGTCTTGGAGGGCTGGATAACATCTTTAATATTTGATAACAAGGTTCTCCTGGTTCTGCAAACACTTCTACCAATAACAGGCAGAGAGAAATATGGCAATGTACACCCCCTCCCCCCCCCCCCCCCCCCCCCCACACACACACACACACACACACACACACACACGACATCTTCAATCCAGACATGTCAAGGTGATCTTACACTCTGAGATTCCCTCCCCAAAATCCATCGAACTCCAAATCCCAATCTCCCCGCTGTAATAGGAGGAAGTGATGTTTGTGTGATGCTCGTCAACCCTGACATTAATATAAAGTGCAAACTGATCAGAGAACATTTCTGAACTCGTGTTTCGGTGAGAAAAAATGGTGATGTGGACGTGTTGAGAGAGAGTCCCGCATGAATGATAACATGTTGACAAGCACAGAAGTGATGTGAATGTAAGTGATCAGAAAATATGTTTTTAAATCAGGTGGGTGGGCAAAAAATATTTGGTCGGGTTAAGTTTTCAGAATATTAACTCTCGTAGTATTGGTGAATATTAGAGAATAGAAAAATGAGGTTTGTATGAAACTAAACAGCGACTGTGTGTGCTGTAAATAATTTCCCCCCCTAAATCTGATTCTTGAAACGAGCCCCCTCGAGCGTTATCTCTTACATCTGTATCTGTGCAGTGCAAAAGGCTACGCTGACATTTTGTGTCCCTGCGCTAAAGGCAAGGAAACAGGAGCTCCGATATGACCTGAAATCTAATAAGGCGGAAAAAAAACCTGTGGATGGAAAAGCAACTCCGAAAAGAACGATCTTGGGATTTATATTACCCAAGAGACAATGATAAGGAGTGCCTATTCTCGACCTCTGCTTCAAAAGAGAGCTTTGCTGGTTTAACAACAAGGTAAATCTGGCCGTCTATCACTTAAAATCCAAAGTGATTGAATTAAACTTGCCATAGAGCTGATACAACCCAAACCCTCTGGTAGTTAAAGTCACACAAGAGGCAGCTAACGTGTTTTAAATCCACAAGTCTTGTTGGAGTGTTGCAGCAGACTCCCATTGTTCCCCTTCTTTGTGTTTACCTATCTGTTTTCATTGCATGCTTGCTGGCTAACAACAGAGGACAACAGCATTAAGATGCTATTAAAGAAAACATTCAGCCCTACACCCCTCTACCCTTTTCTGTTTAGTCTGTGTAACAGGGAGCAGCGACGTGCTGCGAGGCGAGACCCCGTGTCATTCCACAGTGATGAGGTTTTTGACTGCTGGGGGATTAGCAATGTAAGCTGTGGTATATGTGACTTTGAGGGGGGCAGTTTGTTTTGCTCGCTTTGTACTGGGAATAAGCACAACTCGGCTGCGTATAAATAAAACGCTGACATGCTGCAAGAAAATACTTTTATTCTAAAAGTGCATATACCTGCCCCGACACCCACACCCCTTTGTTAATCCACATTTGGTCATTTTTACACATTTGGATGTAGTTCTGGGAAATCCATTCAAATGTTGCCTTGAAAAACCGACACAAACTGAAATGTATCAGATGATCCTTGATAGCAAAAGATTGGATTTAAAGTAATAATCTTAATAATATTTTCATTCAAATTAATGTCTGTTAAGTCACTATCTATCGCTGAATGAGGTAACACAATGGTGATTGGGCCTATGGCCCACCTTTGCATTTGCAGTATATAGTATTATTATGGACTGGGTGGAAAAAATCCCAAGCGGAGCCCAGTTAGTGACGCGCTTTCCATCACCCAGCAGTGGTTGGTCTGGCAGAGAGGGTAGGAGGAGCTAAGCGGCTGCTTTTCCGGTCTCTGCAAGTGTTGCGAGTAAACAGTAATCTACTATGGCTGAACAAACAAAGAAAAGATCGATGACTACAGATACAACTTCAAAAGTAAGTGAAAATCCAAAGAAAAATTGGAAGCTCAGATGAAGGCAAACAGTCTAAAAAGGAAAGCGACCGTCAGCGAAGAAAATCAGTTACAACCATAACAAAGGGAGCCAACCGAAGGGTACTCCCACAATTACCGTATATCGCCATTGGGGACGCCCAAGAGAACGAAACTGAAATCTTCGAGATTGTCAGTTTAAATCTTTCTGCTTTTGAACAACATGAGCAACAGCCTGGGTGATTTAATCGGATAAATTTGAACACCGTGTTTTCAGCCACACAACATGAAAGGCCATAAGCAGTTTGAACTGCTCCATGAAAGGCTGCACCGTCAATACTTATTTAACCGTCTCTCCTTCTCCTACACTAAAGCCCCTTTCGCACATGTACTGTGCTCCTGAACATTTCCTGACATTGTCCGGGTGGGCTGCATGTGTGAACGCAAACGCCCTGACTTTCTCCTGCCGGCCTCCTAAAAAAAGGTCAGGGGAAAGTCCGGGTCAGCCGATGTGTGAACGCAGCAGGTAATACTCAGGAACATTCACAGCAATATGTCACCTTATTTAAAGACAGTTTTATCATAATGCCATTATAACTGTGCCTCATTCTTCTCCACCATATATTAGTGTTCGCTCATAAAACTACTTTAATCTGCTCACCTTGTTACTCTTCAGTTATTTCTCCCCACACACCTTCGCCTGCTGTACCTGTATCTGCTCTGTTGACATTCATGAGCTGTGCGTTTTACAAAGTCGCCCCAAAAAACACAGCTCAGAGTTTTTACACCATCAAGCTCGTTTTCACAGCAGCAGGTGAGCCACGTGTGAAGAAGGAGCGTCATTAAAGACGTTGCATGTCGAAGCGATTCACAGGTCCAGCGACTAGTGAGATCGACACTACACAGCTGCACTTCAAATCTTTCACAACAGAATAATAAGATCCATTTTTAACAGAAGACGTCGGATCTCAATCAATGCATTCACAGGAGGGACGTACCAGCCGGACGTCTGTTCAAGGGGAGAGCGGCCAGTAAGTTCATCGATCGTGGATGACGGTCTTTTTGACAGAAAAAGAAAGAAAGAATGAGAGTCGCCAAATACACTTGCCCCACTCACCCTCTCCCGACAGGGAAAATCTCCCACTGTGAGGGACATGTATGAAAGGGCAACTCTAGAAAATGTCGGGGTCAGACGGCCCTGAAATTTTCTGTAGAGGTCTAGAGTGTGAAAGGGGCTTCACTGTCCAATTTCAGAGTCTTCTACTCCTAATACTCCCAATTTATTCCTCCTCCTTCTGAAGCTGCTTTACCACTGGTCAAAAAACCCGCTAGCACCCGCTAACACCCGGCTTTTTTGCTTAATGGGACAGGTTACAATCGGCATTCAGACCTAGGTCAAATGACTGAATCTCCGCCCCCTTTCCGGTGTGATGCTAAGCTCCGTCGGTGACTTCTGCGACTCCTTATTATCTCAGCTACAAATTCAGCCCGTCTCCGTCCGAGCAGTCCTCGAACATAGTTCCAAATTTGTCGGCGCCGAGTTTAATACACAGACTGAATGACTAACAGATACAATAAAGACCTAACCACGTAACATCTTCACTGTTTACTAACCCTGTTTCAGGGACGTTTGTGACGTCAGGCAGAGACGCAGCAGAAAAGAGACCGACAGGAGTATACTTCACTGGCAATGGGAACAGAGACAATCAGTATCTATAAGCTGGTCTTCCTGGTCTGAAAAAACTGCATCAACCCAGTAGTTTTGGTGGGAAAGGGGTATAACTGAAGCCTCTCATTGGAAACATCAGGACAATTCTGACTCACCTGTGAGCATTCACTCTGTGCTGGGATATCTACATGAATGTGAAGCAACAGAGAGCAGCACTGCCAAGTACACAGGCAAATCCACTCTCTGCTGTCGTACTTGACAGAGAAAAGAGAGGGCAGGATAAAACTTGTCATTATTACAGTCATGACTTATCAGTCCCGATGTGGTGGTGATAGTGCAGGATGGTTGTCAGGGAGTCTGTTTTATAACACAGAGATCACAGCTCGGATCTCACAGCACCCATCAGCTCTCTCATTGTTAAACATTCCGCATGAGAGCAAGCGCTTTTTAAAACATTTAAAAAGGGTGTTGTAAAAGTAATGATTTCCTCTGAAAACACAGGGAATTATTTGTTAAAAAACTGAGCTGATGAACAGTTTCAGTGGCAGGAGTCCTTGCTGGCTCGTGTTTGAGGCGCGTTCCTGACAGTAGCACTGATTGTTAGAGCTCATAGTCATTTTTAAATACTGTTTTGTAACTACTGAGATTTCACCAAAAATATAGTTATAAAAAGCCAATTGTAGCCTCAATATTCTCTTTTTAAATAAAATAGTGTGAAGAGAATACTTGATTATACAAACACAAAATTTCAAGGAAATTTCGACCTTCTGGGAAATACTCTTAAAGAGGGGGTATTATGCTGTTTCCCATGTTAAGACATATTTGTTACAATGTTGGCTGTCCAGACTAAACGTTTTAAATCTGTAGGTAAAAGTATGTTGGAGTAATCCCCAGGCTTCTCAGCTCAGTCTGCTGTGAACACCAGGTTTCACACTGTTTTTTCTACATGCTGCACTTTGTGACGTCACAAAGTGCAGCTTTAGCAGGCTTTGGAGAACTGGCCAATCGGAAGAAAGTGGGCTTGTAGGGGCGGGGTTTATTAAAGAGACAGAGCTGCAGAGTCGTTTCAGGCAGAGTCTGTATGAAGGCCTGCACAGTGTTTCTTTAACTGTAAATTATGCTAAGCTACTCAACAGGTATCACAGAGTGAAATATGAAGCTTGAAATTATCATAAGATTGACACCATGCTCCGGTCTGTATGCTAAATATAAAGCAAGAGCCTGGAGGTTATTAGCTTAGCTTAGCATGAGGATATAATACCCACCTGGCTCTGTCCAAAGTTGCAGTCGCATATGAAGCTCACTACTATTGTGTTGTATCTAGATCTGTGATGTACAGATGAACCAAATTTAGCTTGAGAGGGCCTGGAGTAGATTTTTTTTACTTCAGATGGAACCATGCTTTTCTTTTAGCTCTGTTTCCAGTCCTTATGCTAAGCTATGCTAAGGCTTTCTGGTGTTAACTTCCCAACATCCAGATATAAGAGTGGTATCAATCCTCTCATCCCACTCTCGTAAGAATGCAAAGAAATATATTTCCCAAAACAGCTTTTCCATAACATTTCTTATATTGAATGTAAAACAAAATAATCTCCATTTTACCTTCATCACTGTGAAAAAGATCCACAGTGGGCAGACGCCTGTTCAGTTCACAATGACTGCCTATTGAGAGTAAAGCTTTTAACTCTTCGTATGTGTCCTTGTGCATTAAGCAGCGACAACACTTTTATTTAAGATGTCTGAGTGCCTCTGTTTGTATACCTCAAGTCTATTAGTCCCTGTTTTTTAGTGTGTGAGTGTCCCCCTACATGTACCCCCCTGTTTGTTCAAAGGGCTATTATTTACATGGTGAAGGTCAGATCTTGCAGGGCCGAACAGGATTTAATTAAGTCTGGGGGATTGACAGTTCTTGATAAAATGCACACTACTCAACTTAATTGCTTTTTGACAGCTCTGCAGAGTTTGCAGAAAAAATAAATTGGATTAATTGATGGATATCCATCGTGCTCACCTGAATGTGCCATCTACAGACCACAGCACGGCAGGCAGCCTCAGGAGATGCCAGTCAATGCCCGTCTACTGTAAGTATCTAATTACATGCCATGCTAACCGCTGGGGATGAGTGAATACTCTGTGCACAGGCCTCAGAGGGTGGACTCTCTACCAGGCGGGACTACAAGAGACCAAGTTAGGCTCCTCTAGCGCTAACATCGGCTACATTCACAAGGGAATCAATGCTAATTAAATTGCAAATGCAGGTAATTAGCACCAGATTCAGCCAGAGGCTAAAATGAGCGGTGATCAACAGAGCCGAACTGTGTTACATAATTCAGCTGTGTAAGATGTCGGTCAATGGGTCTGCTGAAACTGAAACCTCTTTAGACAGTTTAGAGTCAGAGAAGTGTGTGCGTTCATAAACACATCATCAAACAAAGTCGTAACACAAAAAGTTCGTACCTGGTATTCATTGGGCCAGAAGGTGCTGACAGCCAGCTCGACCTGGTGCCACTGCTTGGCGTGAGACCCCGACGTGTTCCACACCGGACTTCCCATCGGGCCGCCGTTGACTCGAACATACGCCCGCAGGGCCCCTGGACTGTGGCCGTCACGACTGTACAGGAAGTAGCTGAACTGGACGCAGTGCGTGTCATTTTCACTCAGCGTCTGCAGCAGCAGCTGAGCACGGTGACCCACGGCGTGCTGGGAGGAGTTCACCAACATATAGGACCCTGAAACAAACAGAAGGAAGTCATGAGTTATTTATACTATAACAACCTTTAGAAGCAGGCTGTCTGTTTTTCATATATTTGTCCATTTTAGATGCTAAGCTAACTCGTGTGCTGAATGCTGAATATTAAAAGTTATTAAAAGTTAGGATGCTGGCTCGTGGTTTTGAAGCGAATCTATGTATAATTTAACTGGTTGGTATGAGCTATTTTCCAGCTCAAATACATTGTAATCTTTGCTTTATTTGAAATAATAGAGTTCCCTCTGCGCCGGCTGTCATATATGCATTAGAAACATATCCACAAGTTGTGGCAGTGAAGCATGAACTTTATAAAGTTAACAAGCTGCTAAATCGCCCGCAGCAGTGAATCATTTTAAATTGGAAATTAAAAGCTGCCAAACAGACAATTGCACTGTCTGCACAGCTCGTCTTTCCACAGGCAGATATAACAGCTCACTTTTTTTGTCAGGGATTTTTTATATTCATGTATTTTGTATTAAAAGATATTCATGTTTTGTCTTTAAACATGAAAGGAAGACTGAGACGCAAAGTACTACAAGTGTGCACTGTGTATTAAGTAGTGAGAGCTACATATCGGGAAGAAGCTGTATCAGAAGACGCTGCGCAGTGAAGTAAAAATAATGTGCATAATGTAAAAATATACACCCATTCTTTCACATTCACAGTCTTTATATGAATATGTCTATAGCACAGTTTTTCTGAGTGGCGTAGATGTGCTGGAGGTCTGTGTACGAGCCACTGAGGGATTTGAGTTAAGCACACTCATATGAACCAATGCAAACATGTCACAAAGGAACAAATTCACTTTCAACCACTCTTAACAGGGTGAATCCACAAGACGAAAAATGAAAGTATTCTCCCACAACTCATTGCAGAGTGTGTAGGCGGTTGATAACAGGAAAGAAATGTGCCCTGTAGAATAAAAAGACTGAAATTGGTGCTGGCTGAGGCACTACTTCCTGTGAATACTGGAGAGAGATACAGAGAGATGGAAGAAAAAGCCGCCAGCCTGAGCGAGACAAAGAACCAGCGGCAGTTTTCCCACTGCAAGGTGATGCAGAGGTAGGAAACGAGATTCACAAACCCCCCGAAGCCTCCTCTAATCAGGATAACATAACCCCATTGCCCTTTGCCTAGCATCTGTCCTGCCTCGAGTCTGCGCCCGCTAACGTGATTAGCACAGCAATGTTGGGAGACCTTCCTGTGTACTCACATAATCAAGCCTGTTGTCTTTGTACTCCAAGGTCTTTCTGTTCTCCGTCAGAAATGAGCCCAGGAGAGCAGACAGTGGCAGACATGGCGCCAGGTGTCCTGAAGACATTTATTCTGCACTCAGATGTAATAGCATGCGATGCTGAATAGCCAGACAGAGAAAGAGTTCTTTACATCCCACACAGTCTGCACCTCTGAATTAAGAAGCTTTCCCTACAAAAGAACGATACTCTTCAGTGTTTTACACCTTCAATCAACTCACCATTCAAACATGAACATAAATTCTTTGTGCGCAGAAATAAAAAGTTGCTTCTGTCTTTCTTCTAATTGACTACTTGAAAAACACCTGACGGACTCATCTGCTTTTCTCCAGCACCGCCCAGCTACTGAGAAAACACTAATTACCTCTTTAAGTGCAAATAAGACAGAAAGCCTAAATTCTCCGGCTGATGTTTTACATAATGAGATTGAGATTCACAACCCTTGGCCCCGAGCTATAAGGAAAGTTAAACCGAGGACCACAGCCGAAGTAGAGACGGTCGTTATCTGCAGGCGAGACTTCGGCCTTTCCTGCAAAGCCCCATTGCCCTGCAGCCGGCTGTCAACAGCCCCTGATTTGTGTCTCATCCTGGGCTCCAGATCTGGGCTCTCTCATTTGGCTCTGCTTAATTAGATCTTTCAGAATCCGTCTCCTCTCCTGCACCCTGCAGGCCCACAGGGGACTCATAAAATAAAAGCAAAGGGCTGAAGTGTGGCAGCCGTACTGTCCTCACCGCTGCTCTTATCCTGGATGTGTTCCCTCTCTTTTATATATTGAGGTTATTAACACCGTTCTGTTGACTTTGCAATTTACTGTAATGTCACGTGGGGACGCCCGGTGCACTCTAACCTCCTCTGAGATTCATACTGAAGATAGGTGAGGTCATCTTTTTAATAAGGTGCATATGAGTTCATTTGATGCATGAAAGGGAAATGTCCATGAATTACACATTGTGACAAATCAAATTCAGAACCAGGACACATTATGTAGAGTGATGCCGATATAGTGTGAGATAATGCACGGCAGCAATGGACATAATTCATCATTTTACTTTCAGTTTGGCAAAGTCTTCTGAAGCTGGACATCTGGAGCTTGGTATAATAATCTTTCCATCTCAGGGTAGAAATAAGGATCATAAATACAGAGATAATTTACTTATAATAAAAAATGTATGAGAACATGTTTTTTATGTGTATATTAGAGAATATAGCCTCCCCTTTTGGTTTAAAAAAACTTGATGAAGAACTTTTTAGGAGTCCGAACCGTAATTGAACATATTTCTGTCATCTCAATGACAGCAACAGATGTCAAACAGATAAAAACGTGCTGTGGTTCCACATGCACATATTAGTGCTGATCGTTTACCGTCTTCCTCCCTACGCATGCCGGCCTATTTACCGTCTTTCTCTGACATAGGTTCAGCTTTACTTTCTCTTTCACTCTCTTGGGGTCAATGGAGAAGTGTCTCACTGCTGCATCTCCTGATCGTTGTGCTGCAAACTAGAAACTACTCTTTTCTCAGTGTTGCCACGGCGACCTGTAAATGTGCCGTGTGGCGTTTGGGTGAAGGAAAAAATGGTTCTTCACTGCTAATATTGGGCCTTTTATTTTTATTACGTTTTCACATTTTATTTTAGTTTCAGTTAAATTATTGAACCTGGGATTTAAGTAGGTAAGCTCAAAAGCGGTGATGATGGTTACTGGGTCCACCTAGCGGTTGGCTTCACTTTACCACGGTGTTGTGGTCATGCGGTTACCGTCACAGCCCTTGCCACATGTTAAAAATGTTGATCAAAAGTGTACCTCAGTGATGGAATAATAAAAGCTGTAGTGCAGGACTAATGCAATAATCCAATGATCCAACTACTTATCACACAAGATCATGCGATGCTTATCCAGACTATCACAGCCAGGTGAATCTCTCTGTGTATTAATACACCAGAGTTTTTATATCTGACTTTCCAACATTGGCGCAACAGTTGTGAAGTGTTTCATGTCAACCAGCATGATTGGTTTGCCAAAGCTGAAGTGGGGAGCAGCCAGAGCGATGGAGTTGGCGACAGCGTGGTGGAGTCTTTGGAGGGAAAAGTATAAAAAGCATCCAAGAAAAGTTTCTGATACTAAATGTAAAAAAGAAACTTGGCGTTTAGAGGGTGAATTCCTGTCAGTCTGCAGCAAATCAGCATTCATCATAAGCACACGTAAAACAGTGTTTGTGTAACTACTCCCACGCCCAGAATAGGGAGTCAAAAGTTCGGCACTGCAGCTTTAATATTAACCTCTAAAGGCCGCTTCACACGTGGCGTCTTCATTTGAATGTTACATGCATGAAAACAGGTCACTGCATTCATGAGTCGTGCGTGTTACGCCAACCATCTAGAGAATAGGAGACTCGCCTATCTTTCTTGGCCAAAATACACTATAAAAACTAAATGTGAAAAATCTTGATGACCTTGTACCAGCAATATCAACATCTCTTCCTGTAGAATATGTCACTGGCATGGAAAGTAAAATATGTCAACACTTCTGGTACGCTTTTTTAAAGTAAAGCTCGATCTGATATGGTTGTTTTCACCGTATGTTAATTCAGGTCCTGTTTCTAATGTAAATCAGATTATCTGATAAGACCAACCCCCGAAACCTGGATATGGCAAACAGACAGGTAAAGAGAAGAGTGATTAATGTATATTTTTTTCAGCCTAATTATTATTTACAGTTGAGCAGACACCTCTTCACTCTATCCTGTATAAAATAAATATAAATGATTTATTTATTGAGGTTAAACTCATGTAGAAAGACCAGCTGAAGGTAGCCGACATGCACCCAGTGTGAACACCTTGACGGCGTGAGCCAGAGCCGTCACACTCTGCTCATGCTCCCAGTCTGAATGAGCTGTAAGGCCAGTCAACTGAGCTTGACCATGAGATGGGGGACACACATTCATACGAAGCTGGGAACATGAAGAACTTGTTAACTTGCCTCCAAGTTGTTATGGAGAAGTAAAGAAGAGGTTGGAGCCTTGACCACACAAAGTTATGAAGCCACTCATGGAAATCCTTGGATTGATCTGAAAAGTACTCCTGGACTGGAAGTTGGCAGCTTTCATTATAAAGAACTTGATGATTGCACAGTTTGACCTTCAGTGTGTCATCGGCACTTCAGCCTTCATTTGTTTGTCTAACAGGAGACTTTCAGTGTCTTTGTTCTGCAGACTGGAGTCGTTTCAGCTGTCGCTTCACAGCCACTTGAGCTTCCAATATGTTCAATTTCCTTCTTATATAATATACTCTTCAATGGACACATCATACTGGCTGTGTAATGTACACAGCTTTTACCTTTTCATGATGTTTTAACTCTATGTCCACATAGACACTCCACATATTAAAGCATGGATCGGTCCAAAGAGACTGACTTTTGAAATCAGCAACATATAAACATTTGACACAATACTACCGCACCAGTATCATCCTTTATATGACTTTTTGTACTGCCTTTTTTCCTCGTTAAATGTGCAGATCACATCCGTCGTGTTGTACTTATTTTATTCTGTTTAATTATCTTTGTTATCTTTTGTTATCTTCTGATATTTTAATTGATTTTCTCTGCTTCCTTTTCTGTTTTCCATGTAAATAACTTTCCATGTTCACGGGGTTTTTATTAAAAGGCTAATGCTGGAAAACAAATAAGAGCTAATCAGATCAAACTGTAGTGTTTAGTGCTACCAGGCATGACCAACACACAGGAGACAGCATCTTTCATGAATTATACTCCAGAGCGCCGTGAAATCTGATAAACTTCCATCCATCCATTGATGCCCCTCCCAAGGGCAAAGGAACATCCATAACAAGATTAGGACCGATACAGCACGCCATAATTCATACGGAGCACTGCTGGACCTCCACCTGCTCACGGGCTGGAGGTGACACTATCTGAGGCAGACGAAGAAAAATATGAGGATGACACACAGACGGGAGGGGTTGGGTTGTGAAGCATCAACTCAAAAATAAGAGAAAACAGTCAAGAGTTCAAATAAGATGCGGTGATATTAACATTGGACATGGGGGATAATGCCTGGCGAGATGTCCTTTAACAGGTTTTTATGGAGTCTGAGCACAGTGGAGGAATGCTGCTTCTGCTGAGTTTCCTTGGATAAAGCTTTGTTGTATCTCTGTTTCCTGGTAACGCCTGTGTGTGTGACTAATACCTGAAAAAGTGATCCTCAGCCTATTTCAGCTGAAATGGAATCACTACTCCAATAATTAATATGTATTTAGCCTCTACTTAGCAACGCAAGATATTTCTAGTTGCCAGCGCAGCTCATGGAGTGCATCGGCTAAGCTAACATCCAGAAAGCTAATGGCATGCTAGCAAGATTAAAAGTAAGTTTGAAGAAATACATTTGATTTTAAGAAAATGTAAATTGACAGTGTTTCATGATCCAACATACTAGCTAACCTGCCACGTCGTTGTTCCCAAGTAATACATATTTATGAACAAAATAGGTTACAGCCGGCCTAGAGCAGCAGGTTGAAAAGCGAAAAGGATGTTAGATGAGCATTTATGTTAGTACCAGTTCCTTCCTTCCTTCATTCTGTTTTAAATGTACCAAGCCTTTTATTTTGTGGCCAACACAACAAAGCAAAGCTGGAGTCTGAGAATTCTTAAAAACAAAAGAAACTAAGGAGCCCAGATGTCTAGTAGTAGCGAAAGCTGCGTGTTAGGGTTTGAGCCGCGTCCTTGATGCTGCACGCTGTATCATCACTGGTCTAAACCCTGGCACGCTCTCAGCAGATCGGCCTTCATGCTCGTCTCTTCACCAGGTGCCTTTAATTCTGCCCTGCGCTCTTTTCTTAGAAGGTCATGAAGGATTTCAATCTCTGAGGGTCCGATGTCCCCCCAACTGTTTATTTGCTGCCTTTCCGCAATAACCTTCAGCACAAAAATAAATAAAGTGCTGTGGTCTTTGGTGTGAGAGGAACATTAGTGTTCTTCCCTGGTGTCTGGTCTGACTGTGAGAAAATCGGCTCACAAATGTAAAACTGCCTCATCATGTAGTAAAACCGTTCACAAAGCACTAGGGGCTTTCAATGCGAGACATAAATGCCTTGTCGCAAACATCAGACGCTAATGTGTTTATTAGCCATCACTGTCGCAACAACAAATATAGTTATTCTTTGATTTTTGGGGATAGTTTTTTTCCGTCTGACCTTCTGGATAATTCGAAGCAAGCCTGGAGTTTTGCAAAAAACATTGATTTAGGCATTGATAAAAGGAAACCCGTGGAGAGGATGGACAAGTTCCCTTCCTAATGGAAGAACTCACACAGGGACAAACCAATAATAAGACACCACACAGACTTAATCAACTTATCACAATGACAAGCAATGACAGCGTTCCTATGAGGAGGCTGAGACCTTATGCTCCAAGAGGAAAGCAACACAACATTCAGCAATCATTTTTGCTGAGAATAAAATCTGTTTCCACGACAACAACTCGTGTTAGCGTACTTTTTCATTTACTGGAAATATACCATCTTCAGTGGGGTGTTTTCTTCTTTTATCTCATTCTTTCCATCCTAAAGTGCCTAAATCTCAATTATGTTTTGCTATATTGTGTAAAAAGGAACTCTTGTCCTTACACTCCAATATGCTTTTAATTCTGACAGTTAACTGTTTGCTAAGCCCAAGGACCTTAAAAGTTGCGGTCGCTACATCTGTCAGTAATTTATAAGAAACAATGTGTCCTTGATTCATACAAAGTTAGACAAAAGCAGCTTCACATTTCTAGAAGGCAACCTCCCGTTTTGCCGGCAGAAACAAAAACTGTGCCCAGCAGATTTAGTTGTTGCTAGCCTGTTATTTATGCTAACGTTAGGTCTGTTGGAGACTGAAGTGTGGCTGTTGTGTTTTGGAAATCTTGAAAAGACACCAACCTCAAAACTTGTTGTATGCAGTGTGTCTCATAAAGACCTCAACAACTACAGAAAAACAAAACTTGTGACCAGATAGCCGCTACCCCGGTAGCAGTTTAGGTAACAGTCAACTCTGTGATGTTAGCAAAGCAGCAAATATTCAAACCTATAAATTATGGAACCAAAATAATAACTTGATAATGTTAAAGGCAAATGTTAGCTTCACATTTCTAAACGGCAACCATCACTTTTGCCGGCTGAAATGACAACTGTCAACAGATTTTGTTAGCTGTAGCTAGCTAGTTATTTAAGCTAACGTTAGCTCCATTAGATACTGAAGTTTAGATGTTGTAGTTTTGGAAAGTTAAAAAATGTTAATGTCCATATGTTATAATGATCTCACAGACACTTTTTAAACAAAAGGAGAATTCCAAAACTTGAAAGACCTGATGTGTAAAGTGACGGTTTTTAAGCTACGACCAGACAATCGCACTTTAGGGAATTCTGTGATGTTACAAAAGCGGTTAGTATTCAAACCTGTAATATGGACCCAAAGTAATTCATCAATAATAATAAAGGGAAGCGTTAATTTTCAGTATTATGGTTTGACATTTACAGTAATAGATCACATGTCTGCTGGCACACACACAGTAATGTCAGACAAGTGAACACGTCGCTGTCGGCTGTATAAGAGCCGTCTCCATTGCAGCTAGATCAATAGCTCAGCCTACAAGCTTTGCATCAGCGCATGAAGGACTGACAGCTTTTCCATTCCCAAGGCTGACACACCACCTGAAGAGAGGAACCTAATCTCATTTTCACCCCCCACTCGTTCTATCATTCACAGCTCCACCTCTGTCATACTCATTCTCCCTCCTTCGTCTCATTTTTCATTATCGCCGCCGTCATCCATCAAGCCGCTTCTCTTTCTCGCAAAGTTTAAAATATTCAGATCAGTGTAGGGTAGGTATTGACATTTTCTGTTCTTTGAAACTATCCGCCCTCTGGCTGTGGTATTTCTCACTGACCAAAGATCAATTTTAAATGACATCTCCTCTGTCATTTTGCTTCTAAGTGTTAATAATGGAACAGCTTATCATTTTTCATTTGCACACCGTCTACTCAATAGACATTACTTTGAAGCATTCTGAGTCACTCATTTAAAATGCAAAAATAGACCAAAAGGTGAAGGACAGTCTAGGATTAGCCTGTGCCATGGTGCACTCTTAACTTTCTTCCACTGCTTTTCCTTTGTCTCCACTCCAAACAACTCATCCCCACTTTCTTCTCTCAACTTTGCCTTATCTTGTCATTTTCACCCAGAGCTGTGACTGGTTTCTCTGCAGGTCTTTATCGCCTGAAGTAGAGGACCAGTAGACCATTACAAACGCCTCTGGGGACATCCTGGGAAGAAATGGAGAGTGCCAGAGTAGGGGGTCTGCCGAGGACTGATGTTCGAGCTGAAAACAAATGAAATACAAGCGGTGCTTTTGTCGAAGTAGCCCGTGCCTCCAAGCATTTGAGAAAGATAAGGCCACATCAGCAAGTGTTGTTGTCTTCTTTCCAAGCAGAGAGAGGGAGGTGGGGTGGGGGAGAGGGAGGAAAGGTGCATTTTCTCAACAGTCTGCTGGCGCTGACCTTTTGAATTGTCCTCCAGGCAGTTCAGGATCAACTGCCAGATTTGCCCAGGAGAGGCGGATGAGCGGACACATGAGAAAGGAGAGGGAGGAAGGGAGGAGGATGTGCACTCTTTGTCTGCCTCTGTCTCTTTATCCTAATGCATTATAACTCTAAAAAGGCTCACTGTCTAAGTTGTTCTAGTTCTCAGGTAACTGAGAAATTCCTTATAAAACTCAAATTGTTATGGGCTTTTTTCAGAATAACTCCCTCTTTCATTCGGTAGGTCCTGAATACAGTAATCAACACTCAGTAATTGTAGTAGTCATCAAAGTGTAGTAAGTAGGTGGACACTACAGTGGGCCGTAAATTTGATATTAGACTCTGAATCATCGTCCTTTCGGGTCATCACTGACAGATGCAATTTACATTATATTCCTGGATTGGCTTCCATACTGTTAGTGTGACCAATGAGTTGATTTAAGTGGGGCCCCAGGGGTCTTAGTGTTAATGTACCAATGTACCTGAACTGCTGTTCCAGAAACCCTTAGAAAGCCATCATTTTGACTCCCTAATTTCTACGTGGAAACTTCCACCGAGCACGTAAAGGCAACACTCCAATAGAGTTCACTGATTGGCTCCTCTTCAAAGCTTGAGAAGTGCGCTAATCAGTCAAATCCCCCACTGTGGCCTGCAAACTCGCAGCACTGCATGGTGCATGATTGACCATCCGTGCTGTAGACTAAACCATATGCAGGCCTTAATAAGCACTAAGCATTTCGGAAAGAAGTGTGGAACTGCTTTTTTTCACAGTCAGAGCCAAATCAGCGCAGGAGTCACTCATAACACGGGATTAGCGGAAACATTTCCTGTGCGGGCATGAGCGGCTCCGTGGCACCAGCTGTCCGTCCGAAACCACCGCCAGGCTGACAGAGGTGATGTCTGCTGCGGTCCGGGAAAAAAAGTCTGGAGAATCCTGCACATATTTACCCAGATCTTGACCATATGAATGAAATAAGTGGCTCATTAAAAAAGATTAGCAGCTTTAACTGCCAGAAATGCTAATGGACAAAACAATTTGTCCTTTAATACATTGTGGACTGGTGAGCAGGTATATTTCGTTTAATTAAATAGATATCCATCCCCTTGCTTATTTCACAGCAGCCGGGTACCTGCAGTGTCCACCTGCAGCCTTTTGTTTCCCGGTGTGCTCTATGATAGTGTGTGTGCTCTCTTGACAACAAGATCACCCCTGTGGCTCTAAAGGTTGGTCAAGGATGTAATCAACCGTGCGGTCAGGCTGTAACCTCTAACACAGACAGACAAACAAGATAACCGTGCGGCCCTGATTAATTTAGTCTCCGTTCCATCTGTAAGGAAAAAAATAAAAAGTTTCTCTGCAATGAGCCATGCATCACTATTAGCTGTCCGGTCAAAGTGCGAGCCCACACCGCTGTTCTGCAAAATGAACATGTCATCGAGGCCTTCAGGGCAGCAAAAAAACCCACTGCATTAAGCCGATTGAGAGTGGCTTCATTAATAAACTGCGTGATAATTAAAAGAGAAGTGTTTATAATTGAGACACAGACAGACGATGAAGATTGAAGCTCTTTTTGCTCCAGCGATCTGCTGCAAGAAAGCAATCACCTGCAAATTCCTTTTTCATTTGCATCTGCTCCTGCTCCTTTGAGGGGATTTGTTGCCCATGTGCAGCTGATGTTGGGGGGGCTCTGATACACTGATTAGTTCGGCTCCTTTACCTGGAACAGAACGGTTCCAGAAACGCGCGGTATGAATGGAGGGAAAGAGGCTCGGACCTTGTTGACGTCCTGCTCGGCTGTGGCTCCCGGCTGTTGGAGAAATCCATAAACCTGGCCTTTAAGCGCTCAGCAGCACTTTATCAGCCGCGTCATCCCCTCGGAGATCCCATCACACGGCCCGGAGAGACACATTCTCCCCCTATAGAACAATTAGCCGGGGGCTTCCATAACAGCAAATACAATATTGATAAGTGCTATGGGTTCAAAGGTCTTTTTATATCACCATCAATCACGATCAATAGATACAGATAAAGGGCTTCTCTCTATTAGGTAAGTGAGATATTAAGTGTATCTGTGAGGCCACTCGGACGTTAAGATTCTAATAGACTTTTAAAATTGTCAGACTGGACAAAAATCCAGGTTAAAAAGCGTAAGCGGGGACATTCATAATTTAGCATTTACATGACGTCTGATCGTGTTAGATTAAATGCTAAGCATATGTTCGCTTGTAACTCAGGTGCAGCTCTCCGACTTTACGGCTCCAGACAGTCCACATATGGCTCTCCATGGCTGTCCTACATTTAGCTCCTACGGGGCATTCGCACATTCCTCTGTAAAGCCTGCCCATTTATTTCACCGCAGCATCCAGGCCTTGAGGGCTTCATCCCAGTTAGCTTTTCCCCTGTGGAATACTGCCACGAACTGAGACGAGAGAACACATTGTCCCCCATCATGACAGTGCTACCATATGCAAAAGTCTGGATTTCCATAACTGTTGCACGAGTGTAGGTTTAATGTTAGATATTCAGATCTATTTGACCTTCTCTGCAGAGATGCTAAACACCTTATCTTGGCCTTAGCGTTGACCTAGTCTTTGTCCTGCTGCTCAACACCCCAGGAGGAAGAAGTTAAAATAGAATGAATTAATGGGGCTCCATTAATTCATTTCCTCTTCGCCCCGTCTTACTAAAAGCTAAATTTAACATTGCTGCAAAAGAAAGACAACCTGTGCTTTTAAGTCTTTTTTTAGAACTTAATTTCAGGCCCCTAAGGTTATAAAAAGGACTAAATGCATGCATGAATATTCTATTTTCCCAGGATGACAGTGCAAATCTCAGTGGGCACAGAGGAGAGGCAGAGCGACATTCAGAGAAGGAGAAAACAATCCAGCGACGGGCTAGTTTTCCGATTAAATTTTCATTAGCTTCTTGTTATCAATGACTGATCCCATTAACATGTTAGCATGGCGACATGCCCCTGCGGTAAACTGAGAGGCTTCCAGGGATGGAGGGCGCAGCCGCATAATAACGCACGGCATGGTTTGGTCATCTGTCCTGACACGGAGCTAATGAGCCAGTCACGGGAGGGAATGAATGACAGGAGGCGAATGCTGACGTGCTTTAAAGTCCAAAGCACCTCCTGACATTATTTATTACCATAATTGTCGTGCTACATGTACTTGAAAGATATTTGTAGTTTCTAGAGCTGCACTCAAAGTCAACACTGTAGTGATTTAATTGTATGGCTCTAGGCACATGATATCCCAGGATATTCGAGTCAACAGTGATAAATCAGCATAATAAGCCATTCAAGCAAAACAACCCTATATACAGTCTGCTCCTTTCCCCTCCGCACGAACTGTTTGCTCACATAAACAGCTAATCTTGAAATTCGTGTCACAGCGGTGTCGACAGATGCAGCTTAAATGGCCTTCAGCAAGCTTTTTAGTAATTACTCAACTTGTTTAAAAGAGCCTTCAACACTGGCATCAGCAGAGTTGTCCACCCACAAAATCGCTCCAACAACACTAAAGTCCCAATAAACTCTGCAAGCTTCCCAACAATAACACGATGTCTCTCCGGCTCTGCAGATTCGCATTGTTGGGGCACATGCCCAGCATTTACTTAGTTGTAGTCACTGAATGAAGAATGCTAACAATAGCGTTGCCATGTGGCAGCGAGGTGCTGTGCAGGAAGAGAGATTGTGTCCGTCGCGTCACAGGAGGGCTTTAGAGGGCTGATGGATGGACAGGTGCCAGGCTGGGCCCAAGACGAGGCCACAGTCTAGTGGCTGGTAGATAAATCTGAGGCCGACACTGATAGGCCGCAGAGTCATCATAATGACAGGCAGGCTGGAGCTAGAGGCAGGAGGCTGCAGTTCCGCCCATCCCCGAGGTGTAATGTGCTTGTGATTAACTGTCAATCCCCCCTGTTTGGTGGGCAGACGCTCTATTGCAGGAAGAACCACTCATCATTGTGACAGCTACTAGAGCCATGACCTTGGCCCCCGCCGAGAGGGCTGAAGACACTTTAATGGGAATTTCCAGCGATGTAAACAATTAATATAAAACCATCAGACATTTGTTTCTTATTTGAGACACATATACGAGCATTTCAGGAGTGACAGAAATGCAGAGGTACAGTCAGGTACAGCTTCCTGCAGGAGGTAGGGAAGTGCTATAAAGTGCCTTTTTATGAGAAGGAAGGGCACAGGTGTTAATAATAAAACTAATTATTGCTGAATTTCAAGTGGCTGTTACAGTTTCAGATGCAAGCCGACTTTGATTACAGCTTAACTTCTAGACTTCAGATGGATGTCAAGTCTTTAATTGAATGTATTTGCTCCTGGAAGAAACAGTTACAAGACATTTTATGATACGGTGTGATACAATCTGGTATGATACGGTACAATACGATACGATGTGATATGACATGATACAGTACAATACGATACGATTAGATACGATGTGATACGATACGGTGCGATACGGTACGGTACGATATGATACAGTACGGTACAATACGATGTGATACGATGTGATACGATGTGATAGGATACGATACAATACGATACAATATGATGTGATACGATAGGGTACAACACGATACAGTACAACACGATACGATACGGTATAATACGATGTGACGCAATACAATACGATATGGTACATTGCCCCAGTAAGGAAACTTGGACTTGTGTGCTGCATATATTAAGCTGCGTTCACAGTATTATTAATGAATTTTTAAAAAAACATTAAAAAAACAAGTATAAACAATCCCCATGTACACAGAGAAGCACATGCCAAAGACAAACACAAACAACACCAATAACTAATTGCACATTACCCATATTGCCAATGTTCCGCAAAACATACATTTTGCCTCCAGTAGCACAAAATCTTAGCTCAGTGCACACATGTAGCAAAACTAAAATACTGTTGCTTCCTAATGTGGCAGAAATCAGAACTTCTGCTTACCTAATAGTCGGAATAGTTTCCTTGCACAAAATGATTGTATTTTCTCTCGGTAATGCAGTCTCTAAAAACTCCCTGAGCTAACCACAAACTGTGATCCATTAGCACTACCAAAGAAACCGCTTTGTTCAACAGATGAATTTCGACGTCTACATGAAGTCTGCCTATTAGTCTGATCAAAGCCACAGTCAGAGTGGATCTTTGTGACAGCAGCCTCTGTTACTGTGCACGCTGGATCCCTGTCACACTGTCTGAGCTTACTGGCACACTTGGAACAGATCAAAGGCATCGTTAATGTTATTGGTAACACCTGTGCCTTCCATTCTGACTAGACAAAATCTCTACTCTGAAAAAGGTCTACAGCTTAAGTGTCTATCACATACAAACCCGATGTCAAGGTTACTCTTAATGAGAGACTACTTTCTAAAGAAGGAATCCTTATAATAGTTTAATAGTAGAGTTATTTTTCAAGCTCTGAGCTATACAAGCTCTATGAACAAAACAACATTTCTTGTCCAGGTTTATTTTTGCTTCTCAATGACTAACAACTCTGTAGCATTCCCTATAAATGTGCTATTTTATCCCAGTAAAAAAACAAAGGTACAAAGTTCCGCGGCCAAATTGCCTCTTTGTGAGGTAGCAAGACAGAGGTAGGGGCAGTAATTTGTGCATGAATAGATCAACCTTTTCCGGCATTTTGGCCTTTATTTAAGAGCCCGCTAGAGAGGCAGTAAACACTGGGCAGGAAAAGGAGGGTGTGACAAGCCACCGAAGTCTCCTGCAGGAATCAAACCATGGTAGTTATGTGGTTTTTGCCTTAACCATTAGGCATCAGGGCAACCAACCGGATCTTTTTAACAACGCCTCTGTTTTAAGTGCCATAGCAGCGAGACAGCAGGAATAAAGCTCGCGCCTTTGTTACTGACAGCCATTACCAGTCATTAATAACACCTGTGCTTTTCCTAATGCGACATGTCAAAATGTGTGCTGGGAAAAAGACCTTCAAGTTAGATTTCCTCGACCCTCGTGGGGAAATGTCTAAAGCCTCACTGCTGCAATTTAAGGCCATCCAAAGACTGCAAGCTGTAAAATATGTCCCTGCATATGCAAATAGTAAGGAAATCAATATTCATAGTGTAGAATTAGTGAGATAATTTATGCATCAAGGTGCCATAAGCAGTGCTCAGTGACTGTGGCTGTCACTTGATGAGAAACGCCTGTTGTCTGGAAACAAACACCTGCCGTGTGTCTCCGTGCTCGCGTGGAAAGATAAAGGAAAACTACGGAAAGTGTGACGACTAATTACTCCGGCAGGTTTAAAACAATCAATGCTACACCTGCTTTCATATCACATATCAGTATTCTCCACTGCCGCTAAATCACATCTGTGTGCACCACAAAAGCAGAGGCACTTTTTTTCCCGCCACGAAAGTGGTTTCTGTCTTGCAAAGCTTGGCAGAAAGTGCGCTTTTCTTCCTCTGCGTTTTGTTTAACGTCCCATCGATTACTACCTCTGCCGGCTGAGAGCAGAGTGGATTTTTTCCCGGCCCTCTTTGTGGTGCCTGTCTGCCGTGTGACATCCTCGTCCTGACAACAAGAGTGTGCAACAGAAAGAAAAACCTTCAGAAAGAGAGGAGAGAAAAAAAAGTCCGAAATGCAGCAAAGCAGCACAGCCAAGTCCTCTCTAAGCCTTTGTTTTCAACACACTGCCTTAGGTACGCAACTGTGCACACTAAACACAATGAGGAGTGATTAAAACAGACGCAGGGGGAACTAATTTGGAATCCAAATTCCACAGACTCTCCTGCTTTCTCCGCCGTTCGCTGGATATAATCTGTTGCCCTTCTGCTTTCCTTCCAGATTTGTCTTTTTAATATTCCTCGCCGAAGATTAAATTCAGATTTTCAGCCTTTTTCTCTTTTTCTTTCTTTGTATCTTAAGGGGATTAATTAGAGCTGGTCACACATGACGGGCCTGTCTGTCCTCCAGCGTGGCGCCGGCCTCTCGGACTGGATATACGTTAAACGCATGGAGAAACAAACTGTTATTTACTTAACCTGCATTGGATTACACGGTCTTCTTTGAAAATGGCCCTTAGAGAAATAAGGAACAACTCACTTTGAACACGACTATATTACATTTCTCTTGTATTGTCAGAATTTTATGTTGTCAGCGAGCCATGGGGGAATTGAGCCCACGCAAACGTTGCAAATTTAAACAATGTCGTTGTAGCCATCTCCTGCATATCTGAAAAGCCGCTGTAGTTTGTACAAATCCACTTTAGAATAATCAATAAATCACAGCACACAAAACATTTTCTCCCCCCTCCAAAAAAAGCTCTCCCAGTTTCTAAATCTCCACGGACAACTCAGACTCCACTTCTCGATGTCTGCCAGGGCTTTATCTCATGCTTAAAAAGGATCAGAAACTGTCAACTGCCAAACTCTGAAGAGCAGCAGCACGGCCATTAGGCAGCCGAGGAGACTGCTGTGCTCGCTTTCAGAGGGTTTTGCGAGGGAGCAGCTCTGAAAAGCCCTGCCAAGACCCGGCCTAAAGGGAGCTCCTCCGAGCGCAGGGCCCTATTTCTGCCTCCACATGCAGGCTGCGCTCATCAGCCAGTCTGTCTGCAATCAACAATAGAGCCAGATGGACAGAGACCCAAGGATCCACCGGCTGACTCGGAGGTATCTGCAGCCAAGAAGTGTTGTGCTCGGGAATAACTTTGTTAAGCTGTGAAGACCTGAGTTTCACAGGTTTTAACAGGTGCACACGTAGGGCGAGATCTCACCTGGTGCTTAAAGAGTTTGTGTCTAACCTCTCCTGGTGGTTCTTCTTTACTTCAGGTGATGGCCCTTATTCAAAAAATGGAGGACTTTTACATTTTCTCAGCCGGTGTGGAAACTTCCCTCCGTGTTTCCAGGCCATCTCCAGGACTTTAATAAGACTATCTACTACGTGGTACATCATTTATAAGTGAATATGAGATTTAACACACTTTAAATGCAGTATTTAGCCATTGCATCATGCAGACATCACTTCTACTGTAAAACATGGTTTTAAATCTGATCTTCAAACAACTACCGTGTGAGGGTGAAATTAAACTCTAAAATGTCACATGTGGAACAGCAGAGATGAACTGTTATTCAAAATGAATAATTAACTCGCTCTGTGTGTGAGCTTGAATCTAGCACAAACCTGACTACGGGACATTTAGAGGAGCGGTGGAGAGAGAATAAAACTACAAAGTTCAATCTGTTCTATTCTCAGATTCATGCACCGGACAGGGACAGAGGTGAGAATGTGTCCACTTGTGTCAGGTGAAAATCACAAGAGCCCCGACAATACCATGTTATCCTGAACGTATATCACAGTCTGCATCCCCTATTAAACTGAATGCAAGCGTGTGCACTCTACTACTGTACTATTAAAAGGTCCTTAAACAATGCAACATGTACAGAACAAGTAGACATATTTTAAGGTGACTTCATGTGTTTTTTTTGTTTGATGTGCATCTGCAACATAATGCAATTGAGTAATATTCTCTCAGTGAAAGTTTCCACTGATGCCTGGGTACATCTGACTTCAAATGATGTGACAAACTCCTACTCACTAAGGGAATGTATTCTGAGGTGGTGGATAAGCGACGAGCCTCCCACAGTCACTCAGTGGCACCAGGAAACATGTAAAGTTTTACCTTTTGAAAGTCTAACTGCAGGAGTGAAGGGGGACGATGGTTAGTTTGAGAGAGCATGGTCAGCCTATCTACGTTGGAGTCCTAGGACCCCTGGGGATCCACCAACCATAGCCCGAGGGTCCGAGAAATAATTATAATTCATTTATAAGAAACTATAAAATTGTGCTGTATCATTAAAAACTGCATGTCTACAGTTGACAACCATTTGCGCCAATGAAACAAGCATATTGCGTCCATTACTCCCGCCCACATTAGCTGTGGACCAATAGAAACTGACATGATTTTGACACATCAAGTAGATCTGTCGTGAATCACTAAACTCACTCAGGTCACAACGCACCGCTCCTGCAGCTGCCTTGCTGCTGTTAATCTTCTGAAAGCTTTTAAGAACAATTACTCGAAAAGTACAAATGCACTCCACAAGCAGTTTGAATAAAATGAGCCTCTGTTTAAAGTATATAAGCGGTGTTAACACGATTCAATCACTATGAAACAGGTCTCAAGTATAAGGTTGATAAGTTTGACAAGACAAATAGTTCCAATGGCGTCTAAGAGTGCAGATGGTAGGAAGCATATGCTTAATCGGTGTTACGGTTATGAATGGGTCCTTGGAAAATGTTCTCCCCTGTAAGGGGTCCCTGGCCCCAAAAAGTCTGAGGACCCTGATCTGAGGTATTTACCACCATCTCTTCTGAACATTGTAAGAAAGGGGAGATATGCTTTGGTTTGGAGTAATTCCTCCAGAACTTAGGTGATCTACTGGCACATGGGATATAAACGTATTGTCTCTTAACTCTTCTTCCATTTCTTTAATTTTGATTAGTTTTTGTGTTTTTCCCTCCTCTTTCTCTCTGGGGAGTGATGGTAGGTTAGGGGCCATCAAGGGACACAGGGGCAGGAGGACTTAGCTGAGGAGGGTCCCAGCTAGCAGGGAAAGTTCCCATAACATCGGCTAACATTACCGACAAGTTCTAATTACGTTTGAAGGAAAAAAAGAACGTTTTAAGGATGTTTATCATTCAAATAAACGTTCATATAACGTTAAAATTTAAACTAAGACAAAACGTTTTGACTGCAGGTATAACATGCTTACTGCTTAATTCTGAGGATCTTTGAAGGATCCTACACAGGAAAACCCAGGAAAAAATTAATATAAATCTTCCATTAAAAAAAACAAACAATACTTGCCGTCTATGCACTGACATGATACAGCTACACGTTGTATCGTGGTATCTGCGTGTATCGACATCCTCAGTCTCATATAGACAAAGATTCATCGAAGCTTTATGAGCTCATTTCCTGTTTGAGTGAGACACACACGCCTGTGAACCGCTACTCAACTCTTGTGGGTCATAATGACAGCAGATTCATGTTTCCTCGAGGGTTTTGCACCATATGCTCAGGTATCACTTCACTTCCACTCAGTGCGTAATAAGCTATGACTGTTCAATGACAGCTGCTCGGTTAAAGCGCTCTCTGTCGAGATTCAGCCACTGATCCTGAGCGATATTCCACATATACGCTCCTTCCCAGTGACCCTTGGGCTAAAGTCTGTTATAGCCTTTGCTCGACTTTGTCATAAAAAGAAATCGCACCAGCCCCAAAGTAGATGGCTTCCTAATGACCCAAACAAAGCTTCCCAGCCATCTGCTTGCTTGTGTGTGTTGCGTTTAAAGAGCCCGAGGTCTTATGAGACCAAATGCCAAGAGTGCTCAGAACAAAGAACGCCGACTGTACGTTTCTGTGTGGTGCTGCGACCTGCCAAGCCTCCCAGGGCGAGAGGTCTCCATGAGATGAAGCCGAGCAGAGCGGCAGAGGGGGGGGGGAGAGAAAAAAAAGAGAACAGAGGACGAGGCCCCGAAAGCCAGCAGCATTAGAGACGAGCCTTTGAACTGTGGAACGGGCTAAACCTTCACGCTTAATACGTCAGAGGGAAGATTTACAGCTGCAGCAGGCCGCTGGAAACAGCCCGGCATGTGTCCATCCATATATATATATTAATAATAACTCCTGCAGGGTTTTAATCCGACACTTTACACACACATACTCGCAAACAGACACAGAAACAACACACACTCTTAGGGGCTGATTTAAGCCTTTCCTTATTCCCCCAGTCTTTGAAGTGCTCTTCCTCTCTTCTTGGTAGTACAAGGAGGTTCGACCCGCTAAAGCCCGTGGAAACAGGATTAGTCCAGCCCCGCTTCCTAATTAATTGCGGGGCTGTTTGGCTAATAAATCTTGGTTATCTGGCCCTCTAATCGTAGCAGGAAATAGCACGACTCTGACCCAGCCGCTGCAATCTCTAACAGTGTTTGCTCCCTGTAATCAGGCTCGGAGAAATGCGGAGGGAATATCTGCTTTATTTTGCTCCTCTCCTAATTCAATTAAACAAGATAGGCCGCTGCATTGTGGAAATTGTTGTGCATCGTTAGATTAGGCTCTAATTGGCTAGCTGTATTCTGCAGCAAGTTGTTTCTGTGTGTGTTTTAAGGAACTTTCTCCAGACGCAGGATTACAAGGAGAGACAGCAACTTCACAAGCGTAGTGAAGGATTGTCTGACTGAGGAGCACCTGAACTTCGACTGAGCAGGTATACATTGAAGCGGGCTGCAGATGGAGAGTCTGGAGACTGACACACTGGCAGACATGTGAGTCAATAAAAAACGACGCACTCACAGCCAGAGGCTCACAAGCCGACAGCGATGAGAGCAGGTTTAGGGTAGCGGGAGCTGGTGCTTGGCTGCTCCTGCCCTGCCGCAGACAGCTCGTTTCTCCGGAGAATAACAGCAGAGATCTTAGTCTGAGCGAGTCGGCATTTATGATGCTCAGGAACAGGACTGCAATGTCATCTCATTCTCAATATCATGCTACAGGCGGGTGTGAAATAAAACTATAAGAGCGAGGCGGGGATGGATTATTTGGGAAGAGAGTAGAAGGTGAGAAAATAAGTGAGAGATAAGCTGTGGAGGATGGATACAGGTGCAAGAGTGCACTTTGAGGACAGACTGAGACTCAGTGAAATGGAAAAGCGTGCGAGTCTGTGTCGGTGTGTGTGCGTGTGAGCCAGGGCTGGGACGACTACACTACTCCCAGAGAGGCCTCAAATAAATTAGGTTAAGCGGAGTGCAAATCCCGCAGCTGTTTGTGGGAGCGTTTTGCAGCCGTGCGAGGGGCATCCAGCTGAGCAACACAGCCCCGTCCCCGCCACCTCAAAGAGAACACATCAGACGACGAGGAGAGCCGCTTCGCCTCCCTGCAGGAGTCATGTTCAAGAGGAGGGCTTTGAAACGTTACGTTTCCCACAAGTTGGATTCTGGAACTCCCTGTTTTCTCTGCAATGAAAAACATTACAAGCAGAGCATATAAAAGAATATGAGTTTCTCCACTGAAGTTATGATTATGGCTTTTTCTATTGCTCCCTTTAGAGAGCGAGGCCCTTAGCAAGGTGACAGGAAGCGGCCCCACACAGCAGTGGGAGCTGGAACTTCATAATTGTACTGTCACAATAAAACTGATGCGGAGCTTCCAGATTTCACTTTATGGCAACGCCTCAAAACTCACATAAACAGACACGGAGGCGACGCAGCCGAGCGTGGCGCTCTCATGTTTCCTTACATAAATTAATTCCTGTATGTCCCGCCTATAAGTCTGTGCATCCGGGCACCCGTGCCAGCTTCTTTCACACTCGTGCTGCTTTCTACAGCGGTGGCATTGTCCTCGTTCCCATATTCTGATATTAATATGTGAGCACGCGCTGTCAGACGGCTCCTCGTGGAGACCCCAGCAGTCATTAGCTGTAACAACCTGGGAGTGTTCCTCGGAGGGACGTGCTCCTCACTCCGATTACAGACAACACAGAGAAACGGCGGGGCCGTGGTGCCATGATCGAGCTCCATCGCCTCGTCTCGGAGGGTTTTTTTGTAACGCTACAAATACTCACATTCGCGTGAGGCTTCAAGCTGCGGCCCGCGCCGGCATCTGCAGCCACGGTTTGATCATAATTGCGAAAGACAGTCGCCTTTTTATGCCATTCACACACTATAATGGCAGTCGATATTTCTGAAGGTAGGAGGCACTGACGGGATTTGATGGAGGGAGTAAAAACTGAAATAACTGCGACTGTGAAAGAGAAGATGGGTGTAGTAATCCTACAGACGCCATAAAAGGAATATGTCTCATTCCAGAGGTCGCCGAATCGACCATCCGAACACTTTGTGATTCAAGAGTGATGATTTATTTAAATCTTAAAAAGTCTCGACTTCACGGCAGCTAATTCATCTTTGTTTTAGCCGACTGTCCCGTCGCCACCCGAGCCCTTCATATAGTAATAACTCATCTGAGGGGCAATAAGCCTTTCATATGTGTTAATGGAGAATTAGAAAGTTTGGTGGAGCTTGAGAAGATAATTGTCGGCGGTCTGTCCGAGAAAGACGGACGGCATATTAAACAGAGATGGAGATATATCAAACACCTCTTACGCAGAGAATATCACCATCCTTACACATCACACATTTTATTTAGTCTCACTTCTGCAGCTCCTATGCATCCCATAATAATAAAAGTAGGGAGCATGAGGACGGTGGGAGCTGCCAGATGTGATCCAGGCTGTTTATATCCAGGACGATCCCAGTGAAAGACAGGCAGCAAATGCCGACAGAGCAGAGCCCCCCTGAGACTTGACATAATATATTACTTATTGTGTATAATTCAAATACCCATCCATCTCCAGTTACTCATTCTGCTTGCATCAGGCCTTTCACATTCATTATCATATCAGTTAACACAATTTAATGCAAATGGCTCCACCCAGAAGCCGGGCCTACATATCAATTACTGACAGGGTGTTGTGCACGACAAGAGTTATTATGGGAGCGCTGCTGAATTAAATTACACCTGAGAGGAAGAGTGTGAACGAGCACGGCAGCAATGGAGGAGAGATTAAGCGGGAACGCGAGGAAGAGGGGTAAAACGCTTCGTGCCAGCGTCTTTATTTTTCTGAAGGAGCGTCTCGGCTCTTTAGCGTCCGACCAGATGCCGACCTGGAGAGGATGCTACATCTCCAATCAATGGTGCTCCCACAAATGGAGATGAAACGCTCAGAGCCCCTCCTGGCTGCTGGATTGCCACCTCGTCTGCAGAGGAAATACACTGAAATCATTAAGTCTCACAGCAGAGGATCAATCACTGCATACAAATGCTGCTCAACATGTGCAGGGACGTTTATCTTTGCCGTTATCTCAGGGGTTTTTTTTTTTACGATGAAGACACTTGGAGCATACAGTGCAGTTTCACTCCTACAGGATGCATCCATAAAAGTCTCAGCCAAAGTGACAGCTGATGTAGTATGAGTTATTCCTCACGAGGTTTAAAAGTGAAATATGTGTTAAAACAAAGCCTCATAAACATTTTTATAAGTCAGACATACTTGTTACCAAATGCATTATGAATGTGAAATTTAAAATGTGGAATAAATGGTGATGTTGATGCTTTCGAGCAGCTGAGGACATTTTGTGAATCCTTGAACGTGTAACCAGTCGTCCCAGGGGGACCTGTAATATATGAATAATGGTCCCAGAGGTACACGGGGCACTGCATTTATAAGCAGCTGGCGGCTGCTTCACGCTCCCACAGGAGAACACTACAACATTTTATTTCCCCTCAGAAAAGCAGTCAACCTGACTATGAGAATAAAGCGTATGCTGGGGAATAATGACATTCATATAGCAAGTCAGCAAGTTGGCAATAATAAGTGCAGCGTTGTGATCCCGTAGCAAAATGAGTTTAGTGTTATAAGGGCTCGTTTCTGTGTGGAATTTTAATAAAGCGGGATGACTCGAGTTCTGAACTCACTTTTTCATTACAGAACTTCTGCTCTCTCGCTCTCTCGTTCTTCTTCCCGCGCCCACTTTTTCAGTGTGGGTGTTTCCATTTTGTTGATACCACAATGTCATGATTGTCAGCAGGAGTCGAAACCTGAGCTGGAGCAGCCAAGTCATTAAACGTTGTAATTGGGCAGTTCTCCAAAACCCTGAATTATGTCCAATTAAAGGGTTTCTGTTTTAATGGTTGTTAAGGAAACACTTTTTGGACTAAAGTGGCTGAAAATGCTTCTTAATTTTGGACGACTTAGTCAGTTAGGGCCTGTGTCCACTTACGGTGTTTCTGCAACTTCAATTTCAGAGGGCTTCTCACCGGTGTTTACTGTTGCTAGGTTACGAGAGTTGTCTGGTGGCACCTCCGTTTCCCTTGGTAGTGACTGTTAAGTCTGTGTTAAATTGCTCTGTGTGCTTAATAATCGCTTTAATTCAAGAAACCGTATGAAGAACAAGGCATTAGCAGCAGCTATACACCTGGAAGTTGTGCTGTCGCAAAAAAACGAAAGGATTAGCTTCTCCTCCACCGTTGTTGTTGACAAAGTTGATATCGGAACCCTTCTTGATTTTGATTGGTGAGGGAGAAGTCACGTTGACGAGCGCGGCGGTGTTCCAAAAAACGCAGTTAGTGCACAAAGGCCCTTACACTACATCCTGATTTAGCACTGACTGTTGAAATTGGTGATAGATGTGCAATGTAATGCAGAGGCATCCAATATGAACGGGAGCGCACAAAGCCTAGGAGGCTGTCCATTTTACTATTTGTAAATCAGTGGATAATCTTTATATGCAGAGCTGCATGCAAAACGTATCTTTACATCTTAGACAACATCAAATCAGAAGTTCTGTACAGATAAAAGTGAAGAAAATAAGTCAAAACATATACAGGATGCAGTCCGACAACACCATACTGTCAGTATATGACCACAACTTGATTAAACTTAATCCTGTATCAATGATATCCTCATTATATCAGATCAATCCTACGTATGACACATCAAAACCAAATGTTTCTTTTATTATTCACACAAACGGTGCACTAACAGTTAAGCTGATTTCATAATCATGCAATCAATCAAGCATTTACAGGAAATGAGATACTTAATGGTGAAGCACTGCTGATGTTTCAGGAAAAGACTATTTACAAGCTTAGGTATTAATCAATCACTGCTATTTTTTGATTCGGAGTCGTTTAGCTCATGATTAATTGCAAGGAAATGGGTCTTGGTATGAAAATAAGTATCAGGGCTACCATCTCTAACTGCTCCACTTTGAGAAAAATGAGCCAAGAGCGCTGTCAAGAATGTGAACATTTTTTAAATTAATGAACAAATCTGCATACATCTTGTTCTGACGTCTCAACTGCCTGCATTTGAGTGCTGACAAAACATCAGACGCCTTTTCGTCAGACGAAACGAATGCGGCGCAGAGAGGATCATGAATGACTTATTGTGGATGTGAATGCAGAACTTTTTGTACATTTTCTCTCTATTTCTAATTCATGCGTATTGAGAAAGCTAAACGCAGACTTATACACAAATAGAATTTTTTAGAAATACTTGGAATCTGTGTTCTGGTTTCACACGTCTCGCCAGGGCCCAGAAGCCTGTGATGTGCGAACATTCAGAGCGAGCTGGAGCAAAGAGGGGCGCAGGGGAGTATGGTGGAGTGCACAGAGGTTGGGAAATATCCAAACACACATACTGAAGCTCTCCACAGCAGGCGCACATACAAAGCTTATTCCAGCCTCATGATCACCAAAGAGGGAATGTGTGATTAGCAGGAAAGAAGAGGATATCAAAAGAAGAAAGAAAACTTCAAATATTTGGAGAACACGTTCAAAGCCGGCGGGAGTAGAAATGGCTTTAAAGTTAATTCAAGTGTTCATTTGATCACAAAGATGCTTTTAACTCGGTTAATCTTTTGCTTACTAAGAATGTAACAGAGAGCCTTAGATGGATTAGACGATATTAAATTGCAGACAGTTTTGCCAGCAGTCCTGTTACCAAAGATCTGTGCGCTGGGCTTTACACGTCGGTATTTGCTGTACACACATTAGAAGCTATAAGAAACATTTATTATTTATGGTTTGTAATGGCAACAGATTAGAAGTTAAAGCAGCCTGAAAATCGGATAGATCTTTGGCACACATCTAAATTAAGTTTATGTTTTTCTATATGCAAAAACTTTAGTATCATCTTACATCTTATTTAATTTAACATTAAATTCATTGAACAGTTACATTGCTCTGTTGTTGGCTGAAACCATAACTTTTAAAAAGTGCAGTTGGTCGGCAACAACCCAAACACAATCTTGCTCTTATATTGACCAGCAAACGTTTTTAATCATTCAAGCTAAACGGCTCTCTGGATGGTAATGTTGGTGTCGGTTGCTGTTCCACCACTTTGGTCCAGACTGAAATATCTTAAAAACCACTCCATGGATTAGCGCCAAATTTGGTACAGCCATTTATAGTCTCCAGAGGACAAAGCTTACTGACCTGGGTGATATGCTGGCACTTCCTCCTAGTGCCACCACGAGGTTGACCTTTACGCTTTTCAGCTGAATTACAGGCTGGATTTGCATGGCATTCTGAATAGACAACCCTGGTGTTCAAAGAATGAGTTGTAATTACTTTGCTGATTCATTGACTCTTCCTGTAGGGCAAACAACAGATACATTGTGCACTTATCTAGTGACATATCTCAATATCTTATTGCACCACATTTATAGTTTCCCGATGATAAATCCAAATGACTCTTGGTACAGACAGTCACTCCTCTATTGGTATGAATTGCTTTAATATTGGTGATTTCCCGACCTTTCATATGGCACCACCATCAGGTCATAAAATGACTTGGTTGGACTTTGGTTTATGACCAAATAAAAGAAACAGCATTCCCATCAGCCTCAGCCTCATCAGCATATGAGCATTGTGATTATGAGCATGTTAGCATGCTGACCATTACAACTAGCTCGAAGCTCTACCTTGTCAAAGTACAGCCAAAAGCCACTAGCTTGGCCGTACAAATGTACTACTTTTTCCACAAATGTATTAAACATATTGAAAATCATTTATATATTATGTTTGCAATGTTCTTCCCCCTCCAGAAAATATGAGATAAGCTAGATTTCTCAGGTGCTGATGTTCTCACCCTCCAGGTCAGCTCGCTTTACTTTTCATTCCCCTACAAACTGTGCTGAGATTGCTTTAACAGCAAGACAAACAATACATCTCCATCTGCTTGAGTCTGTCAAATAAAGCCAATTATGTGGGAGCAAAATACAAAATCCCTAGCATATGCAGCAAAGATGAATTAAGCTGCAGCTAAATTGCAGTTGTCACCAGCGTGGCCTTTTTAATGAGCTGAACTCTCATGCTTCAAGTGACCGGCCACTTCATCTCACCTGGTGATTCACCTAGTAAGTCTTTTGGCTACAATCCCGAGTGTGCTTCCCGAGCCTCAATTATGTTGTTAAACCTTAAACCTCACACATAAAAGCTCTCGAGCTGTCCCTCTAAAACGACACTAATTAGCCGGAAACTACAGGCAAAAAGGGGGCTGCATTACCATACCCACCTATCATCTGGGTGTCATCTGGGTGTCTGAGTGTGTGTGAGTGTGCGGGTGGGCGGAAACAGAGAATATAATAAGTGTTCACGGAGTAAACTCTATTTAAGCTCTGGAAACAATGTGTCTCTATCATTCACACAAATGACTTCTCTTTACCTTGTTGAAAGGGCATAAAGGGAGCCGATGTCCGCTCCCCTGAATAACAATTAAATTAATTTGTTGGATTTAAATGCTTGTGTGTGTTAAAAGGCATCTCAGCAATGCATTAACAGTAGAATGAGCCCCAAGATATTTATATTACACATCAGTGATCAATAAATATGATCATCCTTGTATTGAAGTAATGAGTCATAAGCAATTATCCTTGTGAGCCGCTGGTGTCCGGTCCTCTGAAGGCTTTCATTCCCAACAAATACTCCAGCTGCTTATGTCGCTAATTAGTGCCTCCCTCTCTGACTGAAGGTGTGTTGATTAGTGAAATCAGCGGGTGGAACGTTTGGCTCCAACAAAAACCACACACACCTCACTTCAAGGAAACAACTGCTCTCTGTAACCCAAGTAAAATGAGAATGATGCGGTAGCTCTCGAGCAAGAAGAAGTTTCTTCTCTTTTCAGGAACAAAAGGTTCAATACCAGCCCTGAAAATAAACAACAGACAGATTTTCTTTCATTTCTAATTTCATTCGTCATCCCACGGTTTGATCCTTGAAGCCAAGCCTGTTAAAGCTGATACACTGCTTAAGCTGTTGCATCGCTTTTTATTAAGATTTACTCATCCATGACTTCAAGCTCCATATAGCTGCTCGCCTTCACAAATCCTCACAAGTATTTTTCTACTTTCAGTTGAAGTTGAACAACAGTAATATACACCCCTTTAGAACTGGCTTGAAACATAAAAGGACATCTCAGGCTTTCGGAGAAACAAGTCCCAAAGCCATTGTTCTATAAAATGTTGTGATGTAGACATGATCAAATAGAGTAAAATATATAAAGACAAAATTCAAATTTAAATCCCTGAAGTTGTTTTACTTAGGGCTTACATAATTGGGTCATAAAAACGTTAGCATATTAGCTGTATCAAGATTTCATACGCTACGTCTTTTTAGCTAGCAATTACTCTGTGACTAATTAACATTAATTCTGTGAGTTGCAGAAAATCCTACTGTCTTTTGCCTGGTTGATATGTTCCCGCATTTTGTTTGAAGATTGTTTTTTGGTAGAGACAACTTCTTTTTTACAAAGGCTAACTGATCTCAGTGATAGCCTATAGCCTTACATTTAAGCTAGCAGCTAGCTTGGAAGGTGTCAACTTTGAACAACGGAGAGTTGGTGGTGACTTGTCCGATCTGTCAGCTAAACCTTTAAACACATGATAACTCTGTTTTAAGCTTCATAAAATCGTGCCCCTTGGATTCAGAGTAAAGAAGATTGTGCTGTCAATTTATGAAGCTAATAAATTTAGCTTAAAGCTCCTGTGAGGAGTTTTTCACTGGTTACAAAACAGACTGAAATTGATTCTGATGCCTCTATATGAGCTACAAAAGCAACCCAGACCATCAGCGACAAGATTGATTCTTTTTAGTTATTTTAATGCCTGAAACCACTGGTAGGTGGTAGGTGTCAGACGAAGCGATTAACTGCACGCTGCCTTTATTTACATTTTCAAGGGTAAGTGAGTGATGCATATGACTGTTAAAGAAAGCAGGATTAGATTTTTTGTTAAAAACCACTACTTAAGCATGTACAGGACAAAATCAGCAAAGAGATAAGAGGTACAGCTCTGTCCACAGGCGGCGCCAAAATCAACACAAACTGAAAGTTCCTCAAAGCAGCTTTAAGCAGTAAAGCACGGAGCAGTCGAGCTGTATCATTTTGGCTGCATTATTTCAGTTTGTCATTGTTACCATGAGTGAAAGCTATGCAGATGTAATCAATAAATGCCTCTTTTGAATCTTATGATTATATTTTAATATCATTGTTTTAATATTAATGTCAGAGATATCAATAATGCAACATCCTAATACCTTGTCAATATATAAAAAATGCATGAGCAACTTTAAACGGAGACTTTTCATTGTCTGGCTGGTATTTTAAAAACAACATGTGCTTAATAACTTACTGCAAAATTCATACATATAAACAGCCTAAATGAATAATCTGAATACTGATGAAGGTTCATGCATTTATATTGTTTAATGCATGACTTTTTTTAACTGCACTTGCCTTCTCCGAATTAAATGAAAATCTACAGGCAATAAAGTATATTACGCATCGAAAAAAAGACCAAAACTAACCTTTTTTGAATCTACCATTGCGACCTTTAAAATGGGATTATATATTATATAGATATGGTAAAAGTAGACTTGCAGCAGGGAAAGGTGAAGGAGGGCAGTGTAACAGGGTATTAAACCAGTGAGGACGGCTGGTCAGCTCTGATAACAACACGCTCCTACAGCAGATGTATCTGTCTCCTCGCTCTGCCTCATCCTTTCACAGACCCAGATGAATCTCGAGCCGCTGTCAATGACACACACGCACTCATGGGCAGCCGGTCTGTGGTGTGTACGCCTGGGGCCAGGCAGGGGTGAGAGGTGACGGATAATAAAGGCCAGAAGATATGACAGTGTCCTCCACAGCCGACTGGTAGAGGAGGCTGGCGATACAGATGGAGGACTGTGTGTTTTACTGTATGAATTAACTCTGTTAAGGTCATTACACTGAGCCTGCTGCTACAATATGTCCCGATTGACCAGGCTCTGACCCCTAGATAAAGCTTAAAGCAATGCCTCATGTAAGTCTTAACCTTTTTGAGACCCCAGGTCCCATCCTGCAGAAGTCCCTTCATGTCTGAGGGCATTTCTTTGAGGATATATTGTGCTAGCAGCTAATAAAACAACCAATCAATTAACCTTGTAGTACCTAAGATGTACAAACACACAGATGGAGCTAGATTCAAGCCCGCAGCAGAGCCTTATTTTGAAAGTTACCTTCACTGCGTGTGCGTGTTTGCAGGAAACGTTTAAAATGAAAGATAGGGAGAGGGGGGGATTTGCAAGATTAGCATGCAACACATGGTGATAAAAAAGCAGTGGCATATTTCAACACTCTATTTCAGAACTGTCAGAGAATTTCTGTATGACTCAGCTGGAAACTAAAGCCTCAATTTCTGCACATCCGCGAGACATTTTTTGTCTGCTGAGGTGGATAACTGAGCCAGATTTGTGTCCTCACTGGCACAACAACAAACAGACAGCAGAGAGTTCAACTGGGAGCCTTTCCTAGCTCACGTGTATGTAAAAGTCTCTGAAATCAAAGAGTAGGCGCACAAATTGTTCTCTAAAGTCTTATGAACTACTATATGTGTGAAACAGCTGTACAGCCTTTTGTGGCTTCAGAAGGAGCTGCACTTTAACCTGCTGAAATTACTCCAGTGATGTCACTTAAGTCAGAGTCAGTTGGGGTTAAAGACTACAAGTTTCAAAATGAAATAACATCTGGGGTTGTGGAGTTACAAAGAAGTGAGCTTACCAGGAAGTGCAGCCTGCTCCTCACCTCTGCTTGAGGGTATTAGCTTGAGGCTAGCCGCTACTAGCATAACACACCTCATTCTCTGACCGAACTGTTAGCTGTCAAGCCGCATCGTGGGCAATGTAGGCATCAGGTTTTGACAAGGAAGAAGAATTGTGTCCCCAAGTCCAGCTAGTGTCAAGCTAAATTAAGGCTGTGACATTCAAGAAGCTAATGAATTAAGCTAGCTATTGTACTTACTGCAGCCACTTAGCTCAACTATCTACACTGTGGATGTGTGTTTTTGTTATCCCTTTAATTCCAATTTCGACAGATGAAACCACAGTCTAAAATGAGTTCCTAAGCCATCGTTTGTGGGTCTAAAAAAGGCTTTGTGTAGCACTTTCCATAGGCCATTTACTCTTTACACTGGGCCTGTTTTCATGGACAAGTGCTCTTGAGATTACAGTCTCTTCTTCTGCCTCTTCATGTCTCCTCTGCATGCATTCAAACATTCACAGTTGTGAAAAGAAAAAGACAGCTCAATGATTTTGTGTGTGAAAATGGAAAAATATTCAACCATGCTATAACCTGTTTTCCTCTCTAATCCCAACACTACTCTTCATGTTGTTTTTTAAATAGAGTTGAAACACAAACAGGAAGCCTTTAGTTCCTGTGGCTCTCAGTAGTACCAGGAAAGGGTTATTAAAACTGAGTTCTTTCAGCTGTACGCATGTTGGCAGACACAGCAGGCCAGATACGAGTTGTTTGCTTCTGATGGGCTGTTTATGTTTAAACCTGAAAAGGCTGCTTTCAGTCTTCATTGTAGTTAAGCTGGAAATGCATGTTTGACCTTTTTCTTTTAATAAGAGTTAGAAAACTACATCATTTAACAAGGTGGACGAAGACAGCAAGATATATTACCATAATCTCTTTCTGTAAGCTTTTTCAAGCCTTTAATGGATTTTTCATTTAAGGCCGACCTGATACTCTGTAATGGATACCGCAGCCGGCCTATAACTTTTCAGGCTGATAAATCTGCCTTTCAGAAGAAAAAAAACGAGTTACACTTGACATGCAGACACTCTCTTCTTTACAAGGTCATCATCCTGCAAGCTGAACTTCATTAAACCAGCGAGAGGAGTGAAGATTATCAATAGCAACCAGACATCTCCGATGTAATTCAAAATAGAGTGTTAAAAATGGGCCATTCTTATTAAGATCTCACCGCATTTTATCTCCCTTTTTTCCAGGACCATTTTCGCTTTCATGGGAACGGCAGTCTGTAATTTCTCCTGGGAGCCACAAGCTGCTGCTATCTCAGCTGTGTTTACTAATCTTCCCTCGACACCAGTTTCTCAGCCCCACAAAGTTAATACTGGTCCAATGTAAATAGCCTTATCTCATAAACTCTTGTTATCCCCCCACCTTGGCTGCCTAATGTGATACATGGTTAGAAGTCAACACAGGGGGATTAATTCAGAGAGAAGGGCTGAAAAACAGACAAGAAACAACACTTCCTGTGCCAGTGAAAATGTTATGATTTAACTAAGGAAGGCAGACTCTTGTCACTATCCAATGACACCAATCAGAGGAAGAACACGAGTTTTACGCTGCTTCTAATAAATGAAACTGAATTTGTCTCCTGCTTCTCAGAGCTGATCGATCGAGCCGTCTCATCATGTGCAGGTTACAGTACCTGCCTCACTCCACCTGTCTCACTCCACCTGTGCTACTCTGCTCCACTGGAGGCCCCAGATCGCTTTAAATGCCATGGCAGTAAGTTTTAATTAAACCCAAAGGGAAAAATATTAATTATCCCATCGCCTGCCGAGAATTGGCTGGCTGCTGCAGGCGGATTCTCCCTCGCATGCCGATGATGTGAAGGTGAATGAGGTGCGGTTTAAGAGTTTATGATAAAAATTTGGGATTTATCGAGTTCAGAATTATAATTTGATAAACGCCCGAGGACAGGAGGGAGTTTTAGTCCTATAAATCAAAATTACATCCAACACAGTTTTTTTTTTTTAAATCACTGTTTATCCCTGCAGGACATTTTTGACCATTTTCAAATGCTACTCGAGTCGATATTTACCAAACGGATAGAGTATTCCCAGAGGCCTCCGTGTATTTCTTTCTAAATGATCCACCATAATTGATTGTATCCCATCTCGTCATCTGTACTTATGTTTGTCTAAGCTTATCCTCTTTTTTAAACTGTCAAATTACATCTTCAAAGCACAAAAAATTGCTGCAGCCATTGAAGTTCTTTCTCTCTTTCATGGACAATGAACAATGAAATGCCTGCGTTTGTCATGGATTGGTCAAACTCACATTACCATATCATACACTGACAACAAAGGGAGCTCTGTTCCTGAATCACACTGCAAATTTTGAATGTAAAAGTACTTCAGCAGAGAGCCCACTGCTGCCACTGGTATTCCTGCTGAGGAGCTGAAACAGCACTCTTCTCTTTGTCAGATCCCCGTAGGTATTTGTTAATGCAGAGATGGAGGAGCGCCTTATAAACTATGCATGCCATCTCCCTCTGGCAACCAGCAGCAGAGAGGATGATGGCAGGAAAATGCTGGTTTCCATTAGTCCTGTGAGGCTGGTTAACATAAAATTATCCTTGGGGTTAGCGGGAAGCAGACAAATCTGGGGTGAGTGCTTCATTAAAGCTGATGCATAATGTACGCTGGACATCTATAAAGGCTGGTTCGCACACGGCTGCGATTTTTTCTGATATGTCTGCCACACTGCTTCATACTAAAGTCCATTTGTTATTTTAAACAAACAGAAACACAAACCGGCTGCAGGGATGCCTCAAAAATAGCTTCTGTTCTTGTGCTGCATGAACTCTTTGTGTTTAAGGGTAAGATTTTATACAGTAAAGTTCAAAACTGTGGGAGGGAGGACACTCACCCCGCAGGAGGTCAGAGCTGGCGTAAGGTGAGCTGTACGTCCGAAACAGCAGCCAATCAAAGTCATCCTCCTCCCCCTGAGTGAAGTCACACAGGTTGGGGTCTGAATCCTCCTCGAACGTGCAGCCTGCCGCTGAAATAAAAAGTAAAATGAAAACATTAATTTAACAGAAATCACAGTTTTTATTTTTTACCAACTAAGATGTCTTTATTTTGAACTGAACTTGAACCACTGCCAAACCAAGCCAGCCACGATGAAATGTGCCCTACAGCCACATCGACCACCTTCCCACTCTGTCAGACCAAAGCCACGACCTGTGTGTACTACTAAACGTTTTACCACCAACAAGACATCAAGGCCTTGAAATGAAGCTCTGACCAAGGTTTAACATTAATCATATACTGTTGAGATGTTGCCCTGCTGTGGTATGTAAGGCTGCACAAGGGTTGCCATAAAAAATTCATCAGTCAAATTCAGTCATTGACACTGGTAATGAGCCCTGTCAGACAAATATTCCACTGTGATTTTGTTTTCAGGTGATGATACAAAAATACTGCGAAACATTTACAACAGATTGTCTGCACCAAACACTGAATCGGACAAGCAAACATTATCAGATCGAAGGAGCTATACAAGGTTTAAGGCTTTTAACAGTGTCAGTAAATACCGGGCATTACAGTATGATACAAAACGAAACGAAACGATATGATCTGGAATGATACGGAACGATACTTTATGATACAATACGGTACGGTACAATTCTAAGTGATTGGATATACTTTATTGTCCCTGTCAAAATTGTACAAAACAAAATATGTTCTCTAATAATATAATATAATATAATATATATACCATTTATGCAATGAGCTCTAATAACTCCAGACTGGCACAATAGAGCACAAACCCTGGCACAAACAGTAATTGCCCCTGCACCTGAGGAAAATTACCCCATCTCATAAAACACTCACAAACAACACTACATACCCCAAACAAATTCACAAAGGCATACAAACAGTAATAACATTTGGGGGAAGCGGGCCCCCTGGGGAATGTAGTGATTATCCTAATACCTCACAACCTGCTACTCCATGCGCCAAAAAGCTAATTTTTTCAAATGATATTTAATAGCTGTGGCTTTAATGGCCCTTGGGTCCTGAATAATGTGCTGCAGTCGCTGCTCTCTGCATCTGTTGCCATATTTCACATTAGTCCATCGGTGTGAGAATTACAGTGTAACAGTGGGCAGTTTGAACAGCCCAGTCATAAGACCGGAGCCTGTGTCAGTAATAATGGGAGTAGGACAGCAGGAGATGCGACATGCTAATGATAGGAATAACCATGAGCAAGCCCTGAAGGTGACCCCTGTGGTCTGCAGCTTTATCGCGGCTCGTTCTTTCCTCTAATCTGCTATTAAACAAATGGTCTCAATATGACGGGCTGCAGACTAAAAAGGGGGGGATTTATAATTCACTGTTTTACTGCCGGTGCATAAGCTTTCAATCATTAACAGGTTATTGCGATTGTTGCACTGGTTTGGTAGGTTTGGAGGACCCAAGAATAGAAGAGTATGGGAGCAGCAATCCTAAAATGTATGGCTGCATAGTTTGCATGTTAATAAGCCATTCTGAGAAAAAATAATCTAAAGATGTTACAGAGTTTGCCCCACATCAGTTTTTAAAGTTGGCCTCTAAAAAAGCTGCTGTGCGGTGCTGCTTCAGCTTAGCTGGTGGAGCAGACGCCCCATATAGAGAGGTTAAGTCCTTTGGTGCATGTCTACCCCACTCTCTCTTCCCCATTTCCTGTCAGTCTTATACTTTCTATTAAAAAGGCCAAAAGGTCAAAAAACAAATCTATAAATAAAATAAATGAATAAAGCAGTTATAAATATTAATAATACATAAAATATGATTAAAATTGGCCAAGTTTTTCCGCTTTTCTGATTTAAATGAGAAAATATCTGACTAGAAAAAAGTGAAAGACCAAGAATTCGATACCAATTCCAACAGTAGTCAATGCTACAAACACATTGTGGTTGAAAAGTATCAAGGTGAAACCCAGCTCTTGTTTTTGGCCGTCACCAAAATGCTTATTTTTGGTAACAGAAAGATTAAACAGTAACAGTTTCCTTCCCCAAACCTGGCTGTGCCTTCAGACCATGTGCTCTTGCTGTGCTCTGTGACAATATGTCATCAAGGTAAACACAACCTTTATACCGTGCCATGCTGCTCTATGGAAACACATTTGCACCTTGCCAGAAGGCAGCACGAGTTACCAAAGAAAATGAGCAAAGTTGTGGCTCTTTGGTTTAAGTTGTTACATTTGGTCTGAGGTGTTGAACTTTTTCCAGACGCTGCGTTCACTGCAGCACACAGTGTGCCCACAGCCAACCTATTAACTCACGCTTGCACCTCGAGTGATGATACGATAACAGCGGTGAATATCCACCATCGTGTAAGCTCGGTCCGCTGGGTGATAGCAGCAGCAGAGGAGGGAGTGTGTGTTTCTCCCTCTGGGTTTGATTTATGGCCCCGTGCTGGGCTGTTACTGCACAGATCTGCTGCTGGGGCCAGGGGTTAATTGTCCCGCACTGGGGTCTATTTCTAATAGAACATCCAGAGATATGGGACCTGACACATCCAAACGCCGGCACTATATTATTCCCCGCTGCTTCGGTAAATGAAGCCTGCAGACTCCTCCTCACAAAAGTCTCATCATCCAGAAGAAGGAAGGCAGGACGTGAGGCCGGAGCTGCAAGGGAATGTCATCTCCTCACAACGCGGCGGGACAGATCCAGCTCATCCATCATGACAAACACACTCCCTCCTCACCTCCTTCACTGGGCCAATGGGTGTGAGGGGGTGTCAGCAGCCATTTTTTACCTGAATAATTACAACATCATTTAGTGCAACGACCAGGGCTAAGAGAGTTAGCTGATATAAATGAACCCCCATTTATAACACTGATAATCATTAATTTTATTGCTTTTAGCTGCCCAATGTAACTTCTTTGTTCTTAAAATGTTAAATTCGTTGTTAAAAAAAATACAATTTGACAAACAAATATATTAAGTAAATGGAATCAGTAGGGTCATTTTTTAACAATACATAAAAGATATAAATATGACAGGTAGGGTGTACTGAAGGCTTTATGTATTCCAAATATTCCTGAGTTTGCGCCCATGTGTCTTAGAATTAGGTGTGGTCAGGCAAACGGGTGGTGCGTTGCTATCTTGAGGACGCAGAAAGCAACTGCACCACAGACCAAGAAAAACCTGGTCTAAAGTCTCTTGTCTATAGCGCAATATGTTTCTGCTAATGAGAGGGCGCATTAAGGGCATTTATCGGCAAGTTCACGCAAGTCTCTGCTTGTCACTCACACAAGGGGGACACACAGCAGCGCTTCAACTCATAAGGAACAAGCAGTGTGTTTGCAGATACATTGAAATGTTTGATTCATGTTACACCAAAAACACACCTAAGAGTAATCCAGGGATTTAAGCCAACCTCGTTGCGCCTTGCGCCTCTGTTTGCACCTTGATTATGCGCCACATAACTAGCAAAAGTGGGTCAGACAGGCCGTAAATCACTTAGCGCCATGTGCTTTAGACCGTGTGCTGTGCGCCATCCGCCGCTAAGCCCTGGGCCTTGATTGAACTCTAAATATAAATATTTTACCCAACAGAATAAATTTATTTATTATCTACGGGCAGTTTTCATTCAGGAAACTTATAATTTAAAATGTAAAACTTCGAGAAAGATTTTGAGTGGCTTCTTTGTTCTGTTTGAGACATCACCTGGGGAATAAATGAATAAAGATCCCAATAGACACAATTACTATTAAAGTGTTTGTGAGACGACTAGTGTCTGATCTCCAAGCCAGGTTTGTGAGCATGTTGAATGTTTAAGGTCGGCCTGCAGAAAGAACACGCTGTGACTGTTTTCAGAGCGAAAAAGAAGACGCGTTAATCAGATTTTAAAACCAGTCAGGAAGCACTTCCAATTTCAAGGATGCGAGAGAAGGAAACAAAGCATCAGCGTGCTATGGTTTCCAGTAGATGATGAAGATGATGATTTACAGACTCGGGGAGAAGAGATTTTTGTCACTTTGTGGTTTAAACAACATTTTAACTCATAAACCAGAACACCTTCAGATCCACACAGTGGAAGTGGTGAGCCATACTTTGTCAGACGTCGGATGCAGTCGCTCCTCTTTGACTTCATAAAGAAGAAAGTGTTTACCAGACACTCCAATTTGCCACCACAGTCACACAGATACATAAGAATAAAAAATGTTCCCCTACTTTTATTTGTGCACTTAATCAAGGCGGTGACTCTCTCTGTTGGTATCAGTTGTTACTTGTAGCCCTGTGTGTTAGAGTTGGTATCTCTCCCTCTGTTTACTTGTATAATCCCCTTTCCTTGCCATCTAATTAGAGTGTCAGCTATGCACAGAGAATACTGTCAAAGTCTTTGCTTATCCCTGTATTTGCATATGTTTTAAGCATAAGGACCCTGGCTGAAGCTTATTTAAGATGCTACTACTTTGACAACTTTCCTCTTGGATAAATCAAACACAGCACAATAAAGTGAGGATGGATTTAGAGAAGTGTCTGAGAACTACTTCAACAGTGTCAACAACAGTTAAGGTAACGTTTTAAATTAGAGCCTCCGTGTGAGAGTGGACGAAGTCTAATCTGAGAATAAACTCTTTATCTTATAATATTTCAAAGTAAAAGACCGATTCGTCATTAAAGAGTAATCATTTGATCTGAAACGCTGCAGATGAACTTTAAAAGATTGAGCACAGTGAGCGAGCAGGAGCAAACAGCAGTCTGACACCACAGGCGAGCGCTTATACAGATTGTAAATTAGTAGAACTTGTTTGAGGACCAGCGTGTTTTACAAACCTCTCACAGAGATCATGAAGAGGAGGAAGTGAGGATACTGGTGTAAATACACACTAGTGATATGAATGGAAGTAAGTATTGTATGTAAGTGACTGGCAATTCTGGGCCTGTCGACGAAAGCTCACTGGAAGCACTGATTCAAGCAATATCACAAGAGAGGGAGGGATGTACTGAATATCATCACGGCTGTGATTCGGTATATTCAGTACAACATCACAACCTCCAGTGTGATATGTCTTTCACACAACAGTTATACAAGCAGCAAATAGTAGTAAAAAGTACCACCACCAACCCAACTAGTTCCACAACTTAACTGACACTGGGCTGTTGCCAAGCAACACAAACATTCTCCTGCACTCTGTGCCTACATGTTACCACAGATCAGCTGTTTTTTATCATGTACATTTATCTGTAGGTTTTTAGTGATCATCAACCAGTGAAATAAGAGTCTGCTGTGCGATTCAGAGGTACCAGCTCGATTAATGTAGACACACACGGTCTGCTGTAACGTCAATGAACAGTATTCAGAACACCTGGCTGAGGCGGAGTGATACACACAGTGAAAAGACCCAGTGATGTTGTTCTCTATATCAGCACTCATGGAATGCCTCTAGTAAAATCAGATTACTTGTTACTGTTGTATAACAATAAATATATATATATATATATATAGTCCCTTATATGCCTCTGCCCCCATATAAAGTAGGGCTGCACAATTAATCACAATTACATTGTGTGAGCATTCCCAATAAACACATTGCAAAAGTCTGAATTTATCCCAATGAATGAGAAAAACAATTTTATGTAAACAAGATATGCTTTCTCCCTTAGCATGTGTACATTGACCTATTGAGCCCTGGGTGTAATGACCATGCTTTCACACCTTTTGGTTTGTGGATCGATTTTGGATTCATGTTGCAAACACAGGTATTGTATAAACAATAGAACAGCAGATAGAGAGCAACTAGAAGAGTACACTGTAATATTTGTATTTATCTGTATATTGTTTTTGCAATATTGAACAACGTGATCGCAGAGTTTTCTCACATCGCGCAGACCTCGTAGAGTCCAGAGCTGGAATATGATTTGAAACAATATAAATGATCTGCAACATACATTAAATCCACTATAAGAACACTTGACACAACAACACTGATATATAAATGTCCTTAAAAATGCCAATAGAGATCATATCCATGGATTAAATAACAGAAAGAAACACAGCAAGTGAAATACAGATGTTTCATCACATTAATGCCAAAACCATTTTAAAAAATTGGCATGAATCGGTCCAGCTCTTTGATTTGCAACATTCTGCAAAACATTAAAGAAGAACTTTAGCCTAATCTCTGGTGGTGAGCAAAAGTTTATAGTCTGAAATGAGATGAAAAGTATTCATAACGTTCCACATGCTGCTGTTGTTCTTTGTGTCATTGTCAGCAGACTCCTTTATAGTCCCGTTATATAAAGCACCGTGAACAGTTCAGTGCTGATGTTTAGTTTCAATTGACAATCAATAATGTTGTGCTTTTAAAGGAAACTTCAGACTGCTTTCAACTAGAAGTTTGGCTCCACTATAGAGATTCATGTCGCTCTTATTGACTTGCACTGCACCTGCTGCAAGTTACCAGCAAGACTCTCAACACTTTTAGAGTGAGAGGGGTATTTGATAAGTCTAACCCATTCTGCATAACGGTTTTCATTCATAGACAACTTTTTTAAACTGAATAAAACAGTAGATTTATGTATCGAGCTGAATCCCAAAGCTGTTGGGATTCGTTCACATCCGCTCTCTGGTGTGTGGTTGAGTTTATGTTAGTTGTTGCAACATTTCCAATTTTCCTTTGTTATTTTCCTAATTTGCAAATGAGTCGTACACTGAGCTGGCTACACGCTAGCTTGTAAACACTTACATAACCACCATGACGAGCAGGAAGTGTTGCACGATTTGTCCGCCTCCTGTTACTCTTCTCCATTATGTTTTGCAGACAAATATCAGAGCGGTAACAATCGTGTAATGTAACTCTTTGAATGGAAGCACATCAATTTAAACTATTCTTTTAACACAGCGGTATCTTTCCCGTGAAATTTCTCGGCTCTGCGGCTGCAGTCGGTGTTTGGCACTGAACATGAGAGGTTCGCATCAGGTCTCAGCGGAAAATAAATAAATCAGACAAAGTGTGGAAACAAGTGATGAACACACAGCTGTGCACTCTGGTGGTCCAGGAAATCAAATCCTCCTGTTGTTATTGTCTGAAATTGACAAAAAAAAAAGAACTGGAAATGCCTCCAAATTCCAGGCAGAGAGCGAAACACTTCCTTCATCTCATTTATTACAGGAAATGTAAAAGCTGATGTGTCTGCAGCAAGAAACCATCCACAACCTTTGCTTTAATGTCAACAGCCTGTGCCTTTAATTATGTGGCAGTCAGGCTGGATAATGAACACCTGAACCTGTGAAGTCACCTGGGAAATGTAGTGCGATGATGAGGCACGGATGCCTGTCGAATCATCATCAGCAAATGGGAATCAAAGCGTGCTGGGAAGTCGGCCCGTACCTGAAAGCCTCTTCCACTCCGCACAGAAAGCCTCGTCTGAGTCGGGGGTGACTGAGTACCCTGCTGGTGGGGGTCCAGGTGGGAACGGGTGAGTAATACTGGAAGCAGTTAGGGGGAGGAGAGTGCTTTGATTTGCATTGCAGTGAGTGTGGTGCGATGCATCAGCAGCACAGACAGGTATATTTATTCTCCACAGAGGCTCTCCTCACCAGCACTCCCCTGGCTGCCTCTGAAAGCCATCCATCCCCACACCTGAATACGCAATGAAATCATCTCTCGGCCTCCTCGGGCATTAATAACTCAACCCTGCTGCCTGGCTGGATGTGCCCGGTCACACAGACAGAGAGCCAGGGAGCAGATTGATAAAAAAGAAAGAGTTGGGGGTGGAGAGCGTGTACAGTAGAGGTGAGGAGCTCCGGGGAAGACGACGCTGAAATATGCCGGAACAGAGCATCTGGAGGAGGAGAAATACGGGACTCCATGAAAATTAATGGCATGAGGAGGGGAGAGCAGACTGAACCTTATGGTTCCCTTTTTTTAAGGTAGGACCCTCCAAGCGATATAAATATTATCTTTAGAATCTCCTCTATACTTAAAATAATGCACCCTAGCCAAATGTCTTTAATAAATAGGACAGTTAACTAAAAGAGTGTGAAATTACCGTTTGATTCAACACTCATTGTCACATTCCTGATGGGCCTTTTTGTTTTTGTCAGCCGAGGGAATCATCTTGTTCATCCCATGCTTTCTTTTTCTTGTCAAAACCTGCAGCCTACATTGCCCACAATGCAACTCAACAACTGACAGCTGGGTCGCAGATTTTGGTGTGTTATGCGAGCAGCAAGTAACATAGCCTCAAGATGAGGAGCGGGTTATCGGTCTGTTAAGCTTGTTCCTTCAAATGCCAGACACAGAGACAGAAAAGTCGCAGACTCTAGTGACATCACTTAAGGCAATTTGTGACAACGTTTTTCATAAATACACAGCAGAGCAGCTGTTTACAGTTAACCTGTAGGCAGACTTTAAAGCGTAAAAAGTTATTAAAAGTAAAGTAAAGTAGTAAAAAGTAAAAAGTAGTGGGCCTTTCTTTGTGGACTTTGCATGTTCTCCCCGTGCATGAGTGGGTTCCCTCCGGGTACTCCAGCTTCCTCCCACAGTCCAAAGACATGCTCGCTAGGTTCAATGTCGACTCAAAAATTGCCAGTAGGTGTGAGTGTGAAAGGTTGTCAGTCTGTCAGCCCTGAGATTCACTGGCGAACAGTCCAGGGGGTACCCCGCCTCTCGCCCAATAAAAGCTGGGATTGGCTCCAGCCCCCGTGACCCTGAACAGGATAAGCGGTATAGGTAATGGATGGAAACTGTAACTTACATACATATATTAAGGTCCATATCCCAAATCCCAGATTCTGAACTGTATTATTCTATTTGGTCGTGTGAATAAAAATACTGTAAGAAATGTTAGCTGTGTCTCAATCCACGGGCTGCAGCCTTTGAAGGAGGCGGTCCACAGAGGATGCTCCATTCATAGCCTGCCCTTGCGTCACCAAACGCTGCTCCTGTCGCCTAGCAACAGGTAGTTTGCGGGCTAACTAGCTAGCATAACTAACGTCGCGTAACTTAACCTCTTATTTTAAAGATAATTTGTTTCGAGGGCCCTTTAACCAGCCTTCAACGCACTTCTGTGACGCAATCAGCCTTCAGATGCGGCTTTAGAAGGCTGCATCCCCTGGATTGGGACACAGCTTTTATGTTCAAAAACAAACATGGCCACCTCCCAGTGACCCCCAACTCTCTCTTCTGGAGGAATTTAAACAACTTTCCAAGCAGCTGTTTGACCTGTTATATCTTTTTTACTTAATTCTGCAGGTTTATTGATATAAAACTTTAATAATGTCCAAAAAAATCATATATTAAGAGTTTGTTTACTGTTGCAAAAACAGAGCAGGGCTTCAAAAAGGAGAAAATCAATGCCTGGGTTTTAGAGGGTATGCAATGTTTTCATATGGCACCCAAGTTGAACAATAGAAGTAGAAATAGCAGCACAAACACATTAGCTCATTAGCTCTTACACATTCAAGTACAACCACACGAACTCTCAAACTTAAGGTGAGAGCTACTAATGAGAAATAACAGACTGTCCGCAGGTGTGATGTTTTATTCTTTTAAACTTAAATCAAACTTTGGGATGAGAAAAGTTTCACAGCCTTCTCCCCTTTTTGACCCTCATCTCTTCCCCCCCCCCCAAATTTCATATTGTGAATCAAATAGAGCTCCACAGTTCAGAGACATTTCCCCTTTCATCTTCAGAGGGTGAACAATGACACAAAGGCTTCCTGCAGCTGTAATCCTAAGATCCCCGTCAGCTGCAATTCATCTTGAAATTAATTTTTCCTTCACTTTAAAGGGCCGGCGTAATATTTCATCCTGGATGGTGAGGAGCTGATAAAAGTATCTCAGATGTCAGAGGAATAAGAGTCAAAAATATTGTTCTTCTGATGCGAGTCTCTCCGTGCTATTCTGAGGGCAACACGAAGGGAAAACAAGGGCGCTAAGACGAAAGCAATCTGAGCTTGTTGTCTCCTGTTTCTGCTTCTCGGAGAAGAAAGAAAACATCAATTATTCCGCTCGTCTGTTCCTGTGGGGTTCGGGGAGGGGGGAGGGGAAGCCTCAGTTCACACCGCTGATAAGGAGTTCATTTTAATTATCCTTTTTTTTCTCTAACTGTTGATCTATTTTGAGTTGGTGACTTTTCTCAGGTATAGGACTGCATTTCTGAGCGCGCATCAATCACATCAGTCTCCACTCTGCGTTTGCCTTCACCTCCACAGACGGTAAGATGTGAGACACGAGTGGATCGTAACACAGAAGTTTCAAGGGCAGAATAACGAAGCGGTTTCATTAGCAGGCGGCATTTAAAACATCCGTTTCATTTTAAGCTCCAGTTCCATAAGTGCTCTTTTACATTTGAGAGACATAAAGGAAGTCATTCGCTAATGTAAGTTCAAAGCGAGGGAAAAAATAATCGCAGTGTTTCTGTAGAGCCAAGTGAAGGACTGTAAGACGCGCGTCTCTTTGCTGAAACAGTTTTTATTCCAGTGGAGGACTGAGACACTGGAAGCTTTGCATGATATATGACATGAATCATGAGAAATACTATATTGTATGGATGAAGCATATTGCTTAAGCAATTAATCACTTAGTTGATCACCTTTAAGTTGATAATTGGTTAAATGTTCTGGTACATTTGCTGCGTTCAGCCTCTAAATTGTGACTCTTTGTATGTTGAGTTTGGGTTTTAGTCTACAGTCCGATAATGAATCTAGAGTAAGGATTTTGCACGTTATTGTCATGAATAAAAATAAACTGAATATCTTAACTGATGGTCAGAAATAAAAGGATTTTGAGGAGGCCATCTTTGGCTTTTGGAACCTCTGATTGATTTTTTATGGGATTTTTTTTGCCGACAAGGGCAATCACACTGCAATGGCCCAAACACTTTCCATTAGAAGAAATGCATTAACAACAAGCGCACTGCAAATACAGAAACATTGCAAAATCATAAACACATAAAAACCCAGAAAACACAACGGAAGTGCTCCCGGCCAGTAGGGGGCACCAATTTGCAATTTGTTTTCTGGGTTTGTGTGTTTATGATTTTGCATCGTTTCTGTATTTGCAGCATGTTTTTTCTTCTGCAGCGCGTTTCTGTCGTCCTTTGTTTTGAACTTTTGCATGCGTTTTTAAATTGGCATCTTTTCTGAATTTGCAGCCTGTTTCTACAAATGGAGATCGTTTGGGCAGTTGCAGCGCGATTGCCCTCGTCAGCCACCACACCATCAAAACCGAAAACAAAATCACACGTATCAAAAACCCAAGATTTTGAGGTTTGACTATTTTAATTCAGCCTTTGCAACCTCTAATGTCTCCTTAACTTGAATTGATGAATATACTATTTATTTTGGATTGCTTCTAAAGCTTTATGTAACTTTATGGGAAGTTCACTCTCAGACAGGAAGCTGATGTTTGTTATTTATTCATTTATTTATTAGTTGCCTTATTCAGATCTGAGATGATGATTTTTGCAGGCTTGCAGCCACTTCCTGGTTAAGATTTTTCTTCTTTTTTTACAAAATGTTTGCCTGATGAAGGCCTAGTACCGAAACGTTGCCAATAACTGTATTTTACAAGTTAGACAGTGCAGAAGTTCGATTGCTTCTGATGGATTCATTCCTCTCCTACGCACGTCTTATGAAATAGATGTGTCAAGGATTTCTGCACTTTCTAAAAAGTCAGAAAAAACTGCAGATCGATAAATAAAGACAATCATTAGTTGCAGACGTGTTTTGGACAGACATGCAGTTTCAAGATGTGACCTTGAGTCTTGTGATGGCTGTTTACACTGAGAAACAAACGCAGCCTGCACAGCCGGAAAGACTTCAAGATTTATAATCTGAAAGAAAAACAAGGCCAGAGCTACAAACCGAGTTCTCTTACACTTCAAAGTTTTTTAATTTACCAAGAAATAAAAGTCACTTTCCACCACTCACCTATTCTCTGGAATTTCTATTTCATATTTACAGATAGTTTGCTAACAGCTTCTTCTCCACAGAGCACATGCCAACATTGCTTTTAATCCTGACTCTAGTGGTCCTGCAGCAGCTCGAACATATTTCTAAGTGTTGTTGAATTCATGCCATCAGAGTTATGAAAGCTACAAGTTTTGTTGATGTGATCTAAAATATGTATCTTCGACCCGTTGAATGCAGAAGAGAAAAAAATCCAATAATGGAGCCTGGTGGATTTCAGATATTTGCTGTGAAAAACTCACACTAACAGGAGATATGACACACGCTTGCTCAAGAAATAATTGATGCCTTTAATTAGATACTGATGAGTTATGACCTTATAGTTTTGATTCATATCCAACCTCGTATTATGAGCCTTATTATTACATTCCCTTCAGTGCATATGATGTAATTCAAGTGTGCATATTTGATGGTGAATGTATTATTTAGAAGCGCACCAGCACTGGCTCCAGGTCCTTGGTTAAAAAGGGGAGATTGTGAAACGGTGTTGACTTGAAATGTTCCACCTGTTCACACTTCTCGTGCGTTGTTGAAACCTCACAGCTAAAGTAAATATTTGATTCGTTCACAGGCAGCAGACAGTTAGAGAGAGAACAACTTCCTGGTCTGTATCAAACCGCCTGCAGTCTGGTGATTATGAGCATGAAGGGACGACCTTAACATTAATTTAAAAGTCATGAGTAAAGTGTCTGCATTCAGTTTCCAAAATTATCAGGCGAGCTAACAATCTCCCACACAAGCCTAAAACACAGACTCTTATTCTGACCTCACAACTACAGCGTGTAACCCCTGACCAGCTGAGCCGACTCTATTTGACTGTGCATCCTAATCAATCCGCCTGTATCGTCCCGACTCGCTGGTGTCTATCAACTAAGCTAAACCACATACTCCATAGCAGCTTCACCGCTCTGCTGCCTGTCAATTCAGCTAACACAAAGGCAGCCAATTGCCGTCTCCGCAACCTGCAGCCTTTCAATTCCTGCAAGCCACATATAGGATCACATGAAGGGAGGGATTCAGGGAGTATTTTCAGTTCTTCCTCTTCTCTCTTCGTCTTTAATCCATTGTTCCTGTTGTGCCTGTAGCATCAGACTCGCATGCTTTTTCGTTCTCTCATTCTTTCTCCATTTGGCATCAAAGAGGAGGAGACAAAGGGCACGTAATTGTACCCTTTTTAAAGGACCTTTCTGGGTAATTAATCCCCGATCTGGAACCAGTCTTAAAAGGTTTACTCAACTGAGAAACATGACCTTTGTTCTACGGTGTTCAAACTGCTGCTGCGAGCACTTAAGAAGAACAGAAGTCATCCGCACAGCAACAACACAGGAATGCATGGCTGATATAGTAAAATACTGTTTCTGTTGTATATTTACGGCGTTGCCTCATGCAAAAATCCTGCAAGCTGCGTCGAGTGCAAACACCAGAAGTGAAAAACATGTGAAGCACTTGAAAAATTATGTAAACATTGAAAATCAGGAAGCGTTTACAGGCAAGTGTTCCTCCTAAAGCAGCCAGGATTTTAATTGCTGAATTACCAGCTGACAGAGAGAAGGAGGCGTAGCATCATGTCTGATGAATCTTTGCATTTGTGTGGCGTATTCTGAAGCCCCTCACACTTAGTTTAAATTTTCAGGTTTTCTCTTAAACTATTAAAAATTCATGACAACAGAAGCAGCAATTAAAGCTTAAGATGGGGGAGCTTGCACATTTATAATTTAGTGCAACACTTAGAAGCTTCACCTGGACATTGGGGGTATGACAGCAGCACATTTGATTTGGGCACCAATATACATGACATCACCTTTTCTAAATTAGCCCCACTTAGGCTGCCACGAAACAGTCAAACAAACCATCAGTTTTCAATCCACAGTCGCAGAAAAAAAAACCCTGAAATTCCTGCAGCGTTGCCTGCCGAGACTTCCCCTTTAAGAAAGACGGCCTTGTGTGTAATGTCTGCATGTGACGAAGGTTTGGGCAGGTTTGTTATGGGAAGAGAGTCTCTCTAGTGGTTGGCTAAAAGATAAGTCCAAGAATGGACAGCGGACTACACACCACATATTTTCCATGTGTTAAGTAGAAAGATCCAATGCAAGTATAGAGGTTGTAAAATAGGCGGCATTGTGTTTGCTTTACTGTAAGTATAAAGCACCTGTTTTATGAAAAAATGCCAAGACGTCTCACAACCATTCGTCACCAGTAAGTTAGTTAGCTTGTAAGCAGCAACAAGCACCGCTTGAGCTAACTGAATCAATGTTAAAAGTTAACAACCGGTTAAGTATCAGTGAAGTTTAATTTAACATGCTAATCTATCTTTGATGCTAACCAGGATAATGTAACAGACATTGGTTAGCTTGTTAGCAGCTACAAGCCATGCTTAAGCTAACTGTATCTGCCTAAAGAAACCAGAACTCTTCTAACATGGATTTGAGGAAGCAGAGCTTGAAAGGTAACAGTAGGCTAAGTATCAGTGAAGGTTAAAGATGTATCATGCTAGCTTAGCATTGATGCTAACCGGTATAATGTGAACAGACATTAGTTAGCCTGTTAGTAGCTACAAGCAAGGCTAAAGCTAACTGATTCAGCCTAAAGAAACCAGATCAGTGAAGGTAAAAGATTTATCATGCTAGCCTAGCATTGATGCTAACCAGGATAAAGTTGACAAAGACAGAGGAGTCAATGATGGTGAGCTGGGCTGAACAAAATGGTCTCATTGCTGGTTGTTTCAATACATTCAGAATCACTGCTGCTTTGGCTGTTAGCGTTGTTGTTAACAGGCAGCTAGTTTCATGTGTGCGCTAGTCAAGTTTATATTTTAAAGGCTCATTATAACGGTTTTATATTTCTCAGCGCAGTGTTAACGATTCTCAGACCGGGAACTCAAGCCATTGTGCAACAGCTAGTCTACTTATGACTTAAGGTAGGCTAACATCTACTAGTCAGGGGCAGCAGTATGCCCCACACACTTCAAACCAGTGTGAAAAACAAAAATTCAAAAAATCTTCTTTCTTTGTGTTTGTGTGTCTCTGAACACAAGAAAAATTAAAACACGTTTTTTCTGGGCATTTAAGGAACAAATACCCTTAAACTTGGCATTTATGTGCCTGCATTAGCGATGAAAGGACAGGACCGGTTTTAACTACAACTAAGCTATTCTAATGCTAACTGACAGAACATCCGCCCCTGTAAATAGATCACATTAATTAAACAAGAAAACTGCATGGCAGCAAATGTCACAATCAAACACGGTGGAACATGTTGGTGGTTGAGTCAAAAACATGCAGTTAATTAATTAGACTGCACAATAGTCTCGGCTTGTCACAAGCTGAAAAGTATACAAATAACTCTGGTGACTTCTCAGTTAGGAAGACAAGGGGCGTCCTCCCATTTAAGTCTGAAATTTGAAACGGATAATCGGCGTTGAGAGAAAGTGTCACCTGTGCTTCTGGTGCACAGAGAGGGAGCCAAGAAGTCATTTAAATTCAGTGAAAAAAGGAGCTAAGTGTGTCCAGTGTTTGTGGGAGGATAGGGTTGTGATCACTGAACTGTCCAGATCGAGATCACAAAACTAGCCCAGAGAAAGGTGCTTCGATAGAGATGAAAAAAAACATATTTAGTGTGGACCTTAGGTAATACCTTGGCTTTGTCAAAATCCCATCAATCCCTATTTACTGTAAAGTACAGCATGTTACTTCCTCCATTTTATGTGCGCACCTTCTGAGTATGAAATGGAAACATTTCAATAGGGCCCCAAAAAATTCCCACAATGAAATGAAAAAAAGAAAGTTTCTGGCATGTGCTTTTTTCTTCTGCTAACAATCAATGCAACACAGCACATTTTGTAGATGCCAAAAAGCCTTTGTGCAACTCTACAATGGTCAATAGCTCAATTTCCATCGAAATGTAGCACATATTCTGACTGACTTTTCAGAAAATGCAAATGAATGAGCACTACCATGCACTACCTTTTGTGGCTGAGACGATGGCGCTAATTTTCATCTTGTTGGGCAATAAAACCAATAAAGACTCGCTACAGATGTGAAGTTCTTGTCTCTTCACTGGAAGTTTTAAAGTTACATTGAGATTTTCTTCCATTCCAGTTTCCACTACAGGGAAACACATTTGTTCTGGTATTTCAGGCTTTTTTCAATTTCTACATTTTCAACTGACAGTTGAAATAAAACTGTCGATAAAACCAACACCCATCTTAAGATGCCAAAAATGATAATGACCCAAGACGATACAAAAGTTTGCTGCTCACTATGGAGTATATCTTAAGTTACTTTTTAGGAAGTAGAGAATAAGTTAACATGGCTGTGGTTTTGGAAGTAGCTCAAAGGGTAACGTCGCATTCTTTAAGTGGTGCTGTATGAGCTATTGATCAATAGTCATTGTATTACCAACAGTTGATGGTGGTCAGCATTGCCCATGTTTAGAAAAGCTGGCTTGAGTATCGACATGCAATCTAAGCTATGTACCGCTGGGGACTTGGTTGAAACAAACCACATATCAGTCAACTAATAAAGAAGCAATATCAGTTTAAGTAAACACTACCTAAAACTTTATTGTTCCTATGATCAGTACAAATCTGACTTCAGAACATCCAACCTTCCATTTAACTAGTGAAAAAAAGACAGAGAAAACAAAGGAAAGGAAACTCAAACTACACACGTCTAGCTGCTTGTGTAAACTGACACAGAGGGACCAGCCTCAGTTCCTATAAACAGACAACCTGGTACTCCAGATGGCTCTGTGCACTCAGTAACTGTCCTGTGGGGCAACTTCTGAACAACAATGCTAATCTGACTGACAACAGTGTCAACAAGCACAGCAGCAGAAAAAAGTGAATGAAAGAGAAACTGACAATAAAAGGCTTCGGAGGGCAAAAAGTCAAACCCAAAGTGAAGCGACTTATTCACCTTTTAACAGTTTCCTTTTCTCCTTCCTGCTTCCACCTGCTCCGTCACCCTTTCTGGGCTGCCACCCAGCCAGCCGTCAATGTCCACCTGATCGTCTCGTATCCGGGCAGCTCTTGGTCCTTTGGCCTGCTGCGAACCTACTTCCTGGTGCAGCTGCCACCTGCCCAGTCGGGTGGTGTTTTGCATCAATCTCACTGTGGCTGGAGCCAAGTGGCCAGTCCAGTGTGTGCTCATATAGTCTTCATGTGTGCCTCTGTCTGTAAGCATTCATTTATATGTGTGATACACGCTGCTGCTGCTTCAGAGACACTGTGCAGACAGGCCGTCACTCAAACAAAGATGGACGTGTGGGGAAATGGGAATAGACATCCAGCGATCACACATGAGGATGTGCTTTCACACTCAATCCTAGAAGAGATCGTAACAGAGACACCAGATAAACCCAAATCCTGAATGTCCCAACTGTCATGGCCCATAAACCCTCCTGTCTCTCTGTTAATTCGTATTCCTTCCTCCCTTCTTGAGAGGTGAAGAAGAGAGTGACTGACTTTCAGGGTTCTATAAAATCTCCCTGCTTGCCTATGAGGCTTTCGACTGTTACTGGTGTAGTGCTTGACCACCTAACCAACCCTGAACCAGTCTTCCTGCACAGTATTGCTGATGTCTGAAAGATCCAGACTGAAAGAGAAGACGTTGCTGGTTCAGCCGGTCTTTGGAGCAGATGTGGAAGGTGTACAAATGAGAGCTAAGGCCTGCGATGGTCACCTACAAACCCACCGGTACTACACATCAATCGTAGTTGGAATCTTTTGAGCCCTGACAAGTTCCAGTTACACAACGAGACAAACCCAAGCTTACTGGGTCTGATTTCTGGGTCACTGCTGCTGTGTATTTCCAAACATAACAGAGAAGTGTGCACGAGTGTTTCCACTGGTCTCTTGGGGACTAATCAGCGAGACTCTGACTGTCTGCTGTCGATACCGTGTGGAGAGAAAGAAAGGAAAGGATCGGGGTGCAGAGAGCCGGCTGGGCGTGTCAGTGACGAGGGGAGAGACGAGATGAGGACAAAACCGTGTTCCAGCCATGTTAGGCCAAGTGGAGACGGCAGGAACAAAAAGCCTTGTTTAAAGTGATTAGCCATGCCTCAGTCACAGCACTTTGAAGACAGACTCAAAGCTCTCTGGGTGGAAAATACCACTTTGAAAAAAAAAACTACATTTGTATTCGGTCCCAGCGGGTTTGGAGTCCTACACCTCAGACAGTCAGTTATCAAAAAATCCAATTCATCTGGAGAAGTGGTATCGATATGGCAAACAGGAACCTTATGACACAAGATATATTCAAATATCATCGATATAAAAGTTGATATTCTGCAACTGAGTGCATCTTCTCCATTGAGAACAAGAGAGTGAAGGAGAAAGATCACACGGAGAGGCACTGTCACTGTCTATTGGACCTCAGCCAACCAGTAGGGGGCAGTGTTTTAGGTGTGAAGTCCTGTGGGGATCAGAGAGAGGGAATGCTGCCAAGACTCGCTGTAAGAAAGCTAATTAAACTATTGGCCCATTGTGAGGGAGGTGAGGGTTGAAGAATGGGCTCAAGCTCACCCCAGGAAGCACCTCTGTAGCTTCAGTGCGGCCGGGATCACTGAAGCACATTTTCCACTGAGTCATACAAACGGGCCGGCGATGGCGTTTCGATCCCTCCTCTCTGCGTCTCTGCTGATCACCGTCCGCTCTCTCTCTCTTTCTTTCTCTTCCTTGGGTTTGGAATTAGCTTTCGCCAAAGAAAGCAATTTCAGGAATCCCTCTGCAGCTTCAATTACGGTGCCCTGTGTGAGCCGTGATGAGTTCCTCATGTGTGAGCAAGACGTTAAAAAGAAAACATAATGTGCAGAGAAATCGGTGGCATCTGTGTTTTTATCCTCTGCTTTATTGGACAATGAAAGAGGGAGAGTGTACCAGAGACTGACGGCTGCAGCTTTCATGCTTTGAAGAAGTGTCACAAGAGGCCGTAGATGAAATAATTTGATGACTTGTACACTTCTTTTATTTGCAGTACTCTTACTTCCAAACTCAGCACTCAAAGAGAAAGTTCTACAGGAAAGAGCTCAGCACATTTCTCTCAGCGTTTTGCACAACATCAAATTCAACATAAAAACACTCCAAGAATACAAAGAACGGTCCCTTTGGGCCGTGCAAAGCATTGGTCCCTTAACAATACATGTCTTTGTAATTCTGCTCCTGAAGGAAACTTAGAAGATGCAAGAAAAGTCGAAGAAATCTGCAGAATGAGAACATTTTTCTGGCAGATGTAGAGGCCCACTGCTGGAAGACGGTGAGCGAGGGGTTCATTTGTTATAAATGGCTGCCGGCCAGACGACTGAGGGCCGTGCAGACTAATGTGGACTCTGACTGCACATCCAAATTCCTTAAAACATTTTTCTTCCTCAACTGAGTGTTATTGTTAAGGTCGTCTAACACTGGCTGTGCCTCCTGAATGCAAAGGAAAGGCGTTATATATTAGATATTTCCCATTTCTTTTTCAATTCAAAGCACATACCGACATTAAAACACCTCCTATGCTCTGAGGTACACATTTCTCACAACCTGAGTGCCTATTTTCAAAGGAAACATTAAAACCACGCGTACAAGTTCTGTGATATTAGCAATGCAGCAACAAACATTTCTTAGATATTTCACGCCAGTGGCAAACACTCTGATGAGCTGTGTTAATGCAGAGTGCAACCTTAAGCATTAACAAAGCCAACAGAAGAGCATGCACAGCCTTCAGATATATCTGCGCCGCGCTCTGCCTACTTGTAATTCTGCCCCAGTTGGTCAGCTGATGTAAGACCCTAAAGGCGACTTCCATCTCCTCCTCATACACGGATGTTGGACCAATAGGAAAGCAGACATCATGCATGTACAGAAGGCTGCGAGCTCAAACTCGCTGTTTCTACACACAGACGAGAGGATGTTTTATCACTTCTGGACTCCAACAGAAGCCTTCATTAAACACGCTTTGACAAAGGGCCAGCTTAACTCTGCATACAAGACATGTCTTTACTTAGCAATTTATCTGTATGGATCTATTTTTCATTCTACAGCATAAATTCATCTGAAATGACCCAGTTCTTCAATATTCTCTTTGGAGCGTCGACAACAGTGGACATCAAACACCAAATGAAGAGCCCGAAATCAAATATGTAGCATATCGAATCATCCAAGTCACACAAATATGACTGCTGTGTTATTTTATCCTCCGAAGCCAATCATTTTAAATTACACTTGTTTCACATTTGCTACATTTTCAAAGGAAATCAGGCATTAGGGAAGAAAACTAGTAATTTTTTCTTCATGTATAAAGAGACTTGCAGCGGAGCAAAAAGCTGCCAATTGCCTCCCAAAAACATACGTTTCCAAGGCCGACAGAGTTTTTGTGAGAAAAAAATGAATCAGAAATCTCTTTGCCACACCTCGGCTTTAAAGAGGGATCATTTTCCACAGGTTATAAAAGCACCTCAAATACATTTTCATGGTGGCACATTGTGAAAGGTTTTAGCTGCTTTCAAAGACCAATGTGATTTAGCAAAAGGTCAGGAAATAATCCGCTCCTTTCATGAGGTGTCTACTTGCTGCTTTTCTTCTTTCACAACCTTTTTATAAGAACTGCACTTTTGTGTAATAATATCTTCCATGAAGGTGGAAAGTTGTGTCTGTAAAGCTAAAGGCGAAATGAACTGTTGGGAGAGGAAACATTGTTACTTTGTGAGCCTATAAATGGTGGGTCCGTCCTCGCTGTATGTATACTTCCATCACAGGTGAGATTAAGAGCATTTTTCAAACATAACATACCGCTCACCTATGGAGCCATTTTTCTACCTATTATCATATTAGGACTTCATTACACAGCCAATGTAAACTGAGTTAAGGTTTTCCTCAGGGATCAAGTAGTTTCAGGCCTCTCTCTGAGAAGATTAAAGGTGTAAATATCGAGGGACACGTGGTATTAGCCTGGAGACGGAGGGCTGAGCTTGTTGTTGTTTCTCCAATATTTCCCCTGTTGTCTTCTCTATAGGCGGAGAGTCACATTTCTCAGCATGCGTCTGTCTAACTTATTCTCTGGAAGATTTTCTGAAGATCCATTTCTCTCCTAATTATAAAACCTAATTATGCTGAAATTGGGCGGCTATTGTAACGTCTGGTGAGTTCAATGAAATTGCAATTTCGCTCTGGACGCAGGTGTTGATGGAAAGTATCTTTCACAAAGCGCAGGAATCCTTAGGAGCGTTTGTGTTAATTGTTTATGTCCCCTGTGCTTGTGCGCCTCTTTCCTACCAAATAATGTGCGTGCGGAGCCTGGGGAAATAATTAGCTGTCATTAATGGCACATCGATACACATCATACAAACATCACATCTCAGATCCAGTCAGCTGAAAAAGCAACACTTTGAAAAAGTTCATCCAGAAGCTGATAAATATCTTCATGGTTTAATTATCAGAGCCAACATTGGGAGAAAGGAGCAAAGGCCAATAACTTCCCGAGGGTTATCTCGCAAGGTTAATTGCTTGAGGAACTGTGGGAGCATGTCTTGTAGAGCATGTCTTAACATCACATTCATTTGCTTAAACATATACGCAAGGCTCCGGGATGAACCCATTGCTCGATAAATGTAGAAGCGTATCTCTAAAAATACCTTCATGAAAGCAAAAGGAATACTTGTCAAGCTTTCTGGAGGAGTCAACTGCTCTGATAGGTGAAAACAAGCACCGATTGGATCTCCCCAGACAGCTCGAGCCTCCATTTTAAGCAGGATGCAGAGTGATAGGCCTAACGCTATGTCTTGGGACTGAGATGTTTCCATCATGATGTCCTCTGACAACATAATTATGCATTGTATCTCACTTGGCACGGCTCGCCAAACCACATCAGCTGCAGCTCAGACTCCGGCGTCCCAGCAGCAGCAGGGGTAGAGCTGAGGGTGAGGAGGGATGAAGGGGAGAGTGCAGAGCGGAGATGAAGCCCGGAGCCTGAAGCTAAGAAAAGGGAACGCAAAGGCAGTAGATTGGAGACCAGGCACAGAAGGGGCTGAGCGGGGATGTCGGAGGAGCGCCAGTGGTCTTTCACTTTGCATCAACGTCAGATTAAGAGTGCTGGAGAGAAGAGCCCCGGCACCGAGGGGGGAAAGGGTGGCAAAAGAGCGAGGGGAGCAGGGGAGGAGAGTGTTGATCTTGAAGCCTGTTCTGCAGCTGCACATAACCGGAAGGCCGTTTCAAGGACCGTCTCTGATGCGGAGGAATCGGCCTCTACAACAGAGGGTTGGGCTTGGACTGATAACCACTATATTAAGTTAATAACATAGAGTTTTCAACGATAAACATTATAATGGGTTCAAGTAGAAGGCCAGACCCAGCAATACTCTTTAGTGTAGGAGCCACATGTCTGCTATAAAGAAGCAATACATTACTGTGACGCTGAAACTGACCCGCTCTGTACGCGGCGTCTTCTTCACCTGTCATTATATTACTGCACATCATTTATATATGGCCAAATCCTAACAAGAGTTACCTCAGGACACTTTACATAAAAAGCAGGTCAAGACCGTACTCAGCATTAGTGCACCAGGAGAAAATAGTGGCAAGAAAAACGTCCTTCATAGGTCATTGGTGAACATTCGCCTGCCGCGACTGGGTGCAGAAGTCACCTTGTGTTGCTTTAAAAGATCATGATATTGTCCGTCACTGCCTCCAGAATAACACAAAATAGCTGTTTTGTGATCTGATGCCCCAACTTGAATAAGCGTCCTTGTCAGTGTCTTCAAAAACGGTACAAATACAGTATAAGAGGATTTTGTCTTCTCAGGAAAGGCCTGTGTCCACTAATGGCGTTTGTTGCCTCCTTTGTCGCTGCGATCACAGCGCTTAGTTGAAAAAGAGAAGTTGAAGCTAATCCTTTCCTTTATTAGAGGGTACAATTTCCATGTCTAGAGCTGCTGCTAATGTCAGGACACGATTCCTTCCCATTGTTTTTATTGTTTATTTGTTAAATTTTCTTGAATTAAATCAAATACAGAGCGATTTTAAACAGATTTAACGGTCACAACCAAGGGAAGCGGAAGTGCTGCGATACAACTTTTGTAACCTAGCAACAGTAAACACCGGTGAGAAGCGATCTGAAAGTGAGGTTGTGGGCGCTGCCAGTGCAAAAAACTCTGTTAGTGGACACAGGCCCTAAAGTCAAAAATGTTATCGGAGTTAGGGAAGCATTATGGTTTGAGATAAATGATCTACTTTGTAATGGTTAGGGGGCCTTCATTGTCATAATTCACGGTGAAAAGGAACGAAACATATCTATCAGTAGGTAACAGGAAACAGGAAACCAACAGCAGTCTAAAGTTTTGTTGACTGATCCAACCCAGCCAACTTCCTCATTCTGCAGACTTTAGTTGCAGCTCATGCTCCTTCATCTTGGCTGAAAGGGGTCAAAACTTCTATGACGGCACAAGTTTGAATGAAAACATATGCTGTTATGGGGCATTTGCAGTCATGTTTCTTGAGGGGTCTGTTGTATTTCACCGCAATAGAATCAAGTTTTAAATGAAAAAAATGATGAATATGGATGAAGGCTAAACGACAACTTGAACAAAAAACAGTCAAAAAACTAAAATTCACTGGTTTGGAAAATTCAATGTTCTGAACTCTGAGAATAAAAGAAATAACACCAAGAAAGCAAACAATGAAAAGACATCTGAGCTGTCAAAAAGGCAAGTGAACGCTCCGCAGTCACCACCTGCAAGAGTGTCAAATGTCTCACTGTTCACAAATGTGTTCTCTCACGCTGCATTTTGTACAGAAAATTGAGAAAACTTATTTCAGACAGACAATTCCATGAAACTTTCTGTCTCCACCAAATGGCTGAGAATTATGGAGGTAATATCCACAATTCAAAGTGTGATAGTGTCGAGAATGAGACACTCTTTCCAGGATAATCTCTGGTCCCCCCCCGCTGTACCAAACCATTTCTCTTTAGTTGTGTTCTCGGGGTTTTCTGACACTTTGCCTGAAAGAGAAAAGAAAACAGACTCGCCGGCAAAAGCGAGTACTCTGCAAAGCCAAATGAAACATAATATCACGCCCAATCTTGACAAATGGTACATCGCTTTTGCTCTTTTATCCTCCCTTAAGGAGACAGCTTGCTTTTGCCACTCTAAAGAGCGAATTATCCGCTATGATCCATTTGGTCACTTCTTCGAGGTCACTGCTTTGGAAGTGCGGGTGGCCCATCAGTCCTGCCGCCGCCAATAGGGGATGCTAGGTAAAAGGAGGTGGGGGCTCAAAAGTGGCTCCTTAAATCTCCACCTCCATTAATCACACTTTGCACGCCAGCGGCCCACCGAGCAGTGTGACAGTGACAGCACTGAGAATGATTAATACTTAATGCAGCGTTTAAGAGAATGATTTATGCCATCTGTTAGTGGATGACATGCTGCAGAAGTTGGCCGCACCGCTCACACACACTTGTCGGCGAGGATTAGGAGAGTGATACATAACTTAATCTCAGGAGCAGCAGGTCACCTCCAAAATTAGGCTGATTTTAGGCCACGAACACGAGGGGGGACAGTGGGTGTGAGGGGCGGATAAAAGGGGGTGCGTGTGCATAACCTCTGCTTCAAATTAATTGGAGATAGTCAGGAAGACATCCATTTTCTGCCACTTATCAAGGCGGGCAGAGGGCTCTATGATTTCATGATGTCATGGGAAGGCACGAACGGGATGAATCAGAAAACATGGAACTCAGTAAAAGTTGGAATGATTAAAATGTATTTAATGGGGCTCTAAGTATTGGGGGTAAACTTGTCCATGTTCCCAAACTCTTGCTTGGGATCCTGAAGAACCAGAACCACATAGCATCATCCCTACAGCATGTCGTAAGTCTGACCTAGGGTCACCAGTTTTACGAGACTTGAAATCCTCAGCATTGTATTCAGGTGCTGAACACACCACCTACCTCTGATACCTTAGAGTGAGAAGGAGCGGCAGTCGTTCTCCGAGCTCCTCTGAATGTCCATGTTCCTCAGTCTCTCTCCGAGGAAACGTCAGCGCCTCGGATCCATGATTTATATCTGGATTTATACTTGACCAAAAGGTTAAAAGCAGCCGTGCCATAAATACCTCCAGTGTGGGTGAAATAGTTCAACAGATGTCACCTGTTGAAATCTCCACAGCAACACCTGACAGATCTTACAAGACATGGTCCTATCATGCTCTAATTACAATCCCCTCGCTGACTGTTTGCATTCTTTCATTAACTCCTGATGAGGTGAGGGCTACTCATCGACTTACAGAAACTATTAGTGGCAGTGATCACAGGTACAGAAAGAGTTAGCTTTATTTGTGAGTTAAGGAGAAGGAGAAAATATTGGACGCAACTTCTTTCTCCAATTCCCCAAAATGATCTGTTCCTATCAACATCTCCTCCAGCGTACAAAACTTGTGAGAGACCCCCCAAAGTGCCCAAAACTGGCAAATACAGTTCTTGCAGTCTGCAGTTGTTGGTTTTTTTTTTATTATTGTGGAGGTTCACGTTAGCCACAGGGCAATCTCAGAAGCCTTCGGCTATTGTCTGACGACATCAAGATGAATAACCTGTACGGAGCAACAGCCAATATTCGCCTTCCAGTGTAGCCGGAGGTTACAAGACTTTCTTTTCCGTGGGCTTTTCATAGTTTACAGCCCGACTATCAACATGAGAAATAAAAATGGAGTTGAAGTAGACAGAGGACGCTTACTACCGGATTGTTATCTGGACGTCTACGTATGAAGATGCAGAATAAAATGCTAAGTCATTGTCAGGCGACAGTCGATGGGTTTTGGACTTGCATTACGGTCGATGGGTTCCACTTCTTCTGCTCTCCACAGAGTGTTAACTAAACTAAATCCTAGTGGATGACACCACTTGGGGCGGCTGTGGCTCAGTGGTAGAGTCATTCGTCCCTCAATCGGAATGTTGGTGGTTCGATCCCTGACTGCTACAGACACATGTCGAAGTGTCCTTGGGCAAGACACTGAAATCCAAATGGCTCCTGAAGGCACAGCCATGAATGGGCACAGATACTGATTGGAGATTGGCACTTAGGCCTTTGCCGTCAGTGTGAAAGGGTGAATGTGACATGGAGTGTAAAAGCGCTTTCGGTGGTCAGAAGACTAGAAAAGCATTATATAGGTACAGTCCATTTACCATTTCCATTCACTTGCACTACCAAAGGAAACCAGAATGCTTTCTACATAAAAAATATTCTGCATTCCTTAGAAGAATCTGTTTAGAGAGATAACCCACGGTAGTGAGAGTTGTGGGATCTAAACGCATAACAATTCTGTTGGTCAAAATCCCAAAGCTAATGACCAGTGAGGTGACGTATGAAACATATTTGAACCGATAAATTGAGAGCTTTGCCTTCAGTGTTCAGAGTTTAAAGCTGCACCAACACACCTGTGGATCTCCAGATTTTACATCCAAACGGTTCCAAAGGTGTAGGGCTAAAATTCAGAAAAGTTTAAAGAATGATGCATCTTGGACAGATTTAGCCAAATAATCACTAAAAGAAAATCAACTGAATTTTCCGGGGTTACTTAAAGGTTACGTGTTTCCAACAAGTATCATCAAATCTCAAATCTTGATTGCAAATGAGCGGCGTTATCTCTGCCTGCCTTCCCTCACTCGCTTCCCTCAGTAATATTTACATATTCAAACAAACTGTCAAAGCCCCAAAACAAACAATTTGTTATCCACCAGAGTTTGCATGGTTAAAAATACTCTGCATCTAATCTGCATAAAAAGTATCAGACGTTCGTCGGAGATTAGCGGCTCTCCCTCCTCTCCTCCTCTCTCCTGCTCGCTGCTTCACAGAGCTATCAGATGACAAGGTGAACACAAGGGTAATCACTTTGGTCACTGCTTTGAATCTTTTTCATTCTGGAAGGTTACACTCTCGGCTCGCGTTTGAAGTTCCTGCTGAGAGTTAATCGACAAAATCAGTCCTTCAGCCACGCTCGGATCTTAACTTCACCCAATAAACAGCCTGTGTCAAAACTTCACTTCAGATTAACATTAACATGGTGCTTTCATAAAATAAAGCAGCCAGTGCTTCATAATCTAGATCAAAAAGAAAAGACATTGCTGTATTCAAATGCGGGAGAAAATTTGTCCTTGGGTTTTATTATTCAAACACAACCCTCCGGGGAGCGGAGAGGGGATGTTTGTCAGTCACGGGCAAGTACAGGCGTGCCTATCAGCAGAGTGGTTTCGACTGCAAGAGCGTGGGAGCCAAATGTGGAGGAGAAGGAGCTTGATGCTTTGATAAAAATGCACTCCAAAATGAATAAAAAACACAACTTCACCTTCTTGCATATTTATCATCACGATGTTGCTTTCACAAAACTCCAACAAATTACTAATTTAATTTTAAAGGAGGAGACGAAATACAAACTGAGGTGTTTAATAAACCAGAAAATACTCCGTGGTTTGTTGGAGAAAGATATTTAATCCAATTCATTTAGGGAGGATTGAAATTGCTCTGCACCTTAATGTTGTTAGAATGTGGAGCTGTCTAAATTTAAATATATTACACCTATTTATAAGTGTACAAGACTCGTTTTCCCTCGGCCTATTTAACTCTGCTTTCAAGTTGCACCTTTGCTCCTGCCGGTGTGAGTGCCTCCTGTCTGTCTACAAATAAGAGAGGACAGGAAAAATAAAAATAACAAGGTACTTAAAGCAGATTTTTATGAGACACAATCGCACCACAGGAATGAACAGCGGGAGAGATTTTAAACAAGCGTGGATATGTCAAACAAAGCAACCTCGGATGTCTTATTTTTCCAATCACAAGCAATAGTCATGTCTCATTATCGTCCGATCACTTCCCGAAGTTCTCGCCTTTTTTTCCAGCTATCGCGGAACTGAGACATCATCAAGGTACGTCTGCAAGACTGAGCCGCGAAGCAGCTACCCCACCTCCACCTTACGTGACATCTTCCCCTACAAACTCTAATGATGTGAGGGCTGTAAAACTACGAGGCAGAGCAGTCTGAGGCTCTCTCTCTCTCACACACTCTCATGATTGATTGATTGATACACAGTGGTAAATCAAAGAGCGGGGTGCCTTTTCAATCACAGCCAAAGTCTTTGAACATAAATAACAGCTACCATCTTGCCTGTGGCAGTTTCAGCTCACGATAAAAACAGCCACTTGGCAGTCGGTTTGAGAGGGAGACAGAACTCTTCACAAATGGAAATTTATGTACACCCATTTGACACTTTTCACTCTTGATTGGTTTGTATTTTGCCTCCTTCTTTTTCCTACCCATTATCACAGATGATTAGCATTATTTCGAAGCCGGTAGGGCAGGAGGAAGACTACCGGTGGGAACAGGGCCTAAAAAAAAAGCACTGCTAGCAGTGACTAGTACCCTGCATTCGCTGACAATAAAGCGCCACTGCAGCCGCTCACCTGAGACCTGAGCCCATCACAGGTAGAGTCAGAGGTAGCGTAATAACAGATAAGCTAGCGGCACATTTAAGAGCGAGCTTTTCTCCAGAGGCAATTAGCACTGAAGCACTTTTCTGCTCTTTTCTCGTCTGTAATTTTAGAAACAGCTATCAAAATTACACAGCCCAGGAGAAATTACTGCAGAACTTAACAGCAATTTATTGATGCTCCCGGATATAAAAAAATAACAGCCGCATTTAGAGCATTATCACCGATGTTTGTCCCGCCTTTGAGCTGTGTTCTACTTTCAAGGAGGCATTTATGTGCGCCATCTTGAGAGCTATATCTCAACATTTAAGAAGATGACAGCCTGCCAATTCTGCCATTAATGGGCCCATCAGTTCTGAAAGCACAGCCAGAGAAAATTACTTCCAAACTGTTCCAATAACACAGGATTGTTGTTTTTTTTCAAATATATTTTGACAAAGCTTTTCAGGATTCTTGCCAATACCCCAATATAAAAGAATAAAGAACACTCTCTTATGAGCAGGATGTTTTTTTAAAGATAGCATTCACGCACGAAAACTTACAGAGATGCTGCACAGTGCACACACTTGCATAATGCGGTGTACGTAAAGCATATATAACTTTGAGAGGCTGCAGGAGAAGATTGGACTAATAATGATACAAATGTTGGTCAGAAACTTCTTCCTACTGAATTATGCAAAACTAGTTAATGAGCAACAGTTTTGTACAACTATTTGCACATTTAATGAATCCATTAGCATGTCAAACGAGGTCCAGATTCCCTGAAAATGTCGGAATCTTTTATGTCATCACTATTTGCATATTTCCCAGCTTCCCGTAAAACTGATCCACAGTCAGTTATCACTTCATTGCCTTAAACTGGGTCAACATATCTCCAGGCACAATTACAGCCAAAACCTCAGCGAGACAAATTTGCTGTCAGTCGCCGTGCCACTTTAATGTATGAATAGTGAGCTGTCAGCAGGACAGGAGGAGAGATAAAAAAGGAGAGAGAGAGGGCGGAGAGGAAGCGTTGTGGATCACATGGCAGGCCTAACAGGTCGATGGGAGACAAACGTATGTCTAATAAGCCGATGATGAACCCGGAGTGGTGCCTCTTGTGAGGGCCGCGCCTGCTTCTAACAAATGTGTTATTGACTTCACACGAGCAGCCAGTCATAGAAATACTCGATGTATCCGAGAGGGAGGGAGAGAGTGAGGGGAGAGACGAGAGAGGCTGCTGCAGCGGGTTAAACTATCGATCACACAATCCTGTTTATACCCTCCGGCTAATGACGAGCAGGAAGTAATTGACACGCAGCAGCGTGACAGTTTAAGCATTTGAGGAATCATTAGAACAATTCAGCACATATTAAATGGACGTGTGGCACAGATTCATATGAGGTAAGTTCCTAATGACCGAAAATACAATTAGAGACAGTCCAATGTTTTACACAATGGAAAATCGATTGTCATAACAGGCTATTTGAGCCACTTTCATCTGCTGGCATTTACTGAATAAAGGGTGTTGCTACTTCTGTACAGTGAAGCAGGGCTGCAACTGGAAAACGTAATTTATTTACGCATATTGAAATTTCACATCTTCAAATGTCTTCTTCTGTCCTCCAACAGCCCAAAGCCCAAAGATAATTCATTTAAAATAAAGCAAGATGCAGCAAATCTTCACCTTAAAGAAGCAGGACATTTTTGTAATCATTGCCTGCACAACGAAAATGAAGCTCAGCTCAACACTGAAGGACAAATAGATACTGGTAACTAAAAACACTCCTTAGCTGATGTAAATTACATCAATTGAATGATAAGTGCTGTTGTAGCATATACACTTATTCTTCAATGATTTGCAGATAATGGAGACAACATGGCAAAATTGCTTCTAGTAAGATTGTTAATGTGTTGGCTCAGAGTAGAAATGTGAAGTGCATTAGCTTTCACAGTGCTTCTTAGAGGGTTATCACGATCCACCAACAATAAGTTAGGACCACATTAAAGCCATTTCATCTGCAGTTATTCATCAAAGTGATTCAGTAATATTAACTACCGCTACACAGTTGCATGCCGTGCATTATGAATATGACTTATAGAGCTCTGAGGATGATTTACACGCGCATGCCACAGAGTCCAGTTAGTCAGACGGCAATGGGCCTGGCTGGATTTCACCTGTGTGTGTGAGTGTGTGTGTGTGTGTGTGTGTGTGTGTGTGTGTGTGTCTTTGTGTATAATGTTGTATCTAATTAAGCTGGTTACAGCTTGTTGTTCATTTTTTCATTAATTTATTTTCCTGAAAATGTTTCCTCGTACTTAACTTCAACATCCCTGCTGCAAATCTGTATTGAAGTCTCTGAAGTGAAATAAATAAATAAGTGCTTTGTGTGCACGGACTGGATAATGAGATTAATTTACAGTCCTGCTTAGTAAACACTCTTGGCCTTGTGCTTATTTTATTCAATTTTTATTAGCCAGTAAAAGAGTGACACGAGTGCTAGCCCACTGCCAATTAGGCTTTAGGACTAATAAATGCTAATGCTAATTATAGGGTTAGCTGCAGTTTCCAAAGCTGCGGTTAAAAAAAGAAAAATGTATCAACCAACTTCAATAACCGAGTGTGCACCTAAAACAACTTGTAAAAACTTTCATATAATCACCTTACGGACTTGTTACGTTGCGCATGTCAGCAAAGACTTTTGCCAATTCAAACATCCAGCAGACGCAGAACAACATTAACAAGCATATGGAGTCATGTTGTGTGGCCATGTGATAAATCTAAAGCATCATATAATCTCTCTGAGCTCTATTTTTTCCTCCAACTACTTGGGAAAGTTGTCTTTAGCTGCTAAATGCTTCCCTGTGTTAGCTAGCTAGTTGCTGACTTCGCTTTTTAGCATCTTTATCCCATAGTTTTGGTTGTGCGGCTTCAACTTCAACTTTAAGCTTTTAGATAATTGTTCTAAGAAAAAAAGAAAAAGAAAAGAGAGAGGAGCCACCAACAAAGCACCAAATGGCAGGCATCCTAATTTAGAAACTAGCTAACGTAGCAACTAACATAGTAAAGCATTTGCAGCTAATGAGTTAGCAGCTAATGAGCTGTTTCCCTCTAAACAGAGCTGAAAGAAGAGCAGACACTGGACTTATACTCGCAATGAGGCAGAAAATATACCTACAAATTCTACAAATGCTGTAGTGTCTGCTAGATGTGAAAATAAGCTAATCTTTGCTAGCAAGTTTGAAATATCAACTTTATGTCAGTGTTGTGGGGACAGCTTGAGCTGCCAGAAAAGTGGGAAAAAGTCAATACTGGTTTAAGATGTTAACAAGCACACACACACACACACACACACACACACACACACACACCATTATATCCAGCTGCTGTAATTCATAATTCTTTTTAAATAATGTGAACACATTAAACATACAACTGCCAATCCTGACAGCTCCAGATAACAATGAATGACCCCTACAACCCCACAACTCACTATGTTCCCTCTTTGTTTTGCTCTGCATCTCTCATTATGGAAATTTGTGTATATATGTGGGGTTAGCATAGAATAATAAATCCACAAGGGGGGCTGCTATCTCACGTATTATAATTATTTCTCCCTCCACACATGCATGTATATCTGTGTTTGTCTTTCTGTGTTTGCGTGCAGTAAAGATATGAGCTCGCCTCCATGCTGTGTGGGGTTGCAGGATTGAGGTGGAGTTTGTGATAAATGTCCTGTTTGGTGCTGACGGAGCAGGTCCTGGAAAGCTATACGGTCCCAGGGGCGGGAGGCTAATCATAGTGGTTTCTCTGGAGCCCTGGTGCCGCTGAATGACAAACAACTGTAACCCCAGCTCGGGAAAAACACACACACACACAAACACTCATAAAAATGATTTCATTTGGACTGTCCCGAATGTTGATGATTGAGTTAAGTCACTTCAATTTGTCTGTAAAGCCCCAGAACAAACATGTTTATCACAAAGTGGTGGGAGAACGAAAGGAGCAGAGAAAACCGGATAAGACAATAAACCTGGTCACTCTGGTGCAGTCACGACACAAACATACAGCTGATAATAAATTCATGCAGAGATTCAAGAGCATCCGAGAGGCCCTGAGACAAAGTAAAGAGCTTTTCATTACCTGGGATTTAATTACCTTCAACCACTGGAGTAATGAACGTACATGGAGGCTTTGTTTAGTGAATTGCGAAGCATTTTGAGAGTTTTCCACGCTTATCCTCTTGACAATATTTGCATTTGTGATCAGAGCTGATACTGTGTGTAGACACAGTTCTGTTTAACAAAGCATTAATTATGTAAACTCCACAAAAGCAAAGCTGGTTCCCCTGGCCTCGGTTTTTCCTCCCTCTCTCCCTCTCTCTCATTTCCTTTGTCTCCATCCATCCCTCCATCCTGCAAATCATAAACACGCGCTCAGACACACACAAAGTGCAACGAAGCAGAACGCATCTGGCTACACAGCCCGTCAATCTCACGCTGCTGTGTGGCCTTGCTGCAGGATGACACTGGCTCTGCCCGGTCTTGCTGCTGGTGTTGATGTGAGGCTTCACACAGGACAGCATGAGATCCTACAGAGCGAGGGCTGGAAAGATGAGAGGAGAGGAGAGGAAGAAAGGAAAAAGGAGAGGAGAGAAGGGAAAGAAAAATTGTGGGAGAGACGGAGCGTGACGACAGAGGGATCTGGATGATGCTCTTGTGCCCACCGAGCACCTCTTGTTCAGCTCCGGCAGCACTAAACACATGCATATGAAAAGCTCTGCTTGTGGTTATTGCTGCGAGACTCCTGGAAACTCGTCTGAAGCGTGGCGCTGTTTTCTGCAGAAAAATGAAACATTTCGTACTCAGAGGGCTCTGTGCCGTGGGCACAAAAGACATGCAAAGTTCTCGTTTGTGCCAAGAACATGCCATAGCACATCAGAAAATAAAGCGAGAGAAAAGGAGGCGGCCGTGTAAATAGAGGCCCCCTGTGAACATGTAGCCTAAGGATGTGTGTGTAGGGGGGGATTGTATCAAATGAATGGATCCATTCGATCAAGATGTGAATGCAGCATGGCGCGGAAAAAGTATGACAAACGGAGCCAAAGCCAGAACAGGCATAATAGCATTACCACCTCTGCTAACCCCCCGTGCTGGTTCCTCCTCCAGGTAAGAATGACTTTCTGCTGAGCACGGAGGAGCGAGAGGAGAGTTAAAAGAAGCTGTGAGACCAAGTGGAGACGCACAGTGCAGCTGGGAAACCTTCAGCAGCTGCTAAAGATGCACCGCACTATACAGTATGTCTTCATAATAGTGCTGCTTCTTCAGGCACAACCTGAATGTGCGGCTACACCATCGCTGGGATAAAGGCTTTCTTTCTAACTACAGTGGGTGTGTAAGAGACAGAGAAAAGGCAGAAGGAGATTGCATCAAAGTAGTTCTTCATTTGTGCTGGTTTGTTAAAATGTACTTATCAATGCACAATGTAGTATCACAACAGGGATACACTGTATGATAGTGTAGTGTAAATTAATTAGGGTAATTTAATAACCTGAAAAGTCTGTTTTGAGCAAATCAAGCAGAATAAATACCCGTGTGAGATAAACACTTCTTAGAAAACGGAATCATGAATATTCAGGTGCTTTTCAGAAAGCTTTATGGATTTTTACTGATTCATGTTTGCAATTTTCCTGTTTTGTGTGTTTCTTGAGTTTGTGTGTATTTGGCCTGTCTAGGGACCGGAGGTACAGGCAAGGTCAGGCTATAATTACAGTGATATGTGGCAGTGTTTAATGCTCTTTAATATCTCTCTTGACAGTTTTAATTGTATATATTAAGTAATTAATAATGTTTAGTCGAGTTCTCAAACTTATAAATGCCGTCCCCCAATTTTAAATCTAAAAACATCCCAAGGCTCGCGCAAACTTTCAATCAAAAACCTTGAGACTAAACAGATTATTGATTATCAACAGAGAGGTTCTGTGTGAAAGCGGGCTCAGTGCGAGGAAAAACAACCTTAAAGCTCCTGTGAGGAACTTTCTGTTTGTGTTGATTTTGGCGCCCCCTGTGGACAAAGCCATACCTCTTATCTCTGCTGATTTTGTCCTGTACATGCCTAAGTGGTGGTTTTTAACAAGCTTTCTTTAACAGTCATATGTATCACTCACTTTAAATGTTTGCCCTGGAAAAAGTAAACAAAGGCAGTGTGCAGTTAATCGCTTCCTCTGACACCTACCCCCCTGCCAGCAGCTTCAGGCATTAAAAATAACTATATAGAAAAAATTAATGTTGTCGCTGATGGTCTGGTTTGCTTTTGTAGGTCATACAGAGTAATCAGAATTAATTTCAGCCTGTTTCATAACCAGTGAAGCTTTAATAAGCATCAAAATAAATGCATATAAGTGAATAATAAAAATAATGTAGTAATTTATTGTAAACGACCCCTCTGGGCCCACCTGACGCACCTTTAAAAGGCCTACACGTCACTGGCTAAATCTATTTAATGTTATGTGTAACAATGTACCAGGGGGCAGTGATCGCATCAAACTGGTTATCTTCTCTGAACAAATTGAAACAAGGTTGTAAAATGACAACCAGTGAGTATTCACATTTAAAAAGGTATTACTGGCAAATATTTAGCATCATGTCTTGATTTAGATAAATTAATTGGTTGATTAATTTTTTGTGATGTGTCTTATCAAGTCTAATTAATTCATCAAGTCATTGTTTCAATAGTAGAAAACAGATCAAATCAAGATACTGCTTCACACTGGTGCAAAAATCTCGTATCTGAAATGGTTCAATACAATCAGAGATAATGAAGACATAATGTGGCTTCCTCAGTGGTATATAGCCATATGGGCCAACCCTGATAACCCATGTCTGTGAGAGATGCAGCATATTGTCCAGTAGCATGACAAACCAGAAGACCATGTGTCCAATCTGCTGGAGAAACCCTCTCTGTATCTCCGCTCTGCTCCGAACGCCACCCTGTTAGCAGGCAGTAGAAAAAACAATCCCGATCACCGGACCACTCCCAGTTATTTTTCATCATGATTACATCAAAGGCCTCGCAGAGAGGGCAGCGTCTCTCCACACAGGCGGCTGATCCGCGGCCCTGAAAAGGTGCCACAAACAAAAACAGGGCCTGCGACAGGAAGCTCTCCACCCAGCGTTCCGCTAGAGGCCAAAACAACATGAGTATAGTGGCTGCAGAGATAATAACGTACCATGTTGTGCTATGAGCTTTCATGTTGATGTAACCGCTAATGATCTACCTGAGTGGCTGCCTTTGTCTGGGTTTGTTGGTGCCTGGCGGCTCAACTCCAAACACGCGCCACACACAGCGCCACGATCACGGTGATGACTGGAGGAATCCGAAAGCTGTAATTTTCCTGAAATTATAATCTGCGCTTGTAAACATATACGTGTCCATGTGCTCATTTACCCTGCAGCAGAACAATCTGTCCTCGCTATCTTCTCTGAGCAGCTTCAGAGGAGAGAGAAATTAGCACGAAAAAGCTCTTCAAGCAGCGATTGCCAGGACAACTTCATTTCCACGAGGCAGAGGTTGCAGTCAGCTCAGTTTTCCTCATTTCCTGAAAACACTTTATCAAAAGCGGCAGCTCGGCAGAATCCCAGGGAATCTGGCCTGTCAGCTTGAGACTGACAACAACAGGGCGGCTGCTGTCGGCACAACATGTGAGAGGATGCGTTTTCTATCCCTCGTTCCCTCCTCTCATCTCCATGTGTCTGCGTTTCTTCAGCTTTAACTGCCCCCTCCCCAATCACACTTCTTAACCTTGACCGGGATATACATGACTGGGGAGCTGACAAGCCCGAGCATGTGTATGTGTGCGTGAGCGTGTTTTCTGAAGCATTTGTAGGTCAGAAAAAATAGCCTCGGTGGGATTCTGACAGAGGGCTCAGGAATACTTTTCAGTCTGGACTGGTGTTAAAGCCATTCTTATGAATTTTATATTACAGCGGTGTGTTTGAGGAATACAGAATCAAAGTGCGTCCACAGATTCACAGTGGAAACGTCCTGTTTCAACAGGTGAGTGCAGACACAAAGCCATAACAATGCATTACAGGATAAGAGGGGAGACTATTCATGAAAGTGGCCTTCACGACAACTCCCCCAAGAGATTTAAAGTGTTTAATCTGAAGCACGCAGCTTCATGCGGGAGGCTTAGACAGTTCTAATCTAACAAGCCCCAGGAAACTAAATTCCTCTATTTTCTGGTCAATAAAGTCTCAGAGAATGAAAGGACCAGGAGAGCAAAAAAAGGCTGTAAATATATGGCATTTTATTGTTTCAATGAACCGCTTCCTGTGAATGATACAAACTAATCTTGTTAAATCTATTGCTCCAGGTGCACCTCAGGGCCTCACCGAGCACAAACATATCCGTGCAGCCAAAACGATCCCTTCCTCTAATGTGGAGAGCGAAGTCAAGAGGTGCTGCGGATCAATTCAGGTTAAAAGAGGTTAATATTGTTTGCCCTCTGAGTAATGAAAGGCCAACGGTGTGACGATGCATGACTGCAAATCTTTGTGCATAATACGTGTAAAGGAGGTGTTGACAGATATCACAGAAGTAGAAAAACTGGTAGTTACCCTTTGATGTTGTGAAAGAGGACTTTCAAAATAAAAGGGTGTTGTTAGGATAATGGGCCCATGTAGAGAACGTGTTTCATAAGACAGGTGCGTGAGTAAACAAAACTTAGTTCGAGTTTATTTAGTCAGGAGGCTGATGGTGGTGATTGATTAATGTGTTTATTACTTTACTTATCGTGATCACACTTGTTGATTGGCTGCAAACACACAGCCACTCCCTACTTATGTTGGCCCCTGTTCACAAACTGAAGTACTGAAACGTTGCGAGCAAATGAATGTATTTTAGAGTGTGCACAACAGACTGTATGATAATGACTGTAGCTAACGTGTTGTCATCCATTTGTTTGTGGACTGCCTTTTTCAGGCCTCGAGTTTGGCATTGTGGCCGCCGCCATGTTGGTTTTCAGAACCAGAAGTGACCATATTTGGACGTTAGGAGCGAGGGGTTGACAAATGCTATAAAAGCTGTTGCCGATCCATTAGCTGGCTAACCGGCTAGTTAATCATCATATTTCCTACAAAACGAGATTCAATTTGTGGTGGTTGCTGACTGGAGTTATCGGGTGGTACGTAGCCGTTAGGTCGCTCACTCACGCAAGTCTCCGGTTTAAAGATTGGCAGGTAATCGGCCCCAATCAGGTAACCGAAAGCAACTGTTTCAAAGGCAACAACATCAAAGTCCTGGCTGAAAGGTTAAGTTCAGCGACTGAATAAGCTGAAGTGAAACCTAGCAAACAGCGAGCAGCACCCACTAGGGCAGCCAGGCCCCTAAACATGATTCACTTTCAGGCTTAACATAACTAACACAGATGAGTTCTTGTTTTAAATCCAGCCCCTGTACAGTTGTCAAGAGAAATAAGCAGTAGACACCAAAACCGTCTTTTGCACCAGGCTGTTACATGTTTATTTCTGCTTTAAAGTTTAGCATTTTAACATGGGGCCTAATGGGGATTGACTCACTTTTGGAGCCGGCCTCAAGTGGTCACTTGAGGAACTGCAGTTTTTTAGCACTTCTGCATTGGCTTGATTTCTCAGCCCCGATGGTTGCTGCTTAAGTGTGCACACATAGAGGCATGCATTAAAGTAAGAGTGTGTCTTCCATCAACCAAATTACAGAAAGGGGACTTGTACCTGCTCATTACCTGAAGATGAGTCACTTTGCAAATTACAGAGTAGCTAAATGTCCCAGGTGTATCAACTGACCCTCCTTCTTTCCCTCCCTTCGTCGCACACACCCGACCACACGTGCACGCGCACAGATACACATACGCTACCGTTCTCTTAAAGAGAAAATAAGGTGCACAGATTTGACTTCCAGGTGTGTCATTTGCACTCTGCACCACCGTCACCACTGAGACTTGGTTAGTATAATCAAGTTAATCTGTAGAGCGGGAACTGGCTAATGAAGTTACCTTCTCCCATCGCCCCAGGCTGGGAAATTATGTCTCAGTCGGGGGCCTTTTAACCTCCACATGCTCGCATGTTTCCCCCCTCAGCCTCCGGAAACACACACCTTCACACACCGGCTTAATGAGTGCCTGGGGAGGCAGGCAGACACACACTCACTCAAAGACAGGCCTGCTTTGAGCTCGCGCTCACCCCTGCCTGGAATACTGAACCCTTCCAGAAACACGGAGCGTACTGTAGATCCCAGAGAAGCCCCGAGGCTGAGAGGACAAGGACAAAGACGGAGAGGAAACACGGAGCAGGGCGGAACACGCAGAGGGAATGATGGAGCAGAGAAGGCGGAGAAATTAGGGAACAGGAAAGCACCTCGACAGGGAAGGATGTGATGTCTTGTTTTACTTCATGTCCAGACAAGAATCATAGGACCAGCTCCACATGGGGGACCATCAGAGAGTGCGCCACGGCTATTTTGACAATGAATGAATTTAAACACAGGGTTGTCCCCATTAAAACAATATTTAGATGTTTTAAATGTATTAAAAGCCCAGTATTACTCTTATTGATCAAAGCATCCCTAACATATTGGAGTACTTCTCTGAAGAACAAAAGCATCAGACAACAGCTGTGAGAAAGCAGATGCTTCCCATGTTTGTCTTCCGGTAATTCAGACCCCACGCTTTCTGCAGCTGCTTCACAATAAAAGCCTTCAAGAAAAACAAACAGATGCAACTGCAGCAAGTGTTTGACTACACTAAGTCAAATTAGCGGAGATATTTAGGGACTGCTAAAGCTTCGTGTTTTGCCAGGTAAACCAGGTAAATCTCAAAGTGGAGATTTAATCTGCAGTATTTTCGCAGGCATTTATCCTCCTGTGTACTTGTTGCGACTTTGTAGCTCTTTTGTTCATTAGGAAACCACTTCTCATGGACTGTTTGACCTCTGACCCGCTGGAGAGGAGCTGCTGGAACAAAATCAATTAACAACTAATTCAGATCAAACCACCCTAAGCAATGATTTACAAAGGTTTTAAACTGCAGGCAGGAAGGGTTTTTTTTACAACTTGGTACTAAACCTTTTTGGGATGTAATTTTAACTGTTCTATAAAGCTATAAAACAATGATAGAATATTAGGTACAACTTATAAAACCTTAATAAGATCAACTTAGAGGAAAAGTAGTTCCATGCCATCTAAACCTACCAATGGTTGGGTAAGAGCGCACAAAACTGTCCCCATTATGACAACCACATTTCGTTTCTGAACTCTCACTTACCCTTCTCCCATTATTAATGTTTAACCAGATCATTTTCACCACAAGTTCAAACTCAAACATTTATTGCCGGTAATAAAAATCTTTCCTGCCAAGGTTTATCAAATAACAGAAAGAAAGCGGGCAGATCCTTCAATCCTTCAGCGGGAGCTTTTGGCGCCACAGGGACTCACTGGACTGGGATGAATCCTCAGTTCCATGGTCTAAGCACAGAGTGAGCCCGTTCCCCCAGGAGCACATGTGCCTAACCAAGCCAACAGACAGCCAGTGAAGCGAGGAACCCTCCTCTGAGAGGTAAAACCTAGTTAATTCATCTGCCATAATGACAGTCTGAGCCACCATTGCATCTCTCCAAACCACCGCTGAATCCCAATCCAAAGATGTCTCGTGCTTTCTGTGTCACACTGTGGGCTCACAGAGACACCAGCTCCTTCCCATGGCCCTGAGAAGGGAATTAAGAAGTCAAGCTGTCTAAGAGGACTTTTCCTCCTTTGCTTTTCCAGTCAGGAGTGAATAAAAGCCAAGTTAGCCAGACAAACACATTCCTGTCTGCCTCTTGTTCTGGCAGCACTACCTCAGACATGACTGAGTTATCCCTCCATGCTGTGCACTCCCTCTGATGGGATTAGCTCTTAAAGACTGCGGAAAACAATTCCCTGCTCCCTCTCAACAAGGTCAAAAACAAAGCAATGCTGTGTCACGCCATGCGCCGATAACTCTGCCAACTATCCACCTGCAGGAATGTGTTCTAATTCAATAGAGGAGCTGATAGCAGGAGTAGAAGCACGGGTTCATTGTAAATAAGAGTAATGCGACGAATTAGCGACCTAACCTTTCTGTGTTTGAATAAACCCGCACCCTACATTGTTATTATTCACACTGGCCTGCTTCCACATCCTTTCTGAAGGGCAACAAATGGCGTCACTAGTGGCGCAGAGGCTACAAGCATCGGGTTACTTCTGCATGTGGACCACAATAAAAGCCTGGAATAAGAAGACAGAAGCTATCTCACCATTCTCTGTTTCACGTGCCAACACAGGCTATCCGTTTCAGCGGCCATGTTTCCGAAAGTAGAGGAGGCCGAGGACCCGAGGGTATCAGGCTTTTAGTTCTGCCTTGCAGCTCGTTCGCTCAGTTAATGAGAACATTAATTACATTCCAGAAAATATCTCAAAAAACAGCAAGCGTGCGAGTGTGTGCGCTCACAAGAGAGATGAACAATCACCCATGTTTCGTTTCAAAGGTGCTGGTGTAAGGCAAATGTGTCTGAACACTGCTAAAATGCCTCAGGGAAGAGTACAGCAAAATATTTCCATTTTCTAATTAGGCTGAGACAAACCGAAAAAGTTTGAATGTGTGGGGAAGGAAGATAAAGAAGGAAGGTGGAGAGCACACTGTGGGTAAACAAAGCTATCTTAAGTAAAGCCTATTAGCAAGGGATCTGAGCATCAACAGGGTTCTATTGTCAGTTCGCTCGTTGTCACATGATACCACAGCTAAGCAGAGTAATACCCATATTAACCACCATTCTCCTAATGCCTTTTCTCCTGTCCCCTGTGATCAGCCTACTTCCAGCCATAATCCCAGCCTAAGCTGATTCTTAATTACCCTGGCTGTCCTGACAGACAAAGGCCAGGGCCGACCTGCTCCGAGGTCTGCAACGCACCGTGTAGTCGACCTAGTCTCTAAACCCCGGAGCCTGTCTCTACAGCACAACCGGCTTTTTGACCCTCGCAGTGCAATGTATTTATCATCTCGAGAATATGTCCCTAGCACAGTATGCTAATTTTTTCATTAGCATTTTCCCACCATGGAAGAATAAAGCAAACAAAAGCTCCATAATAATCCACATGGTTATGATTTATGGAAGTTCACAATGGCCAACGGAGTTCAGCAAATATTTACATATAATCAGGTGGGAACAATCACCAATCTGCCCCCTTCCACATGCACAAGAAAAACACACCAGCACCCACCAGCATGCATACAAACACCCACTCAAACACCCACACGCATACGCACACACAGAAGGGCCGAGCAATTATTATAATCTTCTGTTTGAGGTTTTGAATTAAGCTCTTTGTTAACGACACCCCGTGGGCTCCCTGGACATTCTTGCATATTTGCGGTTGTGTGCTCATGTGTGACACGCAACCGGTGCACTGCCTTTGGCTGCAGAGAGTCCACGCTATTTAAAAATGGCATGAAGGCTTTCACGTTAGTCTTTCCAGGCCTTTCTCGGAAAGTTTGCCATTCATATCGAAATGCCAGAAACAATGGAAAAGTGCTAAAATCTCCTCTATTGGGCGTGCGAGGCCCCTCAGGGCAGCAGCTTTACAGTAGATCACATCACAATGGCGGTGTCAGCGATTCTGAAAGCTCCCTTCTCCCCTGTGCACAGTGTGAGACCAGCGTTTTAGGAATCATCCATGGGAGGCGCTTTCACAAAGGTCAATTTTCATTGCCAGCTTAGCATGGATGGCAGCCCAAGACAGAAGCATTTTCAAACACATCCACATTAGCCTGGATGTGGCCTTTGCCTGACTGTACACGGAAACCAGGCTTTAGGTCATGTTCTGCGTCCCACTTCACTCCCCCCATAAGCCCCTCTTCTCCTGGGGGCGTTTTCCTCCCCATTCCTAGCCTCGTTTTAGCTGGCGGGCAAAGTCATGCGGCCAAGCACAGGAACAAACAAAGGTCTTTCAAACGGTTCGAGGAGCTGTCTCTCAAGAAGCAGCTCGGCAATCAGCAGCCCGGGAGGACCTGCAGGGCCTTGAGTGCCTGGAAGGAAGGATTGTCAAGATTAGCCCACCTGACATTCAGGTGAGAGGAGGCTCACCTCTCATATGCACGCATCTAAAGGAATCTGTTTCTGGGCAACATTAGAAGAAAGAGGGCATGTATTTTCTTGGTCAGGAGCTCTCTGTTCATTAGTGTCCCCGCAGAACTGACTCGCACACACTCTCAATACACTGTTCATCTCTTTACCCTCAGGCAATTATACCACCTTGTCAAAAGACATGAATAATACACTGTTTTCAATTAATCAGCTGCTAATGAGCGACTTGAATCACGCATACCGAATAACGTGACACGATGTTTAAAAAAACAGCAACACCATGAACTTCTTGACCCTTAAATGTCTAATGCCACGGGGGAGGGGAAAAGGTACCCACGATCCCCAACTGAGCAGCTGCTGAAATAGCGGCACGTCAAAGAGAGGAGGACTGCGGCGGGAGGTCGTTTAGGATCGAAAGGAGAGTTTCAAGAGGAACCAGACAATAATCTGAGTGTGACAGGCCTTGTCTGAGAAATCAATAGGTCTGCTTTTGTTCTGTCTCACATTCAACACCTGAATCAGAACAAAGAGGACGAGTTCTCAAAGTCTCTTTACCGGCATCACTGGACAAAAGCTTCTGAAGCCGGCTGGTGGTCAGAATCCGGAGTGCTTCTATCGTATCCCAGCACCATCCCATACTCTGCATGTCCACTGTTTCTGTGTGCATTTTTATAAGGTTTAGATACAACGCCCTCGCAGTGGAGTGCAGAATAAGGATCCATACATAGAGGCAGAAAATTCAACCCTTTTTTTTCCTACAAGGGAATTTTCCTGGCTTGGAGCTGTGATGAAACTGCGCGCAACATTCACATCACTCGATTCAGTTTGGCTGAGTCTGATGTTCTCGCTTCAGCTAAAGATTTCATGAACTCCTTCTAAAACCCATTTGTGAACGCCAGCTTAGTCAATATCAAATTCTTGTTGATAAAAAAATCAAGTACGTCTTCATACCTGTTAAATCTGCTCAACAGGTCTGGAAGCAGTCACCGACGGATTTACCGCCAGCTGACACCTGCGCAACCACAGCTGCCATGACCTACCCATAACCCACCAGCAACAGCAGCTGTCACCGCCGAGTGTGCCATGCGACTGTGCGGCACGGGAAGAGGGACAAAATGCCGTCAAATCAACAACAAAGTGGGACGAGCAATGTAACCTAGAGGCTATAGAACTGAGCGGATTCAGCGTTTACTAAAAGGGCTCAGTTTTAGTGTGATTTCATGCTGTGAGGGCCTCAAACGCTCGCGCTCTTCTAGATCCACACAGTACACATTATCCATGCTCTGCTACACTTTAATATGCTTCATTTTCCACTGTCCTAATAAAGTTTATGTGAAAGGGAGTCTAATAAGCGTGGGATACATCAGGGTGATAAGTGGCTCGGGTTCATGGCTGGGTCTCTGTGGACTTCTTCGCCCAAAGGGACCACTGGTCAAACCAGAAATACCACTTCCCCTTGGAGAGCAGGCATCACGGCACAAAGACAACTGAAGCCTGCATCCGTTACACCACCGGGAAGAAAAATGTCCTGAGGAAGAGTGTTTTGACTTTTCGAGCAGTGTCAGCGGTTCAGATTTCACTGGGGGTTTCTTGTGCAAGGCACTACAGGCGGCTCGACAACAGGTCAGGTATCAACACCGCAATCCTGGCCTAATCCTGAACCCTGACTCGGGTGACCTCAGCATTTGTTACACTCTACACACACATCAGAGGGGACCGGTGAATCTGGCTGAAAGTTTGTTGACACAGGAGAAAGGTGGGGAGCTGAAACACGGCCAGTGGGCTAAATATAACCCGCTCAGGAGTCTTTCTCTCCTCTGGGTGGAGGATAAGGAGCAGCACTCGCAGCATCACTCTTGTAGACCCACTTTTTGCAGTCTGGAAGCTCGCTACCTCGGGGAAGAAAACACCAGGAGTGAGACGTCTGCAGCTCGCAGCCCTGCTTATTTCTTTGTTGGATAATTACACATCTGTGCGAGTGTGCTCGAGCTACGCAGTCTCCCTCTCCTCCACATTCAGGCTTTAAACACCAGCCCATCTGTGCTGAATGATACATTTTGGAGTCCATTATTCAAGTAAAACATATGCTTTTAAGTGATAATGAGAATAATAGCCCTGTCATTTTAGACCGGCACATCAACAGGATATTTTGGAGCTTAGTTGTAATAAATACAGCCTTCATATGGAAATGAGGCTCAGTCTTTCATGTTTGTGAAGATTTCTACTTTTTTCCTTTGCACACTGCTGCCAACGCTCCTCCGCTGCAAACCCTGCTCGTTGTACGCCATTACGTCATGCAAGTCCCGGCCGGCTGGCTGGCTGATCCCCACTCCACATCAAACTCGCAGGCCACAAGCGGGATGCCACTTTGATCAAATGTAAGTAAAATGGACTCGCCGGAGTTTGAAAGATCAATACCACATTAATAACACCTGGCTGAAGGAGCTGTGAAGCTGCACTCTGGCTGCTGCTGCAGAGCGGAAAGGAAGGGGACGGCCAAGGCAGGCGGCCGACTGTAAATCTCTCAGTCTTGGCATCTGTTCCGGGGTGCTGGAAGGTCTCAGGGTAACCCTGAAGAGCTCATAGTGGATCTCACTGGTCCCTGCTAGCATCGGTGTCAGAGCTGAGTCACTCAGTGCTGTGGGACCTTTCCTCAATGTGCCTCAGCTCTAACAGGCAGAGAAGCCACTCAGCATGGATGCAATTTTTTAGTTACTAAGAATAAAAATATTCTGTTGCAGTGGTTAATTTCAGGCTTCTTTGTTTGCCTGTGAGACCTGATATAAGGGGAGTACGGGTCACACAGCAGGGGCCAGGCTACATGGCAGAGGACACACACAGCAGGAACAACTCTGCCCTCCTCTCAAAGGCCACGACCTGCTCTTTCTCTTCCTGCCTCAGAAACACGACCGCCAACCTGAACGTGACCTTTAAGAAGAGCAAACAATCCTCCGCCTGAGTACACCGAAACTCGCAAAGCCTCAACGGAGAGAGAGAGAGAGAAGTAGGGGCTGATTTAGAAACGGAGCAAGTAACATGTGATAATTAAAACAAGAACAACAAAATGCTCAGCAGGATTAATTAAGCACAACCATCACGAGATGTGCGTGAGCTGCAGTGTAGCATGAAGGAATGTGTGCACGCTCAGCAGAACAGCTCAAAGTGAGGTGAGAGGCAACACGAGGAAATGAGGAATGAGTTCGGCTCAAGATCGAGGAGGCCTCTGATTGGACATGTGGCACTTTGCATTAAGCTGAACACATACAGTGGATATTTATGTTGCATCTTCCAGTCGTGTGAGATGAGCCAGCCAATCACGTGGTTCTCCTCCACATAGCTGCACATTAGAGAGGCAGAGGACTCCTCTCGGTGGCGCCCTGTTTAGGGCAGTCCTGCTCGAGTCCAGTCACTCTCAGCTTCTTTGAAATAAATCCTCTCCCCTCCCTCTCGTTGATGCAAAGTTTTCCATCTGCTGTCTGAATTACTGCCCGTGATCCCGCAAAGATGGAAATCAACCAGTCTTTTCAGGAGTTCTGATTCAGGCCCAATCCCTCCCGCCCCTCAGCCTCGTTCCACAGATGGTGGCCTCGCTCCTGCAGGGAACACTTCCACTCTGTGGGTTTGCTGCAACTCTGTGGTGCGAGGCAACGTTTTCTACATGACGGTTACATGTGTCATTTCCTACAATAATGCACGAATCACACTTTTTTTTATCAGTGAGATGCCTGGAAGAGATGTAATGGACACTCAAGAACCAGTAAAGCAGCTATAAATATAGGCCGTGATATGAATCATGTAAAAATAATGCTATAAAAAAGACATTTAAATCCCCCTGGGCCTGCTATTGCTCTTCTCGGATGTATCACATGAACACTTGTTCACTATGGACCAACATTATATCCTGCACATTTAGTTGATAATCGGCCGTAACCAGTGGTTACAAAAAGATGTCTACACAATGAAACATGTGACTGCACAGCTGCAACTGCGTCCTCTCAGAAGGACAGCAGTTACTAACCACTTCAGTTCGGACTCTTCTGGTTTATTAGTTAGATGTACATTTCTGTGGATCTATATAGGTAGGTAATTTATATGTCTCTCTATGTGCGTGTGTATGTTTATGCATATTTGGGGTGGGACAAAATATCGATACTGCAATATATCATCGGCCTGCCTTATGCAATGCAATTATTGATAGGCTGGCACCAAATATTGAATACTAATTTACAAATATAAGACGCTCTTCCCTGCGATTTTTTGACTCACTGTGTCACTACTTCACGGCTCCTGGCGGTGGTGATTGTGACATGAATGAGGGAAACGTGAACGGAAATTAATTGGCCAAAGAAACTGTTGACAGCGGGACAAAAGAAGATGACAGCTGGAGAAGATGCGCCCGCCACTTTCAAATCCTAAGTCCTAATTAGTTTTTACAGTTGTTCTAGTTCTGTGAGTTTAATTTATACAGACTGAAAACACACAAGTTGTTTCATCTCAGGTTGTGTCAAATTGCACCAAATTGCATAAAACATCAATCCTGCACTTTAACATATTAGAGGCATGTTGTACTCTTCAGTTAATCAGATATCGTGATGTATCATTATGTGATTGTCTTGCAATATATCAATTATCGCAGAATCGCTGTATCTTGAGATTATTGTTATCGTGGGCCACATATCGTATCGTGAGTTACCCTGTGATTCCCACCCCTAATGCGTCTCTATAATTACATGTATATATGGAGGTGTGCATGTGTACGCATGTATGTGATTGAACATATTTGTAGTCAGCAATGTGTAATTGGTGAGTGTTTGTGCTGCTCCTTTATGGGGCTGCTTCATCTATATCAGGATGTCGAATGAAGCCCAACCTCAGGTGATACTGTTTTCTTTTGTACCTGCTCATTGCCTGGTATCTCTTACATAACATTTAAACTAATTTTGTTGTCCCAAATTAACAATTTTGGTCATGTACTGAATAGATTTATCTTCTTTTAATGCCACATCTGTAAATCCTGTGTGCCCAGTGTGTCGATGCACCTGTCAATGCTCGTGTATCTCAGCGTGTTTTGTCTGTAAAACGTCAGAGTGTTCTCCATGTGTCTTGCTTTGCCTGACCATAAAGTCCAGAACCCAAAGATATTCAGTTTGTCACCACAATGACAAACAAATGCATCAAATCTTTCGATTTATGGAGCGAATATTTGATGACTTGAATTATGTAATTATTTAAATATCTTCACTTCCTTTAGACCTACATGTGCTGGTGGTCCAATATTACATTCCCCATGCATGCTGCCGATGCTGATGCCATGCTAACTTGAAGCCCTGAAGTATTACACATTCCATGCCATGCTTGAACTAGACGGTCTGGGCTTCGCAGTGCTTTTTTTCATCTGGCTCCAAATGTTACATATTCACTGAAATAAGCAAAAAGGATATTCTGCCTTAACTTTAGATCAAACTGGGAAATGAGTCATGAGACGGAGGATAATTACACCACTCAGTTGACAACATTTGCTGCTAATAGAGGAGACAGATGGTAAGTGAACATCCATTCAATCCCCATAAGAGACAACAGAGGAGTGAAACTGTCATATTGGGCTCTACACCATGAAAAAAACACCGCTCAGAGCTGCTGAGGGAAACTGGACTTTTATGTGCATAACCTCTTTGTGTGTGAGCAAATATGATGCGAATGTGATGGTTTTCCCCCTCACTACAGCCGGTCCAGTGCAGCAGAGAGCCTCCATATTTCATAGCTTCTAATAATTTCACTTCCCCTGAACTGACAGCCTGGACCGGCAGCGGCATAAGCAACAAAGAGTTATGGGAAATATGGATTAGATCGTGTGAAAAAGGCGAGAAATCCCCAAAGGAGTGCGCAGCTTTAACTGATATCAAGCATTCAAGGTTAAGGTGTGGTCTTCACACGATTACAGCAATACAGGCAGAGTGTTAATCAAAGGAGACAGTGTGAAGATTGTGGGAGTCAAGGCTGCGTTTATGCTCCGTAGATTCTCCTCCTCGGGCGAGTGAAGGGAGGCAGCAGGAGGAAACTAGCAGGGTTAACTATTAGCAGCTAATGGGAAAGTAAAAGATTGCACACTCTGGTTAACAAACAAAAAAAACGACACCATGTAAATTTCTGTTGACAGGCCCTCTCACACAGCCGTAGTCAAGCGCCACTGTTCCACTGAGCTCTTTTAATTACCTGTGTGTGATTTAATCCTTCATATGTCTCAGCCCATTCCTCTTAATGATCTGCTCCATTCAGCTCTCGACAAAACACAATCTGCTGGCATAGGTTTGTTGTTTTTCCCTTCCTGTTTTTGCTGCGTCTTTCACAGCCAGTAATAAATACAAGTGTTATACAGAGCAGGAAGGTTTTTCCACATTTCTCACGAAACAGAAGAGATGCAAGTGAGACACAAATATTAGCAATGAATAAGTCGTCTGATCTCAACATAATGAGGCTTTTCTTTAACATGCATGTGAGTAACACTGCGCCGCATTGTTATACAGAGCCTGCAGTGTAAATGTCATCAATATTACTCCCTTATTACCCTGGTTTTATGTGCTACGGGGGCAAAATTATGCATGTATGTGTGTGTATGAGAGTGTGTGACAAAGAGACTTGAAAAGGCCCTCGTCATTTTAGCTTTCAGACAAAAAGAAATGCCCAAAATGCAGCTCTGTAATAACATTGCATGAATGACTAATAGTATTCAGGGAATAAAAGCATATTTTGACAACATGAATATAAAAAGGTCTGTGTCAGATTCCTGTAAAAGGCTTTTTACCACTCTGTCTCTCTCTTTCCATTTCACTGATTGGTGGCTGATTTTTACATTTGAACAATAAACGTAACACTACATTGAAATTTAAATGGAAAAGTATATTTTGAGGAAGCAGCTTAAGAAATGGCATGATTTTGATCCTTTTATCAGCACACAAAAACAGAGAGAAATCCTCCTCTATCAACCATTTTTGAAGACATATTTGTGAGCACATGCACACGGCTCTTCACGTCAGGAGAAATATCCAGCAGCTGTGAGAATTTGGTCCAAAAGCAATAAGCATAACAATGCTTCAAACCTCATCAGGATGTATATTTTAAAGGAGTCATTATACAACTAGTCTATTCAGCCCAACGCCAGCATGGAGCAGCTCCAGGTTCCGGATTTGATCACAGATTGGGATCAGGCTGCTGGGATTTGGGAGGATTCAGGCTCACAAATAATGATTAAATTGCCTAAAGGTCGTAGAAGTGTACGAAGGGAGAATAGTCGCTCTGAATGACACTGATATCTAACTTTGAATCACAACGATACACCTTTCGGCTACCTGGCGCCTTTAAATATGCCTGAGCAATAATAAAAACAGCAGGAGCAGCCGGGGATTTTGCTGTTCTGGGACATGGGAGCTTTCCCCTAAACACCCAGACCCAGTCCCTGTAGATAACCAAGAATCTTCTGGTACTACGATAACGTAAAACATCAGTTTATAAAGTTATGAAAAGAGTGTCTTATTATTTTCAGCAGTGAGACAAACAACGTCCCAGTAGTAGAAATCAGCGGTAACCCGCAGATAAACGCAGCAGCGTGTTAGGAAAAGGGGGCACAAAGTTGTCATCTTCACCAGACTCGCTCTGCTTTTCCTTACAGCGAAGTTTCATCCACAAGTTAAAACTTCCCCACTGCGTTCAAGAGATGGAGATGGAAATGTGCCTTACCTGTTGGCCCCTCAATGCCATCGGCGTAGATCTGAACAGTCAAAATCAACAGAAAGGCGCAGGTGTTCATCGCGTCGCTGTTTTAGTCCACTTTAAATGTGCAGAAGGAATCATTTCATTCAGTCCGTGAGGTCCGGGCGCGCAAGTAGGTAGAGCCGAGCCCATCTACTCCCCCAATTCTCACTGAGAGGAGTTTCACAGACACCGAGGGAGACAGGGCAGAGCTAGTTCTGCAAACTGACGTCAGGGTAAACAGTTCAGGGAAGAGATTTCTTCTCAAGCCCACTTTCCTTTCCCAGCCTCCACTTTTCCTGTAGGACACTCAAAGCATGAGCCGGGCGCCTCCAAGCGGCCGAGTCCTGCAACGACACTGGGGTATTCAAGCGTCGACCAAGCAAAACCAGACTGTGTGTGTATGTGTATGTGTGCTCCCGTACTTGTATCCATGTGGGGACTATGGGGCGTTTCAGACGTTGAGAGGACCGTCATTTTTACCTGTCCTTTCTTCTTCAAATGTTTGTTTGAGGTCAAAACTGTACTTGAAAACAGAATTAGGTTTAACTTATAGAGTAGCCTTAGGGTTTTGGGGTTAGGGTTGGTAGATGATGTATGTGTGTGTGTGTGTGTGTGTGTGTGTGTGTGTGTGTGTGTGTGTGTGTGTGTGAGTGTGTGTGAGTGTGTGTACTTCACATAGAGACAAGAAAAACAGTTCAAACAGTCCCAATATAGGAACTTATCCCCACAAAAAAAATTGTATTACAACTTGGTTTTGTTAAAGGTACAATTTGGGTAAGGCTTGGTTATATATGTCGGGGTTATGGTTATGCACTGGGGCAAATCCAGGGAATTAATGTAAGTAAATGCAATGTCCCTCTAAATGATGAAAAACCAGTATCTTTATGTTTGGCTTGATTTGAAAGAGAAGTTACCTTATCTTCTACATGCTCTTGCACTTCTTGAGTTTTGAAAGTTTACCTGTCTACAACTTCTCACTTTTTGATATAGATAATTTCATTTTTAAAAAGTCTTTCTAACCCAGCTGTACATAACCTTTAGGCGGTACGTTCTGGGGGACGTTGACTTGAGCATCAAACATTTTGAATGTTTCCCCCAATGTAATGGAAAATATAAACTTACTGCTGGATTGACAACTTCACAGCTAACCTCTCCCTTTGCTCCACCGCTCTCTCTCTCTCTCACTCAACCAGTACACACTGCGCACTGCCCAACACAAAGAACAGCAGGTTAAGGGGAGAGATGTCAGAGCCTCCAGATGCACTCAATCTATTACAGTTGTTCCAAAAAGAATTCAGCCTCTGTACTAAGTTAGCAATACTTGTTGATTTATGATATGCTTTACAGCAGGCTATACTCGGGGTCATTCAGCCGAGGGAACCAAAAGGGCTAGAGCCGGCTCTGCTGACGGTAGTCATTCATTCACTCAGCACAGAGCGGTCAGCATGCTTTTACAGTTGCTCATGACAGGTGCAAAGCATATATCTCCATAAATTATGTTGTGTGCATTGAATTTGCATTTGACGAGCTTACATTTTCTTCTCTACCCACAGCTGGCCGTGTTTGTAGGGGGATACCTGACGGAAATCACTGTTGGATTTTAATTAAAGTGAAAGTAAAAGTAAACATCTCCATGTAGAAAGGCTCAAGAAGATACTGACATTTTGACACTTAAAACTACTTGACAGGTTCTCTGGCATTATTACGTTTTAAGCGATAGTTTAATATTTGATTATGAGTTGTTTGACTCTAGTCACATGCTGCAAGGTGTCCTCTGGTACATTATCACAACATTTCATAGGCGCCGCAACTTCACCTTTAAACTAAACATCTTGCACAAGTGCTGATGCTGCATGATCTCAGCTGGTGTTAAAACATGGTTTGGCTGGCACATTAAGCGGCGGCTCCAGGATTCTCAATTGGATCAAGATGCCATTATGCAGGCTATTCATCACTCAGTTGGTTGTCGTGTGTGAACATTAAAGTGGTGTATTAAATTAAAGGGGGCAAACAGAGGCATCTGATGCTTCCAACATGAGCGCACATCTCAGTCCCTAATGTTGTTAGCCCTGAATGACAGATGAACGATGGATTGCGCAGCAAATTACTTAATTTAACTAAAGGAGCTCAGCGTATGTCAAGCTAACACCTGTAATTACACCTGCTAGATTCATGCCAGACATTTTGCACCTTGGTATTCAAGGCACAGAGCAGCAATTTATTTAAAGTAGGGAGTATTTTGGCCTGAATCTGTTCAACTGCATGATAGTTTAATTTGTAGGAACAGGATGTTGCAAAACCCTGTTTGAATCCAACAACAGGACAGGCGTCAGCAGGGATGCTGACAGCTGCACTATGATGAAAGTCATTTTTATCAAGCTTTTTCTCTGCTGCCACTCACGACCCCCTCACAAACAAGTACATCTGCACAGGCCGTGTTGTGCATTCATTTATAATAACATATCATTATGTACTGAGGGGAGTTAGCTATCAAACTATAACTGTCTATCACACAGCCTCGGCATGCAGCCTGGTGCTTCTAAAGTAAAAGGAACTGAAAATCGCAGGATGGAAAAGTGCTGCTACATCTGTGAGGGGAAATTTTGAAACATGGTGCACTGCTGGCCAAACACCAAACACTGATATCTGTCCAATAAAAAAATATTGGATGTCATCAGGCTGTGGCTCAGTGGTAAAGACTGTCATCTTTCAATCCGAAGGTCAGAGGTTCGATCCCCAGCTCCCTCAGGCTACCTTGGGCTAGACACTGAACCCCAAATTGCTCCCGGTGGCATAGCCAACGAATGGGTGAACATGTAGTGTAAAGCAGCTTTGAGTGGTCGCAAAGACTAGAAAAGCGCTATATAAGTACAGTCCATTTACCGTGTGTGATCACAAGTATGGAACGCTTGTGAAGCGAGCTAGAAGAGCAGCATGTGTGTTTGATTATCTGCTAACTTCTGTTTTTATGTGTGAACCAAAGCAACAGGTTTTCACATTAGGAGTTAACCTGTAATCAAGATAGATTAACATGAATAAGTTAAATTTATGTCTGATATATTGACTCCATTCAGCAAGCAACCTTCAATCTGTACCAATTTGTACTGTCACAAACTTATTTAACTACTTGAATTTTACAGACCTAATCATCATTGAAATATCTCTAAAGCTAAAACACTTCTTTTGTTTGAATATTAAACTTCATGTTTATTATTTCAAATGTGTCCATTATGTTACAAGGTCATCTTGTGTGCTTTTCATCATACCCTCATGTGCATACCTTTAATTCCACTTTCTATTTTCTCCATAATAAAGAGAAGAGTAAAAGGAAATGAACAAGATTATGTATTTGCAGCACATTAGTAAACAGCACCCTGTTTAAAGTAACAGCACATCAACAGTCACAGTACTTACTATTGTTTTCAATAAAGAATAGTCTACTCTTCAGACCGTGATAGTCTCGTGCATAGATCTTAGGCAGGTGTTAGGCATTATAACACAAGCCTAAATACAAGCCTGAGTGAGATATCTTCCACAAAATCTAAATAATGTATAATTCACCCCACAAGTGTATTTCGCTTAATGTGTGTTTTCAGTTACAAATAGTATTGGAAATTAATTATAAAAGATTGAGGAAAGATTTGTCACAAATTCTGAAAAAGTTGCCAACCACCTTAAACAAGGGAAAATACTATCACAAAAGGTCATAAATAGAACCATGTATGATATTTACACTCTTCTGAAGGCGTGCGAAAAATGAAATTTAGAAAGACTTACACAGAGTAAAGTCACATATACCTGGTTTGTAATAGTGTTTTAGGGCTACCATACAATTATTTTCAATTTAACTGCCTTATCACTTCAGGTCTATAAAATATTAGAAAATAGTAACAATAAAAAAAATGCCCATTATATTTTCCCGGAGTCTTTCTACTGCAAAACATGCTAAATTTGTAACTTTGTTAACTTAGCTAACAGACAACAGATAAATGTTCACATTGAAAAGCTGGAGCCAGTTATTTTTTTTAGCTTAAAAAAATGACTGAAACAATTAATCCATTATAAAATTTGCTGAATATACAACAGAGTACAACAATGTAATGTTGTTTTTTTAATCTCTTCCCCTTTTAGTCTCCAGGTCTCAGGCACATTCCCTCCCTTTGTCAGCATCCCTCTGAGGTCATGATCTCTCATCCTTACTTACTTTTATGTTTCTTTGATACTTTTCCTCCGATAACCACCTTTTCAATGTCATGCAACTCCTCTGCCTCCTCTTTTTCCTCTCTATTAAGGTGAGGACCTTTTTGAAACTTAATAGTCCTCTGTCCCGGCTCTTTATGGATCCCTGAGGACTCCTCTTGTCCCTGTCTGTGACACTTCTGCTGGTTTTCCATGTCACTGATCTCCTGTTCCCGCTTCATCCCGGCACTTTGGCCGTCCCTGTCCGTCCTGCCAGCTCCGGCACGGTATCCCCGGCCGGTAGAGGCAAATGAATGGGTGAAGACCTGAGGGTTGATGGCGAGCTGAGCGTAAGATCCAGCAGATAAACCAGTAACAGATAGAGGCTGGATCCCCGGGCTTGTTTTGACGGGAGACAGCAAGTTTAACTGGTTGTGACGTTGCTGTCGAAGGTGTTTCAAGGAGTGGATTTTGTAGGAGGGGCATTTATCGTAACCCTGCTTCCTCTGGTCCTCCAAAATATCATCCAACACTAAGACAAAAAAGAATACAAATGAATACAATTCTTTATGCTATGACTTTATGTATGTGTATGTCGCTTTCATCAAACTTCTCACCATATACATTGTGATGTATTTTATTCTCCTCATCCTTGCTGCGCTTCAGGTTCAGAGCTTGCTTCACTGAGTCTAAAAGTCCAAACATCTTACACAGGGAATTTAGCATAGCGGCATCTGATAAAACAAAAATCTTAAGTCAGCCAAATCACTTATAAAAACAATATGATTTCCTTCTCACACCACACTTTCATTTCTTAAAATAATTTAATGGCAGTGGTAACCAAATATTTGATAACTTAGTAGCTACCGATAGACAATAGCTAATGTTAGCTTTCAACAACTTCTTAGCTAGCACTACTTTTGAACAGTGAAATGAGTCAATTCTGCTCTATGATAGCTAGCTAAGGTTAAAGTTAGCTAAGAATTGGTTGAATGCTAATGTTAGATGAGTTTACAAGCACGGTTTTTGATGACTCATTGGCTACCGACAGATCTTAAGTCACAACACCTAATGCTAGCATTCAACAAATTCCTAGCTAACATTACTGTTAGCTGGGAAGTTTGATAGTGAATTGTTTCACACTATCAAACGTTAATGTTAGCCAGGAAGTTGTTAAATGTTTGATGCAGTAAATGGGATAAATTTGTTGTTTTAACTTGATGATGATGATTTTCACAATCTATTGTCTTTTCAGTTTCTGATTAATGTGAACAATTCTGTGATTCCCCGAACACAGCAGTACAACATTAAGCATTTTAGCTTTGTTACTCCAATAATAAGGTCAAAGGAAAATGGCCGCCATGTAAATATGGTGAATTCTTTTCACAGTACGTTGAGTAGCATAGTCCCACTGTGGAAGCTCACCTGTCTCCTGCAGGTTGGCCTTCTCACTGCGAGCCTCCACTCCTTTAAGAGTGGCTAATAATTCAGTCTGGAGGCTGGACAGGACCTCCCCCATCAGTCCAGAGTCTGCCACACCCTGCCACAAGCTCAGTACTCCATCTAGACAAGGTCAATAAGGTTGGGACATTATTATGATATGTGGGGAACTTTGTGTATGAGTGTGTGTTTGTTTGTCTTTTCATTTAAAAATGATAAAGTGCCACAGATAAATAAGAGATTATAGAGGCGACAGTATGTGCTGCTGTGGATGCCAATGTGAGCTGTTGAGGGAGAGATTGGACTGAATGGGAAAGAAAGGCAGAGAAAAATAAATAAGAAATGTTGGATAAATGAGATGGAGTATGGGTGCAGGGAAATGTCTGGAAGTGAGGTTGGAGGAGAGTTAAAGGCTTGAAAGAGAGTAATAAATCGTGGAGGGAAACGGAAAGAAGCGGCAGGGGTTAGAGAAACAATGAAAAAGATATAACAAGATAGAGGAAATGGTAGAGAAGGAGCACTGGGACAGAGGATGTTAAATGGGTGATAGAGGTAGAGAGGAACGAGCAGTAAGTTGGGTAAGAAAAGAGGACGGGGAAGATTGAAGCGAGGCTGAAAAATGACTGAGCAACACTGAGCAAAATAGAGGGTATTTTAGAGTGATGAAATGTCAGAGGTGCTTGATATCTTATCTTGCAAGAAATGCGTCCACTTTTGCGTTTGCTTAAATGTCTGTCAAGATAAAAGCAATACGTCCTTGGAAAATATTCTAAATCACATTTAAAGCTATCTGAAGCTTAATTCATCGATTTCGCAATGTCAGGTATGCACGCTAATGGAACGAAGTACATTTCCTGAAATAGAGGAGCATGGTTATAGGCGAGAGTACTTTTACTGAGATTTGTCAATTTGTTTTAAGCCCTGTGACAAGCAATACCGCTTGTGCAGTCAGGCACCGCGATTTGCCATTCACACAAAAGAGCACCTGAGGCTATGTTGCCGACTCCAGCTGGAACAATTCCTAATCAGGTCACCTTTACAAGCCCTTAAATCAAAGCTTAGGTTTCTGCAAGATAAAGCCACACTTAGAAATGTCAGATGCAGTCGATGGTAATATAAAGGGAAGTGACTCTCTGCCTCTCTGTGGTCAGCAACTTTTTAAGGCCAGTCTGTAAGAATGGCAGAAAATCCCGGAACTGCAGATTTAAAGGTTTATTGGCTCAATGTATCAGGTGTCAGGGCAGCAGTGGCTGATGACCTGGAGGTACACTCATGTTCATTTTCAGTTTTATTGTTTTTTTCCCCCCATCTATTATTCATGCAATGTTAAAGTTTAGGCCTAAATGTTACATGTCGTGTCCTCATCAGTTAACAGGGCCGCCTCCCTCTAAAGGACATGACTTGTGTCCTTGTGTGACACCTGCAGGACTGGAGGTCAGAGGGATAAACCTGTGCCTTTTTTCATAATAGCAAGATACCTCGTAAACTTTTACAATTTACCTCCGGGACATTGCCCTTTATCAGCTGACTAAGTGGGTCATACTAGAAGTAAATGCTACTTCGGGGCTAATCTCTTCATCTCTCCAATTTGCAGAAATCTTTGCTGTCATACTTCTTCTTCAACCTTGCATGATCCTGTATGTGTCGCTCTTCCGGTTCACACCAGTTGCATGATATAGATCTCACCACCCCGCCCACTAGATTGCGGTTAGTGTTCCTGTGTAATACCTTCTGCGTATATCCCAACTTCTTGCGGACACATTACTATAAGGCTGGCAGTAAAAGGCTGCTTAAAGTCAGGGTGAAAAATTCAGCCGTTTGCGTTGAAACATGCAGCCCACCCGGACAATGTCGGGAATTTTTCAGGAGTGCAGTGCATGTGCTACTCATGTAGCGTCTCCTATAAAAGAAGCCTTTCTTAGGCCTTTATAGTCGATATATTTTCCCTGCTGCCACCCATTTCTGAACCTGTTTGCTTCACCATCTTCTACTGTGCAGTCTATTTAACAAGCAGCCATATATCCTTTCCTACTGTACATTTACCAGGTGTGTCAGCCCTCTTTCTCTTTGCGGCATGCCCATTGGCTGTTGTGGGATTTACAGGCCGGGCTCCACTGGGACTCCACTCTGCTGTTGCGCTGAACTTCTCCTCCAAAGGATCGTCTATCTCTGCTGCATCATGAACAACCTCACCTGAAATGACAACAGAGTGCATAAAGATCTCACATTACTCCTGAATGTGAGTAGCCAGAGGAAAGAGACTTCACAAAACCCATTATAAAATTATCTGCTATCAATTGTTATAATAAGTTATTTCGTAATGAATTGTCTTCAGAAATAAATGTTCTTGTTTTCTTGTTGCAGATAAATTTCACCCAGGTGGCGTCTAAAGTTTTTGCCTGCGTCATGCAAAACAGCAGCCCGAGCATATGCAGGAAGTAAAAAAAACTAAACTGTGAATGCCAGCTGCAATCTACCTGTCAGGGGAGGCACCTGTCCTCCAAGAGGGTTGAGAGGCAGACACGACGGGCTCGGCTGCACCGAGGTCCCAGGAGGAAGCCGCGTACTGTTGATCAGCACATCGAATTTCGTGCTGCGGCAGGTGTTGCTGCATACGGTGTCGTGCTGGTAGAAATCTATCTGGCCGGAGTCCATCATTTTCCTGCGAGGGAAGAAGCAGGTCAAAAGAACACTACAAGAAAATATTTTGTTTCACAGCTGCTGAGAGGTGTTAAAGTGTGAATTGATTAAGTTGAACATTCCCAAAAGCTTTCCAGAGGTTTGTTTAACAGCGAGCCCATTGAGGTGAACCCTAGAGAAATAAAGATATCATTGACTTGGTACAGTATATTGACTCACAGTAACACCATGAACAAGTGCAAACACGATAAATCCAGTGAGAAGTTTCACTCAGCAGCGTGCTTGCGTGTTATTTGATCCTGCTATCATGATATTGCCGCTTACCCACTGACTCTGGAATGTACTGGCAAAGCCCGGCGCAGGCAGACGCGACGCAAGTGCAAATTATAGGAATGATCGTTGACTGAGGTGTTTAAAGTCAGACATTTTAACATGAGTAATGTGAGTAACTCCCTTAAAGGTCACTCAAATTAACAGTTAGAATGCAAGTGTCTCCCAAGCAGCTATGACAAAAAGTCCAGACAGACAAATAGTGTATTTTTATTTAAATGTCATAAGTCTACCTGAGCATTACTCCTCCCAGTCTGATGGCCCTTTTCCAGTCCTTCAGAGTGGCTTTCCCCGCCAGGTGTACAAACTGCTTTGGACTGATGAGCTGGTCATTGAACTGTCAGATAAGAAGAAAACAACGTATGCTTAAATATGAAAGCAACAATAAAAGGTGGATAGATGAACGACACAGCGACAAAATGTGTTCAACCAAATCATCCTCTTACTTTGACACATCTCACGTTGATTCCTGGGCACACAAACTTCTTAAACAGTAGGACGGCTCTGCTGTCTCCACAGGTGATGGGGTATCCATACTCAATCTCCTCTCCTTCTGCTTTACTGTCTTCTACAGATTAGAAACCCAAACAGCAACATGTGTCATAAGTGCATAAATCAAAGTACAATTAAGTGTAATGTATTCACACAAGAACTCCTTCCTGGGTGCTAAAGAATGTAGGAATCATGTAACAACAAAGTCCCCCATCGTACCTCAGCAGGTTTATCAATATTCTTCAATAATTCATATTTGTTAAACAGTGCGGCTCTTAGTACACTGTGAGAGAGTGCCCATAATACATTCACTGTACTAAATAAGCTATTGATTTTATATGCCTTTGTTAGTGACTAGTTTAATGGCAGCAGTGTGTCAACATACCGTGATGTGTCTCTATGGCCAAGACTGTAGTGCCTGTGTCAGCAATGTCATCGTTTACCCTGCAGAGGGCGACAGAGGGTCACATATAACACAACAGTCATTTCATGCCAGCTGAGAGTTGACAAGCTCTGAATTAAACAGCCAAATATGTAAATAACTACAGAATGTTGGAAATGTTACTATCTTACATATCATACTGTTGTATTCTTTGTCTTGAAACTGCATTAAAAAGCATTAATGTAGAACTATGTCATAAGATGTTCTTAATATGAGCTATAAGCATGGAAAAAACAGATTATCTGACTACATTGTTGTGTCAGACAGCCTATGCATGGCATCTGCTGGGCCTATAATGATATCAAAAATGTTACCCATGCAGGATGGGCTGCAGGTGCAGGATGACTTGAGTCTTATGGTTGCTGCCACTGGCCTCCCCTTCCTCTTCCTTCAGCATCATGAGATCCCCTGAAGACACAGTGACCTCAGCACCCGCCATCACCCCTCCCCACCGAGCTGCACGCACAGAGAGCCGGGCACGCATGTTAACATCCAGATCACACACACGCATGCAGGGATGCAATTTAATGCATACACAAGTCCATGAAAGCCTCCCCCAACAGTGTTTTCTGCCATGCTGTCATAGAAATGAATCCATACAGAGCTTAAAATGACATAATCCTCATATGGGTTTACTTCCTATATTGCTATTAAGAATGTGCATGAATATCCTGCAGGAGATAATTAGGCGAAGGTAACAGTTATAACTAAATGCCTGTGTAATAAAGCCTGCAAGGTAGAAATACTGGAGAAATATAATAGCAACTGTGGATTTAACCAGAGAAATGTTATGCCTATTCATAAAGAAACTCTCAAATCAAATCATATCAGTACTTTGTTGTGCAACCTTTTTGCATTTAGGCCTTTTTTTGTGAAAACAATAAAAAAGCCTACCTGATGAATAAATATAACTAGCAGAGGTGTTGTTACCAAGTCGTTAAGCAAAACATTAAACTCCAATTGATAACACTGTCTATAGACTGTTTGTGTCTGATGTCATTTCATGTCTATCCCATACAGTTTTTGAAAAGGTTACAGTTAAATTATGAGTTAAAAGGTTGTTACATGTCCTTAATACACACGATGTATACATACAGGCCTACAGCATATAAATACATTTAAGATGGGTCAAATGTGAACAGACTATTATCTTGGGTCACGTGGAAATTGGACAAATAATAATGGAAATTCCCTGCTCGGTTAACAGGCACTGAGAAATTATTCAAAACTAAAACTACATTATTTCAAGTATGATTCTGTCAATATTGTTCTGTCGCATTTGACACACAAGGCGAGAATATCAACAGAACACGTAGAAATGGAGGACAAATGATTAAGAAACTGTGTGACTATTATTCCACGGAAGAGAAACAAAACAGGCAACATTGTCATGCGATAAGGCGAAGGATACAATTAACTGTTCGTTATATTCTACACTATATCAAGTAGCCCTTGTTGGATCAACAACTCCTACACGGACAGTTGCGTGCCTTCCTCACCCTCCTTCACCCACTCAAACTGACGTCTGTTGGTGCGGCGGCACGCACACCCCAGCCAACAACGGTGCGACGGCGCGCGCTCCTGTTCAACAGACGGTGCACTAAAAATACCGGGTTGACACTAAAACTACAAAACACACTTTAAAGAGTATTGTCGCAGTTTTACCTACCGTTTTAGAGCAGGGGATAATTCATCCTCCTCTTGTCGGAGAGGCTGAAGAGCATGCGCTGTGCTGCTTCGTTACACTTCCTGCAGTGAAGGCAGCATTTGCCTGAGAAGCATCTGTCTCGCTGTCACGAGAAGCGGTTAGTTCGCACGCGATGTGTAAATCGGTCAAACTGCTCTTATGTGCGAGCGCACGGCTTGGTTTGAGCACCTCTGAGCCATAGCACTGCATAGACTGAAAGATTTCAAGCTTTAGAAACCTATTTCCTTCTCAAAAGAAGTCGGCAAATGTGTGTTTTTTTTAATCAAATGTCCCTTCGTGCCGGATTAAAGACTCTGCAACACTGCATTGTGTAAGTTGGCACTTGTGTGGGCTAATGTTGGTTTGTCATGAAATAAAGTGTGCTGAGCAGTCGTGTGCAGTGTTTTTGTTGTTGCCTGCATTTGTCCAGAAGGTGGCAGGGTTTGCACTTAATTTGAGTAAAGGTAGGTCGATGATTCTTGCATACTAAATATTGTAAAATCTGTGGTCTTAACCATATTTACTTTTTAATCCTTACTTTCATTTGAACTATTAGGATAGTCTCTTTAGAACAACATACACTGTATGAACCAGGTTCAGTGTTGGCTTGTCAGAGAACATGAGTAAATCATTAGTACAACCGCCAACGGCTGGTCTCAGATCAGGACACACCTACAATTCAGCCCACCCCTATTTGGGAATGGAATGTCTGGGATTCTTTGATTGACAAAAACGGGGAGCCAATGAGAGGTCGCGTTTACATCCCATAGCCAATAGTGAATGGTCAGAACTTTGTACTACAACTTTTCACTGAAGCCAGTCCAGAACCTCGAGCCGTCGGGACTGGCACCTGACTTTTTTCCCCACCGAGCTCTGGAAATCATGCTGGCAAAGTGGGAAAACATCCGGGATGCTGTGAAGTCTCTTATAGCTGGTTTCTGGATAACTTTTAGCGTCTGTTCTTTTGGTGTTCACGGCCAGGAGGGTAAGAAAAAGCGAATTTTACTGACTCTGTAAGATAAAGAATGTGGCACGAGAGTTTATTTCATGTTGTTAGCTTTCTGCTACAACTACTAGCCTCCTGGTTTCCAGACGATAGGAACAAATGAATAAAGTCAGTTAATTTTATCCGAATGGTATACGTAATATGTAGTGAAACGGTTATAACGCTCTGGCACTGTCCGACAAACACTCATGTCTGGTAGCCTTTAAAACATCCTTTGCATCCTACCTAAGCTAGTCATTATCATACAAATGTCATACTATCATTTACTCATTTTTACATCAGCATGTTTGTAGCTGGTTACACCTTTACCTAGGTCTGTATTCTATAATGTACACGTCCTGACAGTTTTGACATGTTCTCCTGTCAGTTCTGCTTTGATAGCATAAAACACAAGAAACGTACACTAGTTTGAGTTTAACGTATGTTGTTAAGTTGGTGGTAAAATACTGTGTTTCCATTTGAGGTAGATGTAAAGTCGACTTTGTGATGTCACGGTTGCATTCTTTACATACTCTTCCCATGTGCATGTTTACCTACTGATCCCATCTATCAGCCTACCTTTCCCACAGTGTTTTTTTTCCGCAAACAGCAGTGAACTCCATGTGCAGTATGAATCACATATCCCATACATATACACAGACAAATAGAGAAACAATTAACTGCCCAGCAGACTGTGACTGTAACACCACAAATCTCTTTTGTTGTTTTTGTCTGTCTCTGAGGGGAAGATGATTAAGTCCAGGGTCAATTACTTTTTCTGAATCACGTCGGGCTTGCTGGAAAGTATGCAAAGAGCTTTGGTGGGGCTGGGTTAGGGGGGGAAACATTGCAGCTTTGGTGTTGAAACATTGTGATTGACACACAAGACAGGATAAGGCAATGTAGTGACAGGTAGCACAGGTGAGCATCCTGTCTGCTAGTGTGGACCTGTAAGGACCTGCCGGCATGTGGAAAACAATGTCGCTAGGCTGCTTTGGATTGCTCTCCTGCCACCCAGCTAGCTCCCATTTTTCTGTTATTCACCTTCTACATTCTACAGGCTGATCACATACCCAACCTATCTGTACGAAACTAGAACCAGACGAGCCGGGAGAAAAGGTTCAGTGAGCAGGGAAAGATTACCGGCCACCCAGAACTTCCATGGCATTGCAGCCTTTGAGGCCTCCCACCGGAAGGTGACAGATCCCCGCTCTGTTGCCCACGGTTACAGTGTGTCGCTGTGGCATTTCCAGGGAATCCTTTGGGGGTTTGAGGAGGGGCAATAACATCTGAAGGTTTATGGTATTGTGAGGAGCTGTCGGGAAGCAGGGGAACGGCTGGTGTGATGCAGGATGTGTGTGACACAGGGTTAGAGGAAGGTTATCCTCCTGTTTCCCCTCAGCAGATCTCCAGGAGCCTTATATGGAAGACAAGGACGGGGATGATGTGTTGGCTTAGATTGACCCTTGTGCCTTTTTCAAGTTTTGACCATTCTTGGAGCACGTCACACATTTCGGGAGGGGGGGGGTCAGCCTGCCGCCCCCACACCACTTATCTCTGTGTGACCCCTCTGGGAATTGACTCATTTATTTTGTGCGCCCGACCGGGATGTTAGAGGATCTAAATATTTGTGATTTCCGTTCCAGTCAAAAGTATTAGTCACAGCAACGCAAGGTCAGAGGATGTGGTGAATCAACATTCAGAAAACAATGTTTATAAGGAAAGTAATCCATAACTTAAAATATAACAACATCTTAATCTTACAACAAGGGTATCTTCTGCACTACATCCAGTGTACAGGTCGTAGTCTTAACAGCTGAGTACTGTCTTCTCCGGCAGTTGTGTGATCTCACAGTTATGATCAGAAGAGTATAAACATGCCCGTGTCTGCTGGAAAAGACTGGTTACTCATCACTCCTGAAATAGTGCAATAACATAGCCTTTAATATTCTGTGTGTTGAATTAAGAGAATTAATGACGAGATGTCTGCGGTGATCGGATCCTGGCTTTGTTTAATCTGTAGGTGCTCAGCTGATTACTCCTCACCCGGCACAGATGTTTAAGAAGTGAAACGATGGTTTAAGTAGTTTTTAAATACTTAAAAATCCACGGTTATGTGAGAAATATTTCTTGTTGGTGCGTCCCTATTAAACAGCACAACTGAAACAATTTGGCAATAAATAATTCAGTTATTTTGAATAATAAATAAGAGAAAAAAAGCCAATAAGTCACTCCTTCCAGGGCGTCAAATGTGAGTACTTTATGGTTTCTTTAATCTCCTCAAATATGTCAACTATGATGCTATTTTTGCCCTTTATTTTAAATAACCAATTGATTAATTAAGAAAATAATCTGCAAGCTATATCTGTAATTAAAAATAACCTCTTGTGCTAGCCCTAGCCCTAGTAGTTTTATCCAGAGCAAAAAAAACTCTCGCTTAAAAAATTTTTTTTTAAGTGACTCAAAACATGACGTTTCACCTCCTGTAGCCATTTTTGTTCATTTGCAAGTTGTTTGCATCTAACTTTGTAAAGAAACTGTCCCTCAACCAGCCTCCCTGTTGTCCTTGAACTGTTTCAGGTAATGGCTGTGGACATACGGTGCTGGGCACAGAGTCTGGCACGCTGGCCTCTCAGAACTACCCGGGCACCTACCCCAGCAACACCTGGTGTAAGTGGCGGCTCCGTGTGCCCGAGGGGCGAATGCTGCGACTGCTGTTTGGGGACTTTGACATTGAGAGCAGCCCCGGGTGCAGTAACGGCTCTCTCGTGATCTCAGACAAGAATGGAGAACAGAGTCTGGGTAAGCTGCTGTTATACACTGTGTGTCTGTCTCCTCGTGCCTCTACTCTCATCTGAAACACACGCCGATATAACATTCATGCTCTGTGTCATTAGCGTTGTTCTCCCAGCCGTGATTGTGGAATACACACACCGCATGCCTTTCTATTGACACATTGAATGAAGAGGCAAACCCAATTATGCAACAGACGTGTGCATCGCTTCCAACCAGGTGTACCAAGTGGTGCCTTGAGGGCGTAAAAAAATAAACGTTGAAAAGAATGGAGGTTGCGAGATTCCGGAGGTTCTGTTTGTCTGCCTTTTGTGTCCATAATCAGATTCCACAGAGCCTGGCTCATTATTTTCATCTGGTTTTCTCTGATGGGGAGGTGTTCTAACATGCAGGTTTTCCATATGACAGTCTATATTGCTTTCCTCTTTGCTATAAAGTTGTTGTTATGGGAAACAAACATAACAGTAAGGTCGAGTGTTGTTGCTTTGTCTTAAATCCTCTACATTTGTTGATATTTGCTCACAAAAGAAATATTTAACAATTGTAACTTTCTGTTTCTGCCGTTGTCTGTATTCATTATGTTTCAGAAAACAAAGTGTGTTCATGTGTTTTTACAGATGTAGTTTGTGGGTCTGCGTGTTTACAGGTCCAGTGTGCGGGAGGCTCGATGCATCACAGAAGAATGTGACACTTAGAAGCAATGAAGTGACGTTAACCTTCAAGTCAGGCCCGCACCGCTCCGGGCGAGGGTTTCTGCTGTCCTACGCCACAGACAAGTATCCAGGTATGATGTTTGGAGCTGGTTGATTAGCTTAGCTTTACAAATGTGTAGTTTTAATTGAGTTTTTAGACATTTCTCAAGTTTACACCTATTTTTCCATGTGTGTGTTGACGTGTGTGTGAGTCACTTCTTATTGGCATTCATCCTCCATCGCTATCTTCTTCTCTCTGGCGTGTTTGCTCAGAAAGCCGGGGGCAGACTCCTTCTCTCAAGCTGAATGGAGTGAGGCCTCAGGTTTTCTGTCTGTCGCTTGGAGTGGCTGGATTTCTTTTTCCCCCTCCTCCTCCTCCTCCTCTTCTTCATCCCATTAACCACTGCAAGCCCACGACTATCCCACGTTCAGTGCATCCCAGAGGCTGTTGATTTAGCGTTTGTTTCTGCATATTTCTAACTCTCTCCACCAGTGAAACAACAGATTGAAACACATACATGTTTCCAGAGACTAAATGTTTCTGGACAGTATAGATTACATAACAAAATGAGCTAAAGGTTCTGCCTGTGTCTCATTTTAATAACCATGTGGGCTTGTTTTGTCTCGGTGCTGTCTATATTTAGAGTAGCTTCCTTTTCTCTGGATGAAGTAAGCCGTACTGTACAGTATGTATCATAGCTTCCTGTTTTTGAGTTGTTTATGAAATCGGGCTGTGTCTGGGCGTCTGGAGCTAAGCCCATGTCCAGACATACAAACCTCTGTCTGTTAACTGCGATCACACGAGGACCATTCACTGTACTCGTGAACTGTGACAAAGTCACAGAAACAAAGGGCTTAGTCACATCAACAGTGACGACCGCTCGTCCCCTAATATAGCACACGTAGAACATGCTGGACTGTCTCACACAGAGTCCGATTGTGTGTGGTTTGATGAATGCGGGGGGATTATGTAATCGCATTTTATCTCTGTTTAAGAAAGTTTGAATTAATTCTCTGCCGTGTTAATTTTAGTGTCTGTTTTTCTGTCACAGATTTAATTTCATGTTTAAAACGAGGGTCGCATTTTAGCTGGCAGCGTGTGAGGTAAGTTGGGTACCTCTATATTTGTTATGATGATACAGTTTCAGCAGAGCAGTGAGTGTTTCTCACACGTTACTGTGCTGTTTCTCAGTGCGTACTGCCCTGCTGGATGTAAGAATGTCACCGGGGACATTTGGGGAAACTCTGAACAAGGTTACAGAGATGTAAGTGAACCATGTTTCTGACATTTGAGCTTTTCATTGTATTCATGTCTAAAAGTGCTCCTTATGTCCTCTCTGCTGCAGACCTCTGTCCTGTGCAAGGCTGCAGTCCATGCTGGAGCTGCGTCCGATAGTCTGGGAGGTCATGTCTCTGTGAATCGGGAGAGAAGTATCACGCGCTACGAATCCGCCTTTGCCAATGGAGTCCTTTCAAAAATGTGCGTTTCAAACATTTAAAATGTGAGATCAGGTTAATCGTCGGTGTACTGACCTTCTCTTCTCTGTTGACAGGGGATCATTATCTGAGAAGATGCTGCTTTTCAGTCAAGGTACGAGCACGACATGACATTCATTACTACATGTTAGAATTTTTGAAAGGCATACCCCGTGTTTTTGCAGGTTTTAACCCTCTTACTACGAGTTGCCCATTATAAACATTCTTTCTGTCCTTCTAACGCTAACAAAAGTTTTCCCACTAAAATATGGATTTTAATGCTTCTTTTGTCCATCTTTTCCTCTGGTCCACAAACAGAATGCAACAACATCCTGAGTGTTTCCGGTTTAAACGCCTCATCTTTCCGTGATAAGACGAGTCAAGAGCACACGACGTTCTGGTCGTCCAGAAACATGGGCTCAAGCCACGAGTTCCTGCCCTGGGCAGCAGACAGTAATGATGCCGACCCGTGGGTGGAGCTGGAGCTGAGTGAAAGAAGCACAATCACAGGTAAAACATGCTTCTATTAATAAATGTAAAATGTTATTCTGTGAATGCCTATATGTCAACAAATCCCATGAACAGACCAAAACCTACAATGGATTAAATCTGCTAACAAGCTTTGTATGTGTTTGCACCAATGACTCTATATATGGATGGACAACGCGTCTCCATCTGCTCTTATTGTACAAAATGAAAGCCAAAATAGCCCCGTGACGAGAGCTGCCATCTCACGCTGGTGACGTCATTTGGAGCCCGAGCTGCGCAGAAGCCCGTTCCACTAACCAAAACACACACTTAACTTACCGGGGGGAAAAACAGCGAGGATCCCGCACGATGGCGTATTTTACATCAGTTCAGCTCCTTGTGTTGGTCTGAAGCAGACATTCACAGATATGGAAACTTCAATGACTGTAGTGATTCAGTTTCAGTTACATTTCTACTCTGCTAATCCAGAACAGATCGGCTGCAGGAGCCGTATTTGCCAACACAGCTGTCAATCATCCTTTTTACCGCATCAAATAACTAATTAAAAATAAACTTTTAAGAAAAATGAACACTTGGATGTAAATCAGCATGATAATAACAAACTATAATGACAGAAAGCATGTTTGAGAAAAATGGATTTGTCATGTATTTTGATTTTATAGTTTGACCCATCTGTTAACATGGAGGAGGCGGGCTTTATGACCTATACTGCAGCCAGTCAGCAGGGGGCGCTCCAAATGTTTTGGCTTAACTTTTGGGGAGCTGTCATGTCGTCCATCTTTTTATACAGTCTATGGACCCAACGCATCATAGTTTTGGTCTTTTGATGAGATTTGTTGACAATGAGAAAAAATATGGAATAGATTTACTTGCTTCAAATAAAATGTAAATAGCACATTGTGTATAATAAGTATAAGTTAATCAGTTTAATTCCCACCTTTCCTCTGTATTATACAAGTGTATCCAACCACTTTCATCACAACTCACATGCTGAACTACAAACAACACCCTCTTTTGTTTCAGGAGTAATAACAACAGGATCAAACAAGTACTACATAGAAGCCTTCATTCTCCTCTTCAGCAAGGACAGAAAAAATTGGAAGCTTTACAAAGGTGCTCTCAGCAAAGAGAAAAAGGTGTGCTTTGTGCTGCATTCACTGATGTTAGCTTGATGGTTGTCATTGAGTCCAACTGAGCTGATGTGCAAACTGAGTTAAACTGCCTGCTTCCTGGTGTTCTAAGTAACCCGGTTGTTGTGCTCCTCAGGTGTTTCAGGCCTACACTGATGGCCACCTCAGGGTTCTCAACAGCCTTTTCCCTCCTGTGGTGGCTCGGTTTGTCCGTTTACAGCCACTGCGCTGGCATGGCCGAGCCTCGTCTCAGGTCCAAGTCCTGGGCTGTCCCGTCGCCAAGGTCACGCCAAGGTCTCGCTCTGCCGCAGGTGTGTCTTCTCGCCTCTTTTCCAAAATAATCTGTTGACCGTTTCAGTCCGGCCGTGCGACTTCAAGTCCGTGCTCATGATGTTGTGATGTTCAAACAGATTCTCCATCCATCAAAGTGAGCGTGGGAACATCTCGCCCCAGCCCCGCGCCGACCCCCACCGAGGGCCCTGTGTTAGTGGAGACGAGACTGAGTGTGTACTTCTACACCTTCTAAAATCACAAGTGTAGAATATGTTTTAAGTCATATCTCTGTGTGTTTGATGCAATAAGCTGCGTTCCTTCCACACACTCACTCAGACACTTTCTGTCCTGCAGGCTCCAGTCAGCCGGTCATAGTGGCAGTGGGAGTGGTGCTGGCGCTGATAATGTGCGGCAGTTGTTTGTTGGCTGGAGTCTGGTGGAAGAGAAGGTACAATTTTTTTAAGTATTTCTCCAGAATAAAATAACTGAATCAATTAATACTGATTATTACAATTATTGAACTAGACACATATTCTTTTATCTGCTTTATCCAACCCTTTAATTCTTTGTTTGTTTCCTTCTCTGCAGGAAAAAAGAATCACAAATGAAGTACTCTTTACCCACAAGTAAGTCAAGTGCTCTTTAACCATTTTCCACTATTATTAAATCATCAAATCCTCTAAATGTTTGTTCTTCTGTGTCAAGTAGGCTGTCAGAGTTTCCAGGCAAAGAGTCTCCCCTGCTCACAGTCCGAGCTTATCTCCTACCCTCTGGAAAGAAACGTCCATGATGCTCTCCCCAGCCCTCCTCTAAACGGTGAGCATTCACACTCAGCTGTTTGCTTACTTTACATCACTCATTCAGAGTTTACTGGTGATCAGTAGTTGTGAGCTCGGCCTTCCCTCCTCCATGTTTCCTGCTCTAACTGTCTCTGGCTTCAGTGGTCAGTTTGAGGAGCTCCTGCCAGGCCTGACAGGCAAACAGCTCTCTCCGCGGGCGCTCCATTCTTTCCCCTCCGGCTCAGCCCATCACCCAGCCGCAGTATAAACATTCCTTTCTTTGGTCCACGGAGCCTCTCTGAAAGAGACCCTTTAATTGGAGCTCGATAAAGGGCGCTCAGCCTTCTCCCTCCCCACCACCAGCAGTCCCCCCTCTGCCTCCCCCATCCCCTCCCCCAGCGAGGGGGCCTTTCACTGAGAGGTCCAGTGATAAACAGGACAGAGGGTCAAAGCTAAGACAATCAAAGCCCTCACTAAAGCCTGTCTAATTAAAATAGCTCGGGCTCTGAGGCTCCCTGTGGGCGCTTGGCTAAGGTCTAGGCCTCCCACACCACAGCCTCTTCTGAGGGGTGAAGAGGAGGGTCGGCAAGGATCCGATTGCTGCACTATCAGACCCCTGTCTCTGTGATTAGAGGAGATTATGTTGGTATCCAAGCAGCTCATGCAAAGACTCGACATTGGCCTGGAATGAGTCTGCTCCTGAAAAGAACAAAAGAGATTTTTCCAAGAAATCGCAGTTGGGAAAATTGAAAGTAAAAGAGTTTTTACTGATCGTTAAAAGATCCTGCTCACTGTGGTTTGGTTAGAATATAAGTGGGGATACATCAATGCGTTTAAAGCTGATATGATGCCTGATATTTCCTTCCAATATGTGTTTCTTTCTGATGATAATGATTTGTAAGAGTGTTGAAAACATGGCTTTGTCTTTGAAAAAGTTCTACTTTCACAGCTCATTAAGATCATCAAATTGAAAAACATGATTTAATCCTGGTTAATCTGACGGTTACACACGGTGACAGTGATGGAAGAAACTAAGTTTAACAAGTTAGTGATATTCTTGCAGCCGGTAGCTTTGTTTTGCACAAAAATGTTTCAAAACGTTTATTTGCTGCCTTATGAGGGCTCATTTGCTGGACTTTAATTTTTATTTTGCTGGGACCAGTAGCTTCTTGGAGATTCAACTTGTTGGCAGCTGCTCAGAGCTGGCAGTGCCCACAGAATTTACAGTGTTACAAATTGGGGAAAAATGTAAGATTCATGTTGGAAACTATTGTGGCTTTTGATGGTGATTTTGGAAGATACCCTCGCGAATAAAATGAAAAACGTCAATGTAAAATAATTTCTTTACAAACTCATATTTCCAGACTATGCCGAGCCTGCTGTTGGACAGAAGGTCGGGTCAACATTCAGACCGTCCTCAGATGAGGGCTACACCACCCCCTTCACCTTCACCCATTATGACACTCCTGGAAACCTGCCAGAGTACGCCGAGCCTCTTCCCCCGGAGCCCGAGTACGCCACCCCGTTCAGCGAGCTGCCCTCTGAGTCACATGGACCTCCTGTACCAGCACCCAGCGCTGGCACCAGGACAACATCCAGCCGCTCTCAGTACGACTGCCCCTCGCATAGGATGCTCTCCAACGGCTACTGCACTCCCGCTCTTCATGCTAATGGCCCACGTCCAGTCAGTGTGGTCTACGCTGAGCCCAAGTCATGTGACTCGTTACTACAGAAGCACACGTATGAGGAGCCTTTGTGAGCAGCACGAGCTCAGACACGGAGAAAAAGACTTTTCTGAGGTAGTATGTGTCGGGACCAGAGGGTGACCTCAACGGGACACTGAGCCGGACAGTGTTGTCCAGAGTGAGCTAATGTTGACAGAGATGAACCTCCAGTGATGAGACAAAAGTTGAGAAGTCACTGTGGACCACTATACGTATACAGAACAATGATGTGAGAGCCATATGGATGCAAATTCTTGTACTTGCAGAGTGGAAATATCCTGTGATGCACAAAGAAAATGCAGGTTCGGCCGTTGTCACAGAGAAACTGTTTATGAATTAAATATTTTATCACAAGCTGCACTTTCAGAAAACATACAGTAATGTATGACTCAGACTTTTTAACAAGTTAATGCAAAAAAGGTGAATTGAATATGTTACTTGTCCTCACAAAACACATATGTGTTCATAATGTATAATTTTAACATGTTTTTTTTAAAGAAAAACGTTATAAAGCACTATACAGTAACTGGTACACTGTAACAAAGTGGTGGAAATTGTTGCTGTGATCGTGTATAACCACTAGGTGGCTCCCTTGAGCTTAAAACAGCTAACAACAATGTAAGTATTTGTCTGCTGGTTCTTATTCTTCAGATAATCTTACATTTCTAACAAACACAGTTGAATTACAAACATAGGTTTGAAATACATGGAAAGGCACAACAGGTAAGGTGGAGCTGTCGAGTACTTTTCTTCACATGGAAGAAAGCTCTTGTTATTGAACATACTGCAGGGTCCTTGAGCAAGACGGAGATACCTCAACCAAACTCTTGAGCTGTTGTCATGTTTATGCCCAGCAGTGCGGAAAAGAGTTCTTTTGAAGGGGTTAAGAGTCTCACCTAACCTTAACATTAAAAAACAATTTCAGTAGGTGGCCTTGTTTTATTTGTTGGAGTTTTGCAGCTGTACTTTTTCTCACTCCTTTGGATGTTCAGTGATGTTTGTACGGGAAATATAGTCCTTAAACACATAAAAATTACATACCTTAATTTTTACGATCGATGAGACATTTCTGCTGCTTTCTTAGAGAAAAAGGACAAAAGAAGAGGAATACATGACATGACAAAGATTGTTATTTTTCTTATTATAAGGCCTCTGTTACGAGAGCCTCACAAATGTGTATTTTCTAAAAGTCCTTTATGATGTCACGTTGGTTCGCCAACGTCTTCCACCGCTGAGTAAGGCACAATAAACGAGTTTGTTACGGAAAGTAATTTCAGGGTTGGACTGGTGTGAGACTGCAGCTGTAAGATGTTTAAGGTTATTCTGAGATGGACCTAAAGACTGCGGCAGTGATCATTTTTAATGAAAACATTTCTGAAGCAGCTTTTAAAGAAGTACTGCATAACATGTTCAAATTAAAAGGAGGATTTAACCACAGAATTTATTTGACATGAATAATTTCAAACACTTGAAATGTTTTAAAACAATAATAATTCTGGTTTACTCTTATCTTCAGCATGTTGTAATGTACCAAAAACATGATCTCACTCTCTGGCCATCTCATTTGTGCTTTACTCCTTTCTCTGGCCCTCCTCCTCCTCCTCTCTCCCCTCAGAGGAGTAGTGCATCAGTGTCTGGTGTCTGTTCCTGGACGGAGCATCCTTAAAACGCAGGCCACAGTCTTCACATGCGTACAGAAGCGCCTCTCTGTTACTGCCTGGGTGTGATCCCTCTGACTGAGATTTGCTCTCATTACCAACAAGAGGAGCCAAGCCAGGACGAGCCGGAGAATCTGTGGAACTTGGAGCTGCATGTGAGGTGCTCCCTGGGCTGTTCGGGGTATTCTTGGGACGCCCTGGTGGAAAACCACGGCCTGCTGGTCCCTCATACCCACCCACAGCTCCAGCTTCTCCAGCCTGTTCGGGGGCCAGGCCGTGGACTGTGCGGTAGTGGAAGCGGATCCCAGAGCGGTTGGAGAAGCCTTTCCCACAGAGGCTGCAGATAAAGGGTCTCTCTCCTGTGTGGATGCGGGTGTGGATCTTAAGAGCTCCAGACTGGGTGAAGCATTTCCCACACTGGCTGCAGCGGTAGGGTTTCTCTCCTGTGTGGGTCCTCTGATGGGCACGGACCCCTGCCAGATGGGGAAACCCCCGGCCACAAAATCCACAAGAATACGGCCTTTCACCGGTGTGAATCCGCCTGTGGATCTTCAGAGCCCCTGACTGGCTGAAACTCTTCCCGCAGTCAGAGCAGGAGTACGGCCGGGCACCTGTGTGCACGTTTAGGTGGATGCGGAGGTTGCTGTGCGAGTTGAAGGCCCTGCCGCACTCTGTGCAGAGGAAGCCGGACGGTTTGTGAGCATGCTCAGAGCGCTGGTGCTGCAGCAGCTGTGACGGTCTGGAAAAAGAGGCAGAGCAGTGCATACAGGGATGTAGAGACAACATGGTTGAACCTGCCCGGCCTCTTTCCTCTAGTTGCTGAGTGGGCGTTTGTCTGTGCTGGTGGTGGCACACCTGAGCACAGGTAGGAAAGGAGTGCTGGCAAGACAGGCAGGGAAAGGGGCTAGAGAGCTGAGGGCAGGGTAAACAAGAGGTTAACGGACAGTGGTGGTAGTGAAAATGATGATGGGCATGGGTGTGAGAAAATGGGGAATCTGGACCTTCATGGTGGCTCATGATCTGTGTGCAGGTTTGGAGGCTACGATGGCAACACAAGCAGGGAAACATGGAGAGGTGGGATAAGGAGCCGGGGTCAGCTCTGGAAGGAGGAATGTCTGAGTTCAGGTCCGGGCTCCGAGTCCCTCTGTCTGCCTCGTCCCTCTGCGGGCGGCAGGACGGTCTGGTTTCTAGCTCTGATGAGGTGGTGCTGCTTGGTTCAGTGTCTGGTAAGCAAACGCTGAGGCTCATGGGAGCAGTGCTGCTGGAGGACAAAGATGGTCTGGGTTTCAAAGTGTCAAAGGAATGTGGAGAAGTGGAGTAAGGGCAGCCAGGGCAGGTGCAGGCAAAATGCACATCTAGGCGTAAAAGAAACATGAAAAATATTAACCAGTTAGTAGAAACTTACAAAAACACGATTAAAACATATTTCAGGCTCTAACCTTTTCTAATGGGTCTGGTCTCTCCTTTCCTCTGCGATGCCCCAGGCTGGATCTGTCTCCCAGGCTCCATCTCTGGCTTGTCCTGGGCGGATTGAGGTAGTTGTAGAGGTCCAAGTGAAGCACCTCTGAATACTACACCCTCACCACTGCCATCGGCACCGTCACCGACCACGCCCCATGCTGGATTTAGCACATCTGGCTGATTCTTCGTGCCGTTTCCAGATGTGACAAGGTCACCAATGAACTGACTCATCTCTATCCAGGAGCACTGCCCATGCTGCAAAAAGTAACAAGGCATTTGTCCAGAGTTAGTTTGGTGTAAAAATTAACAAAAGTCAGAACGCGTCTGTCTTTAGCTGAAAATGTGTTCTCTTAAATAATGAGGTCGCCTACTCACAATGTCGCTACTCTTGTCTTTGTCCATGAATGTAAACAAACGCTCGTGTTGTCGGCTGCTCGGTTTTATATAAAACGATTTTAATAAAATAGATTGTTGTGTTCAGAACTATAAAAGCGACAGACAATAAGCATGTTCATTATTAAGTGATTGCATCTGTACTGTAGCACACTCCCGTTAAACATCTCGTTACCTAGCAGACATTCTGTTTCCGGGTTCTTTAATCACGTGACATGAGTTGAAGTCTCCCTTTCCCTCTTTTTTTCCCATTATATATATTTACTTGAAAAATCTAAAAATTGATTGATAAAGTGAATTATACGTAAAATCAAAAGTAAAAGAATAACGAAAAACAGTCGTTTTAATGAAAATAAAGAAAAAAATAATTCAAAAAATATTACTGAAATCATCAACAAAATGTGCCCGACAATTTATTTTTACAAATAACATTTAGGCTACTAGAAACTTTTGTTTTTTTAAATTAAGGAATACGAAGAGGATAATATGGTAGCATAGACAGAAAAAGCTAAGATTATTATCAATAATATACCTAGCAACATCTTGCCAAATGTTTTACAGTTTGTTTATATTTTAGAACAATTTGTTGTTATATTGTCAGGTCAAACTATCTCTAAATGTGTAATGAACAGTGAACCGTCTACCTCAATATTTTGATCATATTTTTAGTAAAATACTTACCTGAATCTGTGATGCGCATCTGTTTCTGATTTTCTTCAGCAATATCTATGCATATTTGGGAACTGAAGACCTTTTTAATGGTATTTTACACTGTTATTCTGTACATATGGGGACCGAACAAGGCTGTTTGCCTTATTCAGTGAAGAAAGTCTTCCTCACACACAGACACAATCAAAGCAATCTGTAGAATAACAAACTGATAACATTATATTATCACCATCAGTTGTATATACCTCTTATTTAATTTAATTTTTATCTATTCCTATTTCTATTTGTACTTGCCTTCTTGCTTGTCTTTGTGTTACAACAACCGAAGTTCCCCTCTGGAGATCAATAAAGTACTATCTTATCTTGCATCAAGTACCAATGTTTATTCACCTTTAGAAAAATGTAAATACACCCACGGACAGTAAAGACTCACAAAATCACAAGGTGACAGAAAGTCATATTATTGATCACCATCATTATTTGCATGAACACACAAATCACCATTTCAAGTTTACAGCTGAACACCTAGAAATCCAGTGTTTCTTCCAACTTAACACATATAAATAAACCAAGAATAACCTTAATGCTGAGAGAAATCCTGCACAATATTGCATAGGCATTCTGACTATAATCAGTTACATTTTGCTCCAGTGAGAAAGCGCCAAGCTTCACCCAAAACAAAACAAATGCCATGATAAGCAGGAGCTTGGAATGTTTCATTAAATTACTTAAAAACCAAAAATCTTTCAATTCTAAACCAAACTCACACAGCTAGAAATTCTATTTATAATAGAAAAAGTAGAAAAATCCGCTAAATCGTAAAGGGGTATGACGTTGGTAAGCTGATTAGACAGACATAGATACAATAGTAAATAGTTTTTCAGGCTGTAGAACAAAAGCTCCATGTTTGGTAAACATGGTTACAGGTACAGCTAAACAGTAGGTGTGTCCTTTGGAGGATTTAGACACATCCTCCAGAAGGGAATGTGACAAAAAACAGAATTTGGATCCCTTTTCATTTTGCCTGAAACATCAACTTCTATCTTAATTTCTTGTGACAGCTGATGAGATCTGAATGATCACGATTCAGAAATCAGTACGCGACCGGTGTGCTATAAAGAGAGATTAATGTGTTAGCAAGGCATAGTGAGCCTAAAGCCACAGTTGTACTGTACTGTCGTGCTGTACACCCAACTGACACAAAGAAAGGTTAGGGTCATGGTTTCTGACTTAACTGGGCTGTAAAAAGTGGAGCCATCTTACTAATTATTATCCTTATCATACTCTGTATGAGCAACATAAATTCTCAGCTGACAGAATATGTTGTACAGGAAAACATTTGAACCGTATGTCAGTAATGTCTCGGAGCTAATCCGTGCAGTAACATAAGCACAGATTGGAAGCATCCTGTCGCTTGTTTGTCACAGGGACCTACATAAATGCAGTTTCTGATGTATAAATCTGGGTCCCCCTTTACTCTTCCTCCTCTAAGTTTACCCTGTCTGCTTCAGATAATATCAACATCTAGCACAGCAGATCATCCATAAGCTGAATGAATGACAGTGCTTGGTCCTAAATAACCTTTGACACTGCTAGTATAGCAGCTAATAGAATATGATTAGGACACTCAGTCTATTTTAGACTGAAGTCTTTCATAATTGGACATTGTCAGAGCCATAGGTAATTCTTAACTACACTATGGAAATAATTAAGTTTTTCTTGCCTTATATGACGCAACAGATCTGCTCGCCATATATTCTTCATAATCTCCTTTGCTTTTAATCAGAAGTACCTGAGTAGAGTAGGCGGCACAAAATCATCAAATTATTTTGTGTGGAAGACGAGTCACATAATGTGTCTAACGCCCCCTTTTATGGGCACACACACACATACACAAACAGAGCCTACTGAAGAAAACCTGGGTAAAAAAAGAATGTTGATAACCCTGTTGTGTTATCTCTGACTGAGGTTTCAGGGTTCTTCAACCCTGGCTACTTCCAACGTGCTTCACTATAAAGTCCTTGCTGGGCCTCCTCCTTCTTTATGTGCATTAATAGACCAGAGGATGTTGACAGATCCATAGCATCCGTTTTAAACTGCTTCACTTCAGTGTACGTATCAGAAATGCTGTTTTTCAATGCCTCTACTGAGACGTCAAATTCTTGTGGCTCACTTTTAACAGGAAGAAGACGAGCGTCACTCAGAGCAGACTTAGATGGCGTACACTTTTTAGACAAATCAAGAGGAGCTTCACATTCTGGATCCACTTTAATCCTAGTGACCATATTCAGGGGGGCATCCAGGGGAGCTCCAAGGGCAGCACTTACTCCGAGGTGTTCATGTAAAACAGGTGGGAAAGCTACATGAGGCTGGATCTGCATATTTAAAGCTGGGGGTGTCTGAGCGACCGCAGATGGGAGTGCCGGGTCGTTGCTTTGCGTTGCGCAGACGGGAAGAAACAACATTAGCTTAGCACCTGGAGGAGGCTGTTTGTCAAGAGTGAGCTTCCACAATCCATCTGTTGGATTAGAGCCAGCAGACACACCCTCTGGCACAAGTCCTGGACTATGAGACACCCGCTCTGGTGCAGCAAGGTTTTCGGAAACAACGGCAGGTGTAGCGGCGGTTTCTGTGCATGTTTGATTTGATGGGTCTGGTTTTGTTTGGATCCCACTTTGACTTGATGATTCTGGTTTTGCGTTACTCCTTTTTGGAGTTGAGGGGTCTGAATTTGAATCCAGAGTTATTGTCTTGGATGAAGTGCTCTTTAAGACCTTGCGTTTCTTTGAAGAACTCTAAAATGGGAAAGACGACAGAAACATAGTAGTCACTTCATGAATTATACAAAACCCCAAAAAGTATAATCAAGATGGAGATACATAATTAAACAGTTCAACTAAAGATGGTCAGCTGCAGATATTTTAGCCTGATTGAGATAAATCTATTCGCTTATCACACAGCGGAAAAAGCCAGTCAGTCTGGAGTTTTCTGCTTGCACGTGAAGTACACGCCCACTTCTGAATGACCACTTGAAAGAATCCTACCCTAAAAACAAGCCGAGGCCTACCTCCAACATCACTACACAGTGCATTTGCTGCCATGTCGGAACTGTTTTGAAATCTCTTTATTAAATCAGAAATTTAAACCACACCCTTCAGGATGCAGGGTGAGGTCGGAGGTTAAATACTGCCCTTCAGCCTGGTATTAAGCTACTCTTTAAGAAAAATTGCTGCTTTTACTCTTTAGTTTATTGGAAGACAAAAATATTGCTACTTATGCTGCACATCCCCGTGATGCCACACACTCACCTTTGGCTGGGGTGTCTGTCCACAGGTCTTAAGGTGGCTGTCGTAGTTCTGCTGGTGGGGAAAGCCCAGTCCACAGCTTTGACAAAGGCACGGTGACTTTCCAGCATGACCGCCCATGTGGGACATTAAGAGCAAAGCCGACCGGAATCCCTTTCCGCATTCTGCACATTTCAGCACCCTCTGGTGAGCCCCGGCATGTTTCTTCAGCTCCTCCGAAGTGTCAAATCTCTGTCCGCACTGCAAGCATCTGATCTCATCCCCTTTAGGCTCCTGATTGCCCCAGCAGCCTGTGTCCTTTTTGTGCTGCTGGAAGTCCTCCTGATTGAGAAACTCTCTCAGACACGCCATGCAGTGAATGTGTTCAGGCTTACACTTGTGTTCGAGGTACAGCTTTGCCAGACGGAAGTGGCAGGAGCATTGGACGCAGGTGTACGGCAACAAACCAAGGTGGGAGAAGCTGTGCTTCAGGAGAGCATTCTTCTTGGAAAATGTCTTTTTGCAGTCCGTGCATCTAAGATTGCGATAACATTTCTTTTTCTTGTGGCGCGCAAGGAATTTTGGAGAGGAGAAATTACGCCCACATGTTTCACATTTAATCTTCTGCATACATTTAAATTCCTTCACGTGATCTTTACACGCCGGCAGGGAGGTGAACACACGTTTGCACAGGTCACACTCGTAAAACTTATCTTCCCAGTGAGAAATGGACAAGTGGTGTTTCAAGTCCTCCTGGTATGCGAAGCTCTTGCGACAAATACGGCACTGAAGACGTTCCACTTCGGATTTGGAGTGTGTGCGCAGATGGACCCGGTAGCTGCTTATCTGGCAGAAGCGTTTTCCGCATTCAGCACAGCAGTACGGGCGAGCTCCAGTGTGCAGATTCATGTGGTCCTGGAGCTTGAATTTTGAGGGCAGCGTGAGGCTACAAACACTACAGCTGTAGTCGCCTGATTGACTCAAGTCTGTAAAAGAAGAAGAAAATTTAAAATGTGCCCACTGAAAGAAGAACACTCAGCAGGCAGGGGAAAAACAGAAAGAGATAATTATTCAGTTATATTTGGTACCACCTATATCAGTCTTAAAGTATAAGATACTAATTACATACATTTCAATGATCTCATCCAAATAGCGAAACAAATAATGGGGTCTTTTTCCTACCTTCTCTGTAGCACATTTGATGCCCTAGTAATAATTTACAGCAAAGGGAAAAAGGCTATACAAACACTTTCATGAAACTTGTTGATAAAGAAAAAATATTGGATATTAAATTACACCAACTAGAATAAAAACTTAGTGTTTAACAGAACATTAACAATACTATACTGTATACTTATAAGAAAGCAAGTGAAATTGTCATACCACTGTCTAGTCCTTCCTCTTCCTCCTCCTCATCATCCTCATACACTCCTGAAACCTCACTGTCATCAGAGTCCCCCTCCTCATCCTGCTGCTCCTCTGCTGAACCCTCTTGTGGAGCGTCTCCGTGTACAACAAGTTGTTCTGTACTCTGATCCTGATCAGGTACGAGCGTGTTCACAGGTACGGTAGTCGGATGATCAACAGTGGGCACAGGCAGTGCAAAAAGTGCTTCGTCTTGTTGGGCTTGTACCGGAGTTACGGTTTTACATGGGATGGTCATTAACGCTGCCCTTTGTTCAATTTCTGAAGTCTGCTTTGTTTCACCTGCTTCGTTTGCAGCAGTAGACACGTCATCTCTGACCAGTAGCCTTTGTTTGCGTTTGGCTGAACGTGTTATGGGAGGCTGACAGTGTGAGTCATCAGATGATGTGGGTGCTTCTCTATCCGAGGTGTCGGGCGGATGTAGGGTGTCCGTCGGAAATCCCAACTCAGTTAGCTGGATATCAATGGTGTATTCAATTGACATGACTGCTGGCTGAGGAGGCATGATACAGAGAGTCGTTTAAATATGAGTTTAAATTGGACATAATAGTCTTACACAAATATCGATTTTGCCTTACCTTGAGCGACTACATCTGTGATTATGCTTCTGTGCCAGTGTTTCTTTCTTTCTTCGATTTGTTATAAAGTGTGGCACAAAGCCTTCTCATGTAAATCCATTTACTTAACACCTCAATATACTCATTGTCACCTTGCTCACCTGGAAGGAGAAGATGATGATAATAGCATCGGTGCTTCGGAACAATTAGACAACTAGCTTTCAACCGCGGTGTTATCCTTTTCTCCCAAAGTAAATTTAGACGCGTTATTTATCAGAAATGAAAGAAAAGATTCGCTAACTCGACGTAGAAATGTGGTGACAACTACTAGCCGATTAGCAAGCTACAAACAAACACAACACGACGGTAAAGGGGAGTGGAAAACAGTGAAACAAATGAGCGCCACAGGGACAGGAAGTTGCTGTGGGCGCTATAGCACACCTAGTGTCTCGGAGCGGTATTACACCAGAGTTTACCAGTTATTTAGTAGTATTTACACAATTACTGTTTGAAAGAGCATTTTGACGTACGTATACATTGCTCTGGTATTTCAATTGTATACTTCATTATACTCATTCTTCACTACAATTCAATTATATTGTGCAGTTGTAGTAGTATATATATATATATATATATATATATATAAAATACACCAAATTCATACTAACTATACAGACTTCTTACTAAGCAAACATCTAAATTAAGTCCCAACTACAATAGCACTGCTAGTCCTACAAAAAACACCCTGTACAGTACTCATCCAGCCCGTAAATATTAAAGTCCTGCGATATCCAGTGTACGTGGCATGTTATGAATACAATTAATGGATCCGTCACAGAATACACATCCACATTTCAGGTTGCATTCCCACTAAGTGATAACAAAGACAAAAACGGCAAGTTGTTTCTTCAGCAGCCTCCCTTGGGATAGCATGTTTTATTACATTTTTGCAGTGTCCAGACACATTGCAGTGGGGAGAGAGACAATCCGATCAGTGAATAACACATGATATACACAGTTCCCTATGGGACTTTTAGGCATCAAAGAGCCATGAGTTCCATTTAAGAAATGTCTAAGACATGAAATATTATTTTAATAAGTGAAAAAATAAAGGAGGATATTTTACTGTAAGACAAATCAGGATTGTACTGGATCATGTCTGCCCATGGGCCAAACACTTCACATAAAATATGAAGAAATTGGCTGAAATAAATTTATGCAGAACTTATTCATGTCATTTAAAAATTGTTCCTCAATCTGACTTATTTTAGAAAGAAACATAATCAAAATATTAAGTGTAAAAAATGCAAAAATATGAACCAGAAGCTGTACATTACACTGTTCTTTTGACAAACTGTCTAAACATTCAAACATAGTATCTCTACAAGGTATCTAATTAGCTTCAAAATATGAACTTACCCAATCTGTTTTGAGAAAAAAACAAAACATAAAAACATTTTCTTTTACCACAAATTGAGTTGTATAACTCATAACACCAAGTAATAAATTCACACCACACGCATTTCGCACTTTAAAAAAAATGAAACAAATTATTTAAAAAAAGTTAATCAAAAATGTTTTTTTGTTTTTACAAATAAACTAAGCCTTGTGATGAAGGGAGTAAAAGATTCAACATTTGGTTAGTCAATTAGGAGATGTGTCTGTCCGTCCATAATTTTAACAGCTCATGATCAAAACTCAACTTAAAATCCAAAACTTGCTAAAATGTCAAAACCATCACAAACTCATCTGAAACCCTCATCTGGAGCACCAGATCTCCAATGTTAAAAGAAAAAAGGACAATTCATGACTAAAATCTTCAAAGACCATACACTTTCTGCAAGGTCCCCAAGTCTCAATTATCTTTTGGCACTTGGGTTTTCAGGCTTTTCCTCCGGGTGGCTTTTCTCATGAGCTTTTAAGGTGCGCTCACGGCCAAAGCTCTTCCCACAGGTTGCACAGGCAAAGCGACCCACAACATGAGCCCGTGACATGTGGGCGTCCAGCTGCTCAGGACGGGCAAAGCTCTCCTCACATTCTTCGCAGGGATGGGCTTTCCGCGGGGTGTGTTTCTCCTTCTTGTGAGCTCGGAGCTGGATCAAGCTGGGGAAGGTGAGGTCACACTCAGGACAGGGGTGCTGACGGGGAGGAGCAGGATCCACTTTGGGTTTCTTCTCCTTTGCGGAAGCTTGACTGTCATCCTCAGGACTCTTCTTGTCTTCCGTTTCTGGTTTTGCTGCGGCTTTAGAAGGACGGCCACGCTTTGCTGCACCTGCTTTTGCCTTTTCCTCTGCTGGAGGTGCTGCCGACTCTGATGTGCTGCTGGTCTTCACTTCCTCCTCAGGCGATTCTGCTTCATCCTTCTTTTTCCGCTTTCCCTTTTTCTCAGCGCCTGCGGGGTCTTCAGTTTTGAAAGGCCGCCCACGTTTCTTGACGGATGGCGCACTGCCGTTACATTGCTGACCTTCAGGGTACTTTTCCTGGTGTGCTACCAGCTCTGACTCTGTTTCAAAGCCCTGGCCACACTTCTTACACTGGTGGGTTTTGGTGGGGTCCTCCGGCTGTTCTGTGGTTTCTACGTCTGGGCGGGGATGCTGGGTCAGGCGATGATTACGCAGCAGTCCAGCACTCCGAAAGATTTCATTGCAATCTTTACATACAGACTGTTTCTCTGGACACACCTGTCTTCTGTGGGCTGTGAGCTGTAATGGTGAGGTGACAATGTGTAACAGAAAGATTTAGTATAGGCTAACACTTGCTCATACTCTTGTGTACTGTGGTGTCATCTAGTGACAATAATTTTCATACTAAAAACAAAACATCATACTCACTTCAGAGAATGTTTTAAAACTCTCCTTGCAGTGAACGCATTTGAAAGGCTTGTCGTCCTTGCTGTGTGTTGGCTGGTGCTGTGTCAGCTCCTCAGATGACAGAAATGTGCGGTCACACACATAGCAGGTGAACAGCGTGTTTCCCTTAAATAAAGGAAAAGGGGGAAAGTTAAAACTTTTTACTGCATATTTTCTTTCTCTGTTTCTCGCTATCTTTCTGACACAGAAGAGTAGTAAGGATAAAAAGATAGAAGCATTGCACTGTAAAAATCTTACAAGTCAGTCTAAGTAGGGATGAAAACATATTGTTCGTAATATTTGATACTACACACACACAAAAAATGTCTAGGTAACTGAATAAACTGCTATTGTGAAGCTTACCTGCTGAAGCTGTTGCTTGTACTCTTCCCTGTGGCTTTTCTTCATATGCCTTTCCTTGGCTTTGGCACTGCAGAACGTGATGAAGCACTGAAAACACTGCAGATTCTCATGCTGGTCTGGATGGACAGGAGATTAGAGAGACAGTGCAAAGAAAGATTTAATTTTTCATCTGCTTTCAGTACACCTGATTAAGAAGTTATCACGGCAGTCCCACTTACAGGGCTGAACAGATGGCGCAGGGGGTCCATTCAGAGTGATGGGTTTGTATGGTTCAGCTGGCTTTTCAGGTGGGGCTTCTGGAGGTGGATCTGGCAGCCCCCGCCCCATCACTATCTCCTCTATGTTCAAAATCTCCGAGTCCATCCTGGTAAATTGGGAGGTCTCAACAAGCACTCAAAATAACTTCCCTGGCTGTAACTAAAGCACAAGACAGAAACAAAACGAAATGATTACTTACATTAACAGGAAATAACAGTTGTTTAACTAACGGCGGTAAAATAACAATGATAAAATCCGCTAGATGAGATTATTTACGTTTATGTTCAACAGATGACAACATGAGAATAATTTCCCCCGCTAACCAGTGAGTATGAGGTAGCTGTAAAACGAATTCGTTTTCAGTGAAACATAAAGCATACAGCCTCCGGGCTGTTGAACTGTTACTCCAGCTTCCCCACATGAATCACTCAAGTTTCAGCTAAATTTGGCTGACGCTACGTTACTGTCTGCAAGGCCGCTAGCTAGTGTCAGGCTAACTAGCTCCATGCTAGCTTACGAGCATCCGGCCTTCCGTTATCTGGTTAAAATGTCTAAACTGCTCTCGCTGGTGAAACGGAGACGTTTACAGAAGCTTAAACTGCTTACGTTTAATGACCGTGCACGTAGCTAACATAAATAATAAAGTACCAAGGTTCCGAGTAAGCTAACGCTAGCTAGCTTGCTACTGGTTAGCGCTAACAACACTGGCTGCCATTCAAAGAGGACCGAATACTTTTCGTGCCTTTTCAAAACACCAAGTTTTAAGTCTTTGTTTGGTGCTTATGTGCATCTGCTATGATTAAATATGATGCACGGTATTTCCTATACATATAGCAAACGATGTAAATAACAAATATAAAATTGAGTAGACGTTTACGTTACCTCTACCCGCTCTTTGAAGGTAGTTTGACTGAAAGAGTTGACCCCAAAGAAGCACAACGGATAGATCGGACACTTCCTGGTGTATGGTTCTGATAGCCGTTGTTACAACTAAGATGGCTGCCGGGGGGACTCGTTGGTACTGTGTTGTTAGCGATAATGTTTAGTAAAACCATTCAGTAATCAAAAACTGTTAAGCCAAGTTGCTCTATTGATGATACAGAGCCGCACATGGCATTCGTGGCGAATGTAGGGTAAAGCATATCTATTGGAAACGATAAAGTGCATGCCTTCAACAGTTTTACAGTGTTGTACTGTAATGAATAATAAATATCACAAAGTTAATGTCGCAAAATATCCGCCTATCTGTTAATATAATGTTTAATACACAATTTACAATATAAAATTAGCTAAACACACAAAAGGACAGCTATTTCTTTATGAACATGGATTTGAACTAGCTTCCTTTTCTATTCATTCCAAATCTATGGCCGATCTCTGTCACGTGACCCAAAACAACTTGGTTTAAAGTACTTATTGTAATTTTCGTTCACTGTACTCTAATTGTTATGTTTACCTGCCTCTCCTTTATTGTTCCTTATACCCCTTTGTATTTAAATCTTCAAATGCATGTTGACCTACACACAAACAGGCTAACACACATTTATAAGCAAGAACAATCAACCAGATAGTCAATTTCTAACTTACATGCATTCTTTACACCCATCTTTTTGCACAATGTTTTCTAATATCTCTAATAATTTATGCTCCTATATCTATATTGTATCTCTGTTTATGAGTGTGTATACAGTTAATATTTTCATTTTTTTCTATTCAAACTTTATCTTAGGGGATTTTTATCAATGCAAATTAGGGCAGGGTCCTGACCCTGCATCTTCCTTATTTTAAAAAGAAGACATTTTGACTTGTCATTGCAGGAAAAGCACAGGTGTAAATAATCTAATTTAAAGATGGCTCCCATTTTGCTTACTAGCATGTCATGAGGCTGCTACTGTGCATGCTGGTATAGCTTACTGTCTGAATATATTGTTTGAATATAACAGAGCCATTGTTAATTCTACATGTATCACCTGGGGTATTTCTACTGCAGTCAAAATGTCTGCTTCAAAACAGTGTATTGTACAAACATCTGTAAGCAAGCTTCATAAAAGAAAAATCAACAAAGCTTTTTTTTATGTCTTTTATTGTATACATTTTAAAATCCAATAAATTACTATTAAATTCATAGAGCCAAATAAAAAGCTCATCATGAAATGTAAATGAGGTCAGGTTAAAAACATAGTAAAAAATGGTTCCTCATCGTGGTAATTGCGATGTCAAATTCATAAATGTACAATTGTTCTGCAGCACAAAGTTTATGGCTATGAGCATATTTTTTTTACATTTCCTTTTAAAGGCAAATTCATTTTTTTCATTTGCTCAATGACACAATAAGCCACGTCACAAAGCATTTGTCTTTTAAACTGCAGCACAATAACCCCTCAAAATATGACAGCCAGTGAAAGGCATCAAGGAAAAGTTGTAAAGACATAAGAGATAGTTTTTGATAAGCCGGATTAACACTTAAAGCACAGTTTCATTCTAAACCAGAGAGCAAAATGTTGAACAACAAAAGGGCAATGCCTGTGTTTGACACTACTCTTTCCCCAAACTTCCTTGGTTATGGAAATTCAAAAAGCAGTTGTGGTTGCGTGAGATACAAAGAAAGACACAGCACTTAAGGCAGAGCACTCGAGATGTTCTTTGACAGTCCCCAAAGCGACATTTCCCCCCTTCTCCCTCTGCAAGTTGCTCTGGCCAGTGGCCTGAACCATCGTACCGTGTAGCTGCATCAGGAAGAGGACTTTCCTCCACCAGGCTGGGATTTGGGGTTTCATGTGATGTATTGACCTTCTCTACATGGGGTTGAGGCAGAACTGAGTCTTGGGTACCAGAGCTTTTTGAAAGAATGAAAGACTTGGACACCTCCAGCCTGAAGGCCATGAGAGAGAAAGGTGCGGACGCTGTCCCGTGATCCTGTCTGTAGAGGAGCCAAGAGTTGACCAAAGCCAGATCTGACAGGTACCAGAGCACCGCCTGAGGCCAGCAGGTCGGGGCCGTGCTAGTGAGAGGGATAGAGTAAAGATTTAGCAGGTCTCTGTTGAGATTAGCCGACATCTGGGCCTTCTCAAAGTTGTCAATGAGTGAAGCCATGTTCCTCTGGCCATTTCCCGCAGTAGAAAGTATAAAGCCGCAGTGTGATCTACGTAACATCAGCTTCCCATCTGAGCTTACAAACTCATCTCCGATCTGTCCGCGGGCTCCTCCCACCCTGCCTGCACCATGAACCCCAGCAACTAACAGACGCTCCAGCATTGCAGGGGTGGAGAGTTCCTGTTTGCAAAGAAACACCATACTACCTTTAGGCACCATTTTTTCTACAGCGTCTTCTTTACCGGAAATACCCAATTTAAGATCCACATGTAAGAGCAAACCGCCAAATCCAATTAATGTAGTGCAGTGGAGAGACAGTTTCCTACTGTGCATCTTCCCAGTCAAAGGAAGTGGATATTGGTCGACGGCGTAATCCCCGTCTCGTCTCAGTGACTGGCACCCTGCTTCAAAACGGCACAATATTGGTTGAGCCTTCCACAGGGGATCAGTTTGTGATTTTGAATTGTCATTTGGCATGTGCCTTTGCTCATCACTTGGCGGAGAAATTTCTCTTTGCCTGCTTGAGAGTTTTTTACTTTGCTCTGGATCACTGTCATGTCCTCTTTCTTGAACGCAACTGTCGACTGGATCCTTCGCAGGAGAAGCAAGCTTCAGCATCCGAGACAGCTCGAGGAAACGTGAAAGTGGCATTGCTTCAGCAATCAGGGGCACCTTAGTCAAGTCCTCCCAGTAGAGCCTCGGACTGGGAAACTAAAATTTGCAAGAGACAAAATCAACTTTTAGTGGTCTTACATTTGACTTAACAGAAAAGCACTCAAGAGAAAGGTCACAAGTCAGCACAAACCTTTAAAGTTCCCATGGCAATGTGGATCCCGACAAACTGTGCAACCTCTCTGGCTGTGACAGGATTAGACATGTTGGACAGTTTATTTGTGCAATTTGCAATTTCTACCCAGGTGTCCCAACCAAAATACTCTGTGAAGTAATCAATTGGCTCTCTGGTCCTCTGTCCCTCTCTTGGTGCTTGAGAATGGTTGTTTGAAGTTCGCGAACTAAGGGAGACGAAGACAAAATCAATCATGAGCAAACAAGTAAGCACCACAAACAACAGCAAAACAATTATCACAAATTGTTAAATGAGTGTTTTATATATATATTAATATCCAAAATCCTAAGTTCTCCCTTATTATTTATCTACATTATTTTTTTTACAATATATTAAATGTTAATGGCATAGAAGTATATTTTTCATCAGTGTTCCATGAAAGTCCTTCAATTAAAAAAAGTCTGGTGTACTGTACTTTTGTGACGTTTCATCTGATGCGCTGTTTGCGAGGTTCTTGTAGAAATAGGCCATTACTTCTGCTTCTGAGTCAAGCTGAGGATCAGGCAACGCAAAACTACCCACATCCTCTTCATCAGAACTCTGGAGGAGGAAGTCCCGGACGTCTGGAGAATGCTGCCATTCAGCATCAGCCTCGGCTGAAAGTTGATGGAAGACAGATGAGTCGTCCAAAGTATGATAAAAAAAAAATGTATTGCTTAAGGACGTTGATAAAGTACCTACAAGTACTGGCCATTGTAAGATAGTAAACAAACCTTGTCTACCATCAAAGTCACTGTCTCCTGGTTCTGACAATCGACTTCTTACGCTCATGTCCTGGTAGTCTGCTGGTGAATGGCGCCCTCCACCTGTTGTTAATATATTCAACACTTGAGCTCTTACTATAATATTTGGTAAAAGGAGAACATCACTGGAAAACGCAATGACTCACTTAAATTACTATCTGTTGCTTGATGTTCAGTCTGCTGGGCATCACTGGATGACCCTGTGGATAAAGTCCCAATGTTGGTCTGAGCAGCACCCACAAGAACCTCCCTCTCCTCCTCCTTCACTGGGTAGAAGATACACTGGTTGGTGTTGAACTCAGGAGTGATGCGACAGTCTCTTGTCTCCCCACTCTCCATTACTAAAAGCAAAAAGCAAAATATACATCTTTGAAAAGGCCCGCAAAGGCTAACATACTTTAAATACAGTGCAAAAAAAATGGTATACCAACACTAATGCCATTTTAATCAATACCTTTTCAAGCTAGACCAAGAGGGTGATTAGCTTAGCTTAGCATACAGGCGAAGCAGCAAACTAAAATTCTTATCACTACTAGCACTAACTACCATTTTACAATACACAATTTTGTAAAAATATTTAATCTGTGGGGAGTTTTATTGTGTGAGAAAATTAATCCATCAGTACTTGTACCAACATTTTGGTTGTTTGTTTGGCAAATTATCTAAAGCCCTTTTTACATTGCGATTCTGCCTCTGCCATTTTACATTGAACCAACCGGTGTTGGGGAAGCAAAAGACAAGTGACGTATAAACAAACAACACGAACTTCACATACAAACACACACACACTGCGCTGTTCCGCCCTGCCGGCTCCACCATTTACACTGACCCCATTTTGCCTTTGTTACCCCTCTTTACTATCTGATGAAACGACTTTGACCAGGCGTAATAGTCCCCCCTTGAAATGGCAATGTAAAAGCGGCTTGAGACAACATGTTGCACAGAATGCGCCCTCCCCGGTTAAAAAATGAAATTGCTCTTTTTAATTTACTCTTCATTACAAATTAAACATATGAGATACAGAGAGTTGATCAATAAGCTTTATCCCTGGATCCCACAGGATCTGCGGCCGGCGCGTTCTATCTGAGCCGCAGTTCTGGTCCATCAGCAGCACGAGCCCTTGCCCACAAGAAGCGTGTCTGATCCGCAGCGGAGCGGAGCGCTGGCCCAAGCAGCTGGATTTGCAAGATCACAACATTGCGCGTGTATTGCGAAATCATGCGATAACATCAACGTTAAACACACAAACAACAGTTCATTTTGCACCTCTGTGGTTGATTATCTGCTCATTTGGATATCATTCCGTGATTTTTGTGCTTCTACCATGGCTGAGTACACTACTTAAATAAAAGTGTTCTTTTTCAAGATTTCAGAGTAAAACGGGAGTCTGTAACGGTCTGTACATTGTGTTTATGAAAATCTTTAGCAGAGCAGAGCGGAGAGACGCTTCTGGGACGCGCCAGAGTCGGGCCGCGGCACGTGCTGTGGAATCACGATCATTGACTTGAATGGGCGCAATCGACTCCGGAGGTCGCGGCGCACATGGAACGCGCCGGAGACAGATCCTGTGGAATTTGAGGGTTAGAGGTTTGGGTCCATATAATTAAAGTCTGGGAGGAGCCAAAACTAGCCATATATACCCCTGCTTCACCTTTGTGTTTGTGTCTGAGCTAAGCTGATTACCTTCTGGCAAAAGCTCTCCTCATAATGCACAGAAATGTTTGTGGTATAGACTTTGTTATCTAACTCTTAAGAAAAAGAACAATTAATCGTATTTCCCAAAATACTGAACTACAGTGTGGTCTTATACTTACATGGACTGGAGGTGTTTACAATACTGACTGGCTCCACATTCCAGCGGATACTGCTGCCCTGGGTGGCTTGAGCCTCACCCAGCACAAGGCTGCACTCCTCCTTCACCAGGACAGTCCTAATATCCCGATGGTGCTGTGGTTGCATACTTTGTCTGTTTTGACAGTTGGATCCAGCCAGTGATGGATCTAAAATCATCTCTTCAACCTTAATCTCTGGACTCCCGAGGACCTGTACATCATTCTCAGCAACACTGTCCTCACCCTGAAAGGAAAACAAATTATTGTTTGCAATGTTGTGTCATCAATCTTTGCTAATGTATCACATTTGTTAGTACAATTAGCATCTCACCTGTCTTTGATTGTTCCTTGTCATCAGGCAGAGCTCCTTGTCAGCAGTCGCTTTGGGTGTAGATGTGAGGACCCTCTCAAGTATGATGCCTGGAGACTGGTCCCTATTGTATTCCTCTCCTACTTGCATTTCCTTTTCATTTGTAACCTCCTCTACACTTGTGGTAACTGACTCTGGCTCAAACATGACTTGCTTTTCAGGAGATTTCTCTGATGTGCAGAGCATGGAAGAAGATGTGGCGGAAGCAGTAGCATTGTCTGCCTCAAAATCAGGATTGATCCCACCTTCATCAATCATTTCTGAATCAGAGGCGATGGGTTGTTTTTCATACACTACCTGACATTCATCTTGTTCCTTCTCTGACTCTGATCCTCTGACAGTATCTCCATCTGCAACTCTCTTTGATACCATGTCCCTTTTTAGACGTCCTGTTACCTTTCTCTTACTTTTTGTAGCATTCCTTATAACAGTCCCTTTCCCCCCTTTTTTCTTCTGGACTAACACTTCTTCCTCTTCTTCTTTGATCTCCACTTGATGAGTGGAGCATGACACGGTCTGTGAAGTTAGAGCTTTAACAGTTGTTTCATTAGTAGCTTGCCTAGGAAGTTTATCAGTGCTTTCAACCTCTGAATTGTTGGATCCCACTGATGTATTTTGGGAAACTGTGTCTTCAATAGAAGCTGGATCGTCTCTTTCACTCTGCTCCCCAACGGTGACTAGATCTACCTCAAAAAGTAAATCCTCCTTAATGTCTTCATCCACGGTACCCTGGACTTCAGACTCTAAGCTGGGATTCTTTGGGGTACCTTCTTCTTGCTTGTCCTCATCTGATGCCAAAGGCTCTCCTGTCTCTGAACTCTTTGTCTGAGTAGAGGCACTTAAAGATGATTCAGATGGGATATTCAGATGGGTTTCACTGTTTTTCATTTGATCAGCTGGCAACTGATTGTCTATTTCTGTTGTATTTCCTATATTATCTTCATAAGCCCTTATTTCAACATCTGAGGAAGGAACAGGTAAAGATGGCGATGGAATCAAAGATGGAAAAGAGACGCTTCGCTCTCTGTCTTCTAAAGTGATCTCTCCCATTTCAGGCTCAGTGTCCCAGTCTGTGGCAGCAGCATGCATCAACCCGACAGTCTTTTCGTGCCGTTTTGGGAGCTGGTAAAGATCCAACCTGGAGACACCTTCAAAGATGTTCCCATTGGTGTAAGTCAGACCCGGACTTTCCACGACATGCACCGTTGTCTTGTGCTTCTGAAGGGAAGAGACTTCACTAAATCTTTCCCCACAGTCCTTGCACTCTAAGGCACGCTTGGAATGAGCAGAAGTTATTACTCCTTCAGTCTCCACTTTTGAAGAGGCTTTACGTTTCCTGGTGGTCTTTGGCTTGGTAGGCAGTGTCTCTGGGGGTTCACGGGAAACTTTTAGTGAGGACAACAATGAAAGCGCTTTCTGGTTCTTTTTGGGTCTTCCTCCCTTTTTCTTACCTTCTGATATGGAATTATTTTTAGACTCACTTGCTGGATGTTTGAGCTTGTTGTCTTTACTCTGTCGGGACGATTTTGGGGATTCATGAGGTGTATCCTCCTGTGTGTTGCTGGATGCTTTTGAAGGATCTAACTTGTATACTTTCAATTGGGGCTGTTTATGACCTTTCAGTAGAAGTAGAGAGTCTCCCATAATGTGTGGGCCTGTTATGTCATCCAAAGCTGCACTTGATTTTGTCTTGTCTTTTTCCTTCCTTGCCAAATTTTTCCTTCGCTTCCCATCCTTTGCATTCTTGGGCTGATCTCTTTGCATCATTTTTACTTGTTTTTTCTTAGAAACTGGTGAGGTTACAGTTTTTTGCTCAATAATGTCATGCTCATCCTCCCTTGCTACTTCTTTTTGCTTTTTCACTCTATTTTTTCTTGGATATTCTTTGTTTTCTTGCAACTGTGGTTCCTGGATTGAGGATGATGACTTTAATTTAGCTGTAGATAAGTGTCCCACTATCTTGTCTATCTTTTTTCCCTTTCTTCCCTTCTTCTGTGATGATACTTTTTTCTTTGAGTGATTCATTGTTGATGTTTTGCCTCTTAACACTTCTTCCTTAGTTGACCTATGCTGCTGTGCTGGTTTTTTCTGTTTCTTGTTCTTTTTGTCTTTGCTTTGTGGGCCAAATTTAACAACAAGATGAGATTTTTTTGTTCTTTGGCGTTTGGCAGGGGTGGTATCAATTTGGAAATCATCTTTCTCTATGGATCCAGACAGTTCTTGCATGTATCCTTGAAAGAAAAACGCTCTCGCTGATTTCCTTTTCCGCACTTTCACCAGTTCTTGAGCTGACATTACATTTATGGGTAACTCTGTAATCTGTGATATCTGCTTGGCCTCTGATGATGGTGATACTTGAGCAGATGGATCCACTATTTCAGACAGGTTCTCCACCATCTCCTGATCCTCCGTCCCTTCTAACGGCAATTTCTCAGATCGTTCTTGTTCAGACGGTTCTTGTTCATTTGGCTCTTGTACATCCTGGCGCATACATGTCTTTTTGGTGACAGCGTTATCAATGACTTGGTGGGCCTGATCTAGACTTACGGTTTGCATCTGTGTATCAACCTCTTCCTTGGGATTTGTTTCAGATTCCCTTGGAGTTTGTGTAAGTGGGTCTAGTGGAACGACAGGGCAAGAGGGAATGTCCTGTTGTCCAGTCAGCTCCAACTCAACAGTAAAAGGTTGGAATGACAGGCTGGTTTCCGGTTCATCTATTACCATCTGTTCTGCAGCCCGATCCGGAGTCTTCTCCAGTTCAGTGGTTGTTACCAAAGTGGAGGAAGAGATTTCATTTTGCGACACAGTTTGGGATTGTTCAAGCTCCACAGTTGGTATCAAAGCGGGGGTAAGTTCTAATATCACGGTTTGCTCCAAGTTTTGTTCATTCTGACAAAGAATTTGATCCATATTATCACAATGAACTGCACTAATATCTGGCTGTTGAAGAATGTTATGCATCACCTCTCCCTCAGGTATCTCTGTTTGTTCAGTCTGAACCAGTGTAAGCTCTATATTTTCAACCGCTGCTATGTGGGAACCTAGCTCTGAGAACGAGGGGTTTTCCAACTGTCCATCTGGCGTAATAGGTTCCAGTATAATCGTTTGTTCCATCGGGTCACATTTGTTATTTAAAGGGTCCAATTCAATTGTCTTACATTCAGGCTGTTTCAAACCCATAAAATCTATTTGTGGTGGATTGAGATTGAAATTCATAGTTTCTGTCAGTTGTGATATCTGCTGCACCTCCAGTGGTGGGGCATGAGGCGGCACCTGCCCCAATATTACAACTTGGTTCACTTTCTGCACATTTCCCAAAGATTCAATAAGCCTGCGAATTTGCTCCGTGTCAATATTGGCATCAACTTTTTGCAGAGGTCCATTGGCCTCCAACTGAAGTAGTGTTGGTTGGGAGATAGATATTGGAGTAATCATTGGTGTATTTTGTTTCACTTGGTGTCCAACAGGGAGAGACTTACTGGCCGCAGCAGGCGATAAAGTGTGCTTGGTTTTCATGTGATGTAGCCGTGTCTTGGTACTCTTAAAAGTGGCCTTGCATTCAGAACAAGGATACTTTGTGGAGACGCCTAAAGATAATAAAGGAAGAAAGTTAGAAGGCATTTTGACGTATTTTCTGGAATATGAAAGTAGAAATAGTTTGTTTTTAATAATTTTATATTTTTTTGGTTGCACAGATACATAATTTTATGGCTGATGATGACAGATAATTATTTGTTTGTTGTGGCCAATACAATACGAAAACTGATATTAATTTAACAAAAACAAAAATGAGAATTGGTCAATAAATATATATTTTTAAGATTGTTTTTGTAATAAAACACCAATTTTTAGAGAGTCTTCGTGATGCCTTTTTTCCATTTCCCTACTTTGAACTCCCTATATAGTGAGTAAGGATAGTGAATGATTTTGGACACAACCTGTATCGCTCTGCTTCAGGTGTTCTTAATATTGTTGATTTATGTTACAGCAGACAGTCTTACATTACATTACAGTTGTGTTGGCCGAGCCCAATAGACGCTGGAATAAACAAAAAATAATACTCTTGTTGTCATGTATTACTGATTTCAACTGTTTGTAGTTTTAGAACTGTTGTATATAACCAATATCACACTCAAAGTCATGCTGTTGCACTGAATATCAGCACGGCTGTGACCATCTTCACCAATCGGCCTGCAGCCTCATGCCTATGATCAAGTAACAACAGTGCTGATATTCAGTTCGACATAACTCCCTCTTTTTCTTACCTTCATCTTTCTCCAGTTGTGCTTTATCTGAGATGTCTCCCCCTTCTCCCTCAGCTCCCTCTTGCAAGTGTGACAGTGCATGTTTCTGCAGAACTTTGGACATGGTGAACCTTCGTCCACACTCCTTGCAAATATACGGCCTCTCTCCAGTGTGTGTGCGGCGGTGATACTTCAGCAATGTCATTGTTTTGCAAGCTTTGCCACAGTCGGTGCAGGCATAACCATCCTGGCCAAAATGAATTTTCTTGTGAAGGGTGAGCTCTGAGGATTTGTTGAAGGCCTGGCCACAGATCGGACACTTGAAGGGTTTCCTCTCTATGTGGGCCTTCTGGTGGGCCATGAGCTCTATGGAGTTTGTGAAGTGGCGGTCACAAACGTAACAAGCGAAAAGGGCGTTCCTCAGGATGCATTGTTCATATTCTGCAGGGTGGTTCAGCTTCAGATGACGCTCTTTACTCTTGTGATCACTGAAGATGATGTGGCACTCGAGGCACTGCAGGGAGAGCTGAGATGCTAGAGGGAGGAGGATGAGAAGTTTACAGGTAACAAACATCTCTATTCTCAGAATAACCACATTTCCTTTTACAATAGCTTTATTCGTGGTCTTTATTTTTTCTTATTTAACTTTCTACTGATTGTTGAACCAAAGCAGTAGTCTAGCTGTGACCTGCAGTGTTTTGTTTGGCTGCTACTGAACACGAGAAACTATTGACTGTATAGGATCTTGATACTCTACCTGCATGGTTAAACAAAACTTAGACATGATCTGCTAAAGAATACTATTGTTTAGAAGTACACTGGAAAATTATTATTAATGACACAATTTTCATAATAATTCATTACAAATAAACTGGTAAAAATATGTTAACATAAGTTAGGTAAAAAGCTAGTAAGTTAAACCAAACTGATATTTAAAGCCAAGAGATCAGTATGAAACAACAACGACACATACAAAATAAAATTACTCACATGTAAGAGGCATATCCAGCGGCTTGGACATGTCCATTTTCAGTGGATCAATCATCGCCTTCTTTGAAGGAACATATTTTCTACCATCACGTACACCTTGGTCCTTTTTCTTTGACTTCTGCCCATCACACTCAGGATTTGTATTTCTCTCAGGTACTGGTTCAGTGGGGGCACTTGGCTTTGAAGCAGAGTCCATCTCCATCCCTCTACTGTTAACTGAGAGCTCAGTGAGAGGCTGAACAGCAGCTTCATTCTGCTCTGCTTGTGTGTCTGCCACACCTGCAGGTCTTTCTGCAGTTTGCACCTCTGTCCCATTTTCCTGTGGCATGATTGGTGTTTCAGTCTCTGCTGTAGCAGCGGATTTGTTCTCCTCCTCATGTGCATCTGGTGGACTTTGCGCTGGCAGAGCTTCAGGATGGGTGTCCAGTTGTGCCTCTGCGGTTGCTGTGGTCACTGGGTTTGGCTTACTGTTTGACTGGGTCGGACTCTGCATGGCTCCTTGCCTCTTGGCTTCTCAAATGGACTGCTTATATGCGTCTATAAAACATCCAGGAAACATGCAAGAACATGTGTAATACAAACTTATTAAACTATTTTATAAAAGAAGGATGCTTTGCCTTTTCGAGTGTTTAAACAGCAGTGATCAGCATCTTTTCTCATCTACATGGCGACAGCTGGGAGGCAGAGAATGAATGGATTAAAACATTTGTATTACAAAAGAGGACCTGGAGGGACACGGAGGGTAGCCTAACCTATATATTATAACCTAAATTATAAACTTTCATTAGCATGAACAGAGAGCTGTCCCAAAACAGGCTTATGATTTCCATGAACAATTCCTCCGTAATATCCACAGATACATAGATAATGGTAGCCCGGTGAGCTAGCCTAAATCCACTTATTTGAGGTAAAACGGGCTAAATGTTAGCATTTCCGGTTTGTTACTGCCCCAAAGATGCTAGATATTAACTCGCTCTCTACAGCTCCCTGTTTAACAGACTACCGTATAGCTGTATGAATGCAGGAGGATGTACATTTTACGTTACCTATGGTGAATCGTCGTCCAAAGCATCTTCGCGTCGCTTCGCACAAAGCCAACACAGAGGAGCTGCAGAACAATGACGTCACGACTGACAAGGCCGCAGAGGGGTCATGGGAGTTGTGGTTTGTCACTCTACTCTCTATTTTGAAAAATATGTCATTAAATATATTCTTCTTTGTTTCAGTCAGATTTTACGTTCATGAAACAAGTTCTTATTAGGATATCATTACCGTCATATATTACCTTTAAACAAAGAGATCAAAACTTTATATTTTTAAAACTTTTAATCCATGTAAACGTTTCAGTAATATGCCTGATTAAACACACCTCTTGAGTGGTTCATATTTATGTTGTTTTTCTTTTGGGCATTACTTTGACATGTATCTAATTACTTTTTAAATTTTACTTTTGCAGATCAGAGAATGTGCAAAAAAGTTTTACATTGCATGAAAGTATTTGAGCTCCATCAGCTCCTACTGTATAAATAATTTGGCCAATTCAAATTTACAACTTCTAATCGTGCAGACTAATCAACCGTATTATAAGCATATAGTAATGGATTCTTTATAAGATAGAAAATGCATGCATATCCTGCACTCTTGATGTTTCTAGTTTCTATATGATCACTTTCAAATTCAAATAGCCATTATCATATTTAAAATTTGCTTTAACTCCTAAAATACTAATACTAAAATTTTCAGCCATAATAACTTACTGATATATCAGCTACAGGTTTTTCATTAGGTGATTTCAGCTGTTAATGTAATTTTCACTTCAATTTAATGCAATTATAAACTTGGTATTATTTTTTGCATTATTTTATAATAAATTATGAGATTTTGTTTTTGTACTGGTTTATTTAAAAATGTTAAATAAAGTAAGTTGTATATTTATTTTAAAAAAATTAATAAAACATCAGGAACATTTACTCTTTGCATGAATATTTGAATAAGCCCTCAGTATAAGTTATATGACTGAAAAGAAAAGGCAATGCCAACGAGTAATGTAAACCACTGACTGACACTGTCAGTTGTTTAATCAATTACGTTGTTAGTGTCTGCACAGTACTGCCTTCTACATGTTTACACTGCATTGTGTTAAAAAATCTAAAATGCATTTTTTTACCCACACAGGAAGACAAACGTTAAAACAAGTTAATGCATTAAATTTTATTTGGTTTTACAAATAGAGGTAGAATATACGTTATGATTTTGCCCATATGGCTCTTGACTATTTAATCTCAGTTAAAAATACAAAACAAAAACCTGTAGAAAAATCTCATTGCATCAGGCTGTTGAACTTTTGAGGCTTCCTCCTCTTCCTTTGTCCCATGGATTTTTGTCTGTAATGTGGGGTAACATGATATATATTCAAAATCCTAAGCACACTAGATACACATGATACATGGTTTAAAAATGAATCAAAGAAAATCTTTACATTGTGTTGCTTCGGCCTGGGCACCAGTATTGCTTCTGCCTTTACTTAGTAAGCCTTTGATTCTATAGATCCTGTGGAATCGGCAGCTCCCCAGTTGCATGTTTGATATAATGCAAATGCAGCTGTCCCACTTCATCAAAGCCCATATCACAAACGCAGCACTCCCACTCCCAATACTTCTGTTCACTGTACATCTCACTCTCCAGCTCCTGTCCTGTTTGTAGCTGCACACTTTCTGATTCGCTGTCTCCAGAGCGTACACCATCCCCAAACTCAGCATCGTCATACAAAGTTTTTGTTCTGCTCTCCTCCATTCCTGGCAGCTCATCCATGTTTGAATCCATTTCCCCATCGACAGTAGTCAGGGTACGTCTCTTCATTTTGATCAGTCGCTTCTTGGCAATAATTGCAGATTTCTTCATCCCAAGAGGCATCCCACTGGACCCAGCATAAACTTTAGGGTGTCTTTTTCTGTGTGAAATAAGATTTCCAGGATGGGCAAAGCCTTTCCCACAGACTGTGCACTGGAAAGGTTTTGCTCCAGTGTGGGTATTGTAGTGATTTATAAGTTGTGTATGCAAGCGGAAGCTCTTGTTGCAAATTTTGCATTTATGTTGCTTCAGATAGTGACCCTGCAGGTGTTTTTCTAGTGACACTTCATCGAAATATCCTTTGGAGCAACTTAAACACCAAAACGGTCTCAGTCTATGGAGCTCAGTGTGAGACATCCATGACTTCTCAGAGGTGAAGGTTTTGTTACACTGACTGCACCTGGGAGAATCTGACTTTAATGACGCACCTAACCTGTGAATTCTCTGGTGACTAAGTAGCCGTGCTTGCCTGATGAATGCCATCCCACAATCTGGGCACTCATATTTTCGCAAACTCTGGACACTTTTTCTTGCAGGAGCCTGTTTGTCATGCAGCCGTTGGTGTTTCGTGAATGAAACCAGGTATTTATAAACCTTCCCGCAGACCAAACAAGAATGAAACTTGGGTTTCTTTTTCTTTGAGACTCTGTCAGCTCCAGCATCTGGTATTAAGCCTGAGGGGTTTGTTTGCAACGATGTGCTCATGTTAGACCCATCTCCATCACTACCTCTGTCCTCGTCTGTGTTTTTACCATCATCTACTCTCCTGAAGTCCCGTTGCACCTCAGGGTTCCTGTTCTCTCCCTTGTCAGCTTCACCCTCCTCCTCCTCCTCCTCCAGGGCGTGCTGATGCAGGTGAGTGTTGAAGACCTCCCGGTCGGTAAACTTCAGGCCACAATCCGTACACGCAAGGCTGCACTGTTTAGCTACAAACAAAGAAAAAGACCAATTTAGATCATTAATTAGTAAAAACATTATCACTTCATGTGCTATATTGTCTCCATCATGATATTGTGAGTACATAAAATAAACTAGCAGACATCTGAATTCTTTAAGGAACTTATTTTCTAAGATGTTTAAGCGTTAACTTGGCAGTCTGGTTATTACTGGTTAAGTTGCCAATGTTTAACTGAGGCTTATGGCTCTCCTCTTCGTTCAACAATTGGTGAGAGGGAATAACAAGTCAAGTGCTGAGTCTTAACTCTTTTCATTGCACATTAGAACATTAATATTTTGGCCTTGTGTAATGTGAAATTAAGTTGAGCTGAAACATCTAAGGAGCCTTGAGCTCAAATATTTATGGCACTTCAGCTGTTCAGCGGGTTGGATTCATTTTTAGGTTGTTTTCATGTTTGTTAACTTAGAAAAAGCATCTTTCAATTAAAGAAATCACATTTCTACATTTTAAATATTAAATCAGGTACCAGACCAAATGTGAATGATTTCCTTTTATATTAATTTGCTAATTATACATTGAAATTAATTTATCATTTAAGGGCAGACTGAGAAATAGAATCAGTTTGCAGTTTTTAATTGCAAGGTTTGAAATGCACGGCATAACTTTAATTTCAATTATTCACCACAAGAAAAGTAACTATTCAGGTGGCACATACGTGATCCTCCGTGTATAGAGCAGCCATCTTTAGGTAATTCATGTATAAAAAAAGATTTTGAGAATAGTTGAATGTCAAACAGTTTTTAACTAATCAGAAGATGAGCGCCAATCAGTTAAATCTTTCACGAAACCAGATGGCGATTGTGTAAACATGCATGTCGACTTAAGTGAGACTGAATTAATCACGCAAACAAGAAACTTCAGGGAAAAATTAATCTATTTATTTTACTTTTAACAGAGCTTTTCTTCTTTTGTTTCAGAAACAGGAAGTTAAACAAGTAGTCCATGGGCGTATGTTGTGCATCTAGAGTAATTCATTATTAATAGAGCAAAGAAACATCTCTTCTACAATACAAATACTTTTTTTTAACTATACACTACAAGTAGTTAGCGAACAACCACCCCACATGAAAGTGTCATTTTAGTTTAAGTCATGAATAAATCTTCCCACTACACAGACATGTAACACTGAATAGGACATGGGAGCTAAAACATCAGTAAAACATATTGTACACAACCTCCGATTACTTGACTGTGAACTTTGTTTTCTGCTCTAACTAGCTGTAATGTTTTCTTCTTTTTACTAGTCGACATAAGCAGTGCATAATGTTGAATTTCATATGCCCCCTCTCTGAACCTGGCAAACCTCAGGCATTTAAAATGATACTGGCAAAATAAGAATACATGTCTTGTGCAGATTCCTCTCAATATCTCCATAAGTTTTGTAATAAAAGTGTCGCTTTTTATTTCTCTCGGAAATGGTTTAACCATTTTGACAAATGTATGAACTTTCATACTTCAGCCAGTGATCCTCAAAGAGATTACCAAGGTTCAACAGATCGAGTAAAACAGGGACAAACTATCCATTTGTGACATCTCATCTCACAAGTTTATAAAAGTTGTCTTCAACATATGTACATAAACTAATCCAGTGTAATGGAAACCATGGGTATAGGAATATAACATAATATTTTTCTAACATAAAGAATCATACATAATATACAAATGAATAGGGAAAGCATCTTTCTATCGATCAAAACAAAGTCCTCATAGGAATTTTTGTAGCTTAACACATTTAAGTAGTTCGGCAAAATCAACAATCTACAGTGTCTTTATCTCAGTCCTTTCCGTGTAGTTCAGTCTAAAACACCCTACGAGCATGTTCAGTATAGTGCTGGTGCAAATCAGCTTCTTGACAAAAAGTAGTTCCACATTGAAGGCAAGTAAGGCCATTGGTATCTCCTGATGAGACAGCAGCGGGGGCATCACTCTGCCTTCTGTAATCACCGATACATTCCTGGTGATGATCGATAAGGTCCTGTATTTCACTGAAGGTCCTGGGGCAAATAGAGCAGTGATACGAGTCATTGTTACAGTGCTGAGTTTCGTGTTTTTGTAACGCAGTTGGTGAAAGAAAGGCTTTGCCACAATGTTGGCACTTATGGCTGTTTTGTGACAGGCTGTCTGGTTTCATTGGAGAGGATGGACAGGACTTCACTTTGGTGTCAGCAGAGGGCATGTTAGGTTTTAGAGGCTTAGAGGTCATAGCAGCGCCGAGTCTATAGCGAACCTCATTCGGGAGGCGGAAGCGGACTTCATCGTGCCAGGCGAGATGTTGCTGCAGCTGATTCTCAGTCCAAAAGCCTTGGCAGCACAGGGCGCAACAATAAGGCCGGCTCCTTGCCTTGGTCTTATGGCTTCCTAGCTGTTCCTCTGTTTGGAAAGCTTTCCCACACTTGTCACACTTAAAGAGGAATTTGGCTGTATGCTCGGACAAGCGGCTAAGAAGTGGGGAAACCTCAGCCATGGTGACGGGTGCTTGGATCTCCTGTTTAGACTCAGGCTTTACATCCAGACACACCTTCTTATGGTCCAAGAGGGCACCTGCAGAGCTGCACTGCTTCCCACAGTCGAGGCATGAGACCAATTTCACAGGCGAGGGGTCTGATCTGATAGTCTTCTTTCCTGTACAGACAGGACTCTCTTTTACTACAGCTCTTTGTTTGGATGATGAATCTTCTGTCTTTTTGACTTCCCTACTTGAGGCCATGGACTTATTATTATTCAAAGGAACCTTATTTTTGCCTTTTATGCTCTTCGAGTGCACCTGCCATTTGTGGGCACGCAGACCTCTTGCTTTAGCAAATGTCATAGAGCAGAGGGGACATTGGTGAGCTTTCTGTTTCAGAGTTAAAGACATGGACTCACTCTTATTAAAGTTCACATCAACCTGTTCTGGAACTTGGTCAACCAAAGCGAGGCAGTCTCTTTTACCATGCTCATTTTCACAGTGAGCAGCTAGAAGTGAACGCTGCACAAATGTCTGTTTACATTCTGGACATGAAAACTCAGGATGTTTCGGTGTGCTGCTGCTCTCCGTACTCTTGTCTGAATCGAGCTCTGGTTTGGTTTGACACTGAGGATTAAACATCTGGTGGCGCTGAAGAACACGATGGTTAAAAAACTGTTTGCTGCATTTGTTGCAATGAAAGGGTCCGCCCTCTGTCTTGTGGCTTACAGCTTTCAAATCATCATCTTTTAGCACGGACCATGAAAGTTTCTTTTCTTTGTGCCATCTTTTGTGGGAGCCGAGCGCCGAGTTGGACATGAATCGCCTCCCACATTCAGAGCAGTGAAATAGTCCTTTACTTGAGTCTTCCGGTTTAGATTTCACAAGCATTACGGACATGGGCAATTTGGTTTTTACTACAGGTTTGTAACCCTCTGCATGAATCCTTTTGTGAAAATTCAAAGCTCCAATCACTGAAAAGCTTCTGTCACACTTTTTGCATTTGTATTTCAAATTGGGTGTATTTGGGTTTTCCATCTTTAGCTCCTCACTCTTCATTTCATGCTTAACTTCAGTCAGATATATTTGTTCAGAGCTTGTGCTAACATTCATACTATCCTTGTGCAATTTTAGATTGTCATTTTCAGAGGGCTCCGACTTATAATCAACAGCTTGCCTGTCTCTTTTAATGCAAAGTTTTTGATGGGCCCTTAAAGAAGCCTTGTTGTTGAAATACGCGAGACATGTTGCACACTGGAGATCCTCCACAGTGACAGTGGATCGGGGTGATGATGGAGAGTGGCCAGTCTCGTACCCGTGGCTTTTCATGTGAAACTGAAGTGCTTTGGCCCGTGAGAACAACTTCCCACAGTCGGGACAGCTGTACGTGTTCTTTTTCAACTGCTCAACCTGATGCTGGAAAGACTTAATGGGCGGTGGGAGTAACTGGTCATTATGCACTACCTGGTGTCTGAGGAGGCTGGAAAAAAGGCGAAACGACCTGCTGCAGAGCTCACATTTGTGATTTCCGTTTTCATGTTTTCGCATGTGTAATGCCATAATGCCCCTGTGACGAAACTTTCTACCGCACACCGGACAAGCAACCTTAACACCGGAGCGAGGGTGTCCATTAACTGAGTGCAAAGATCCTGCCTCACCTTTTCGTAGCCTCAAATCTACACACTGTGTCGGATTTTGCTTGTGGTGGGAGTAAGCTCCTAGAGACCAAAAACCCTTCCCGCATTGTTCACAATGATAAATCTTTGGGCCTAGAAGGGTTTTCTTTGGATTGTACTCTTTCTTAGTGACTGAAATGTTCTCTTTCTTCTGTGCAGAGCAGTTTTTCATATGGTTAAATAGGCTAGCAGCATAGGAATAAGACATCATGCAATCGGGGCATTGGAATTGTTTTCTTTTGGGATGATGCAACTGATGAGAGACTAAAGCAGACAAACGTGAGAAGCTTTTACCACACTCATTGCATTTAAAATTTTTCTTGTCTAATCCCTCTGTCTGGTACATTACATCATTGTTTGTGTTTTGATTCTTGTGTTGCTGTATGTGACTGCAGTGTGCTGCAAAGTTACTGGCCTCGTGGCCACATGTGTCGCATGTGTGAACTGCCTCTGACTGACCTTGAGTCTGTTGTCTTCTCTTACGAATGCCATGCCACATTCTGTGAACGCGCAGTGATGTAGCACTAGTAAACCAACGGTAACAATCTGGGCAATCAAATCTTTCGCCTGTCGTTGTACTCTCGGCCTCCCCCTCTGTCAGTGCACTCTGCATGTCATCTTGCTCAAAGTCAATTTGCACAATTTTCAAATCCATCTCTGGTTTTGAACAAACTCTGCTGTGGAAAACTCCAGTGTCACAGTCGTCTCTTTGTTCCTGATCCGATTCACACAGCAGCTCAAGATCAGGATTCAGGTCTTGGATGGGCTCGTCCTCAGATTCACTTGCACTTATCACCTGTACATTAAAGTCCCCAGGTTCATAACTCTCCATGTCGTCATCAGTCTCATTTACATGCAAGTCTTCCTCCGCCATACTGGTAGGAATTATATTCTCCGACTCCACTAGTTCCTGCTCAGTGTCCTGTCTTACACTTCCAAGTGTATGATGTTGAGGTGGCAGGGAGGTCTGGGCCCCCTTCTCTGTTTCTTTGAAATTATCCGTGTGATGAAGTTCATGGGAGTGAAGTGCTGAAGCCCTGGAAAACTTAAGCCCACAATCTTTACATTCAAATGCCTTCTTCTGTAGCTGACACACTTGATGAAGAAACGACTTTGCTGGGGTCTCATCGCTGTGGGCGGTGCGCTTATGCCTGTAGTAGAAAGTTAGAGTCATAAATACTTTTCCACATTCCTCACATGGGAACTTTTTCCCAGAATCTTTTGAGAAATTTGAATGCCATCGCTGATGGTTGAAGAGAGCGATATAGCTAGTAAAAGCCTTATCACACTCACTGCAGTGAAATTCACTGCAGTTTTTCTTTGGTTTTTCTCTCATTTCCTCTGGAGAGCATTGACTGTTGCGACTAAATCTTTGATGTGTTTTAAGGCGCATCGAAGCTGTAAAGGCTTTACCACATGAACACTTAAAAGGTTTTTCAGGAGTGTCTGTCTGGTTTTCACTGAGCTTGGCTTCAACTGTTGACTCCTCAGTGTGAAACTGATCTCCTGAACTCCTGTTCTTTGCCTTTATTAACTTTTCCTCATGACAACGACGGTGTGCATCAAGAGCTGAAGCTCGAGAATAACTCCGGCCACAAGACTCGCACTGAAATGACTTTTTTTTCAAATGTTCAAGGTCTTTAAAAACTGATTTGGAGGCCTGCGTGTGTGAGCGCTGATGGTTGAGAAAGTGTCCGAATACACCATAACATTTGCCACAGTCTTGACATTCATAGGTGTGTTGATTTGTTGTCCCAGAATTTTGTTGAGTACTAGACACTCTTTGTGAGGTTTCCCCATGTTGCGTCTCCATGTGCAAGTGGAAGTCACTTGGCTCAACAAATGAGAGTGGACATAAAGTGCAGGAATGGGCTGTTTCAATATCTTTTTCTGCATCATGAAAACCCTCAGATTGTTCATCTAAATTTGCGCTTTCTTGCAGGTGCTGATGGCGATGCTCCAAGCAGGCTGCCTCCTCTTTGAAGGCTTCTCCGCAATCCCGACAGCAGAAAACCCCAACCCCTAAAAATAGAAAGGGGAGAATAGGAGGTCAAAGCCACTGCTGATTCCAGTTAAAGAAAGACCAATAAAACAAAAAACAAAACACAGAGATCACAAAAAAACAGATGCAAATCATGTCTTTATTTTAAAATATTATTAATGGTTACAGTATTATAGGAAGCCTTTCAAATAAATTAGAAAGGGGGCATCACATACAGCACATAAGCCAAGAGACCAATTCGTAGTTCAATCATTTACTTATTTAAAGGATTACGGCAGAACGTGTTGCATTTCTAAATAAAGTAGAAGTTACAAAATCCCCAAATTGCAATAGTGCGATAGCACAACAGGGTTGTGAAAGAAAATAGTGTTTTTCTTTACCGATAGCTGATGCTACTTTCACAGTCACATCTAATGGTATAGTTTGGGTTTAGCTTAAAAGCTGAGTCACTTCAAAAATGAACAACCATGTTATGAAAACAAAAGGTTTCCATATTATATCCAAATTGACTGCAGTTTTACTGATGAATCAGAGAACTTTAACAGCACCTTACTGTGCGGTGCTTTTGATATGTGATACAATTCGTTTAAACAGCCATATACTTTAGGCCTATATGGCAATTTAAATAATAATAATTAATATTATTGGCAGGTTAATATTATTGGCAGAGCGTCACATCCAGAAAGGCTGAACCTTCAGTCTGGGATCACACCAGCAAGTAAAAGAGAAAGAGACAACAGACAGTACTGATGCTGCCTTCAAGTGGCATTCAGTGCATTCAGGTAAATTAAGTACACAATATTCTTGTGTACTTAGTGCCAGTGGTTAAAGCAATGACAACATTGCTTTAACAAAATAACTAAATAAATAGATACCAAAATCCCCCTTATTGTTGTCTTTAGAACAATACATGTTTTTTCTTTTATGCATTGCCATGCCAACAAAATACACAAGTAACTCCCACTCTCTTCATTATATTATTGTCAACAATGGACTTAAAAATAGTAACAATATTTCAATTTACAAAGACATCAGTGAGGTGTCGTTCTTGTTCATCCCTTGGCATTTAAACATCTCACCCCGGGTTGGAAGTGGCATTCTAATGTATGTGCATTGATTGTATGTTAATTTTGATTACAAAAAGAGATGCCGGGATACAGTATAAGCTAAGAAGAATGAACATCCATGAAAAAGACTTGGATAATAGACCCTGAGTTGATATGTAAAGGAACAAGTTAATGCAGCATTATGCTAATTGTAAGCATTAAACATTCGCCGCAAAATGACAAGAGGTTCATGTCCCTGCGCTGAAGTTGGTGTAGGAGGTAGCTAAGCCTGAGCACACTGTTCGTATCATAGTCAGGTTTACGCGTTACTGGCGGGTACCGAATACTTACTATCAGTTTCATCCTCTGGAGACGGACCAACGCTTTCTTCAGATGTTGGGTCTACACTGGCGGGTTTCTTTTCAGCCCCGTCCTCTCTGACCGCAGCAGCAGCTTCGTCCATCTTGGCGTGGCTCTGTTTGGTAGCACTAGCTTACTCGAGCTAGTGCTGGTTAGCTTAACAGCGTCACCGTTGTTGCAAAATGTTTTTCTCTTAACCGCAGTCACTCAACCCAGAACGAGGTAAAAAAGAATGAAAATATTTTTGCTAATCTAGTCCATTACAACATAGCATTTTGTAAAAATGTTAGCAATACTGGTGATGATGGACATCACAGTTAGCTGTCTCGTGCACAGACACCTGCGTTGTGTAGCAGGCAGCGCATCCGTCGGCGGAAGTGGTTTCTTCTTCGTCTGTTTTTTTTTCCCCTTCAAGAAACTACTCAGCTGACCTGCAGTGAGTCCACAGATCAAAATCTAACTCAAAACGTCATGATTCTAATTGGGGTTATCTCAAGGAGTTAAACAGGCTGAACAGCTTTTAAAGGATCCATGCAAAGTTAACATTTTCCACTTACTTTTAAATGAGCTACTTTGATTATAGGTCATTTATATGCAGATCCTGACCCCACCCACACTGTAAATACATAAATATTATTACCATAAACACTCAAACATTATTTCCTGAAACTATCATTATCAGTCGTGGTTCCTTCAGACCATACTTCTTGGCACATTAGGTTCTTCCTAGAATAAAAAAACAGCAAGGAAACTCACAGTGATTTTATTTGATTCTCACCCTGTTAGTGGACCAGTGATTGATTGTTTCAGGAACAATACAAACATTATAAATTAGCAGGAGTTTAAGAGGCCCAATTAGGTCCAAATTTACCAGATTACTGAATGACTCTTTGCATAGCATATGTGCTCTGCCTACAGGCAGGCTGATAAATTTTGTTTTATCACAATTGGCCTTCATGGCTCTTGATGCATTTTGCAACTCTACTACAACTAATTTTCTACAAACAAATTCAAAACTTAAAAAATTAAAAATGCTTAACCCAACAAGCACAGTGCAACACAACATTATAATCAAAGGCAAGTTTTATTGAATCCAATATGTAGACATCATGGGAAATTTCTATTTCTTTCCATGCTAAAACAGTGGATAGAGGTAGAAGGGCACATATTTTTTAACCTTAAGACGCTGAAGGTCAAGACACACAGGGACAGGCATTTTTATACAAATGAACCATGTGTTTATTTTACAGTAGTAATGAAGATTTTCAGTCAGTTTTTGGGCCACTAAAGCTACTCAAATGCCCATTATTGTAAGAGGAGACAGGATTGTGTACTCTGCTAAATCTACTGTTATGGAATGAAATTATTTAGTATTCACAAAAAAATACATTGAATTGTACTCAAAAGTGGACCTTATTTTATTAGCATGGAGACCTTCCAATCTGAAATACTCATTCTGTTAAAAGATCCACAGTGCGTGTCAGTAGGTGCTAAGTACTGGTGCCCAGAATCAGATTAAAATAGAATTATCAAGGACATAAATCATGACACATTGCCAGATAATGGACTGATTATAGCAAAACGTCCATTTTATATAATCAGTTTTGTTTGTCTTGCCATTGTAAATATACTAATGACAAAATATCACATACATTTTAGTTTTAATTTATTACAAAATTCACTATTTAATAACAGTGTCATAAATAAACGCGTTATGACGCTACTTTCTCCCTTTTCCACATAATCTCTTGAGTTACATTTGAAGAAACCCCTTACTGTGAAATGATGTAAACATCCCCTTTGTTTACAGATACTTTTGCAGTGACCAAATTGACTACAAACTAATGAGATATTTAGACATTGGCCCTGTGAATACTAGTGCTTCCTACTGTATGCAGTCAGCTTTTCATTGTATGTTCTGACACATGTAATCTGTGAACCCAACAACCCGCCCCTCCCCTCCTCAAAAGCAAAAACTAACTATTCTTTACAGGATGTTGGAAATAGTTTCTGTGTTTTGGGAGTGAGGTCACATTGTTGAGTCTACTTTTAGCACAAACTAGGCCTAGAATACCAAGACAGCAGACATGCAGACTGTACTCATAAAAGGCACACAGTATACTGTACATGAAGAAACACAGTTCAAATGGTTCGGGACATATGAACAGAGCTACAAAAGTACTAATATCATCTAAATCTAACAGCATTGGCAATAAATGAAATGAATACAGCAGAACCTCTTAATCTGCACCCCTCAGTGTTGTTAAAACCAGTAAAGTTTTTGGATAGAAATGTGTTTTAAAAGATGATGAGGAATTTAATGGCACATAAACAGTATACACCCTCTTTTACACAAGGGTATCAAGTGAGCAGAATAAATCAAGTTTCACTTTAATCTTTTAGTTTCTAATGCCCATCCACTTAGCTGGCCAAACTAAGGGTCAAATAAATGAGGTTCTACTGGGATAAAATATATAAAAAACATAACTAAGTCTTGTTGCTAGTGTAGAAAGGTCAAATCTCTCCTTGTGCATGTTGCAAGTAATGCATTTGTAAATCCAGCTCCCGTGGAAGAGAGCACCCACATATCATGCACTGGAGAAGCCGTTCTGGAGCAAAAGGCAAACGGGGTCCAAGTTTGTGAGGTTCTGTCCGAGGGGTAAGCTGAGGTAGGGGTAGGGTCTGTGCCATGTGTGGCCTCTCGCTCATGACTGCCTGTGGCGTAAAAAAAATATTTGGGTGTGGAGGCCTTGCAAGTGCACCGACTGCGACAGAGTGAAGGGGGTGAGTGCCAGGCAAAGCAAGAGGAGGGGGAAGCGGAGCGAGTGGAGGTGAGAAAAAGGGAGAAGGCTGATTTATGATTATTTGAGTTCCTGTTACCATGGGTTGTTGCTGCAGCTCCTGTCCATTCCCTGGTTTGAGCTGCCCAGTGAGCAGCGCTTGAGGACCCACGGGATTACTTTGGAAGCCCCATACTGGTGTTCCAATCCCCTGACCAAAACGATGAGGCTCGTATTGAATGGAGATAGGAACCTTCTGTGACGTCTGGCTCTGTACATTGGCCCAGCCAGAAGACACCTGCTTTTGCTGCAGCTGAAAATCTTGATTATTTACTAATTTCTCAGAGTTTATAGTCTTTGGAATACCTGGTGGTGTTTGTATGTCCCACAAGGTGCTACCTACCCCATGAGAAACAGGAGTGGAAATTGGCATAGCACTGCTTTGGTCTATTTGAGCTGATGTGGATGCACCTACTAAGCCTGAAGCCCACTGGCTTTGCAGCTCACAGCCGTTCCACGGCTTCTCTGTGTGGCTAACAGTCGACGGTATAACTTGAGGATTACTCAGGTCCCACACTCTACTGTCCTCTTTTTTAGAAGGTGTGGAAGGCTCCTTATGTGTTGACACTGAGGCACCTGGCCATCTTGGCAGCTGGAGCTCTTGACCGAGCTTATTTGGAGAGCTCTGTGAATTAGCCAGCAGTGCAGGTCTGACACTCCACAGAGCTGCCCCGTCTATGTAGGACGGAATAGAAAAATCATGTTGCATTGAGCTTGTGGAAGCTAGCACTGTGGATGTGGGTGGGCTACTCCAAATAAGAGGCATGGGCTGCCGGTGCTGCTCCATCTCACTCACTGATGACGGACTGGATTTTTGTGGCACAGCTGCCAGGAAGGAGCCGACAATAGAAGCTGGACTCTCCTTCAAGTGTGCCGACTCTGAGCTCTGAGCAGATGTGGAGCCTGACTGAGTTATCGAAGAGCTATCTGCCCAGCCTGGACTCCTCTGATGGTGCTGCTGTAAGCCTGAATGTGGCAGGCTGTCAAACTGTGTCTGTTGTGGCGCTGTGTGTTGCTGCTGAGATGTTGGGACAGGCATTACCTCTCCACCATCTACCTTCCACTGCACCGGTTGAGGGTGAAGGTCAGGCAGCCACGGTTCCTTCTGCTGCCTGGTTTGTAAATCCATGCGAGATGAGAGCATGGAAGACTGTGTCTGAACTGCCCTTCTGTGCAACTCAGCATCTCGCAGTGCAGAAACTTGATAAGGAGACGGCTGAGAACTAACCATCCCTGAGCCTCCTAATTGCCTGGACCAGCCCCACATGGGTCTCCCCCCTCTCCTCCCCCTGCTCCCCCTTCCTCTCATCCTAGCAACCATGGGGAAAGAATTAAACTGGCTGAAACCTTGGCGCTTGCGAGCATGGATCTTCTGGTGTACTAGCAGGCTGCTAAACCAGGAAAAGCTTTTGTTACACTCGCTGCAGTGATGAGGTCTCTCCCCTGTGTGCGTGTTCATGTGATCACGGAGCAGATAGGCTAATCCAAAGCTCTTGTCACACTGGTCACACTTATGAGGTTTGTCACCATTGTGTGATAACATATGGTGCTGCAGTTGGGTCTCGTCGCTGTAGCCTTTGCGGCAGCTGGTGCAGCGAAACGGTTTTTCCTGATGCAGCTTCTGATGTGTTTTCATATTCTGCATAAAGGCAAAGTCTTTCCCGCAGTCGGGACATTTGTATGGCTTCTTGCCTGTGTGGATGATGAGATGTTGCTGTAAGTAGCTACTGAATCTAAAGCCCTTGCCACACACTTTGCACTGGTAAGGCTTGTCCTTGGAATGTATGCGCATGTGCAGCTCTAACACCGAGCGGTGGCGGAAGGTTTTTCCACACTCAGAACATTTGTAAGACTTAAGACCGTCACCTCTCCACTTGCCCTGCACACTACCACTGCTTAAAGGAACAAACTGTTTTTTAGGTGGGGCTGCCACCTCTTCTACGAATTGTGCTACAGACTTGTGGATACTTAACATATGTACATTTAAACTGGCTTCATCACAAAAAATACCTGGGCAGTGGGGACAGGTGAGTCCTTTTTCCCAGACCTTGTTAATCTCAGTCGGGGGTCTAGGTGTTCTCTCAAGCTTCTCATACTCGGCCTCGTGAATAAGCATGTGGGCTCTCAGATTGGCTGGTGCCAAGTAGGTCTGTGGACAAAGGGGGCAGTTAAATGTGCGTTTGGGTTCCTCAATATGGTGCGTGTTCTCTTTTCCTGGTCCTCTGACTGCCTCTTGTGTGGACACAGGGACCGGCTTGCTTGCCTGCTCAGTGGAGGAGTTTGTTTCCTGCCGTCTATGCTGGCGGCAGTGCGCCTTCATGTTCTGGGCAAAGGCAAATTTTTTACCACATTCAGGGCAGCGGAAGGGTTTCTGTCCTGTGTGCAGATACTGATGCTGATGGAGGAGGCTGCTGTATTTGAAGGTCTTACCGCAAATGTTGCACAGGTGAGAGCGTGTGTTGTCTGTGTGCTTGCGACGGTGGTCTTCCATGACAGAGTAGTGCTTGAACACCATGCCACACTCTGGGCATTCATAGGGTTTCAGGGCGGTGTGACACCGCTGATGGAAGCGCAGGGCCATAGTGTTTGGGAAGGTTTGGCTGCACTCTTGGCATGTAAAGTTGCTCTCCTGGGAATGAGTCATCATGTGCTTAGTGACAGACACCTTAAACTGGAACTCTTGGCGGCACAGGGGGCAGTGGTAAGGCTTTTCCACAGTACTGCTGCAGTTGTGGTCTCTCAGCTTAGTCACTGTAGAGAAGACCCTCTGACATTCTGCACATTCAAAATTACCCTCCTCCTGTGTCAGCATCTCCTTCTTTGGAATAAGAAGTTGCTCCTCCTTTTCTTTGTGTTCATTTCTGTGTTTGATGAGGCTGCTGCGGTGCTGAAAGGTAAGGCCGCATTCTTTACAGGTGAGGGGCGTGAGCTCATCCGCGTGTGCGTGAAAGTGGCGGTGAAGGTTGAACGTCTCGCGCCGTGTGAACCTCTTTCCACACTCCTTACACACCAAACGGCACTTTTTTGGCTTAGCTGTTGGATCAGCTCCCTCCCCTCTGTCTGCCTCCTCGTCATCTTCAACCACCTCCTCGATCCCGCCAACTTCTCCCACCAGCTTCTCAGTCGACAGTTGCTTATCTGCGCTCCTCACATCAGGATGTGAGTTCTCCTTCACATCATGTATCTCATCTGCATCATCTGTAGATTCATCATCAACATGTGTATCCTGCTGCACCTCTTCAGCACTCTGTGTTACATTTCTGAGGTCTGGAAGAGAAAAGCACATCATTCTAATAACTATGAAAACATAAATAAACAGTAAACGACCTATCCTGTTGGTATTCTCTTAAACTGCATGCAACAACCACAGCTATCAATATAACATATAGATCACAATCAATAGAAAAAGCTGCTAGCTTTATTTGTTATGGTAATTAGCATTAGCAGAGTTGACACTGTATTGAACCAGTTGTGAGAGCTAGCTGCAGCCCAGGTTAGCCTTGGGGCTAAAGCTAACTGTAAAATACATTAACAACGTTAGCTTACCAGACTTATCATTTTCCTGCTTTTGTTTTTTCGCCCCTTCATCGTCGTCTTCGGTTTCCGACCAGTCGAAATCCCGGTGGTCGCTGCCAGGAGCCTCGGTGATTTTTTCGGCCGTTGGTGGGTTCTCCGGTGAAGTGCATGTCTTTTTTTCGGCTCCAGTACCGGACTCGACACTAACCTCGGAATGGCTGGCAATACAACCGCCGTCGTTGCCAGCACAGGCTCTCTGCTCCTCGTCGGGGCTCTCTGTGGTTTTATTAACTGTTGTTTCATCTTTCTGATTTGAGCTGCATCCCGACTCCGCCGGCTCGGTCTTCTCCCCACATGTTTCCACATCCTCCGCAGGGGATTTCTGTCGTTTTGGAGACTCCGACGGGTCTACGGCAGCCATGTTTCCCCCATGCACCCCCTTGTCCAGAAGAACACACAAGGATCATGCTACCCAGCCTGAACAAGGAATGTGATTTCCGGCCGAGGCTTTCAAAATAAAACTTTTGTTACTGACAGTCAGCTGTAGTACATCATTTCAGTACATGTAATTGAAAATGTCCCGTTCTACTTCCGCTGTGATATTGTTGTTCTACACGCCAAACACGCTCTTCACAACTTCATTAATTCAAGATAAACTTTACAGCATAACAATTAATAATAAAACTTTTTATATGCTACGTGAAAAATCCACAATGATCAGCTGGATTTATTTACAGTCCATGTCTGACTTTTATTAAGGTTTAGTTACATTTCACTGGAACAGTAGTTATCTACAAAATATAGCTTGTGCAAAACTACTTAGATGATGGCCATATGCTGTTTCTTTGCATCTATCTACAAACACATCCATCATACTGCATGCAAGATATAATAAATAGCCCCTACATACTCATGTATGCTGGTATCCCACCAGAAACATACGAATCAAAGTCTGAAGACTGCTGTGATGTTTATGCCTGAAGGTTGTTTGCTTGGTAGACCACCAAAACTGGCTATTCTTAAAATGTTTAAGACATGATTGTCTCAAAACACACGTGAACAGAACACAGTCTAACTTTATTGTCCAACCAAAGCTGGAAACGTACCAGGAAATAGTTTAAAAACAAAACAAAAGCACAAGCGTTCATTAGTAGGTAATTACAATAGCTGTATAACTACAATATATGGTAACAACTGCAGATTACAGGTACTTTAGGATGATGTAGTTAGTGTGTCAGGAGAGTTGAGACAGTACTGAACTAGAGAGAGCGTCATGAGCTTTACAGCTCTTCTGCAAAGCTTGTACAGTGACATGCATATTAAACATCAGCACCTAGTTTGGTGTTGTCCGGGCAATTAAAATCTCATGAGTGCAGTCCACCGAGCAACTGTTTTTCAGCATGTTTCTTAGCACAATTATATATATATGTCTACGAATAAAGCTTATGTTAAGGCCACCCTATTATGTCATGTGTTTAATTATTTTATCCACTTCAGTCCTCTCTGAAGACATACTTAAGTGCGAGATGAATTTCTGATTTGGAGTGGGAGTAACACTCCTAATAACTCACTTTATTTTTCACAGAAATATTGTCGATAGAAAAAAAGCATAATTTCTTGTCACATGTCAAACACAAAATATGCATGATGTTTACGTAAGTACTTCTACTTTAGCGCCGTCTTCTTCGCCTGTGATCAACAGCTCTTCCTCGCCGTGGCCTCTGCACACTTCCATTAGTGTCTGTGGGTGGATCAGAGGGAAAAGTGCCATGTACATCAGGGGACGATGGTGCAGGTACCACTGCTACCGCTGACTGATTATTTGAATGCTGGGTGACCACTGGCTGCTGCTGAGGATGTTGTAGTTGTGTTTGCAGTGGTGCTTCAATCTGCTGTAGTTGTTGCTGTTGCTGTGGTTCTATGTGTTGTAGCTGCTGCTGCTGCTGAGCTGGCTGTGGCTGTAAGTGCTGTTGAGATGTTTGTGTTTGGTGTGCTTGTTGTACACGATGTTGCTGTGGCTGTGGTTGTTGCTGGGCCTCAAGCACTCCTAACAGCCTTTGCAAGAGGACATTGTTTTGTTGTAGGCTGACTGCTAATGCCTCTTGCGAAGCAACAAGTGTTCTCATGTCCTGTCTGAAACCGTCCCCAAACTCCCGCAAACTCTTTTCTACCCGATTTCCCAGTTGGATTGCTGCTTCTCCTAATCCTCGTAGCTCATCTTCAAGCCAGGAGCTGCGAGGAGGGGCTTCAAGTGGACCCTGCTGTGCTCCAAGTGATGGCTGAGGACTGCTGGGTTGAGGACTGCCATTGAGGAAAGGAGCACTGTAAAGGGGGGAAGGAGGCAGCCATCGTTCTGACGAAGGGGGTGGTCCTATGCCCAGACCCAGGCCTAATCCCAGTTTGTCCTCCATGCTGTTCTCTACTGGTTCACACTCAGGTTCTCCAATGTCTCTTTCCCGCTCAGGATTGTCCTCATCTTTCTCCAAACCATCTCTCTCTGATCCTTCCATTCCTACAACTGCAAAACATGTATTGTAAGTAATGATGAGTTACATCTGTAGAATTGATAAAGAAAACAGCTGCATAATCAGATCAGACAACTTATTTTTTACCTGTATCAGTGTCCTGGAAGCATGGGAAACTGGGCTTTGGTCTGGTGCTTTGTTTTTGCCTGGCATGTTGAAGCCTGGGGCTTGTCTGGGAAGGACGGCCAAGCATTGAGGCCCCTCTGCTGGATGGCAGGTAACAGCTGCGGTGGCGAGCATCCGCTAGCCTTCCTCCGTTACGTCTCTTCAAGTCGTCCCAGCGCTTCTTCACTTCTCGAAGGGTACGTGGGACTCTGGAAACAGCATTGACTCTCTCTAGGATTCCTGCCCAGATGCGCTCTCTCTCCCGCCGCCTGAGCCTCCCGGCAGGACCGAAGAGCTCTCCTTCACAACGAGTGACTTCTGATACCAACACCTCAAGCTCTGCTCCACTGAAACGACTCTTTCTTTTTCCTGCACCACCAGCAGCCAAAGCCGCTGACATAGCTCTGTCTGTAGAGAAAAAAGTAGAAGGACAGCCCAAAAGAGTAAGGAAAAATATCAAATGAAGCAGGAAGATAAATGTGCTCCAACAGTGTCCAAATGTTCCAAGCCAACACATATTTGACTGTTACTGTTTTTTGTATGGATAAAATGTATAAATGCATATCAAGATTGTACTTTTGTACACTGATGATTAAAGCATTTTTTAAATTAATACTTAATGTACATCATTTATTGTGTTACCATTAGGAGCCGCATACTGTGGGATTTAACAAATAAACAAGGAAATGCCCCACCTTGTAACATCATATTATCAATGTCTTTAAGGCTTACTTTGTTCGATTGACAACAGGTCGTCTGAGGACATGCCAGGTGCCATGATGTTTGGATGCACCACTACCACGTTGAAGGGGAGCCCCCCAGGTAATCCACTGTTTTGATCACAGCTGCCCTCCGAGTCCTCATCCTCCCGGGGGAAGCCGTTTTCTGAGGCTCCCCCTCCAAAGGGTCCCTCCGGAGACTCCACTTTGATGTGCATGGGAGGTGATTGCTCGTACAGCAGCCCCCCCTCCTCGTAGTACTCAGTCATGGGTCAGACCTGATTCACAGCAGAACTGACTGGCGGGCCAATTCTGATACTGGCAACTGCTGCCCCATTAACACAAGTTCATGGTATAACTGGTGATAAAGACATTACTCCCAGTATGCTGTTTAAAATCATGAACCTGCTTTGAGTACGGCTGCCACACATAGTAAGGGATGATTTCATAGGAAATATAAAGTAAAATTATCTTCAAATACTGTTTTTAACACGATTTTACCAATAAAACAAGCCATCCCCGTATCTTAATAAGGGAGACAATATTATTGTAAAATTAGGGAATAAAGTCCACAGACTTTTATGGCTAGCTGCAGCCACTTAGATCCCTCTCTGTCAGTTTCATTTATACTTATAGGTTCCTGAAATATCCATAACTACACTTTGTAAAGGCAGGCTGTAGCTAAGAGCTACATCTACACGTCTGCTGTCAAACAGTGAGATGCTTCATCCAGGCAGAGAATCGCCTCCAGAGCTGAAATACAATAACAAAACATAACACTGTTTACAACGGTGTAGCATTTTTAAATAGCTTTGTCCGTTTTTCTCTAAGATGTTGACTTCAGTATTCTGTCGCATCGATGCGCAATTTTGTCTGCACCACATCCGCAATGGTTGCGCATTCCGCATACATTAGGTGCTGATCTTGCAATGGAGCTAGCTATAAGCTAACGGGCTAATACAGATTCAGGTGAAGCAGCAGCCTGAACGGCCAGCGACAACTGAACAGAAATGATGAAAAGGCTGAGGCTGGTGTGTGTCTTACCTCATTATAACTGCACATGGAAGGCTAAACAAAATCAAAACACAATTGGTGCAGCTGTTAGCTCAGCAGCCGACACAAACCGAGGACAGTCGCTTACTATTGACGTCACAGAGGAGGTGTGTTCAGGAGCGATCAAAGTTTGGAAATGTTAAACTCGTTTAACGAGATAATAACCGACGTGCAGTGAGCACATTAGATGGATGTTTTAATATAAATGACAACTTGAAATATAAGATTGTGTAATTTTTTGTCTGTTTGACCCCAAACTCCCTTTCATGTTACTTAGTATCCTTCAAAAAACTTATGAGGAAATAATGTGGAATGAACCCAAGTTTAAGATAGTAAACATTTTCAGTTTGTGACTGTGATAATTACTAAAAAGCAATAGGTAGAAGACTTGCATTACGATACTGTCCCCTATAATCTGTCACATGTTTATGTCTAATGTGCTGCAATTATTTAAATAGTATGCTTACATATTTTGAAGATAACCTAACTGCAAACCTTTTATTAAGTAGGCCCTACGTACAATATAGGTAGAAATCTAATGTCACGTTAGTTACATGCAATCCTGCTGTCTGTCTCTGCAGCCGCATCCAGGTGCGTCTTGGTGAGCACAACATTGCTGTCAACGAGGGCACAGAGCAGTTCATCAACTTTGCCAAGGTCACCCGTCATCCCAAATACAGCGGCCGCAACCTGGACAGTGACAAGGTGCTGATCAAGCTGAGCAAGCTCACCTCTGAGAAACATTTCTGGTTCATGATAGGGTATGATTAATTACCTGTATTGTCTATCTTCCTCTCCAGGCAACTAACCTGACCGTCTGAGGTGCCTGGATGCCTCCATCCTGAGCCAATCCCAGCTGTCATTGGGTGAGAGGCGAGGTACATTCTGGACTGATCGCCAGTCAATTACAGGGCTGACACATAGAGACCGACAACCTTTCACATTCACACCTACGGGCAATTTTCAAGTCACCAATGAACCTAACCAGCACGTCTTTGGACTGTGCGAGAAAGCCGGAGTACACAGAGGGAACCCACGGATGCACGGGGAGAACACACAGAAACTGCACACAGAGAGGCCCACTACGTCTCAATCAGGGTTCGAACTAGGAACCCTCTAGCTATGAGGAGACAGCGCTAACCACTGAACCACTGTGCTGCTTCTGAAGAAATCTATTGTAGATTTACAATTAGACTTCATGACAATATTTATTTTGACAATTAAACACTTGTTTCTATCTCATTTTATTCATGTAATGTTTCATGAATCAAGGTTTGAATCAGGAGAACAAGCAGGAAAAACTGGGATCTAAACATATTTAACTGGAAGTGTAGGAGAAAGTATGAAATCACAAATCAAAAAACAGACAACTTACATAAAGTGCTGATCTTTAACATTATTGTGTTTTCCTCCAGACGAGAATATCTTTTAAAAAGACAAAAACTATGTGTAGTAGTCATGCAGGGAATTTTGGTGAAACATTAACAGGTATTTTAGGGATACTATGAAAGTCAACACGGTTTCCTTGAAATCCTCCAATAATCTCAAACAAATCAATAAGTGCCGAGCTGTCATAAACTCAAGTGTACAGTAGGTAGGACCTGAGCTCACCTTATCAATGAGCTCTCTTGCCCTCGTCCTCCAGATGTGTTTTCACACGTTACTCAACAAGAAAAAAGTGAAAAAATGGAAAAACGTGTCCTTGACCAATCAGATAACAGAGGGGCAGAGTGGGTTTAAAAGGGGCTGCAGGGGAGCTGAGCTGACACCGAGGCTCAGACAGGAACCATCATGAAGGCTTTCATTCTTTTGGCACTGTTCGCAGTGGCATGTGAGTATCAGTCTTACTTATTAAAGTCATGTTCACATTCTTGGTTAAGATTGAAAGATTGCTGTTCTGCAAAACATAAACTGTGGTAAATACTCTTCTCCTATCAGACGCCGCTCCCATTGAGGATGACAAGATTGTTGGAGGCTACGAGTGCAGAAAGAACTCTGTGCCCTACCAGGTCTCTCTGAGCTCTGGCTACCACTTCTGTGGAGGCTCCCTGATCTCCAGCACCTGGGTGGTGTCTGCTGCTCACTGCTACAAGTCGTACGTGCGCACATGATTTGTTAAATTTAACTAAATGTACTGTTACAACACAAGACTGCTGCTTCTCTAATTGTTACACTCTCTAAAAAAAATGATTCCCTCTGTGCAATGTCACATTACTGACATGCAATCCTCCTGCTTCTCTCGGCAGCCGCATCCAGGTGCGTCTTGGTGAGCACAACATTGCTGTCAACGAGGGCACAGAGCAGTTCATCAACTCTGCCAAAGTCATCCGTCATCCCAGATACAGCAGCCGCAACCTGGACAATGACATCATGCTGATCAAGCTGAGCAAGCCCGCCTCCCTGAACAGCTACGTCCGCACCGTGTCCCTGCCCTCCAGCTGCGCCAGCTCTGGCACCAGCTGTCTGATCTCTGGATGGGGCAACATGAGCGGCTCCGGAAGTCAGTAAAAGACTACAAATCAGTGGTAAATATTTCTGGTTCATGATAGGGTATGATTAATTACCTGTATTGTCTATCTTCCTCTCTAGGCAACTACCCTGACCGTCTGAGGTGCCTGGATGCCCCCATCCTGAGCGACAGCAGCTGCAAGTCCTCCTACCCTGGACAGATCACCTCCAACATGTTCTGTGCTGGATTCCTGGAGGGAGGCAAGGACTCCTGCCAGGTACCAGCTCAAATCTTCATCACTGTTTCCTCAAGTTGTCACTTCAAACTTCAGAAAGAATTTGCTCATGTGTTCACCTCTCTGTTTGTGTCCTATCAGGGAGACTCTGGTGGCCCTGTGGTGTGCAACGGTCAGCTGCAGGGTGTGGTGTCCTGGGGTTACGGCTGCGCCCAGAGGAACAAGCCTGGAGTCTACGCCAAGGTCTGCAACTACAACTCCTGGATTCGCAACACCATGTCCTCCAACTAAGTGGATGAATCTCCAAATGGGCAGCGTGTCCCATTTGTAACATGGCTGTAAAAATGGGCTTTGAAATGCCAACAATAAAGCCCAAAGTGACTGCGTACACTCTGTGAAGTTGAGTTGTGTTCAATAAAATATATTTTCCATTATATGTGTTTTATGTTTGTTTTCACATGATAACCTGGTGTTCAGACCTATAGCATGTTTCTACACACTGTAATGCAGGTTTAAGGCATACACTGAGTGTAGGAGGTGGGTTGTGGAGTTACATGAAGTATTTGAACAACAGTTTTTGGAGGATGTGGTGAAGCAAAGATTGTCTTCTGAATGATTTCATCTCACAATGAGACAAGGTTTCCTAACAGGTGCTCAGTATAAATACCACAAGATATATTTGCAACACAGTCTGTGCACAGGTTAATTGTGTTTAATATAATCATGTTGCATTCGCTTCTGTACTCAGGTCCAGATTAAGATGTTCAACACAATAATCCTTTAAGGTCAATATTGAACCTGTGTGAGGGAATCCACATTAGTGTCTCAATCAAAGCCAAACAAACATTTACAATAATACTGGAACACTAATGTATTTACACATTGCCATTTTGTTTGCAGAAATAACAACACTGAATTCGATTTCAATGATTGGTTTTAAAAATGTGTTCATTGCAAATGTTTATATAAACCATGTACATGACAAAAACATGAAAGGTTTTTTCTACGTTTATATTTAACACAGCTATAAGACAAACCTGGTGTCCTATGTTGAATTATTCCCCAACTCTCATCTACTTTTTAAAATATAATTGATTAAATATTTTCGTCAAATTATATGGTTGTTCAGTAAATCTGTAAATACAAAACAAAGTGTATCAATATAATTAATTTAGTGAAGATAAACTTTATAAATATTTTTAAGATAAACATTTAAATACTGTTTCCAGATTAGATGGACATTTAATGTTTTCCTGTCTTGCAAAGTGTGACACACACACTAAGTCTCAGGGCAAAAGCAGAATAAAATTTGATCTGAATTTCGATCACAGATTTTGTTTTATGTCAAAAAAACTTTTAAATAAAAAAAACTGACCAAAATCAAAAAATATGTTTTAAAATGTACAAATGGGTGCTTGAGGTCAACTACGGTATTTTACCATTCTATTTATACGACAAACTGATGAAAGCACTGAGCATGTTTCTCTTAGATGAACATAAACATGACTTTTTTTATGCATGGCACACGTGCCACTCCAAGTGGCCATCTTGGTTTTAGTGAAATGAACAGTTGATCAAACATTGAACTTGTAAAATCAGCCTTCAGCTTTTTCCTCTAAATGTATCTTCCACTGTAAAACCGCCTTAATGATATTTCTGATTGGCATTTTGAAGTGATCTGTTGGACAATATCTGAGGTTCTTGTGGATTCTCATGGATGTTAATTCAAGTAAAGACATGACTTCTTATTAAAGGTGCTTATGTCAACTTAATTATATCATACAGGATTCTATTTGGCCTGTTTTTTTTCAAAATTCAACTGAGAATGACAAATGTCAATGTCAGATATTTGGCTTGAACAATCATGACATACAATCAAACAATCAGGACTTGATCGTTTTGGTGAGATGTATTTTTTGTACTTTTTACATTAAACTATAAATAGAGACGTGTGTTTAAGGAGTAATGCAACAACACGGGTGAAGTTTTGCTGGCACCAAAGGACACATTATCAATAAGTTGGCCCTCGTCCTCCAGATGTGTTTTCACACGTTACTCAACAAGAAAAAAGTGAAAAAATGGAAAAACGTGTCCTTGACCAATCAGATAACAGAGGGGCAGAGTGGGTTTAAAAGAGGCTGCAGGGGAGCTGAGCTGACACCGAGGCTCTGACAGGAACCATCATGAAGGCTTTCATTCTTTTGGCACTGTTCGCAGTGGCATGTGAGTATCAGTCTTACTTATTAAAGTCATTTTCACATTCTTGCTTAAGATTGAAAGATTGCTGTTCTGCAAAACATAAACTGTGGTAAATACTCTTCTCCTATCAGATGCCGCTCCCATTGAGGATGACAAGATTGTTGGAGGCTACGAGTGCAGAAAGAACTCTGTGCCCTACCAGGTCTCTCTGAGCTCTGGCTACCACTTCTGTGGAGGCTCCCTGATCTCCAGCACCTGGGTGGTGTCTGCTGCTCACTGCTACAAGTCGTACGTGCGCACATTATTTGTTCAATTTAACTAAATGTACTGTTACAACACAAGACTGCTGCTTCTCTAATTGTTACACTCTCTAAAAAAATGATTCCCTCTGTGCAATGTCACATTACTGACATGCAATCCTCCTGCTTCTCTCGGCAGCCGCATCCAGGTGCGTCTTGGTGAGCACAACATTGCCGTCAACGAGGGCACAGAGCAGTTCATCAACTCTGCCAAAGTCATCCGTCATCCCAGATACAGCAGCCGCAACCTGGACAATGACATCATGCTGATCAAGCTGAGCAAGCCCGCCTCCCTGAACAGCTACGTCCGCACCGTGTCCCTGCCCTCCAGCTGCGCCAGCTCTGGCACCAGCTGTCTGATCTCTGGATGGGGCAACATGAGCGGCTCTGGAAGTCAGTAAAAGACTACAAATCAGTCAGAAATATTTCTGGTTCATGATAGGGTATGATTAATTACCTGTATTGTCTATCTTCCTCTCTAGGCAACTACCCTGACCGTCTGAGGTGCCTGGATGCCCCCATCCTGAGCGACAGCAGCTGCAAGTCCTCCTACCCTGGACAGATCACCTCCAACATGTTCTGTGCTGGATTCCTGGAGGGAGGCAAGGACTCCTGCCAGGTACCAGCTCAAATCTTCATCACTGTTTCCTCAAGTTGTCTCTTCAAACATTCAGAAAGAATTTGCTCATGTGTTCACCTCTCTGTCTGTGTCCTATCAGGGAGACTCTGGTGGCCCTGTGGTGTGCAACGGTCAGCTGCAGGGTGTGGTGTCCTGGGGTTACGGCTGCGCCCAGAGGAACAAGCCTGGAGTCTACGCCAAGGTCTGCAACTACAACTCCTGGATTCGCAACACCATGTCCTCCAACTAAGACACTTCACAGTCATTTGTTGCAAGACAGAAAACTGAGTATGCCTTAATAAATGGACAAATCAAAGATACTTTTTGACTTCAGTTTTGTTCTCAAACACTTTGGACTATTAGAAATGCAGCAGCAGCTCTGTAGTAGATCAGACCTCATACCTTAGTGTTTGCCAGCGTTCGATGCCTTTATTCACGTTATTTCTAATGTTACGTGACAAGCAGGCTTCGGCATCATATCTTCACTAGAAATATTTCTGACTTAAAGGTTCTTGTGGTTCTTAAATCCCAAATGTAGACTAAGTGTGTTTATCTAGTCTACTCACATCAAGGCAGACATTTTGACCTAAAAATGACAGGTACAATCACATTTTAATACAAAAGTGACCTTTATTGGCTGAAGACAACTTATACTGACACAGAGGCATGAAAATGTAGTGTTTCAAAAAGCAGTAAACAATAATGGATGTTCAGCAATACGTCTTTTGCACTTGGTATTTCAGGGTGTGTTAATCAGTGTATCACTTGAGTTCAGCCATCACATCACATGTGCACAAAAGAGCAAAACCCTCAACAAACATGTGCAAAAGAAAAGATGATAAAAGTCCTTGCTGGCGACCATTAGAAGCCTCCTTTTAATACATTTTGAGTCACAGTTTTGTTTAAGTCTTCATGATTTTTCATATTAATTTAACTGTTGAAATCTGTAAAATTATACATAACTGATTGGTCATACTGCCAGACTATATGTTCACAGCAGTGTGTAATTTAATTCACTCCATCTCTGACCTCCTCTTTGACCTTTGTATTTTCCAACTTATAAAACAAAAATGCCAGGATGTTGCAGGGAAGCAAGGATGAATGAGGGATCAATATGTTATCAATGTTTATTTTAGTTTATTTTAAAGTTTTTGCTGCATCATTGTCGCACAGAGTTGTAGGACAGGTTTGGCATTATTCACTTGTATCAAATGTAAAATGTTCAATCTCTTCATTCTTTTTTAATGGAATAAAATGTGGTCATAGAAAATAAGGACATAATAGGGGCTCCTTGCTGACGTTGCCTAATGAACTTGATGAAAAGATAGAGTGTCCCTTTGACTTTGTACATTCAACAAGGCATGAGGCATTTCCATTTTCCAAAACTTTTCCAGGTGTGGAACAGATCCTGTTTCTACATTGTCTAATCTAGGACTACTGGACCCTTCTGTTAACACTGATGTACATATAGACTGGGAACAGAACCTCAATTTCAGTAGTTACACCTGGCATCGTGCATGCTGCAAATAATGTTGATAGAGGTCTGAAATGGCAGGATATGCTTTAGCACAAACGGCACACTTAAAGCCATCTGACGACCCTTCATGTGGCATGCTGGCATTCTGGCTCTTGTACCTTTTCACAGTTCTCAGAGGTGTAATGGGTTTTCCAAGTGCACTCTCATTTAATCTGTCCCGAGTGGTTTCTCTTGATTGGAAAGTTTTACCTGAATCAACACTCTGATGGTGGACAAAGGAAACCATGTTTGCTCCAGGTGACTCTGGAATAACTGGGTCTGGATATTTGGATGAGGTGGTCAGAGGAGAGTGGTTGTGCTCAGGTTCTGTACATAATGCAGCCGTATGGTTATTTAAGGGAGTGCTAAACATGCTCTTGTTAGACTGTGTGGAATGATCATCCATGGATAAATCAAAATCAGAGACCTTGTGCATGTCTTGCATTGAGGAATGGCAAAGCTGGTGATTAAAGAGCAAATCTAGGGACCTAAAGCTGCATCTGCACTGCTCACACTGATAAGGCAGAGACACTTTCTTGGGCCTGACCTGAACCCACTGGAACTCCGGGTGCTCGCTCATGTGTTGCTTGTACGGCTCCACAAACCGAAAACCTTTCCCACACTGGGGACAAGTGAAGCGTCCGCGCTTCTGTCGATGGATTCTCTGATGTTGCCACAGTTTCTTCCAGTTTTCTAGAGTCTTACCACAGCAGGCACATGTGTAACTCTGTTCAGGAGCGTGAGTGAGCATGTGGGCTCTGAGCCTGCCCATGTGTCTAAAGAGTCTCCCACAGCTTGGACATAAATACTTCCTGGGGTCTGAGCGGTTATCTAGTTTGTTTAACTTTGACACGAGGTGTGAGAGATGATGAGCTGGTATGACAGTAGACTGGAACGGTTTCTTTAAGTTAGTGGAGCGTTTCTTGTGACCGGTCTGTGATGTTGTTTTCTGTGTTTCACTATTTGCAGATGTGAGAGGAGAAGCTGAATTCTGTCCCGATGAACACCTAACTGCAGGCACTGCGTATTGTATCAAAGTCATTGTCTCTTCCTCTTTTATGGCAGAGCTGGAGGCGTTTCTCTCGCCTCTGCACCGACTGCGATGGGCGTTATATTCGGACTGCACACCAAACAGCTTATCACAATACAGGCAGCGAAACAGCTTTGCACCAGTGTGTGCTTTCATGTGGCTGTTGAACTCCTGCAGATGGTTAAAAATGTTCTTGCAGATATGGCACGTGTATGTTAGTGAAGGCTTTACACGTTGGTTTGGCTGCAAAGCTTCACTTCTTTCCTCTATACAAGTGTGATTTTTTGCATTGCTGTAATGAGTGAAGGATTTCTTACAACGTGTGCAGTTGTAACGCTTCACAGACCAGTGTGTGAGCTCGTGAACACGCAGGAAATAGGCCTGACCGAAAGCTTTTCCACATATATCACATTTATAAGGCTTCTCTCCGGTGTGGACACGCACGTGTCTTATGAGGGCGGACTGAAACGGGAATGTTTTGCCACAGTACTGGCAAATCTTTTTTGCCCTCTTTTCTGTAGAAACTGGATCCTGAAGTTCAGGGATGTCTTCATGGTCAGTCTCTCTGCTGTGTTTTTCAGATTTGATGTTCTCAGGGTCCTCTTCCAGCAAATGTGCATGAACCCTCATGTGATCGTCATACTCAGAGACTGAGAATTTGATCTTGCAAAATGGACACTTTCGATATAAGTTGCTCTTCCTGTGCACCTTAAGGTGAAGATTTAAGTTTGAATTTTTGCTGAAACCTTTGCCACATTCTGGGCATTTGAAGGGTCTTTCTCCCGTATGAATGCGTTGATGGATGATGAACTGAGAGAGAAATTTACAAGTTTGACCACAGTAGCCACATTTCAAAAGAGTTTTCCCCCCTCTTCTAGTATAGGTGACCTTTGAGTTGTAACTTGATTCGTCCTGCTCGTCAGCGGTACCTGAGTCTGTTTTTTGTGGAGTGTCACTGCTGCCTTCACGGGGCTCTACAAGATTCGGTCTCTGTAACAAAACATTATTTATTCTCCTCCTTCTCTTGGCACCTTTCTTGCGTCTAAAAAAGTTTCCATGACTGTTTGGACCCTCAGATTTAACTTCAGAGTTGGCATTGAGCTGTAAAGATTTAGTGGCTTTTAAATCTGACACAGGATTTAATGTATCCAGCACTGTTTCTATGGTTTCAGCTTTAACTTCAGGGAGGTCCCCAACAGGTTTAGGTAATTGTTCCGAGGACGTTACGACATCTGCGCTGGAGGGCTCTACGTCCTGCAAGCTTTTGTTCTCTGTAGATTCAAGCATGCTGTTTGATTGTGACACCTGGCTGACATTCATGTCTGCAGACTGTGTCTTTTGAAGGTCGTCACTCTGCGAGGGACTGACCAAGTTTCTACTGTTCAGACTCTCTAAGGGAATAACTTCAGGCTCAGCTGATGGCTTGGAGGATGGCTGCAGGTTTTTATGTGGCATTGCATCTTCCTTTAGTTTTGTCTGCTGCTCTTGTTTTTCGCCACACTTCGGGGAGACTTGGCTGCCCTTTCCATTTGTATCAGTCTCATGATTTCCATGTCCTGCCTTTTGGGAAACATCCAGCCTGGAGACTTTAGCTGGAACTTGCTGATCGGCCAGTTCAGCCCCTCTTCTTTTAATATCTTGAAAGTTAAATGTATCACTGCTTTCTATGAGAGCCTCTTCAGTTTGCTTGGGTTCCACCTTAATGTCGGAATCAGTCTTTCCACCCTGGGTCAAAGATTGTTGTTCTCCTCTACTTCTCAGTATCCGTGCAGGACCATTACTAGCATTAGCAGGAACCCTTGCAGGAGCAGCCTTGACAACCGTGGTTTGATCACCTGCAACTTCAGTTTTTCTTGGCCTTCCTCTTCCTCTTCTTTTTGGCAGCACAAGGACACCGTCTTCTACTTTACATTCAGAGACAGTTTGAAGTCCAGCCATCTCATTATGAGATGAATTACTGATTAAGGGACCCTCTGCGAGGTTAGGCACATCATCACTGTTGTGGTTCATTAAGAATGTTGGCAAAGGTAATGTTGTGCTGATCTCCTTGTGTTGAACTGCATCAAAAACAGCAGAATCTGGACCTTTTTGGTGTTTAGTCAACATGTTTTTTTTTTTACGGGGTCGCCCACGTTTTCTGCGAGCATCCACAGGCTGTCCGTGGCTGTCTGTTGTAGAGCTACACACACTTGCAGGTGTCATTTGAGTCTTTGATTCAATCCCTACCTGTGGCGACATGTGCTCATTGTGTTGACAATTGGTTCTGCCGACTGTTTCAGAGTTTACCAGGCCATCAGACTCTGAGAGCCCGGATGAGAGGGCTTCAGGTGCAGGTTCAGTCAGTATTGTTGCGTTCATTTCCTCTTTCCCCTTGGAGTTCAGGTCTTCTTCATTGCATCTCTTGTCTTCAGGTATCTTCGGAGAGAAACATATGCATCAGTCACAAACAAAGTAATTGTATTGCTGCACAAATATCCAAAAATAGTCAACAAAAAGGTTAACGCCTTTATAATTTCATTATGCATATCCTGCTGCATTGCTCTGACCGGACCTGATCTTATATCTTAATATATTTTGTATTTTAATGGGGTAATTACACCTAATGTCATAATTGTAATGCTCTTAATGTTCTTAATGTTATTAACTTTGTAAAGCACTCTGAATTGCTCTATGTCTGAATGCTGCTCTATAAATAAACTTGCCTTGCCTTATGGTACAAACATCAGTATCTCGACTGTATTTATTTAAATCCATATACAAACATAAAATTTAAACATGGAGTAAAAATTGGAAAATTACATCAAAAAAGTCCCTCAAAACAGAATCATACATTACTGTTAAATAGGAATACCATTGCCAGCCTTAAGAGACCGCACTCCCTACATTTAGATGCCATAACCAACAAAAACATTACCTAATGTTTCAACACACACTAAAATATATTCAAGATGTTTTATACAGTACACTACATATTCAAAAACATTAGGATAAAGGTTATACAGAAAACACACAACTCTACAAATTCAGCAGAATATTATAGTAGAAATCATTTTTTCAGTTATACATGTTTGTCTTTCTCACAAACTACCTGCTTGCAGTCCGACGGGACATGAATGGAGTTGTGAGGCTGTGAGGTCACAGAAGGTATCTCCGAGACTGGATTTTGGTCACTGCTCCCTCTGCCGAAGGACATTTTACTCCCCATGTCAAGATCTGTGGATCAACAAATGACAACAAGGCTGTAACTAAAAAAAAACAAACAAAAAAAAAAAAAACATGAATTTGCACAATGAAATGTTATGCCATCACAACAGCTAAAACAGGCTGGCCTGCCTTTAGTTATTGTTGGCCTGAAATCATATAAATGTGCAAAGGAGAGACTTCTCTTACAGTTGTGAGCACAATTAATTTGTATGACCTTCTGTCATCATAACGGAGAAGTGGCTGGCCTCATTATGATTGTTTAAAGGAATGAAGACCACCAAATATTTAGGAAACTTTAAAGTTGGGGGCCCTTAATATCTTTTATTTCCTGTGATGGAAATTAATGGAGAGCAAGTATTCAAGTAGTTTACGTAAAAACAAATCTGAGGTACTTGATGTGAGCAATTCCACCACAGATTACCCAAATCATTAACTACATTTAAATTCTTATTTTATTACTTTTACAAGAGCAGTTTGTAGATACTTGACAGAGCAACACTTCACTCATGAGCACCTATAAATCAAGATGCCCCATTACATAACAATCTGCCAACAAAAGAGATTCATCACTACCAGCTGTAGCCTTAACATGCTGTTTTCATATAGAGTAGTCATCGCTCAGAATGAATAATCAGATAACATATTGTTTAAAAAGCAATTAAAATGATTTAACGTGAAATAGCAAAACTCATAGAAGGGGCTAATCTGCATGATGAATACTTAAAAAAAAAAATTCTAATAATACTTAGCCTATGTACTTTTATTTTAAAGAAAAAAATTATTTTAGGGATGCACGATATTGTTTTTTTTTGCCGATATCGGATATTTTCCAATCCATTTAGCCGATTTGATACCAATATATTAGGCACTTGTTTTTTTCCACCTAATTGCAGAGAACATCGAGTCTCCCCTGTAGTGGAATTAATATTCCGGAATTGCACGCAGACGGCACACACACTCGCGCTGAGTTAATGTCGTAGCATTACGTCAAGCTTTTTTGGGTAATCATCAAGCATTAAGGCACAATTAAAGAATCGTTCTATCGGCGGAAAATATCGACAGGAAAATGACATAGCTGCTGATGCCGATATGTCATTTTCCTGTCGATATTTTCCGCCGATAAAACAATGACATAGCTGCTGATGCCGATATGTCATTTTCAAGCCATAATCTGCAGATTACCGATAACATGCCGATAATATCGTGCATCCCTAAATCCTTTAGTAAGTAAATTAGAAATCGAATCAATCTCAGTCCATGACAAATTGCATGACTTACTAGCGACTGTAAAACTTCTGAGCCTGCAAAGCATACTCAACAACAACACTCAAAGTCTGGTGTAGCAGTTTGTTAAGCACTTAATGTTCGTAGTTTACTAATGTAACAGGCAATGCAAAATAAAAATCTACACTTGTTTGTCAAAATAGACAGTTGTTCTGAATGTTAGCTCATCTCTCTAATAAGTCTTTCTAATGTACAAAGCAGCAAATTGATTTTAATTGTGATCAAAGTTGCTCATCCGTAAACACACTGAGACAAAAACATGCCTCTTAAGGGTCACTTAACATACATGCAAACACCAAGGAAGGACCCGGCAGCCTCAGCATCCAGCTATCAGTTATCATCAAAAGGTACCAACAGCATGACTAACAATGTAGGCGTTATCTTTTGGTAGGCCAGATTGCTAGCTCTAGTTATTTAACGTTACAGGCCACACGAACCTAACCGTTGACTACAATGTCAGTTATTAAGACTTGCATTGTTTCTACTAACGCTTTTGTAGGCACCTTCTCTTCAACTGTTACCAAATGTGAGGGTTGGTAGTGAACAAAAACTGCTTGCCTGCGTGGGAGAGAGTCAAGACTGGTCTCTGCGTAGCCATGCACTGACCGCTGCTCAAATAGCTAGCTAGCACTGGCTAGCTCAAAGCTAACATCTGCTCTGTCGTTTCGTGGTTGCTTGGCACTTTTTAGAAGAGTGCATTGTTTGGGAGTTGGGTTATCAATATGAAACTGGTTTTCTCTTCTTTTCAGAGCAGTTTGCCGCAACGAGCCACTCGATATCCAAGCACAAAGCCAACCGTAAAAAGTGTCAATCACGCCGAGCGAGCGCACACATCGAGTGGATACTTTGTGTGCTGTAGGATACTCGGGAATCATTAAATGAAACTTTAATAGTCGAACTCCTCTTCGTTTTGCCGATTAAGGTTTTAGTGAGAGTCAGTGCCAAATTTGTACAAATCAACCACCAAACTGTAGCTTTGTCCTGGTGTCTCCTTTCTTCTACTTCAAAGTGGTATCCGATGCTCATAAGATTACACGCACACATACAGCACATGAACGCCGCATCCATCCCTTTGGGTGAATATTTACCTCATCACAAATGGACGCACAACAGCGTCCTTTTTTCTATGGGCCCCTCTGCTGGAGAAAGGGGGCGCAAAATAGACAATGGACCTTGATACATCACTGAGGAAACGAATTTTATTATCAAAAACTGAGACCAAATTTTCAACAAAAAAAATAAGAAATGAATCGCCAGTCATCAATACACAATGGTGCAAAATTTTCTCTGTCAGGAGTGTTGCAAATGTTACCTCTATTAAGGATATGCATTGCGGAGTAAAGTCTGTATTAATAATAGTTTGATGTATTCATAATTGTTCATTCATATTTTGATACCACCTCAGCAAAGCAGTATATAAGTTTTAAAAGATGATATCTAAACGTATATTTTATTCTATTTAATTAACCAGACTTTTGAATTATATTATTACTTAACTCTTTTTTTATATTTGTATATAAGTAATTGCCAAAACAAGGTGCTGCATTATCAACACAGAACAAACAGTGATTTTAGAAAATATAGTTTAATACAACATATACTGTATTCTGTTATTCTGACAAAGCTGGTAAAAACACAAGGTATTGTGGTAAATTCCAACAGCCTCACAACACACTGATCTGATCATACTAAAACATATTTAAAAAGACAAAACAACTATGATGCAGTACCTGGTTATCCCAGCAGACATTGTGTAAACCATAATCATACTATTTGATCATAAAATAAAGTGATACATCTTCTAAGATCATTGCAGAACAACCAACATAGGACTCTTGGAAAGGTAATATTTGAATGTTTACGGAAGAAATCCAGCTCAATAAAGATGCATGTTCGATTTCACTATAGATCCTACGTCTTTATCTTTGAACATGGTTCGGAGAAAGTCAAGAAGCATTGTGTTCCAGTACAATAAACCTTAACAGTTAGATGGTGTTCAACCAGGAGACTGCCATCTTTATGCACTTGGTCCAAGTCAAGTCATGTTCGTCAAGTCTTAATAGGGACAGATGAGGTTACTTGGTAAATCATCTCAGCCGGTTTGTCTGGTCCGTTTTCAACAATGTAACAATCATCGTCCATATCCACTCCTGTTTCCCCGTTCACAGGAGCCACCCCCTGCCCCTTTTCCAGATTGACAGCAATAATTTGGTTTATCTTTATGTTGCCAGAAGCTGGAACCCCCAGTTGTCCCTCACCATTCATCTGAGCAGGATTTGGGCTTGCCACTGGTGTCACACTCATTAGTTTGTAATGCTTTCTGGGACCTCTCTGTGCCATAAACTCCTGTGCTTTGATACACTTGTGCCTCTGAAGAAGCTGAGCAGTTTCGAAAGGAATAAGACAGACTCGACATGTGAACCGATTTGGTGCAGAAGATTTCTGTGTTGGTTTGTTTAAACCAATAAATGCAGAGTTTGTGGGCCTCTTCAACTGCACAGAGGGGGTCACTGGGCGCCCTCGACCACTTTCATTTGCTGCACTGGGGTTTGGACTGTAGCTCTGCGATGGAAGAGAGACAAAAGGCTTGGGTGCAATAGGATTCTGGCTGTTCAATTGCAGGGATGGAGGGACATGGAGCCCCAGATTGCTTTGATTATAAGTTCTGATATTCAGATTTATCATCTGCAGGGTGGAAGCGCCATGGGGCGCCTGACCATTCTTATTGGCTGCACTGGGATTCTGGCTTTTCAGCTGTAAAAAGGAGGGGACATGAGGCCCTTGAGCACTCAGATTCGGACTCCTTTTTGTTCTTGGTTCTAGCATGTTGATACCTAGCGGTCTTGCAGTGACAAGTTTGTATTTGGGAGCATTGTTGGGGGAGTTACAAACATGGAAGCGAGGCACTACTTTCTTGCTGGAGAGCAGCAGCCCACATCCTATACAACCAGAAACTTTATCTGTGACATGAGAGCTGTGGTGGGATATAAGTGAGGTCTTCGTCATAAAACACTGACCACATTTACTGCAAGAGTATGGCTTTTTCTTGCTAAATTTGCGCACAGTTTTTAACAACACCACTGGCTGGTAAAGTGTCCAAAGATCCACTGTCGGTGAACCTACACCTGCAAAAATATCCTTCATGTCTGTCACGGAGGAGATAGGATTTTGGAGCAAAGATGCTTGTGACACAGAAGGGTGTAACTCAGGCACTTGTGAAAACTGCGCAGACTGCATGGAAACTTGTGGCAGAAGAACTGATGTGATGGGTACCTGCAGCATTGGCTTTCCTTGCAAAGAAATTGATGACACATTGCCCAATTTAGGTGCCTTCCAGACTACCTCACCCGTCTCTAATCTTTTCAGCTGTGCTTCCTCTGCCATGCGCTTCTCAATTCGCCGCTTCCTTATGGTTTCATGATCAAGCACTTGGTGTCCTGGTTCATGTGTAGTGCTGTGTTCCAGCATGTCTCTGTATTCAGCAAACTCAGTTCCACAGGAGCAGATGTGACTTGCAGCAGAACACATATGTTCCTCCAAGCATCTCCGATTTGCAAATATCTGCTCACAGCTGAAGCAAAACCGGCCGGCATTCATCAAGTCTTTGCCTAAACCATCCTCCAGGATGTTTTGCAGTTTTTGCCTCCCTGCCTCCATGATGACGTTAGGCAGGGATGTGTTCACTGTTGATGTGGCGCACTCTGGAGCACCTTTCCTGGTGAATACAGGTTTTAGAATTAATTACATTCAAACAGAATGTCACTGCAATGGCAACATCTATAATTCAGTTATACCTAATCATGCAATGGTAAGTGGTTTAATCTGACTCAGAGGAGCTAGTCATGCTAAAGGCTACATACAAAAAACAAACTAAATGATACGCTTAATAAAGATGAATATTTTGTTATGGCTAAAACAGCATCCTTTCAACCCTTATCTTTATTTGCTTTCAAATCCAAACTTCTAAGATAAGGTAATAATATAATCTTTTTCAAATCATTTCTTACACTACACCCCAACGGTTTTGATATACTTGCTTACAATAGATTCACCTATCAATAGTATACGATGGTATATTCGTATTAATTTTGATACAAATAAATAATTGTAGAAATGTGCTAGCGACTCGTTTTATAATTTCAATGTTATTTTGTTGAACGCGCGCGTGCATTGCTACCAGCCTACAATGCTAACGTTAGCTTCAACTAGCTCACGGGAAATAACGTTGGCTTACCTTCACATTCAAATGTTTAAAGTCCGACTGTGTCTTTATTCTGATAAATGTTTGCGACAATTCGCAAACAGCTTGTCGGTTGTCGTTTTTCAGACATTCATAAGCGAGATAACTTGCCGGCGTTTTGAAAGAGCAGCTTGCAGTTAGCCTATTAGCCTATCCAGAAAATAAGAAGAGGAAGGACCCGCCCTCTTCTTCGGTGGATGGCGCGCTTCGACAGGCAGAAGTCCGGGTTTTACTGCCGTATACTGACACCTATCGACAGGAGTAACTGTTTCACCTAAAATCTTTATCTTTCTGAGGTTTTTACAGTTGGTAAGTTTTAGTGTTCTCGTCATGAATAAATCTATCATGAGGTTGACAGATCAGTCATGACATTAAACACAGGAGTTTATAGATGTTTTAACTTTACATGATTCTGAGCATCTTGAAGACTCTTCCATACTGAATTTATGCTTAAAGGACCCCCGGGTGTAGCAAGACGTGTTGTGGACGAGTGTGCGCCTTTGCCTAGGAGAGTAAACAAGATTTTTAGTGTTCAATCTACCAGACTCAATGATGGTTCATCCTCATGTCCTCCATCACCATCTGGTACGCTGCTGACACTGCCAAGGATGAGAGCAATCCACTGAGGGGCCCCACCAGGACCCTGAGGCAAGCATGGAAGTTTACGGACAGCCGCAGCTGGCCTAATCAAAAACTCCTAGTATCTCCACTGACATCCTACATACCTCTTGGACACAATGTGTTACCCAAGTCTCAACATCTGACTCAATGCATGACATTTTAGGACATTGCAGATATTCTGTGGACAACACCCCTCAGTCCATGCTAAGCACGTTCCAGTATGTTATGTTTGGAATAAAAAAAAATACTTGTATGTGAAAACCTACTTGGCAATAAAGCAAATTTATTTTTCTAAATGTCAGGAAATAATATAATAAATATAAATGGGAGTGTCACTGAATTTAATTCAAAAATAAAACTGAAGTGTTGTACCAGTAATTGTACTACAATACAATACATTTGTACCTGTGGGTTGTGTATGTGTCCTCAACACAGGGACTTAATATTAGTTAATAAAAAGAGCCACCATAGGCCCTTACCATGTCTGTTAATGCAATGGTTCATTGTATATATATTTACTATCTATTGTACCTGCCCAGAAATTCACAGACAAGCACAAACCCCTTGACCCACAGTAAAACCTCAATGCTTTGGCTCAGCTATTAGTTTTCACACTCTCATACATAACCTGAAGGCAAATTAACCCAGTTAACACAAGAATGCACACCATGAAGGAAGAAGAACTATATTAAATCAACCCGGAAGTAACTATACACTTAAATCTTGTGAACCAAGAAAAAACTGTCAACTCTTTGTATCTGGTCTCCCCAATGGTTCATCTAATTGGTATTTAAGTATTTTAACAAAGGCCGAATGATGACATCAATGAAGATATCTATTTTTCAGATTACACTACGTGTGTACATTACATTTAGCAAAAATTTTGCTTTTACCGGCTTTAATTTCAGTTAACCAGTCACGTTTGACAGACATAACTGGATTTTTATTCCACAATTTATGACAGTCATTTTAAAACATTCACTAAACATGTTTAAAGTAACATCTCATTGTACCAATGCTGCATTTTTTTTGGCCACAACACATTTAAGATGTTTGATCCCATTTCACAAAACAGAATGCAACGTGTTTTACATACTAGTGTGTTTATTGACACCACAAACTACAAGCTACATCACAATCTTTGTGATAAAAGTTTGATTATCAAATTTACAGGCTAATGAAGCTATGGTAATAAAGGGATTAAGTTGATTTAACTAAAATGAACAGTTTAGCAAAGCTTTTGTTTGTTTTTTTACATTGGCAAGCTACTATAACACTCTCAGAGTTGCTTTAAAAATAACGAGGCTGTAAAATGTCATAACTCCTGGACACTAAAAATCCACAATCATAAAACAAAAAAAAAACTACATTTCAAATGGCAATTATGGGAAGAACAAACCATATTGCCTAAATTTCCCTCGGGATCAATAAAGTATCTATGCACAATTATCAGTTTTAGACATTTTTTACGAAAAATGTAGTAATAAGTCAGTTATTCTTGTGTTTTTGGCTTAGTGTCTCCGGCCATGATGCGATGGATCCTCCTGCGGTGGTTTTTGAGTGATTTAAGGCTGGGATAAGTACCCTGACAAACATCACAGCGATATGTTTCAGACTGTTTGTGGGTAAGCAAGTGTTTCTGCAAAGTGTCCACAGTGCCAAACCAGCGAAGACAAACAGGGCAACGCACAGGCTTTATAACGGGTTTGCAAGCCCCACTCCTCTGGTGAAATAAAAGACTGATTGTGTTTGGGAAGTCAGAGTTGCAATGGGAGCAGTGATAAGTTTTAGGTGGGTTTGAGGGTGGGTTTGTGGCCCGTGCACCTTTGCATCGATTCCAGGATAAGTGCCTTCGAAGGGAACAACGAGTGGCGAAAGTGTTGCCACATCGTGTGCATACAATCCGCTGCTTTTTTGTAGGATTTGGAGTCGGCGCTGCTTTGACAGTTTGCTTATGTGCAGGCTGATGCACTGACTGAGGTGGCTGCTGCTGAGGCTGCTGTTGCTGCTGAAATCGTAGTAGAAGAGGTTGCGATCGCTGTGGTTGTATTCCCTTCAGCAGTTGGTGATGAGGATGCATATGGATCTGCAGATGAACTTCATAGTCTGCCCAGGAACTAACGGTCTCTCCACAAGTCGGACATGTGTATGATTCCTGTGCATGCTTCTGCAGATGCTCCAGGAGAAGCCGTGGAGATGTAAATCCAACACCACACTCACATGTCACCCTCCTTGGAAGTACAGAGGGTAATGACATGATGCCCCAGTTGCCTCCATCATCTTCCTGGGTTTGACAGTCTGTTGCGTTGCCTGACATACTCTGCTGCACAGTCCCTCCCGCAGCATCAGTCATTGCTCGTCGCAACTGACACTTCTTCCTGTGAGTCATCATGTTATCTTTGCGGTTAAAGGCCCTCCCACAGACAAAACAAGGAAACATTGGTTTATTGTTGTTGGCATTTACTGGTGTGGCACCCTGAGTACCACTATGTGCTACAGTTGCAAGACCCCGTAGCCTAAACCCACACAGCCTTAGATGGCGCCTTAAAGTTGAAGGCCGACTGTAGGTTTTCTGGCACCTGGTACAAGGGTAACGTTTTACACCATCTCTGACAAAATAGCGCAGGCTAGTGGGTGCCGCCTCTGCTTGTTCGACTGACTGAGATTTCTTCCCCTCTGCACCATTTTCAGCTTTCTCAGTAGAGCTAAGCACCTCCATTTCATCATCCAAGGGCATTGTCCACTGCCCTTCATTACTGTCTTCTTTATCACCTGCTGCTGCATCCCAGCAACTGTTTTTTTCTCCTTGCTGGAGCGAAATCCCACACAAAGCAGCATCATTGGGCTGCTCCTTAACAGAAGATTTGGGGTAAAATGGGGAGAAGCTTTTGGCTGGACTTGTCCAGGCTAACTGCTCAGAGTCTGGAGAGGTCACCTCTACCTTGATACGACCAGTAACAGTGCCCACAGCAATGCTCTTGGAAATTTGAGCTCCATCTTTAATCTCTGCATCAGTTTTGGCTTTACTGTTCGATCTCAATACTATCATCTTCTGAATGGGTGGAGTGGCCAGCCTAGATGGGGCTGACCCCGGGCCCTGGCACTTGTGCATTTTGAGGTTCCATCTCCGGGCGTAGCTGTGCTTGCACAATGGACAGAAGAAAACTTTTCTTGCATTGTTTTGACTATGGAATGGCACTATTTTAGGGGCAAACGGAAACTTGTTTTTTAAGCTTGACAGCTGTGTGGTCTTGTTTCCCAATTGAGGGCATATGTGATTGTCAGGTAAAGGCAGACGCCCAATAATCAGCTGTTTGCAGCGCCGACAACATTTAATCCTCTCTTTTTTGTGCAAGAAATGATGCTCTGTCAGTCGGTCCAAGTTTTGAAAGACCCTACGACATCGGCCACATTGATATCTCCCATATATGTCATTACTGCCAGGATCCTTAAGCTTTTGACGAGTTTCGAGAACTACAACAGGTGAGAAAGTCTTAGTCAGAGAGACAACCCTCTTTTTACTGGACTCAAGAACTTTGCTTATGGATGGAGCTTTTGTTTGAATACCAGGTGTTGCAAGCAGACGCCTCAACTGTGCAATAGAGAGATCGTTGATCGGGGGCACCTCCGTTTTTGCTCCTGATGTTATGTCAACAGGGACGACTTCTTGTTTTGGGGTTACTGTGTTATCGTTTTGGTTCTGGGACTGAGAATCCGGAGAGCACTTCATGTAAGCTGATGCAAGCAGCTTCATTAGGGCATTACTTCTGGGTAAACTCTCACTATTTTCACTGTGGAGGAGAGAATTTGTTTTGTCTTGGAAATGCATGTCCTCTACAGTGTCTTGTATTAGCTCGGATTTGGCTGACATGTTTTCAAGCCGTTTCTCACTGTCATCTTGAGGAGGTGTGCTCTGGCCTTGAGGAGGGGTTACTATGGCAATGCCATCTTCCAAGCTTACATCCGCTTTACCGGCTGTTAATGGGGGTGGTTCGACAGCTGAAGACCTTGAGGTAGAGGGACAACTGAGACCCAAACCATGTTGGGTGGGAATCGATTTATCAAACCCTGTTCCAGAGTGAGTACTATTAATAACCAGAGGTTGTTGTAGCTGTAGTTGAGAGACATGCGACTGCTTATGCTCGAGCATAAGACTGAAGTCTTGAAATTCCTCTCCACAATCACAAATATAAAAAGAAGGTAAGGAGCTCTCAGGCAATAGTGTGGATGGACTTGGATGCTCACTGGAGTCCATACTTAAGAAAAGTGTTTCACGTGGGCTGCTGCTAGGCTGTGGAGTGGCAGACCCCTTGGAGAGTGCACTCGCATGGGTTGCCTGATGTACAAGCAAGGAGGCCAATCCAGTGAAGGTGGCTGAACAGGCCACACAACGAAACACTTTTGAGGAGGAAGTACTTCCCTGTAACCCGAGCATCATGGCAGCGACGCACAAGGCAATCACGGAGTTGAAGTCATGCAAGGGGCGTTGCCTGCAAATCACACAGAACAGATACAAAACAACGTCATCCAGTGAAACGGAAAATCACAATTTGAACATTAGCAAAATCATTTTTCAACAATAAATCTTATTCTGTACACACCAAAATACTTTTCTCATTCATGCGAGTCTTATGGGGGTAAAATGTTCCTCGAAAATGGCTTCGAAAGTAATGCAAGCGTGAGGAAACGATTGTGTTAAAGATTGTGTTTATACATCCTATATTTCTGTCTACCTTTGCACCTGGAGCATACTTCCATGTGAAATTATTGCACATTAGCATAGTATTCAACAAGCTAAATCTATGCATGTTAGTTCACAACAATGGCATAGAAAGGTAGTTTGATATGGTGTGCACTGCGCTCATCTCCCCAATACTCTCTGCACCATAAGTACGGCAGAGCATGTTTATGTGTTTTGGGCCAGGGGCTAAGACCAGCTATGCTTAGGCACTGCAGCCTTGGCCTGCTCGACCTTCCAGCATCGAATTGCACAGAGCACCTGAGGGATGACCTTGATTGCAACACAAAGAGACACAGATCTGCCTGCAAATCCATCAGGTCTTCTTCTGCAGGAACACAACCAATAGCTGCAGATTCACGCCCATTAAAATGGCTTTGTGCAGTATGTTTGAGCCTCACCACTTCATTATTTTTTGTAGGAAAGAAAACTATGCAGAAACAGCCATCTTGCATCTGAGCAGGGCCAGACCATGACAGTTTTACTGAGCTACACCTGATTTTGAAGATACGTTTAGTCCCTCATAAAGGAAGCTAGCTGTCCTATGTCCACATAACAGCACATCATAGTTAATGTAACAGGATTACATTCAAATATGAACCTGTAATAGTAATATAAACCTGTTGTAGTTTTGCAGAATGAGTTACACCTGACTTACTTTTTATTTTGTGTACATTCATTTGTAATATTAATATCTTATTAATTTAGACAGATTTCTTACCATTAGGTGGTTGTTTCATTGTTAACAGTCAGTGCACTGTCTATATACAGGTGTATTTAAGGTGTTTTTTAAAACTTATTATTATAACTGTTATGACTCACTAAAGATTTCTCCTTTCCTCTGTGGATTGCCTGAAGGGCAATCTTCAAACAGTGATTCTTACATTAGTAACTCACCCAGCTCTGAGCACACATTTGCTTGCAGTTGATAAAATGTATAAATCCACACTGACCCAGATTCTGTTGCATTTGACACACTTCCCAACAGAACCAGAATGATTTGAAAAGCGACCTCACAAGGCCCACAGTGTCACAATAAACTTTTTGTTTTCACTGTAATAATGCTTTTACTCCCTGCGCCAACTGTTACAGGTATGGGTAATAACAACAATTGATCAATACACCGATCAGCCATAACATTATGACCACTGTCAGGTGAAATGAATAACATTGATTATCTTGTCACAATGGCACCTGTCAGTTGGTGGGATATGTTAGGTATACATTTTGTCCTTGAAGATGATGCGTTGGAAGTAGGGCTGGGCAATATGACAACATACAGTATTTCGTTAAAACAATATGAAAATGTCTATCATTTGCGTTTTGTCTATAGAAAACATGATATATCGTGATATATATCGTTATCGAGATATACAAAATCGTATATCGTGATATAGGAGTTTGGCCATATCGCCCAGCCCTAGTTGGAAGCAGGAAAAATGGGTGAGCGTAAGGATGTGAGCGACTCTGACAAGGGCCAAATTGTGATGGCTAGACAACTTGGTCAGAACATCTCCAAAACTGCAGTTCCTGTGGGATGTTCCTGCTCTATCAGTATCTACCTCTATCAGCAGTGTAATGCTTAGGGCAATGTTCTGCTGGGAAACCTTGGGTCCTGCCATTCATGTGGATGTTACTTTGACACGTACCACCAACCTAAACATTGTTGCAGACCAAGTACACCCTTTTGTGGAAACAGTATTCCCTAATAGCAGTGGCCTCTTTCAGCAGGATAATGCACCCTGCCACTCTGCAAACATGGTTCAGGAATGGTTTGAGGAACACGACAACGAGTTCAAGGTGTTGACTTGGCCTCCAATTTCCCCAGATCTCGATCCAATAGAGCATCTGTGGTATGTGCTGGACAAACAAGTCAGATCCATGGAGGCCCCACCTTGCAACTTACAGGACTTAAAGGATCTGCTGCTAACGTCTTGGTGCCAGATACCACAGCACACCTTCAGAGGTCTAGTGGAGTCCCTGCCTCGATGGGTCAGGGCTGTTTTGGCAGCAAATGTGGACCTACACAATATTAGGCAGGTGGACATAATGTTATGGCTGATTGGTGTAAATTTCCGATATGTGTCAGCTTAATGTATACAGTTTGGCCTCTCTAAGTAAGCTTCTGAGGCGCCCCTGTTTGTCACAAATTGCGCTACCAGAAGACATTATTTTCTGCACTGTTATGATTGCTTATCAATTCTTAATACCTAAAGGGTGAATTGTGGAAATTTACATCTACAAGTAAATAGAGAGCTGGGGTGAGACATGCTTTTTGCAATTTGGGCAACCTTTGACCTTAGCATCATATAAAGAGACAACCTTGACCAAAATACTGACTGTATTTTTTTTTTAATCTCAAATGACAAGAATTAAAGCGTCACTGCAGGATGATCCATTATAACTACTGATTTATCATGTACCAAAGCAGCAAAATTCAGAATGTTTCCAGGGTATTATTTTCACCTGCCAATTAAATTCTGACAGGTTAATGATAATGTACTTCTAATACATTATACTTAAAACATTAACAAGCAGATATTAACCACTTTGTTTTTGGACACATACACATTACAAAATAAATTGTGATAATTATATGGCTAGACTCCCAGATTAACATGTTTACCTTCTTAAAGATGGACACCTTCATCTACTATTCAGTCCTTTGACTACAAATTCTGAACTGTTTTGATTAGTTCAGAAAAATACCCCAGCATAAATTCATATGATTATATCAGATGAAGTTCACGGGGCAGGAAGCCCTATTTGCAACTTTCATTGTCCGATTGAGTAAACGACAGCGATCTTAAAAAGCAACTAATCCTGCAAACATTTTGTAAACATAAACAAAACGACAACACTGACAGGACCGCTGCTGTCACCACAGCATATTGGGGGTCTAACGCTAACGCATTGTTAGCTTGCTAATGCTGGCAACATTGCTAACGAACATACTGATGTTCTACCAAAAAAAACACGTTAATGCAACACGAACATACAGTGTTGTTTTAACGAGCAACCACCCTTTGCTACCGCGCTTTTCACAAGAGCACCATAATCGATAGCGTTTGTGAGGTTAGCAGTTGACCCCAACATACATAATGCCTAGGATACTAGCTTGGTCAAACATCTCAGAAGGGCTGCTAGAGAAAGCTAACCAGGGGGAGGTGGTCGGCCACGTTCCTAAGGAAGGCCGAAAAATGAATAACTAACGTTAGGAAGCTACCTACCACGACCTGTGGACCAGCTCCTGCACAATAACCAACCGTTTCTATCTTCACGTACTCACCAGCCATAGGAGCGAAGACGTTATCCGTCACAGCGAAGCCACAATGGCTGGGCAGGAGGAGAAGAAATGGCTCAGCAGACATCTGGCCATGCAGAGACCATGAACTCTCAGGGGAAACTCGGTTCTGCGCAGCTCTGTGGTGAAAAAAACGTGATACTCAGCCAAGAGGAAGAGCTCTGATCTCAGATGGTTGAGAGCTGCAGCTGCGACAGGCGCGGAACGGAAAGACACAAGAGGATTTTACCGCGCATGCGCAGTTATCCCAAGTCTGCTGGAGAAAGTGCTTGGTTATGCGCCATGGGTGCACCGCGATTTGTCGTTGTGGCCACAGTTGATATTGCAGGTCACGTGGTGCACTCATGGTGGCTAACACAGAAGGTTCTCTTATTGAACTGTCCATTAGGCTGACTTAAACTGCATTTACACCTCCAATGCAAGGTTATGGACTTCATTAAACAACAAGGGGTCCCCAGGCCACAAATGAGCTGTAGACTCCCTTTGGTTCTCGTGTCTCCTCGTGCATTGGGTTTTTGTAAGTTAGTACTGCACCTTTAGGCTTGACTAGAATTTAAATCAAGATCTCACCTCAAGGTCTGAGGAGCACAGAGTAGACCCTTTCACACCGTTATTCAGCTTTTCTGTCTTTGTAAAAGGTACAGAGGTGGAAAGATGGGGCCAACCTCCACCCGAGCTGGCAGCAGAGGAAGTAAATGAGGGAACCAGCAGGACGGAACGGTGCCGTTTGATAGGTGAAGCTGGCCCTGTGTCACGCCTCTTTTCCTCCCTCCAATGACAGAATCCTGTGTAAAATCACACACTGGGACAGCAATAGGATGATGATGTGTGTTTGATAATAAGAGGACAAAGGCAGCGTAATGGTGGAGCTTCCTTACTGTGCTGTTTTGGAATCTCTGTATAAAATATATTTAATAAATGAGCAAAAACCGCCACATAGTGAACCTTGGAGCTCAGAGACCCTTGCTGGTCTGGGGCCTAAAAAAAAGTCTTGTTGGTGACCCACCCCTGGTGACTGTGGACAATCTGAAGAAATGGTTCTTAAGGTCAAACAGTTGGTGGTTGACTTAAGGTATCTTAAGGTCTTATTCATGACTGATGGCAAGTTAAAAATGTGATAGTCATTAGCACCATTTCTTGTGGGTGTGGGGAGAAACAGTACCAAAGGCGCCAAGCTCCTGATTTACTGGCTGGTTGTACCAATCTACATGTGTGCAGAGGATTTTTATTAGCCGTTAGAAACACACTGCAAATAGCTGATACAAGATTACTTTGGCTGGCTGTTAGTGTACATATGATGAGAAGCTGCATTTATGGAAGACCAGAGTGCTGTTGCTGTAGCACAAAGTGCAAGGACAAGCTCTCCTTGTTCTTGAGGAAAATCCCTGGAATTGCAAAAAAAAAACCCAAAACACAGTTATGTGCACTTTTATAATACTCTTTAACTGTACTGTACACATTACTTTGAACCATATAGTTTTTTCAAATTGGCTTTGCCCGTCTTTGTTGTCTTGCAGATCTGCAAAGTTGCAAAGGACAAGAGTATGCATCCATTTCACACAAACATATAAAGTTTCAATCTTAATGTCAGAATGGGAAAAACCCATGGTGGTAGTAGTAGTTTAAGTTATCTCATTGCCCTGTCAACCAGTTGCTTAATCTCTGTAAAACAGTAACATTTATACTTTATTTCAATGACTTATACATAACAATCAAGCAGCAATGGGTAGTGGATGCCCATCTTCTCCCTCCAGGCCCTGAAAGGAGATGTGACCACATGACCTACATCTTGCCCCTGAGCTGCACAACTTAAAGCCCATCTCTGGCTGATAAGAGAGCTATTGAGTCACTGGGATAGGCGCTGAAGTCCATGATTGCCAGGAGCTTGACCTGCAGATGACATCTTAAGAGATGTGCAGGCAAACACAGACAGGTAGACCGTATACAGAGAGGTTGTGCGGTCTTGGGTCTTTACTGTGGCGCAGCTCGCCAACCATGGATCTAAGATTTTTGCATGTCAACTGTAAGATCCACCAAGAAGTAAAGGGACAACTTCAGTTGCTATATACAACTGAACCTTGCCTCCTTTGAGTGGAATTTAAACTTAGATGTATGACTTAGCTTTGAGTCGATGGATTCATTGGTAACAAAAAAGTAAGTCAATCCATTCCCTGTCAGAAATAACGCAGCTTGGCCGGCAGAACTGAATATTGGTAAGGCTGTTTCCAGGCAAGTCCTAACATATTCTGATGGTACTATACCTCATTTGTACCTCTTCAACATGGGGAACAGTTGATGTTAACAGTAAAAATGCGCTGCAAGTCAGCTTCCTATTCTTCAGACAATGCCTCATTTTCTTTCACAGCCTTGTAAGAACACAGTTCTGATGTTTGCAAAACACTTCCTCAAGCTGTTGAGCTGGGCAGGAGTGGCCAACATCTTGTGTGTACAAAAGCCAGTGGATAAATCGTAAACTATTTGCGTTTAATAAACCATATATCTGTAAAACACTTACACACCCTTGATTGTGTGAGCTACATGAAGGGAGACTCCTGGTCTCTAGGTGCCTTCCTAATAATCTGAAGATTAATGAAAAAATAGGGCAGTATCTGAAGCGAATCTTGGCTGGGACCTTTGTCAAAGTGAAAAAAATTGTATACCTTATGCATGAACTAGTTTTTTATCTGGCTTAGCTCCCTGCAGGACGGACTGTATCAATTCCAGTGTACTCAAAGAAGCACTAATGATAGGTAGTGGCACTTGAGCTACAATGGCGTGTCCTCACATCCCCAATCGATGGAACTTTGCAAAGTTGAATGGAGTGACAGCTTCTCAATTTCCCAACAAGAAAGGAATTGGTGGACAAAGGGCTGCTCTCAGGTCCACGTTTCCTGGGTCCTGGGTTAACATACGAAGGATATCTGTTGGTTATCTGGCTTCACTAACCCTAAGAAATGCAATCGCACTAAACACACAATGCTGGTTATCAACCCGCTAAGTCAACCCAGGGATTCCATGGTTGGTAACTGCTCCGTCATCAGCGCACAAGATCAAATGTTAGCTTTGCGTATTTTGTTAAGTTGATGCGTTGGTCAGACTCATCCTTATGGCATGTATAACAGTTTGATTGTTATTCTTTCAGCTCCAGCCTGGTACTTAGGCACAAAAGAAAAAATATACATATAAACATAATTACTACAGTAAGTATTCTTACTTAAGTATAAGGTACAAGGCTTCGGTGCTTTAATCAGTTTCTGTTGCAGGATGATGTCCATGAGAAGCACATTGAAAAACTCTCATTTGAATAATAATTAAGTATTTTTCTGGTCTCTGAACAGTCTTACCCTCTTCCCCTCTCACAATCTTCTCATGGAGCTTCAGGATCAAGAGTTTGATTAGTCAGTAGCCAGTGGTTTCAAGGGGTTGTTCCCTCATCTCGAACATAACCTGCTCCGGAGCATGTTTGATGTGCAGCATAATTTATCATTGCGATGTACAGCAAACAGAAGTGAACAGTCTTCCTAGTACTGAAATCCCAGAGTCAACCCTTAAGTTACCTTTTTAACCATTTCCTTTATAGTCCAGAGCATCAGGATTTTGCTTGTTGGTGACTGGCAGTAATGGATTGGTTGAGTCATTCACTGGTTCTGAACATAATTCACTAGGCTTTTAATCTTGTAATCCTCAAAAGTATCTTCAGTGCTTCAGTCTAGATCATCCACTCAGAAGTGAGTTGTGTTTTCTGCACCTGCAGTCTCAGTCATGAGGTTGTGGCTGTAACTCAGACTATAAGAGTAATATCTATTCTTAATTTATTGGTTTTATATTATGAGATCAAATTGTTACCTTCTTAAATGAAGTGCAGGGTTTTTACATTGTTCACACTTGCAAATCACTTCAAATGTTTTTTTAAATGTTAAAAATGTATAAAATTGTTTTATTGACTATTTTACTATAATTCTGTTTGCAATGAAAAGCCCAAATATCAATAATCACAGACTATGGCTTTGGAAATTTCCACCATTACATCTGCTTTCAAATGGAAAACTATTAGAACTAAGAAATTATAAGCAAAGCATCAAATAGAAATAGTATTTTGGAGAGAATGAAGGCAGGAACCCAATCTGGAGGATTTACCTGTTTGCTGTCCCTGCGTATTCTCGGGTCTTTAGGTGAGATGCAGGGTGCACTCTGGACATGTTGCAATTCTCTCACAAGGCTATCACTTGCAGAAAACCACCAAGTCAAGCTATATGTTTGCCTAATGTACATTTTCTTAGTCCTTAGACTTGTGCGGGAGGAAACTGACAGAGGCACTGGCAGAACATTAACAACCCACACAAGAAGACCAGAGGTCAGTGATGTGCCTTTAGTTATCTCGACTCCAACAGCCAGCTTTGAATCTTGTTTTGGTCGGGTATAACTCTGTATACTTTCTACTTTGGTAAAATAAAGACAAGCAAATGTTACCTTATCTTACCCTGAAGCGCCAAAAAAGAATCAACCCACAAATAGATTTTATAGTAGACTTTACTTCAGATTTGAATGCATCAACTCAAAGTTCTCAAAAGTAACATCCTCAAGTTGTGAACATAACATTTAGTAAGAACATGTTTCAAATGTCTGTACAAGATGCTTATCTATATCAAATATGCAACCTATGATAAACACAAGGGAATGAAAAATACAAAAGTATCTTCAGTACATAAACAGTCATAGAAAAGATTAAAATAAACAGTTTGAAATCTAATGTAGTCAAAAAAAAAAAATGTAAATAAATGTCGAACTTAAAAATTCAACATGTTTGATCAAATACAATTGAGCCTTTATCAAAGACATTTAATAAACATACCGCATCATTCATTCTGTAACGCACAGAATATTAATCAACTTTACACAATTGTCAGTTTACAAACACTGTGAAGAAACTATGAAGCTAATTTACTGTATATGAATTCCAATATTACAACTTAAAATTATACACAATGGAAATAAGAACTGAGGAGAAGATGCCTTGTCATAGTGACATTGAGCAAGAGCTCTACAAGTACGCAACAAGGGCCAAAAACACTAACTGGATTTAAGGAGTGATTACGCATCGAGGTGCAGAGTCAGATATAAGGCATGAAAGGGATTTCAAGTAACTTCAGTTCAGTTACAGTCAAAATGAAAATAAGCTAGACGGTATTTTACAACCATCTTTCTACTGAGAGGACCCTGCATGAGTCTGTTGATGTTCCTCCAGTAAGTGAGGAAAAGCAAAGGCTTTGTCACATTCTGTGCATTCATACACGACTTGCCCAACATGACTTTCCTGGTGCTGCTTAAGTAAAGACCACCGGCTGAAAGACTTATAGCACATATCACAGCGGTACTCTCCGCTGACTTTTTCAGCATGCAATCTCATATGCAAAGACAGCTCCTCCGCTGTGTTGAATTCAATCTGGCACTGGGTACATTTGAGTTCATTTTCTGCCCACTGATCGTTTTTTTGAGTACTGAATTTTTTACGGTGCCTTCGCTCGTGCTCTTTCAGGTACCGCCTCACAGCAAACGTTTTTCCACAAAGCTCACATTTGAATGGCCCCTTAATTGTGTGCTGTTTATTTTGATGCTCCAAAAGACTACTTTTCGAGTAGAACTGCATTGAGCAGACAAGGCAATCATGTAAATCCTCTCCGGTAACATCAACCTCCTCCTCCTCCTCTCCTGCTGCTTGATGATGAGTCGGAGGGGATGTCTTAGCTGATGGATTTGATTCTTCACTCTGCTTCACTTTGTGTTGCTGATGGGAACATTGGTGCTGGAGGAAAGCATTGCCTCCAAAAAAGCTCTGGCCACACTCTATGCATTCAAATTCAGTAGCTGATGTCAGATGACTGCGCTCATGCTCTTTAAGCTTACTTTCAGAGGGAAGTGATGTTTTACAAATTTTGCATTCAAATGTACTATCAGGATGCACGGGAAAATGCTGAATCATTTCCATGGCACTGGCAAAACACTGGTGGCAAACTGGACATATGAAACCATGTGAAGGACCTCCACCGTTCCCTTCAGTGTTGTCACCACTTTCTGCTGAAATATCAACATGGCTCTTAGCGTGGTTGAGGAATTCCTGGGATGAAGAAAAACTACTGTTGCACTGATTACATGGATATTCACTGCTGGACCAAGATATTTTATGGGTGGCCCTGTGTTTTTTCAGGTGTGATGCATGCAGAAAATGTTTATCACAGTCTGAGCACGAGTACAGTCGCTCTTTGGCTGCAATGCAACCATGCTCCGATAGCTCCTCTGGGTCTCTGAAACGATCACCACAAACACCACAGCGATATTTCAGTTCAGCAGATGACACAGACTTTTCATTTTCTTCTCCTGAAACTGCAGGTGGTTGAAGCTCATCTGACTTAGAGTGGCTTTTTCGATGCTCAACTCTACTACTTTTTGAGGGAAACACACGGTTGCATATATCACACGGGAAACTTTCTTCACGATGGATGGACATGTGCTCTGCTAACTGTGAGGGTCCTGTGAAACTGAAGTCACACTTGGAACAGCGGTATGGACGGCTCTTTCCATGGGTATGCTTGTGTTTACGCAGTGCAAACAGAGAGACAAAACCCCTGCCGCATAACTGACACTGAAATTCAGACTTGTGCATTCGTTGATGCTGCTGCAACTGGGATGCCTGAAAAAAACATTTTCCACATTCTGCACATTCATGTGGTTTTTCACCCAGGTGACAGCGCTGGTGATCCTCAAGACTTTCTGATGTTGGGAAAGTCTTGCCACACACATGGCATGGGAAGTATGGTGCAGAGTCTGAGTCACTGTCCCCACTGCTGTGATTTTCATCTCCATCACTTTCAGCAGTTGAGCTGAGTTGACTGCTGGATTGTTTTTCATTGCAGCTCTTTTCCTGTACATTACTCTTATGATCCTTTAGCTCTTTTTGATGCCATGTTCTGTAGTGTCTTGCCAGTGATTTTTTGACTGAATAGGCCTTGTTACAGAAACGACAAGTATATACGTCACTTGGATGGGCCTCTCTGTAATGATTACATAAAGATGGTCTTGACCAAAATCTTTGATTGCACATTTTGCAAGAATAGGGCCTATTTGGGTCATGACATGTTCTGTGGATTTCAAGATCAGATAAGGAGCTAAGGGTCATGGAGCAGTCGGGGCAAGAGTGCGTCTTATCAACTTTAGGATGGATCCTCATGTGTTTTTCCAGATTTGCTTGACGACTGAAGGACTTCCCACACTTTGGACATATATTGCGCTTTTTCGCTTGCTCCTGTCTTCCATGGTCTTCGAGGTGACTAATGAGCATTAAGCCATCTGTAAAGCTCTTATCACATTCTGAACATTGGTACTGCACAATTTTCTTCTCTTTACTTGAGCTGCTTTGCACCTGGTTTCCTTCTTCATTTTGCTTGGATTTGTCAATAAAGTCCTCTTGGCAGGAGAAGTTTGTCTGTAAAACCCCAGTGCCAGTTGATTTGGAGCCATCTTCAAACTTTAGAACAGAGTCATTTAGCGCAAAATCAATCTTTGCTTTCAAAGGAACTTCCAATTGTAGAGTTGTATCGCTTTCTGAAACATGTACCAATCTACATTTCCTGTAGTGACTGTGATGAAGGTTTTTATTCCAGAAGCCTCTTTTGCATTTCTTACATTTATAAGGATGTTTCGTTTTGTGTACACGCTGATGAGCAGATAGTCCAGCTTTACATGTAAATGACAAGTCACACTCTGGACAGGAATATTGGTTGGGCACCTCAATATCAAGAGCTGGATCTAGTTTACAGATTAAATTAGCACCATCACTTATCCCTCTGTCACAACTCTCATCCAAAGGCTCTTCTTTGATGTGTGGAATATTTGACAGATGGTGTTGTAGGGGAGCAGTAGACACTGGGGGTGCCATTGTTTCCATCTTGTGCGCATTTAAAAAATGCTCTTGAAGCTGTGAAAAAAGCAAAAAACGGGAAGAACAGTATGCACAGGAAAAGCCTTTTGGTGGGCTTCGAGAGGTTGACTGTTGGCTTTTGCAAACTGTTGGATCTGATGAACTTGATCTTAAAATGCACCCTTTTTTGTGAATTTCCAGCTTGACTTGAGAAAAAAATCCTCCACATCTTTCGCAAAGCACTTTATTTAGCGCTTTTTTCTTGCTGCACTTTGGGTAATGACGCTTCACATAATCTTTCCTTATAAATCTCTCACCACAATAATCACAGGCATATGGTTTCTCTCCTGTGTGCAGCCGAGTGTGCAAGACTAAATGGCCAATGGTGGCAAAAGCCCGAGGACAATAGCTACATACATGTCTGCACTTTTTGTTAAAATAAGGCTGGGTCCTCTGTAGAACTCGATTCCGCACCTCATATCGGGGGTTTGCCAAAGTTTCTCTGGATGAATTAGTGCCAAGTAATAGAGTAGCTTTTTTTGCTTTGGAGGCTTTTCTGCACTTGACCACTTTCCTATGCCTTTTGAGAGTTTTTTCATGAGCAAATGACGTGCAACAGTGTGGGCACTTGAACAATTTGGTAACATGGTACATAGTGTTATGCCGGGAAAGTTTAGACTGAGTTAGGAAGCACCTTGAACAGACCGTGCAGTCAAATGTTGCCGGTTTTTCAGCCGAGTCAATGCCAAACTTATTTTGCCAACCCTTCCCAACATCGTTTAAGCTGATTTTGGGAATACAGACTTCCAATCGCTGCTTTTTCCCTCTACAACGAGTCTGATGTACTTTCAAATGATCATACCTTGAATAGCAACTGTCGCAGGCTTTACATCGATATGGCTTCACTTCATTATGTGTCAAAATGTGACGTCTCAGGTTTCGTGGTTTCATGAAGGTCTTTGTGCAGAATTTGCACTTGAATTCAGATTCGCCTTCTGCTTGGTGCTTCCGTGTTGACTCTCTGAGAGTAGGCATGTTTGACGATTGTTTTGGAGTGTCACTCTTGTCGTCGGACTGCAACTTTTTGTGAGTGCCATCACAGACAGCTTCATGCTGTGAACACATTGTACGACTTCGATATCTATTGCCACAATGTAAACATGCATAGGGTTGCACTCCAGTATGTGAAACAAGGTGTCTCAGGAGTAATGATTTGAATCTGTACTTCTGTGTACAGTGGGGGCATTTAAATTGTAGCATCTTGGTTGCATTGGACTGTAAGCACATTCTCTGGACATTCTGGCTTGTCTGTGAGGTGCTTTCACCTAAACTGGCATTAGGAGATGATGAGCCAGTGTTGAGCTCCTTAGTATCCTCACAGTTCTTCTGATGTTGATTGAGTTTTCTGAATCCAAAGTACTGCCCACATCTTGAGCAAAGAAGCAGAGAGTTTGTCACATGGCCATTGTGATGACTTATCAGGCGGATTTTTTTGGTAAATGTCCGTGGACAATAGGAACACTTAAGTGACCCCTTTGTCTTCATGTCAGGATCCTTTGTGACGATGTTTGATGTCTGGTCATCTCTGATTTGAGCAGTCAAACACTTCTTACTGTGAAGTTTCAGGAAAAAATCACGGTAAAACTGCTTTCCACAGTTAGTGCAGGAAAAGGATTTGTCACCAGTATGAATGATCATGTGGCGCAGCAAATAGCGGCGAGTATTGAAATTATGCTTGCAAAATGGACACTGGTTTGACAAGGTTCCAGATATATGTGTAAGACAATGTTTTCTTAGCACATGGGCATCATCAAATACCTCTTTGCATAAAGAACACTGCAGCTGTTTTGGTCCAATCTGCTCTTTCACGGATTGCAAGGACTGCTGTGGTTTTAATGATCTCTCTTCAAGCGGAGGTGCCTTTCCTTCTCTTTTTTTGTGGGTGCGTAGATGCCTCAGGAGATGTGCAGGAAACTGGAACTCCAGATGGCAGTCTGGGCATTTAAGCTTTCCTCTTTTAATATGCGAGTTTCTGTGCTTGATCAGTTCTCCAATACTTGGAAGAATCTTTCTGCATACAGTGCACTGTATCCTTCTCTGGTGAACAATTTTATGACCCATCAGATAGGAGCGTCTCTTGAATGTTTTTCCACATTCCAGACAGCGGTATGGTCTTTCACCTCGGTGATTGCGCTTGTGTTTCTCCAGTGACTTTACTGTGCTGAAAGATTTTCCGCAAAAATGACAGCTCAGAGGAAGACTACTATTGGTTCCAGTTGATTTTAAGTTATTCTTACTCTCTTTAGTCTTTGGACTACTTAAATTTTCTGGTTTGGGTATTGTAGAGAAAATTGAATTTCTGTACCTGATAATTTTGCCAGTGAGTTTGAACAACTCATGTTTCTTCATATGTCTGTACTTTCCAGAAGCATGAGAAAAAACGGCTGGACAAATGTTGCATTTGTAACGTGGAACAATGTTGGCAGTAAAAGCTGGGGCTGCATGTTTCTTCTGCTCATTTTCCTTTGACAGTGTTTTCTGCTCATTTTCCTTTGGCTGCATCTTCTTCTCTTTTTCTTTTGACTGTGTCATCTGCTCAATCTCCTTTGTTTTTTTCTGTTCAACTTTTTGCCTTGATATTGCACTCTCTTTTGCAAGCTGATTAAGATATTCTCTGAGGCAAAATGAATTAATATGTCTCCATCGGTTTGATGGTAAAGTGAAGTTAGCATAGCACAAGGGACAGCGATATTTCCCGCCAATTTTCTCCTTGCCACCATATACTGAATCTTTGACACAGTCCCGTAAATGTCGATTCCTGTTGTATGAGTACTTGAATAGCCGTGGGCAAAGAGGACATTTGAATTTTACGCTGGTATCCTTCTCTTCGATTTGGCTTTTCACACCACTGAGTGTTGTAGTACACTGACTTGACAAAATTGCAACATTCCTTCGCTTGTGTTTGTTGTCGAAGTGCTTTTTGGCCTTCTGTGCAGTTGAGAAGCCTTTACCACATAAACTACACAGATGACTTTTGGAGATGTCAACAAGCTTTACATAACATGAGGGCAGGTTTGCAGATGGCTTATTCTGTTCCAAGGTTTTTTGCAGTGGCGTTTGAGTTTCGCTGATAACAGAATCAGAATTTGTAACTGATAGTTTCGGCATCTTGCATCTACCATCGATACGCTTGTGTCTTCTTAGGCTACAAGACTGTGAAAAATATGATCCACAGCCATTACACTTAAAGGGTGTTTTGCCAGTGTGAGACCGCATATGTGTGATGTACCGATATAGTTTTGAAAACGTGAGTTTGCACTTAATGCACTTATGCCTGCCTTGTTTTTTTCTTTTCTTCTCTAAACACAAATCAGAAGCGAGACCAGGGCTTTTTGCAGCAATTGTCCTTTTGGTTTCACAACACAAATGTTTTTCTGCTTGTTCATTTCTCATCAGGTAGAGGTCGCAAGTCTCGCAAAACTTGAAATCATATCCTGAATGGTAACAATGGTGGTGATCAATTAGATGATCTACATTGTTGGTAGTGTGTTTGCAATTTGCACAATGAAAGGAGTTGCTCATTTCATTTACTGACTCTGAGGTTTTTAATATTACAACAGGCTGCAGAAGTTTTCTCATTTCTATAGAGGATTTTAATTGAGGAGCTTGTTCTTCTGAATGATTCATGCTGTTACTGTCAAGTCTGGGCACAGATGGGTCCTTATATTGACTGATGTCAAGTTTTTTTTCATCAGTGTCACATGAAGAGTCCTCTCTTGACAGAGGTTCACCATACACCATGCCAAGCACTGATGGTTCCTCAGTAGAAGTATCTAACCCTTGAAATGATTCTCTTGAACTTTCCCCTACTTGTCCACTACGACTTTCTTCTTCAAGGGCCACTGGAATTTGATCTAGTGACTGAAGCTGATCAGGAGAAGAAATTGTATTTGTTTTCTCTGTTGCACTTGTCCTTTCTTTTTCGAAATTAATGTCTATGCTTGAGTTGTTCAACTGTACAATGGATTCTAAGCTAGTATCAATAGAAGGACTGTCACATGTGACAGCAGGACCGTTACAATCTGGGTCTAGAGAAGTGACAATACTCTCTGTCGAACTTGTTCTTTCTTTATCTTGACAGGGATTTTCCTCAGTGCTGTGACTTGCAACACTTTTCTCATCCTTGTTGTTAGCATGGCTTAGATCACCATCACTCAGTACAGGAGAGCTCCTACAGGTGTTGTCCTCTGCTATACTTTTGTAAGAATGACATTCAGATAACTGCAAACAGGATTCAGGATTGTTTTTCAGAGTGCATTCTCTCACTTCCTGAGGAGCATCTTTGGAATCGGACATATCCATGTCCAGGGGATCTGTAGATTGAGCGGTATCTGACTTAATTTCTCTCTCCTGACAGTTGGTTTCCATATTATCATCTTGACCATCCTTGCCGTTGGGATTTAAGGAAGTCTGCTCATCAAAAATCTCATTCTCCACTGAACCACGTTGTTTCCTTTCCCCTTTTAAGACTTCATGTCCATCTCTTGCTTGACCACCTGTGAAATTGGGATTATCAAATCCCACATTTTCTTGGTCGGGAGAGTGCTTTATTCCCTCTTTTAGGAATTGCTCATCAAAGTGATTTTGTTCATTCACAAAAGCAGTCATGCTACTTTGAGAAGTTGCTGTGATCTGCTCCTCATTATTGCCATCTGGGAACTCCTTTTTTCCATCAACAGTTACATTTTCAGGGGCACTTATCTGGATGTGTGATGATTTCTCTTGTTTTCTCTCAATATCATTAACTTGCTTCAGCATTTGACAACCATCATTATCATTTCCCTTCTGTGCAGTCTCACTCCCTGTAGTCGTCACCACGTTACAGAGAGTAAAGGACTGATCTTCTTCTGTATGTGTTGTTTTTTCTAAACTACCCATCTTGTCATGTGCACTCTGAACCATGATTTTTCCTGTCTTAATGTTTGAAGGGCTTTGCAAAATGATGTTAGCCTCTGACATATCAGAGCGCTGACTAGCTGTTGGGAAAGTCATATTTCCAGTATGAGGGAAAGGCCATTCTGATGAGGTGTGTTTAGCAGCCACACCAATTTTAGGTTTTGGAACTGAATTACTTCCCACATATGTACAAGAGGGCCTTGTTTCACTAACATCAGCATTCGAGCAGCTACTGACATCTGAGTAGTCTTCAAGAAACGATGTAGCTAGCATTCCACAGTCTTGTTTAAGTCCTTGTAAGTCTGTTGCAAAAGATGAAGGGAAAGATCCAGATTTTGGTAGTACTTCTGGGGCAAAATCTGAGATTTCACTATTTGGCAAGTAATCTTTTTCATTTTTTTGTCCATCAGCTTGCCAGGGTGTTTCTTCAAAGTATCTTTGATAAACGCAGTCTGAGCTAGAATTTCCAATACTGGGATTTGAGTAAAAGTTTGTGTTGAAGTTTGAGTTTGTTGCAGATGCTTCATGTGAAGCCACTGTGCCAGAGAAGTCATGGTGTCCAATGAAGTTCTCTATATGCTCGGTGAGACTACTTCCTGGCTCTGGTGTCCTTCTCAAAGTGCTTGGATCTGATGATAAAGGTGTAGGGTTATGGAAATATGAATCCCACCCATGAGCCATTCTCTGCAAAGACCAGAAGCTAGATCTTATTTTACCCAATCCTGAAAACAAAAATAAGCATAGAATTATAAAACACAAACTTTATCATATTAAAAAATATATACAATCATTGTAAAGAAAAATCCTACCTTTACAAGGACATACAAGTCCTGGAACTTTCCAGAATGATGAGAATTACATCTGAATGGAGACCTAGAAAAAATACACAAGGATTAATGTTATTATTGTTGACATTTACCAAGCTACTAAATAATCTCTTCTTAAATGCAATCAACATTCAATTATATACATTTACCCCAAGTAGATTTACAATTTGTTGTAGTGGAGTGGATAGCGTTTCCCCAAAAATCTCTCAGCTTAGGGGTCAGATTCACCAGGCTCCACAAAGCAAAAACTTATCCCAGCCAAAGGGTCTGACCAAGAAGAGCCATGGTTACTCCCTAAGCAAGGCCTTTCAAATGATCTGCAGGTGACCACTTGGGTTCCAGCTCCGCACCCATGGGGCCTTGTTGCGCAAGGCCTGAAAGAACTACATAGGGTTGTTTCCTAAAAAGAGGTGTGAAAGGAGTTGGTTCATTGCTAGATAGGTGGTGCTTAAGACAGGTGGCTTGATGCACTGACACCTAGCTGGAGCAAGGTGCAAAGGAATACCAGATAAACAGGTTTTCACGCCACAATGCACTAGGATGAAAAAAAGGCTGAAAGCTTGGCTGATCAAGTAATTTTTCATCGAATAAACCAATGATCCATCTGAAGTATCTCAAAAGTAGAGATTTGCAAAGTTGGAGATGGGTAGGTAGGTTTCAAAAGCTCTGGCTGAGAGACTTCTCCCGGGAGGATTATATGGTTTGAATTTTTGAGATTTGTTGTTGTGATGTCATTGGATGGCAGGTTTTAACCTGCTGGCCTTCCTTCAATCTCTAGGTGGGGACCTGGAGAAGGCACTGCTTATGAACTCCATGGCCACACAGCTGGAAGACTTAAACACCAATATGGGTAACAACAGAAAGAACAGAACAATACCACAGCCTGGGGACCACAACAAAGGGCCCTGGCAAAACACCCCAAAACACCCACTGTTAACTGAGAAACAAATTTGCACCTGTCTCAGGTTTTTCTCCAATGCAATAGCCATTATTAGGGAAAGTGCTGCCTTAGCCAATGTGACATATTCAAGGGAACATCCCAGATACTTTGCAAGCCTAGCGATGAAAGATAAAATAGCTGCCAGAAGCATAATTAGCTATAGTACTATAGTGTTTCAGAAGCCTTCACATTTATGGATCTGTTACACAAATTGATTGGACTGACTGGATAGTATTTCATGTTTCACCAGTATCTACAAACAATGCCCCCACCAATGCAACAACACAGTGTTCTTTTTAACATGGCTTATTTCAGCCTAAATTCCTGCTTATTTTTCTACCTTGCATAGACAGGTTGGACTCAGCCATGGCCATCCTATTCCAACTGGGAGGAGACACTAGATCAGACCCAGAGGATGCTGGAATGCTTATCCCCTTAGGCCTAAACATAGTAAGGAAATGCGTGCCTAGGTTACTCTGCTCAAGATGCCACCACCATGAGCCTAAGTTGAATAAGATTAAGCTATAGTTAGTTAGCTATAAGATGTGCCCACCCCACTTTTCCTAGTAATGATAGGTTAGACTCAAGTTCTGCTAATATGACACACTAGCATTGTGTCAAGTATAAATTTGTCAAAGTACAGCTATGTATGAGACACAGTTCAGGGAAACAGGAATAATGAATTCCATACTCCAAAATCTAACTCTTCAAGTTACACTCTTGATTAGGCTTTCTCTGGTTGATGTAGCTAGGTTCTGCTGAACTCCGTGCCAGCGGTAATGGTTACAACAAATAGAAAATCTAAATCATTAAGGTATTAAGGATACCTGCAATGGTTTTAGAGCTTTTGTATTAATGTATCCTTTCTTAATCTGGCTGGTTTCTCAGGCCATGTCCACACGTACACGGGTATTATTGAAAGCTTTTGCCTTCTTCGTTTCCAAAAAACCCTGTCCACACAAGCATGGTTATAAAAAAATTCTCGTCCAAACGAAAACACAAAAACACAACAGAAACGCTGTCATGAGAATGCTAGGGATGCACTGATCCGATACCGATATCGGATATCTGTCCGATATTGACTCACAAAACTAGATCGTGTATATGTGACATAGGCCGATCTATTAAATGCAATTCTATGTTTACAACAACCATGTGCGCATACTACCTCACGTGTCATCAGCGCGCCGGCATTTTGCTAGACGGAGAGCTCAGAGCTAACATGGAGGGAGCTATAAGAGCAGTTTGGAGGCATTCTCACTTGTTACGGCAACAACTTCTACGACTACTTGCAATATTTGCAAAAAAAAATTTCAAGGGGTGGTGGTAGCATTGCAAAATATAACACAACTAACCTAATCAAGCATCTCAACAAGCACCATGCCAAAGAATACGGTGAGTTCAACCAAACAAAAAAGGCAGACGAAACAAAGCAGCTAACTTTGTCGGCTGCACTGCAAAGACGTGAAAAACTTTGAAAGCGAGAAAAGAGACAGAGAAGGTTTTCGAATGTATTTTTTTAGACGAGCAACCACTGCAAGTAGTTGAAAACGAGGGATTCCGCCGCCTGCTTGAACACTTGGTACCTCGGTACAATTTGCCATCACGTAAATATTGTTCTGAGACTGCTCTGCCTGAACTCCTCAAGAAAGTGTGTCAACATTTATCGACAGAGTTAAAAGATGTAACCGCCATGAGCTTCACCACAGATATCTGGAGCTCTGACGTTTCCCTGTTTTCACTTTTTAAACTTAACAGTACACTGGCTGGACGCGAGTTTGCTGCCTCTGAGTTGTAATATATCAGCGCCCCCTGCACTAGCGTCGAGAGCGAGAGACTGTTATAGAAACAAACTAACTGCAGAGAGAGCAGAGATGCTTGTTTTTATGAGAAAAATTGCTGCTTAAGTGAACACTGAGCAATAGCAGGTCACCCTCTCATGCTGTTATGATCACACATAAGCAACAATTTTATTTTATAGTGTAATTCAAATTTGGCACAAAATGTTAAAGAGTTTTAATTCCTGTTTATATTGCAGGTTTTGTTTTCAGGAAGTTACAACTATTTGTGAATGTTGATTTAACTTTTATATTTGTTCAGCTGCTATTAGTGCTATATTATTTTATACTTGAACTTATATTTTTATTAGCAGTAAATGTTTACTAAGAATTTTGAGTACAAGGCTACTTGTTAATACTGCTGTTGAAGTAGAGAACTACATTTTTGGGGATTTAATGTTTACATTTTCTTCTCATTTGATGCAGTTGTTTTATACTTGAATTCCTGACCAATCCCTTGCTGCATTAAAAAGGTTTACAGTTAAATTGTAATTCCTGTTAGTTCCAAGAAAATTCACCAAACTGCTGGTCTGTATTTATAATTGTAAAAATAAATAACAATTGATATGTACAGTATATGTGTATTTATTTCATTTTGTTTTACAAAGTTGGGAAAGCCAGATGTTGCCTTACACATAAATTATTCCCGGTCTCACAGTGAGGAATAAAGGTTATTCATTTAACACTGGTATCGGATCGGTACGCAGATACCCAAAGCCCAGGTATCGTATCGGTAAAAGGACTTACTAATTTGGATTGGTGCATCCCTAGAGAATGCCACACCAACAGGCACCGGTATAACCAGGTCATGCAAAGAAGAAGAAGAAGAATCGCGGCCAATCAATTGGATGAGTAACTGTATATATGTGTAAACATGTAAAAAGTCCTGTTAAAGCCCCTGTAAACCCAAATCCACAAAATCCTTCTCACTATGCAATTTAAAGTCTTATGTACATACTTGTAAGCATGTTAAAAGTTTTAGAAATGACTTTTAACCCCTAATTTTTGCATTGGCATTAGAACCTTTAGCAGCTGCCATCAGAAATAATACAAATATCAAGGGTATCCAAGCTGGAAAGATGGAACACAAATTACTTTTGTATGCGGATGATATTTTGTTGCTGACCTCAAATCCAGAAACAGCTGTCCCGCAAATTTTGTCTTTGATCAATACATTCTCCCATATCTCGGGTTACAAAATAAATTGGGGAAAATCAGAGGCAATGCCCCTGTCTAGTTTATGCCCACCTAGTATCAGACAGAACTGGCAGTTTAAATGGCTCCCTTCGGGCCTAGTGTATCTAGGGATAAAGCTTACACCAGGTTTAAAAGACATAATGACTGAGAACATCCTCCCCCTACTTCTGAAAATTGAGAGCACTCTAATAAACTGGGCTAAAATAGGGCTATCTCTGCTGGGAAAAATAAATATTCTTAAAATGATGGTTGTTCCACAACTTAACTATATCATATACTTATTACCCATGAGCTTCCCTCCCTCACTACTTAAAAGATTTAATGCAGCGGTAGCTGCCTTTTTGTGGGGAGGTAAAAGACCCCGTTTAAATAGAATTAAAATGTGTGCTGCAAAGGAGGACGGAGGCCTCAACCTACCAAGAGTGGATAGGTACCACTATGCATTTTCTCTTAATCAATTGGCCAAAATAAATATTACAGAGGACCAAACTCCGGGTTGGGTCTTGATTGAAAAAGAACTTACTGAACCAATCCCATTACTGGCTTTTATCTCACAAAATGGGGGAGAAATTCCAACTCGGAATCCATTATTGTTGTTTGCAAGAGAAACCTGGCAAGCATCACATCGTCTTATTGGTCTAAACCCTTCTTTTACTAGAAGGACATCTCTGTGGCACAACAAGCTACTGAAAGTGGGTAAAAAAAACTCTTTATTGGAAGTCGTGGGTGGAAGCAGGGATTATTTTTATTGGAGATGTTTTCGAGGGTGATAATTTTACGGGTTTTACACAAATGGTAACTAAATATGGAATCCCTAGACGAGACTTTTGGAAATATTTGCAATTAAGAAGCTGTATAATGTCTGCACAACGGAAACTCCCCCTGTTGCCTCAAACAGAACTACAAAAACTAGTACAGGGAGATCAGGGGGCTAGAGGTGGAGCATCTAGATATTATAGTCTTATGAGACAATCTCACCCACCAAAACTAGAGGGTCTCAAGAGAGCATGGGAAGCAGGTTTGCAGGGCGAGATAATAATGGAGAAGTGGAAGGAAATAATCGGATGCTGGTATAAGACATCTAGAGAGGTACAGACCCGCTTAATTACATATAAAATCATACATAGGATGTATTGGACTCCCTGTAAGATGGCAAGACTAAAGCTCTGTGAATCCGACATGTGCTGGAGATGTGGGAGGAGTAGAGGAACTCTTTTACACATGTTGTATGAGTGTGAAATAACACACAACCTATGGGAAAAAATAATATTACTCATCAACAAAGTATGCAGGACAGACTTATCCCAGAGCCCCGCTTTATGTATTTTGGGCATAATAACAGAGGGAGTAGAGTTATCATCCCAGCAAACTCAATGGTGTAGGTTGGCCCTTACTACGGGATGTAGGATTGTTCTCAGACACTGGAAGTCAAAAAGTATTATCCCATTTAATGAATGGATGGGAGAAATGACTAAAATAGCCAGCTATGAACAACTGATTTTTAGGCTGAACAATAGGGAGGAGATATTTATGAAAACATGGGGTCCATACATGACTTTCATACTAGATGGTTGATTGGGGAAGCTATATGGATGGATTTTCATGTAAACAATTAACAATAAACCATGTCTGGATTGTGACAAAAGCCTGAAAAGTGGTGGTGTGGAGAATGTGTATGTATGTACGTGACATATGTATTTATTTTGGTGTGCATATTAGTTTAATTTATGCAAGTGTCTCTGTAGGAGTAATATTTGTTCTTTTTTTTTTGTTGAATTGTGTTGGTCTGTTTTTGTCATTGTTCAGGTTCATGTATGTATGTTGTTCCTTTTGTTGCATTGTTGAAAAGCAATAAAAAGTGAGTTACAGAAATGACTTTTAATCCAAACTGGAGTAATTGCCATTCTTACTTTGTTAATTTCCCTGACGCTGGGGTTAAATTGGGCGTGGTCAGTGAAGATATTTATGTCGTCATAAATTTTCTCGAACCAATCGTGAAATAATCAACAGCAGTTGCCCAGCCCTCACAGGTGCAATAACACTTCTGCTCGCGATCAATCCCTCTCTCTGAGTCTGCGCTAACACGTGTCCACATACCTTGAACATGTTGCAGTTACCTACCTAACGATAGCCTTTTTTCCCCATCATGCCTGTGTGTGCTGTCCCCGGGTGCACATCCACCATCTGAGACGACAACGTGTCATTCTTTTATTTTCTTAATGCGGCGGACTTGGAGAAGCAGCAGTGTTTGCGCCACATACATTTAATTAATTGTTGCAGCCGCTGCTTCAGAAGTTGTAATTGAACGACTCTTTGGAGATTTCCGCTGCAAATCAGCGATCGTCCATCCTCTCCTCATTGAGGAAGACCACTAAAACAGTGAACTCGTGAAGTCTTGGCAACCACATAAACAACAGCGGAACCAGTTTACTTCTAACGGCAAAAGAGGGTCCGCTCCGCATCGCTGACATCGGCATACATACGCAGTTCTAACACGCAGTGTAAACAATCCATGTGCCCATATCAGCTGTGCGCTCAGTATCAAACTTTCAGCTCCCTGGCGATCTCCCTCCAGCGAGCTGCACAATATCATACTGAAATGAGGTGATGATGTCTATCTAACTCCGTACGTCCCTACTGTAAATACATTGATTGTCGCGCTTTATAAAGCTTATAAAAGGAGATATCATTTGGTAACGATCGATCGTTTAGATCGCTACGTCATTAATAACGTCCCTCGTGCACACGCGACTCATGTGAGGACTGAATTGCGAAAGAGAAAATATGTAACTTTTGTGACTTAATTAAACAGACTGCTGATGAAGACAGTCAACACAGCAGACAGAGAGACAGACAGAAGAGGGGGCGGGGCCAGCAGTGGTGCAGAGAGCACAGGTGCAGGTGTGTTGGGGGACTGAAGCAAAGTGATCAGATTAAAGTAGTTTGTGAATTAAAACTTAATGAGGTGAAGAAGAAAGTACAATTAAAGTGTGGAAGTAAGAAATAACCATCTAGAAAGAGGGTCAGTCTACATGTTATGTGCTTCTCACAGAAATCATTGATATATGAGATTAATTGAAATCAATTAATTACAAAGCCTGTAATTAATTAGATTCATTTTTTTAATCACCTGACAGCAATAGTTTGGATATGATGTACACATGCGCACATACCTGGTATGTAAAACAAACCCTCTACCCTGCTGCTGAAAAAAATCTTAGAGCAAACACTGCTTTCCCATGCGCCATTGTTGTGTTGACAGTTGCCATGAGAACTCGGACAGGCGGACCCCGGCAGGTGTCAATCAACACGGGAGCTGCCACGCCTACACAGTCCTGAGAAATTGTCTGCACAGCCAAACGAGCTGTTTTTCAAGAAGATTTTCTGGTGGTTCTGAACGTTTATTTTCCCTCAGATTTTTGTGGATGCTTTATGACACACTCACAACTGATATCATATATGCATTTTTGCTATTTCAAGCTGAGTTTCCAGGGGCTTTAAGCATCACTGTTTATGTCACGTCCGTCATTTTGCAAGAAATGTCGCCTCATTAGTGACGTGTCACCATGGAGACGGCGCACAGCCTGACGTCACGAGTTTATCCCGTCTACACGTCTCCGCGGAAATGGGGTTTCTAAAAGTCTTCACCCTGGTCTGAGTTTTACAAAAGATCCGTTTTCAGTGCCTTGAAACGGTGTTTGTGTGGACGAGAGGCCAATACGCAGAGAAAAGGCTAAATTAAAAAAAAAATACACGTGTACATCATGTGGACATGGCCTCAGATGCAAATGCTGCATTCATTGAACTTTAAAAAAAACAACAAAAAAAACATTTAATTTCATGATAGAATGTTTGTAGGAGTAGTTTAAGCAAGAGCAATAGCACAACATGCATTTCAGATCATAGTTTTACAGAAAGCAATCCTTCAGATATTCCCTATCAGTAATTTCCTTAAAAAAAACTGCATTTCTCACAGGTAAAAACAAATACAAGACACAACTATTAACCAATATTAGAAACCATCTGTACCTGGTGTTACAATGTCTGCTGGCATCTAAATCTTCAAAGACATCAATCCTGGCTTCCTGTAAAATGGAAAGAAATGTAAATCTCATTAGTACTAATAAAACCTGTTTTGCATTTTTTCTTTCAGCAAGAAAAAAAAAACACCAGTAGGTATTGCTTCAGCACCGCAAGTCCACTCGCACTACCTTGGTTTATTAATCTTGACAATCAACCCAGAACCTAAGAATGAACATGGATGTTCAGTAAAGATAGCCTAGGGGCGCTGGTATAGCTCTGTTGGAAGAGCAGGCGCCCCATGTATAGACGCTACAGTCCTTGATGCAGGGATCGCAGGTTTGACTCTCTGTCTGCCAACCATTTGGATCATGTCATCCTCCACTCTCCACTCCCCACATTTCTTGTCTATCTTCAGCTGTCCTAAAAATAAAGGCAAAAGCCAAAAAAAAGTCTTTAAAAAAAAGATGAATTAGAGTAATACAAAAACCCAACTCAATATAAGTGAAATATCGAATATAAAGTGTATGGGTTAATGCAAAAGAGGCCTTGCCTAATAGAATAACAATAGCTATTACAAAAGGTTATCTACAAAACTAAGCAGAAAGAAAGATTCCCTTTCTATTCTAACCATGGATTAACACAGTTAACTATTTATTTCCATCACATGCTACAAGTTGGTTGAAAATGACTCAATGTGCAGAACATTTTGGTATCTGATTTAGATAGCGCATGTATCACGGGTTCCATACAATTGCCCCTCATCCCCTTGTTACACTTTAGGAGTATTTTCTCTCTCCAGTTAGGATCTTTCCTCAATTTCAACTGTATGCAAAGTTTTCAATAGGATGGATTTATACTTGGATTCAGTAGGCCTGATGTGAAAAAGCACTATGGATTTTCAAATGATGGCGCAAGCTTCATGACTGGACAGTATTGAGAGCTCTTTGAGAATCATTTGTTTAAAGAGAACAAATACAAATTGGAACCATTGCTTTTTGTATATGGTCCGTAGCAGCCACGGATATGGTGCCAGTGCAATGTTAAATACAGCAGTATTAGCGCGCACAACTCCAAACTTTGTTTTAAAATAGCGTTTTGGGTGCACGGCAGAAAATCAAATCTAGAAAAACAGAGAAAAAGCTCCGGCACTCAGAATCGTGGATGACTCAGTTTAATGTGGGTAACGAGTGCGTTTCGGCTCTATGCTGTCATCAGCATGATGCTGATTAAATGCACATTAACTGTTTGCAATGTTAAACTCTTTTAGATGTTGTCAAAGTGGTGAGTTTTAAAATGAGCCCTTAGAATAACAAGTGTTTCCGGATGTTTTTTTATTACTATGACATTATTTGGCACTACTCGCTACAAGAGGCATTAGCAATCTCTTATCCTCTTTGGAGGATACCATCCAAACTTAGTCTTTTTTGTACAAAATTACGATGCCTTTTTACAGACACTGACAGAAAAACCTGCACATATTGTTTACTATTTGGGCAAACATACCTCTTTGTTTTGATATGTCATTATGAGGCAAAGTTTTCAGGACACATACTACCCTGCAAGGGTTTCCCCAAGAAAAGTTGTTGGCTCTGTGTGAAGTATCTTATGATAGGGCCAGCAGCCCGGCCATGTCGGCAGGCCCCTTATGTAGGGCCCATCATTAACTTAGAGTTGCTTCCTGGATATCTGAAAATATGACTAGCTATATAATGTTTTGTGATGAATGAGAAAAATGCAAAGTCTAACAATGAATCTGAGAATGTTAAGTCTTGGAATACTGTATTTTCAACTACAATCTAAGAAATCTAATTAAAATAGATAGTATCTAAGTTTCTTTGATTGGCTATTCATTCTTAAACCCTAACATGTCTGGCATGTTACATCAATAGCAGTTGATCAAAGTATATTTTTAAGTTTCTGTAAACTACAAAAAAAAACTTGGAATCAACTTGATTGGTTCCTGTGCTAGCTTCATCAACCAAAAGATCCAAACAGATCCCTTTAAAGCCAAGGGAAAAACAACTTGTAGCATTCCTCTTGATAATACTGTAATTGTGTCCTCCCTTTCATGAGTGATGGAATCAAAAAAGACTGGGTAGAAAAAGAAAACGGTTACCTTTCACGTCAGTGTTAACCCTTAATTGCAGTAATGTTTAGTTTGTCAATGAATGATCAACTGAGCTTGTTCTAAAGGCAATAGCACAGATGGGCTGCTCGGCTGCTCCAGCCGTGCTTCCATGAGTCAAGGCGGAGCCATGGTTGTTTATTTGGTTAAGCCATGGTTGTTAGCAGTCTCTTCCTCATAACCATTGCCTCCTGTATTTGGCTGTCTGACCAACTATCAAGGGGTTTTTAGCTTTTACTTGGCATAGCAACCATAGTCTGCTAGACTATTTGGCTGGCTAGCTAAGGTTGTTAGCATTCGCTTTTGAATGCTGTAGGCATCTAGGGCTGAATGTCAATCTAGACAAACAGAGGAAAAGAACCCTGATTTAGGACCTGCTGCTTTCCTAGGATGTCTTCCTGATAGACTAAAAGTTGTTGCTCTCTGAGCTTTCCATCCCTTACCTCTACACTTCCAAATGAGCCATGCTGCTGTTACAAAACAAATCCCAACAAATGTTAAGACTATAACTTATGTTCTATGAAGGAGAGGAACAAAACAGAATGGGATATCAGGACCCTGACTGAATACACCTCTATCAGACCAAGGTAGATGATTTATGATGATATTTTTGAATTCCTGCCTGCACATGTATACCTCTGTCTTCAAAGTCATCCTACAGTTCTGTAGCCTCTCTTCATCAAGCCCAGCTACATAGCAGGGCAACCAAGTGTGGTACCTTGGTCTTCTCCTTCAGGGAACAGAAGTTTAAAATAATGATGCCCTTTGGAGCAGCCACTAAACTCTAAAACAAACCACCATGCATCATAAACCAAGCAGAGAAAAACCACTAGAGCTACTGAAGGGGCTGCGGCATTGAAACGGGGAGACTGGACAAAAATGAGCAGTGATGACAGACTGGCTGTAGCACAGATATCACCCACACATACCATATTTAAATAAAGCCCATATTGTTGCTATGACGCTGGCTAAATGTGCACTCACACTGTGGGGCAACACAAGACCTCTGCTGTTGTAAGTCAGGGAAATGGCCTCAACAATCAAGTGAATAAGCCGCTCTTAAGACAGAGCTTTGCCCTTGTCTGGATATGCTAAACAGAAAAATAGGTGGTCACATAAACGCAAACTCCGAGTGCTATAGTAAGCGCCAACACACAAAGGACCACAGGGAATTCAACCTATGCTACTTAGATGCAAAAAGGAGGGTGACAAAAGCTCAAAGTTGTAATGCTACCTTGGAACCATCCAAAGCGAACTAGGTACAAGACATATGCACAGCATGAAGCAAGCGCAAATGTTGCCCATTCGCTTTGGGGACATTAAAGCAAGAAGGGCGCTCAAGTATGACCCAAATCTACTATCCTCAGACTCAAGCACATCAAAAGGGGGACCACAAAGAGCCTCAAGCACTAATGGCAAGCATGCAGGCACGCATGCAGCTGCCATAATTCTGAGAGGAAGCTGCCATGGTCCCCCTGCCAGTGGACTGTTTATCTCAACAAACAACCTTTTCACAAGTCACTGAGGGGCCATTGAGGGGATCAGAGAAATGTATAGCCTCTGCGGCACAGGCAGTACCATTTTCACTAGTAAAAAAGATGCAGGAGTGGTCCATGGTTGCACTACAGCATGTAGTCACAAATGTCTGTTAGGGAAAGAACAGGGGGCAGTGGCTATTTCCTCCGGAGGCAAATGGGTCCACATAAGCTCTGCCCCAAAACTTGCAAAACAGAGCCAACACCTCTGGGTACGGCTGGCCTAAACTATTAAAAAAAGACATGTTATTTAACCGTTTAACTAGTAGTATTAACTGGTTAAAATTCTTAACGGACAAGTAACGGTTAACTGGTTAAAGTGCACATCCCTAGATGCCGCTAATGTTACCTGCTTCATAGCAGGTGTTTCTGGGCTGCAGCTGTCTTGTGCAGCTCGCAGCGACACACAGTTCTCGTACTTGGCTGCGTGCCTCTGTTTGAGATGTTGGAATAAGTTAGTCGTGCTGCTGCCTTTAGTCGACAGGCTTTACAGCGGGGAATGGTTTGCTTGTTGTCGGAGGCTGCAAACCTGAACCACTTCCAGACCACTGTCCTTTTTATCAGTCCATGCCGCAATGTTGACATTTTGCCTCTGTGTTTGTAGTAAGCTCTTTGGGGGGATGGGCATTACTATAAACTACGGGAGCTCAGAGGCTCTGCGAAGCTCTGGTGGTTGCCTGCCATGTGCACCCAAGTTAAGTCGAAATCAATTTTCAATTATTAAAATCTTCTTAAACCCCAAAATCGAATTCATTGGTAAAATCGATTTATCGCCCAGCTCTACCTCGGGGTGGATGCAGGAAGAGAAGAAGTCCCTTCCTGCTTCTGTCCAAATCTGTCCAACCCACAAAACCCCAAACCCCCTTCAGGAGGCTGCCTTGGACACCACCTTGCGAAAAGACACCCTCCCTATAGGGGAGACCTGGCATAGTACTCTCAAGGTACTTTTCTCTCAAGGTGAGAAGAGCCAACTTGCAAATAGGGGTTATTGTCAGCTTCCTCTGGAGGTGACGTGGTACACACAGTTGGTCCGACTGAGTGGAGCATTGAAATCCTCACATTTGTGATAGCCCAAGAGGCATTCAAGTGATCACGAATACCATCATGTATTGTGGCTTTTAAATCATCCAGAAGTACAGTTAGTGTCTCACTCAGTGCTCCGACATCCGTGCTTGGCATGGGTAGGGATGGGTATCGTTAAGATTTTAACAGTATTACTCTTATTGATACTTCTTAACGATCCGGTACTTTACCAATCGGTTCTATTATTTTAAAGAGAAAAAACGAAAGAAATTGAGAACAGAATTAAGATTGCTTTATTTTCTGAAATGTAAAATAAACAATTATTCACAACAAAAGGAATTACAATGTTTAGAACAAATTGCTGTTATAGGCTCCAATGTTGTGTTGATGGAAACATAAAACAAATTTGGCTGGCTGGTAGTGGGCTGGGCTTATCAATTAATCCGATTTGTCACGTGTACAAAGTTTGTTGAGTAACAGTGTCCAGTGAGAAGTTTGGCGCATGTCTCTGCCTGTATATGAGGCACTTTAGACAGCTGTTTGGACAGATTGCTTGTGTTTCCGCCCTTGGCAAAAGTGTTGTTGCATTTGTGAAAAAGGCATTGTCGGCATCCACTCTGGTGAAGGGTAACCACACTTTGAATGTTTAGTTCTCTCTGCCATCCTAAGGAGCAGGATCTCTAGTGTGTGTGCGCATGTGTGTATGTGTGTGTGCGCGCGCGCTCGCTGTAGCGTGTGAGAGAGAGCTGCACCCGCCCCTCACATACAGGCTCCGCGAGAAAGATCTCTCTTTTGGAGTGGGAATATGCATCATAGATGAATGTCTTAATCTTATTGCAAATTAGAAAAGGTTACTGAGATTGAATGTGCAAGATAACATTTTTGTAGCAATAAGAAACAGGAAATTTAGGTTCTTAATTTTTCCAGAACCGAAAGCAGAACCGATAATGCCGGAATTTTATTAATAATGCGGTATTTCATAATTCAGCTCCGGGGCTTGTTTAGTACCGGGTTTCGGTACCCATCCCTACTGATAAGCCCAAAGCTTTAATGTGCAATAGAACCAGAAACAGCTGCCTGCTCTCTGGAGCTTGCCGTCACAGCCCTGTCAGAGTCCAAGTAGGCTAAAATGCGCACACCTCTCTCCCAGAGGGGAGCTAATGCCTTATCTACACATTTGTTGAAGGTGCAGCAGCAAGAGGTATTGGTAAGCTATGCCTTCATATGCAAAGCTTAGAAACTGCAGGAAGTCCGGATGAATCATTACTTGAAAGTTAGTGAATAACATCAAATATTGCAAACCAATCCTCTGGGTGGACTGAGTGAACATTTAATAGCTGCCTGAGTGTTTACCACTTAAAACTGTAAAATAGGGACTAGTCCCCCTCCTTTCTTCTGAACAATCAAATAATGCCCGCGCTATGTTCGGAAACCTGTATTCATGCTTTTTTCACACAGTAAAATAATGGCACTTTTATTTGGCCAGTTAAACCTTGACAAACACTAACTGAGGTCCTCTGCAAAAAATGTTAATTGTGTTAATCTGGGGGCTACAACCTGAGGCAACAAAAGTGCTTTTGTTGTGTAAAGGGGGTTGTGATGCAAAGACTGTGTTAGGGGAGTTCAATGTCTTTTGGACTGCATCCGTGATTAGAAATGGAGGATGCTTTTTTTGATGACAACAAAACAGGTGCAGCAGTGTCTCCCTGCTGCTGTATCCCCTCTCCACTCACTCCCAGAGCTAGGTGTGGTGTCCTAGGTGTTGAGCCACCCCTGAGGCCTGTGGAGTGTCCCGTGTAGTTGCAGCTTTACCTGCGGGCACCTGGAACTCACGGTCGGTACTTCCACAATGGGGAAACAATGTTACGCAGACCTTCTGTCTGTTTCTTTCTCAACTCAAACTTCGCCTGAGTGGCGTTGAGTGATTGTCCAAACAAACCCTCAGCAGAAGGTGCCGCAAGTGGCTGCCTCGGTGTGTTGGTGCACATTGTTTGGTTTGGTGTGGGTGTAAATACATTTTTTTGTCACGATATACTAAGCTCTTACACCAAAGAAGAGTTCATACAGAACATACAGACTACAACACTGTCGGGTTTATTCCCCACTTTTTAAATGGAATCTTTGGAATTGGACATTCTGGTCAAAGGTGCCTTCACTTTTGCCAACGCAGTGAAATGGAGGAGGAGAGGGAAACAGGCCAGCGCGATTGTGTGTCTCCGTCACTGCAGACTACGCACTGCTTTACCAGTTGTTTTTCTCTCCAACGTGCATTCTCTGTGCAACAAACTTGACAAACTCCAGCTACTGGTGGGAGAGACTTTTCTACATCTTCTGTTTTGTGCTTCAGAGATGTGGCTGTGCCGAATGATACTTAACGCTACGCTACAGCTGGCAGGATTCCAACTCTACAGAGCGGATCGTGACACACAAATTTCTAGCAAAACAAAAGGTGAAGGAACCTGTTTTTATATCAACAACGGCTGGTGTACAGATGTTACAGTAATACAACAGCATTGTCCCTGGACTGGAACCTTTTGTAATCAACTGTATACCCTTCTACTCCCCCCGTGAGTTCGCTTCATTCATTCTGGTTGGTGTTAACATCCCACCCCAGGCCAATGTGCAAGAGGCACAGTGCGCGTTTGCTCGGCGACCAGATACTGTGTGTGGAGCGGACAAACCCAGACTCCTTAGTTATAGTCCTCAGGGACTTTAACAAAGGTAACCTCAGTCATGATCTTCCAAAATACAGACAGTTTAATAAATGCCCGACCAAAGAGGAGAATGTTTTGGATCACTGTTACACCACAGTGAGCAGCGTTTATCACGGCGTTCCCCCTTGCTGCACTGGGACACTCTAACCACGTCTAGGTCCACCTGATTCCTGCGCACAGGCAGAAATTAAATCTCTGCAAACCTGCTTACAGTATAAAGTTAAAGTTAAAAATAGTGCAGTGTACAGACAATATAGGAGTCCAGTGTGTGTTAATGTAATGCATAGTCTGATTTAGAGTCTAAAACATTTGTGAAATGTTGAGTGACTGAGGGGCTGGATGACAGTCCATGTCAAGTGGGGGGATGGGGGGTGGTCAGGGCCTTGTTGATGAGGCTGGCAGCAGAGGGGAAGAAACTGTTCCTGTGGTGGGAGGTCTAAGTCCTGATGGAGCGCAGCCTCTTGCCAGCAGGAAGGGTCTCAAAGAGACTGTGTCCGGGGTGAGAGGGGTCGGCCACAATCCTGCACGCCTCAGGATCCTGGAGGTATACAGGTCCTCGAGAAATGACAGATTGCAGCCAATCACCCTCTCTGCAGAGCAGATAATATGCTGCAGCCTGTGCTTGTCATTGGCAGTGGCAGCAGCGTATCAGACGATCATGGAGCAGGTAAGGATGGACTCAGTGATGGCAGTGTAGTGCATCATCATTGTCTTTGGCAGGTTGAACTTCTTCAGCTGCCGCAGGAAGTACATCCTCTGCATCCTCTACTGTCATATCTGCTCCTCTCCCAACGTCTGTCTCCTCCTTGCGCGGCATGATAACTCTGATAAACTATACATGGATCACCTCCGGCTCAAGTCATTCACAGCATGTGGAGATGTAGTTTATGCTTATCAAAGGTTGTTCAATGAAATATGGGACAGATCGCGACCCTATTGAGTCAGGGGCAGAGCGTAAGAAACACATACTCCTTTCCCACCGAAATTAACGCGTTGACGCACCTGGCAAGACCCGCTAATAGATGCCCATTGTCTCTTTTCCCATTGCCAGTGGAGTATACTGCTTTCAGTCTCTTTTCTGCTGCATCACCATCTGACGTCATAAACACGCCGGAGATAGGGTGGTTAGGTCTTTATTGTATCTATTACTCATTCGGTCTGTTTATTAAACTCACTGCCGACAAATTTGGAATGATGTTTGAGCGCTGCTCAGACGGAGACGGGCGGAATTTGTAGCTGAGATGACAAGGAGTAACAGAAGTTACAGACGGAGCATAGGATTGCGCCAGAAAGGGGGCGGAGATTATGTCGACACAGGTTTTGTGTTCCCATCAATGCCGATCGGAGCCGAGGCAAGTGGTCTCTCCATATCCAGTGGTAGTGGAAGGTGCTTAATGTGGCCCAGGACACATGCGCGTACACACTGCCAGACGTATGTGAATAAATAAATGCATCCCAGGCCACCTCTGTATGTGGCCTGAGTGATCGGATCTGAATGCATCCTCAATCCATCCAGGGTGTGTTCACTCTTGTACTTAGGGCTGTCCACTTCTGATCCAATACCAGGTATGTTAAGGGCCTAAGTGACTCTACTGTTTCCAATGTGGAGTCTTTCGGCCAGGACCTCAAGTGGGAGCTGTACATCGGCTCCCTCATGAAAAAGGGACAGCAGAGGATGTACTCCTGAGGCAGCTGAAGACATTCAACCTGCCAAAGAAAATGATGGTGCACTTCTACATCGCCATCATTGAGTTCATCCTCACCTGCTCCATCACCGTCTGGTATGCTGCTGCCACTACCAAGGACAAGGGCAGGCTGCAGTGTATCATCTGCTCTGCAGAGAATGGGATTGGCTGCAATCTGCCTTCTCTCCACGACCTGTACACCTCCAGGACCCAGAGGCGCACAGGTAAGATTGTGGCCGACCACGATCACACCTTGGACACAGACTCGTTGAGACCCTCCCCTCTGGCAAGAGGCTGCGGTCCATCAGGACCAAAACCTCCTGACACAAGAACAGTTTCTTCCCCTCCGCCAGCCTCATCGACAGTGCCCCGGCCCACCCCACCCCCAACCCCACTTGATATGGACTCTCATCCAGCCCCACAGTCACCTAACATTTCATGAATGTTAAGACTCTAAATCAGACTCTATGCATTACATTAACGCACACTGGACATAATATTGTCTGTACACTGCTCTATTTTTAATTTTATACTGTAAGCTTTTTGCACTCACCAATTATTTTTTTATCTTGTTGTATTTAAGTCCTTTACCTGTTTTTAGTTCTGTGTCAATTGTTCTGCACCAAAACAAATTCCTTGTATGTGTGAACCTACTTGGCAATAAACCCGGACTCTTATTTTGATTCTCAGAAATAGGCTCATTCAAGTGAATGGCTCCGTCTCGGTCCAAAACCTCAGAGAATCAGCCAAAGGCCTGCATCACCACTGTAGATGCCCTCCCCCTTCCCATACAGAGCTCTGCACTGCGGGACAATCAAGGGATATAATCTGAGGCTCATTAAGAAGACACGCCAGTGGACAATCTGTGGGCACCAGTGACCCAAGCTGTGCCAGACAAGTGGATTGATATGTCTGAAGCATGGTGACAGAGCCCCTGTTAATCTTTATAGATGTCGGCTCAGGTGGAAGGAAAAAATACATAAATAAATCGAGCAAATTGGGATGGTTTCTAAGCTGGTGGAAGAGAAGGCCACTCCATGTGTATCCTCCAACAAGTATCTCAGCACACAGAGGCAAAGTGAGAAAAGAATGAGTAGTCCTGGCCTGCTGACGCAGCAGCAGTGGCATACAGGCCAGAAGATACAGTGGGGCAAAAAAGTATTTAGTCAGCCACCAATTGTGCAAGTTCTCCCACTTAAAAAGATGAGAGATGCCTGTAATTTTCATCATAGGTACACTTCAACTATGAGAGACAGAATGGGGGGAAATAATCCAGGAAATCACATTGTAGGATTTTTAATGAATTAATTGGTAAATTCCTCGGTAAAATAAGTATTTGGTCACCTACAAACAAGCAAGATTTCTGGCTCTCACAGACCTGTAACTTCTTCTTTAAGAGGCTCCTCTGTCCTCCACTCGTTACCTGTATTAATGGCACCTGTTTGAACTCGTTATCAGTATAAAACACACCTGCCCACAACCTCAGACAGCCACACTCCAAACTCCACTATGGCCAAGACCAAAGAGCTGTCAAAGACACCAGAAACAAAATTGTAGACCTGCACCAGGCTGGGAAGACTGAATCTGCAATAGGTAAGCAGCTTGGTGTGAAGAAATCAACTGTGGGAGCAATTATTAGAAAATGGAAGACATACAAGACCACTGATAATCTCCCTCAATCTGGGGCTCCACGCAAGATCTCACCCCGTGGGGTCAAAATGATCACAAGAACGGTGAACAAAAATCCCAGAACCACACGGGGGGACCTAGTGAATGGCCTGCAGAGAGCTGGGACCAAAGTAACAAAGGCTACCATCAGTAACACACTACGCCGCCAGGGACTCAAATCCTGCAGTGCCAGACGTGTCCCCCTGCTTAAGCCAGTACATGTCCAGGCCCGTCTGAAGTTTGCTAGAGAGCATTTGGATGATCCAGAAGAGGATTGGGAGAATGTCATGTGGTCAGATGAAAACCAAAATAGAACTTTTTGGTAAAAACTCAACTCGTCGTGTTTGGAGGAGAAAGAATGCCGAGTTGCATCCAAAGAACACCATACCTACTGTGAAGCATGGGGGTGGAAACATCATGCTTTGGGGCTGTTTTTCTGCAAGGGGACCAGGACGACTGATCCGTGTAAAGGAAAGAAAGAATGGGGCAATGTATCGTGAGATTTTGAGTGAAAACCTCCTTCCATCAGCAAGGGCATTGAAGATGAAACGTGGCTGGGTCTTTCAGCATGACAATGATCCCAAACACACCGCCCCGGCAACGAAGGAGTGGCTTCGTAAGAAGCATTTCAAGGTCTTGGAGTGGCCTAGCCAGTCTCCAGATCTCAACCCCATAGAAAATCTGTGGAGGGAGTTGAAAGTCTGTGTTGCCCAGCGACAGGCCCAAAACATCACTGCTCTAGAGGAGATCTGCATGGAGGAATGGGCCAAAATACCAGCAACAGTGTGTGAAAACCTTGTGAAGACTTACAGAAAACGTTTGACCTCTGTCATTGCCAACAAAGGGTATATAACAAAGTATTGAGATGAACTTTTGTTATTGACCAAATACTTATTTTCCACCATAATTTGCAAATAAATTCTTTAAAAATCAGACAATGTGATTTTCTAGATTTTTTTTTCTCATTTTGTCTCTCATAGTTGAGGTATACCTATGATGAAAATTACAGGCCTCTCTCATCTTTTTAAGTGGGAGAACTTGCACAATTGGTGGCTGACTAAATACTTTTTTGCCCCACTGTAAATCCCTTATTTCTTCTCTGAGAAACCGTGCATGTCCAAGCTGATGTCCAGCACATCATTGTCATGGGAGAGCAGCAGTACAAGCTGAAGCTGGCTGGCCTTCTCACAGTGCTCAGGTTAAAGCTCTGACAATCCATCAACATTCTTGATCTGAAAAGCCCAGTTGCCCGAGGGGACTATAACCAACAGCTCCACACCGTCAGACTAACACAAAGCTGTGTCCCTTGACTCTTAGACAAAGGTTTTTTCCCAGCACTTCTTTCACAAACATAACCAGGCTCTCTCGGGGGTATTGATGTTGCTGTCAAAATGCACATGACTCGGGCTCAGTGAACAATCTCCTAACGTCGACTATCCCCAGATAGACAGTACATGACTTGTGCTGGTACTTGTCATGAGAGGCCACACCCCTGAGGAACGCGGGGAAAAAAGACTTCCCTTTGAATGTTAAAACTTTGTGCTCATTCCATTGAGATATCAGTGCCGAAACTATATATCGTGCAGTCCTAAGAGCCACATTAACGGTAAACACAATGAACACTAAAGAGGAAATATTTTAACAGTTTGTCTGTTGATCTGTTGTTCTTTGCAATGAAATGTACGACTAAATATTGGAACAAGGAGAAACACAGGCAAACAGGACAAGCTAATCATTTTGCCATCCTACCGTTACAGTTGGTTTTTTTTCAGTGTCGTTTTGACGGAAACTTCTTCAGTCTACTATGTACCTATTGATGCCAGCTGTTCTGGACTGCTTTGGTTGGACAGGATAGGCACATGCGGTTAAAAGAGTGCCCTTGACACCCTGCAGTTGTGTAACATACCTAATAGCAAACAGAAAAATTGGAAATATCATAAGTTATAGCACAATGCTTCACTTTGATGACACCTCAGTTTTTTGTAAATTGTGTTGTTTACTGCACAACACATAGCAACAGGACAGAAAAGCATGAAAACCAATTACTGTACTGCAGAAAATATGATCCCCCACCAGGTCGACTTCCTGGGTAGACTATGAGTAGCACTGCGTCTTCCTCTATGCCTCCCTTGCTTGTTGCTGGTAAACTGTGGAATACATGTTTCCCTGAGTGTCAGTTCTGGTCTTAAATACTATAATTAAAGCAGATCCCCATGCCACAGCCTTTTTTTGTACCAATGTCTTGCAAACTCCACCTCCACTGCTAAATCTCAAAACTGATGCAAGGCCATTGCAGGTCCCTATACTAACTTTTTCCCCAAGGAGTACATGTGCTCCTAAATGAAACAAGACTAGGTCAAAACCTAGTATGTGGCTGACCGCATTAGGTCAGTGTGCGCTTTTGTGGGCAATGTGTTACAAGGACTGTCCAGTGTTGCCCACAGGATTTTGTGAGACTTTAGGGTGTGGATGGCGAACCCTCTAGGTGGGTCCGGGGTCATGATCCCAGAAGAAAATTTAGCAGATTTAAAAGCTAAATGGAACAATCTGGTGCACTTTAGACCAAAATTAAGAGGCTAGAAATGTGTGCTCTCGTCAACAAATTGGGTGTTGCCTACGATGACATAGCAAAGGACAGAGTTCACAAATGGCCAAAACACAAAATCAACTAATTATAATAATAATTATCGATAACTTCTGCAGTATTTACAAAAATCAGGAAATTATATCAGATAAATGCTGCGTTTTCATGTCCATGCAATTAAAAATCATACTTTTTCAATTTTTGGTACTTTAAGTCTATTTTCCTCTAACATACTTCAGATTAAAGAAACAAACAAAAAACTAACTAAACGAACAAAAAAACGACTATATCTTACACTTTAATCCTGTATTTTTAAGAAAAATAAACAGTGCCCTGCAGCATTCCCTCCCATTATCGTACCAATACTTTTTGCAGCGTTCACCTTTCTCTCACTTGACATGGCTGTGTCATCAAAGAAAACTCTACTGTGATTGGTGCATTGTGGCTTTTCGAATGTGGGACTTGTAGTTTTGGAACGATTAGCAGGAGGGAAAGATTACGGTAGGTGGTAATCTTTACACTGTACTCGTAAATTATTTTACCAGTTCGCACACACTCAGATGAAGGCAAACAGGCTAAAAAGGAAAGTGACTGTCAGCGAGGAAAATCAAGAGTTAGGCTACAAACATAACAAAGAGAGCCGACTGTAGACATTTGGTTAAATTGGAAAGTGCCATCCCGCAATTACCGTTCATCGCTAAAGGTACCGCCAAAGAGTTTGCAACTAAAATCTTCAAGATTAGACCTTTAAATGAAATAATAATACTGACAAGTAGGATTAAATAGTAGACGTGAAATTATGAATATCAGTAGGGTCAAGTTATCAAGCTGAGGGGAAGGTTACACAGTATCCTTTCTGTTGCCTTAAAAATGGTAGTAGACTGAAGTTATAGCTGCTGCTACAGCTGTCTTGTGCCTGCTATGAATGCAACTTCCTAACTAAATACATTAAAAAATAAACTAGCCAAACATGAACCAAATTCAGGAAAATAAGACCACTCTGAGAGTACATTATAGTGAATAAAAAATGGCCAGGTGCAAAATCTAGATATCACAACCCAGTGTACATCCTTTGAAATTACAAATTAGCCTGCTCTTTGATAGCGAAATATCGTTGGTATTTCTTTAACAAAGTAGGCCACAGTATCTGCTCTATTAAAGGTTAGCTTCTCTTAACTAGTTTTTACTAGGGTGAAGGGTCCTTCTTAAGATTCCTCTAATATCCTGGAAAGCTGACACATGATACTGATATTTAAAAATCAATTTCTGATTGTTACACAGGGTCCCGGTGTAACAGGTTCAAAAGAGGGGTGATTTGTTAACAAACAGCGACGGCACCACACATACACACAGTGCTGTCCCATCTTGCCGGCTCCCCCAAACACAGACAACAATTTCGATCCGTTACTTCCCTCATCTGCTGTTACCATTCAGCCTCCTTACTTTTTATACAAAACTGCAGAATAACAGCATTAAAAACTTTAAGAGGAGCCAATGTCAGCGAGGTAGTGATAAAAAAATGTTTATTATTGAAGTTGTATGTCGCCTTGGGGTTGAATTACACATATGCATCATCCAAAATAATGGTACTGTTGATGTAAAATTGATGTAAAAAAAAAAAAAAAAAAGGCATGATGGTAGCAAGGGTGTATACTTTTATAGAGTAAATATACACAATATACTTGGATATTGTGTACCCTTTGAAAAATTTAGGCTACTGATCAGTAGAGGTGCCACAAGCACCTATGAATATTATGAATATTACCATCAGGTGTATTACAACATCAGTAAGACTTTCTTCTAAACTTTTTTTTTGTTTTTGCACTTGTCTTAGTTTGGACGAGGAAGAGCACTATAATAATTCCATGTTGCCTTTCTTTTATGAAAAACAACGATGTATGACCAGCTGGAATCTGTGTTTCTCTTGTCTTGATTGTGTGTTTGAAAGATATTGTACCAGCCTGGACGGAGGAACGCAGAAAAAAAGGAAACAGTGGGATACAATAAGCTCAACAAAACACGTACATAATCCACAGCAGCGGTGTGGTTTGGGACTCTAGACACGTGTTAGATCATTTTGCACTGACGTTGGTCGTTGTTCATGGTGAAACTAGCTAGCTAGCTACCCAACTGTCTGACACAATGCTAGCTAGCACTGACAACCAACAGCTAATCTTTAGCAGGATCCCTTACCAGTGCAGCACTCCGTGTTACTCTTCCGTCCTTCACCGCCAGATTTCCTTGTCGGTTTATCGGCTACATGGTCTGTGTTTTGATAATCACTTAACAGACGTCATTGGAAGACAGCACACCTCGGAGTCCTCTGCAAAATATTCGGGAAGAAACACAGTCCTCCTTGACGATGGCTTCTTTCCCGGGAGACCTCCTTTCTTTCTGGACTGTGAGTCGATGTGGGTCCTTAAGTCTCAAAAACCTGTTTTTATCTCTCACGCCACAAGCTACACAGCCTGTTGTTGAGCTCCGGATACAGGAGCAAGATCCAGATCCGTCTCCATTCGGTTAATATTTCTTAGCGCATTTTCTGACAATGTGCCCGAAATTGTACATACGTTATACAACTGTGTAATTATTACAACCAATAACAAGGTGCAGGGAATCCAAGAGAGCCCGCCCCTTTATGTTCTATGGCTGTTACTGCGAGAGCCTGGCGGGGCGGTAGCACGACTCCTTCCGGCCGACTGCAGGGTGGTTTCCTCCTTACTGCTGCAGCTGCTCCTGCACTCCCTACGTGCTGTGGCAGACAGGCACCACTACTTGTGCCGACAGTAACTTGGCTGATCATTATAGTCCTCAGTGGGGCAGTGCTTCCATGTGCAGTTTCATTAACACGGTTGATTTTGTTCCATCAACATGACTGGAGAACTCACTTAGACCTGCAAGACTAGATGGACTAGATATGGTGGGTCCTTAAAGGGTTAATACGTTGCTCACAACCATTTTGTGGGCAAGACTTGCTACAAAATGGCGCCCTCTCTTTTTGTGCTGTTCTAATACAAGCCCCTCTGGCACAGAAGAATCAGTTCCCATGGAAAAAAACACATGGTTCTATTTGGAACAAAATATATGTTGACATCAGGGGTGAGCAGGACCTTAGGGCTTGAATGATATTCTGTGACCAGACAGTTTAACTTCTTCTAACTGGTACATCAATTGATTGTCCATCAGGTTTACTTTGCCTTTACTCATGAATGTGTTCAATGAGTAATTGATCCTAAAATATTCAAAGTATTAAATCCACCCCCCATCCCTATTTACAAGTGAATAACCACTAATGTTGGCTAGATTTGGCACTTCCCAGTTGGATGTCAACAGTACTTTAAACAAGTTTTCTCTGCAAGTTCTACTATTAGAGGATGGGTTATGGTTAAAATACTGTCATCAGACCATGTTCAAGGTCAAAAATGCTTACAGATGTTGTGACAGCCACACTTCTTGGCAAGACAAAAACCTTGAGGTGTGAGATGCTAAGAAGGATGCACTTCTGGAATCTTCAGAAAGACCTTCATAGCATTGCAATTGCATGGCAGACAAAAAGTCATGGATGTGGTTGTGTGAAAATAAAAAAAATAAAAAAGAGAGCTTACAAGGGAAACTCCAATCCTGTCCTTTTCCCCTCTCCATACCTGAAAAAAGCTGGGTTAATCTCACATGGCTTTCAGATTGTTGGGTATATGAAGATACAATAGTTGGAGGACCCATCCTCACAATTCAAACATTATAGAAATGTATGTAGGTGAGGGCGAACTGGGGCCGGGGTTGATGTATTCCTAAAAGATCAGACAACCACACTTTTAAGGTGCGATGAGCTATTCTGGAGGAAGTTTATTTATGTTCAAACTCAACCCCGTAACAAATACCCCCTCCCTTCAGTGCTCCTTCAGAAGCTCCGCCCCCCTCCCAAATTCCTGTGCATTGCTAGGGAAAACTATTCATATCAAATTTATAACTAGACATATGGCAATAACTGGAGTGTGCTGCCCAAGGGTAAGTCAGGCCCATAGGGGGAGTCATTTTGAATATAGTATTGATGACGCTAGGTTCTTTGTGAACGGGGAAGAGGGAGAGCAGCTAAAAATGGTAGAGCTTTGAGTTCATGAATCTAACCTGTTGCTAATTGGTTGGAATCGTGTTGTGTGGCTAGCTCTGAACCAGGGTGTGTACAATCACCAGACTTCTTTTCAGCACACACAGAGCAGACGGCCAGCGAACTGTGAGGAAATATTTGCTGAATTTGCTGAATTACAAAAAGTGTTTTGATTAGAATTGCAGATCCCACGTCTAAGCCCAAACTTCAAAAATAAGGTTTCCCATTATTATATCCTTCAAGGATACATGTGAGTTGGCCTGTAATGGACCAATTGTTGATAAGTGCTTTGTTGCCATAAGAATTTTATTATAATTTTGTTATGTGTTAAGAGCTAATCCCTGGGAACAGCACTTGCATGTGAGGTGATTTTGGATAAGTGGCGCTTCTTTGAAATGCAGCATCACGTGACACAACTTGCCCAAAAATACTTTTTTCCAGACAAAAGGAGTGTCACAAACAGCAAAATTACACAATCTTTATCCATTGCCTCCAATGAAATTTGAAAAAGACTCCACCTATCCATCCATCCATTGGATAGCCTACAGCTTGTCCAGTTCCTATTGCAGGGGTAATAGAGCCGATCCCAGCTGCCATTGGGCGGCAGGCAGGGTACACCTGGGACAGGTTGACAGTCAATCACAAGGCTGTCACATACGGACAGTGACATTTAACCTGGTATGTCTTTGGACTGTGGGAGGAAGCTGGGTAACCCATGCATGCACATGGCCCCTGTCGGCCAAACCAGGAACCTTCTAGTTGTGAAGTGATAGCACTCATTACTGCACTGCCATGTAGCCATTGAAAAGAGTCATATCATATAATATTTTTCACCTTTTGTATGTACTGGGACCCAATGGGAAGTTGGTTGTCTTCATAAATCCCACCAGCAGGAAAAGTACACTCCTGCACATGACCTAAGGCCATGGATATTTCGTCCAGTAGAGGGTTTTTGTAAGAATGAATGGGACACCATCTTGGAACAGGTTAACTGATTTTCATGATGTATCCATGGATAAGATTGGAGTATTAACCTGCCCTTGAATATTAATGTCACCTTTTAAAACTTTTAACAGTACTGTAAGTTGACCCAAACCAAGTGCTTCTTTCCAATTCCCCCTTGATTATTCCGCCAAGTACCTTGTTGACAGCAGATACGGATCCCAAGAGCTATCTGCCAATAGCAGGGCCAGGCACTGTACAAATTCAGATGTACGGTGACCAGCCTTTCTATGATCCATTAGTCACTCACATCAGTCACAGGTAAGGGGTAAATAAGGTGAGAACATTGTGTGGATAGAGTAAACTTGCAACAACTAGGGGTCCTCTGCTCTTTTGTAATTCCAGGAAGAGCTGATAAAATAACCTCATGAATTTATTACCTAAAGTTTTTTATGTGTTCCTGGATAACAATGAACATGTATGTCCACTTCTAGTTTGCCTGTCAAAGTAAACACTGAATGAATGGCCACAGGATAGACAGTCGTTACCAGTGTTGTGTATTTAGGTCTGTGGCCATAAAACATGTTTGTTTATCTATTTTATCCAGTTATCTGTGTGTTTTCTTGCCAGATTCACTTGCGCCGAGCAGGGAAAGTAGATCAGACGCCAAAACCATCACTGCAGAACACAAGCCAAGCATGGAGGTTCATGCCGCAGTGCACCCGGGCGCTCTCTCTGCGAACAGAGCACTTGGTTAACATGGGCACCAAAAGGGAGCCGGCAGCGCTTCAGGTCGCTCCTGTGTGCCCCTGGCGTCAGGCATGAGACGCTTTCAAGACGGTTCTCAGGGTTTAAAGTAGTAGAAGGCTCCAAACCACATTGTTGGAATTCTGTGGATCACCTCAAATGGTCCTGGCAATTCTGTGCTCCTAACCAATAATGCATCTTACCCGATCAACCTGGCCGGACCCCCCTTCTCAGATCTACACAAATCTTGTAGTTGACCTATTTTGATCTCAAAGTGGCGAATGTCCCCTGTTCATTTTCTTTTGTAGTGTTATTTCTCGTAATGCTCAGTTCTCGCGAGTGACTGATGCTCAGATATCTAATCTTTCAGGAACATGATTTGCAGGTTAATTCCTGTGTCTCACACACACAAAAACGAGAGCTCCCTGTGTTAGTGTGAACTTGGCAAACTCCCTTTGATAACAAGTTCCAAAATGTTAACCTTAGCACTTGAGGTCCTTTAAGGGAGTAATCTGAAATGTGCATTCTAAACAATGCTTACAGGGTCTTTTGACTATCACATCAATGACAATGAGATTGGCAAAGCACATTCAGGGGTGGGAAGCTGCTGATGGATCATCAGAGTGGGGTCTTGGAAAGTTTTAACCATCCAGTAGTTACAAGTACACCGAGGGAAGGCACATGGTTTTCTACACCTACTTGAGTTGGCAGTTAACCAGTGTTACTGATCTGGACCAGGACACTGGAATTTGTAGCAAACTGAAGTTAAATTATGTGCCATTGCTTGCCCGAGCAAAGTATCCAATTGTGGAACCTCTTGCTTTTGTTGTTTGCTTAGTTAGCAAGTAAGAGCAGCCACACAGCCTGATCTGAAGGTGCAGGATGCAAGGGCTTTGTTTTGCTTACACAACGGCGGAACGCTATTTAAAAACATGGGGCGGCTTTACGCCGGCATTGCGCGGTCCAGTGTAGAATGACAAAAGGTGGCATGAGGACGGAGCTTCGCTACGGCGCTGAAATGGAACCGCAGTGTAAAAAAGGCTTAAATAACATTTTGGAAATTGCTTGTTTTGCTTGTAAACCTACCAACTTATTCTTCAGAGCGAGATAATAAAACACACTGTGCCCTTATCTGCAACTCGTTGGTCATGTCTGTTTGGTTAGATATTAAAAGAAAGTAAATCAAGGATTGCAAACATATAAACATTTTTAATTGTGGACATGCATAGTCCCAGAGGAGGTACAATAACCAGTGCTTAGCGATTTTGGCTCTAATTGCCCAAATACTTTGCCGAACACATTGTCTCCTTGAACACATCTGATCCAAATGCTTCTACCACCTCCTTAGTACTACAAAGTCAAGTAAAAATGTTTGGGATAATAAATTGCAGTAAATGTGTGGATATCATTTCAATTGCACTGGCGTTATTTACAGATGACTCTTGAAACCACTTATCCTTATATCTGGTACCTCCTACCTGACAGGTCTAAATTTACCCATGTTGACAAATGTTTTTTTCTCCTTAGAGAGGATTATAAAACTAGCTGTAGTGGGTTAACTTTCCTAGGTACAAGCAATGTCCTAAGGCTCTCAAGTGCCCATATTTCCTGGATGGTCCCACAATGCACCACAAAAAGCTTCCTGACTTTAAGTGATACACATAAAGTTTTTCCTTATGTGCCATTTGAAATGTCTAGTCAACCATTGTTATAGTACTGTGGCTGGCCCCATGGCCTAACTTGCAGCAAGGCAAACTCAGTCATGCCTTAACCAGCTCCTTCACTACGTCCAACGTGGACAAAGTACCTAGCAAAAATTTAGCAGATAAACTGTAGTGTGTTGTAATCTCACCACCACTGATCACAGCTCTGATTCTGATGTGATAAGCTAAAATGCCATGGCTTTTACTGCATTAGTGAAGTGGAAAGTGCAGTTTTAGGGATGTCATTAAACTTGAAATTACTGCCCATGATTCCTGAATATTTTTTGTTTTGTTTTTAATCTAAAAGCCATCATCATCACTATTTTGAGGCATACAGGCACAAGAGAAAACTGCTCTCTAGTATTAACATATCACATATATCACATATTATTATTACAATCCATTTCATTATATACAATGGCAGTCCATTCATATAGGACACTGTTTTAATTAAACTGTATTATTTCTCATAGACCCAGCAAAGAAGTATGCATTATTGTCTTCACAGACATATTTTCAATAGGGACATCAAGAATCAATACTGAAATAACACAGATATGGTTTCCTACTTTGTGCACCCAAGTGTCAACAAATAAGAACCTTGTTAAGTGACCTTAAAATGAGTAGCTAAATACATTTACCTACATCCTGCATTAGTGTCCCCCAACTTAAACTCAACACAAGGATTGCTCTTTATGCGCTTATTTGCCATTAACCTGCTGTGCCACAATTTGACAAAAATGTCAAATTGGACATCTGATCTTCATTTAGAAGGAAAAAAAATGTATAATGGTATTCTTACTGCCAAATAACAGCAGACTGGAGGTCAAAGCAAAACTGATAGACAATGAAGAAAGTTCTAAATACAATTTTAATGGCACAATTTAAAAGCTTATCAGTTTCAATGCTATCTTTTCAAAAAGGAAGATAAACACATAGGCTACCACATATTGAAAAAATCTCAAAATCACATAATTGCAAGAAAAAAAAGTAGCAATAGGATACAAAATACAATGAAAGAAACATATTGAAGATCCAAACATAGCCTCTTGGAGAAGAATCAAGTTCCACGTCAATTTTTTGCAAGTTGTAGTTGTCCTTTTTTTTGTGCATTTTAAAATTAGATTGAAAGTAATATGGTATTCCCCGCACCAACTTTGGTTCCAATTGGAAGTTTTCCTCATGCCAAAAAATAAAAAAACAGGAGTAATGAGGCAACATAATCACACATTTTACATTCATAATCTACACAGTTCTACAAAAATATTTGCAATCGAAAACCCTCAAATCCTTAAAGCATGATTGTAGGCAAAATCAGCAACGGGTCTGACATGATAGTTACCCTTTGTTTTCTGAGCCATGAGAAGTCTGGTGCTGAAGAAATGTCTCCAAGCATGAGAATGTTTCAGTGCACTCAGTGCATTCGTAAAGAACATCAGAGGAATTTCCTTTATCATTTCGAGTATTGTCCATTTCATCATCCTCTATGTCCTCTTGATTACCCTTTTCCAGGGCAAGGTCCCCACTGGAACTAGTGCCATGACATGTTAGTCCAACATCATCTGGTTCTCCAGTACTCGGGTGGTTTTGAAGGTGAAGCTCAAGGGATGAAGAATTCCTGAATTGAGCTGGACACCTGGGGCACTTATTAGGTTCCTTTTTGTGGTAGCGCAAATGCCGTTGGTACACACATAGCAGCCCAAATCTCTTTCCACATTCCTGACACTTATAGTTAACACGGCCCGCTTTTCCAGATTGTTTACCGACTGGATGCTGCTCTTGTGATGCTGTTTGCTCATTGTCAGAGGAACTCTTGGTTTTCTCATCAGGGGAGCTTGAGATTTTCTCGCCATTAAGAGAATTGTGTTCAGGCCCATTTTGTGGATTTGTGTATAAGATTTTCAAACCAGGTTTCTTTTCCAATTCAGCTTTGTGGTACATGGCTATATGTCGTCTCAAATCACAGCGCTGTGGAAAATGTCTACCACAAAACACACATGTGTGCATTGTACCCTTATGGTATCTCATGTGCCGAGATAAACTACTAGAATGATTAAAGACACGATGACAGTGCTTGCAAGGATGCAGTTTGCCATTTGGATTACTGGTTCTTCTACGCCTGCCTTTAGGTGATATTCTTCGCTTAATAGGTCTTTGTGATTCTTGATTCAGCTGATCTATTTCCTCCTGAGTTTGATGTGTCAGATGATGCTCCTTCAGAGCTGTTAACTTTTGGAAACGATCCCCACATAAGCCACATCTGTATGGCGTGACACAGTGTGCAGTATCAATCTCAGCAGTAGTATCCCTAAATATTTTACTATCTCCATTCTTAATGGCGACAGATTTGCCATAGTAGCTGTTTTCAAATGAGTCTTCTCTGTTCTTAGAATTCACTTCAACTTCAATTTCAGATGCAAATGTAGCAGTTGGCTCTTTTCCTTTGCAATGGTACAGTGAGTGTGCCTGGAAATCTGACATCCAGAAAAAATTCAACTTACACTTCCTACAAGGATAAGCTTTCTCCAACTTTTTTCCTTGCTTATTCTCAGATTTACCTAATACTGTAGCCTTGGGTGAGGTGTGATTTTCTTTTTGATGAGCATTCAGTGCATCCACTTTAAGGAACCGCTTACCACAATGACCACAGCAGTGAAACCTTTCATTGGCATGGTCATGGAGGTGTTTCTTAAGGTCCTGTCTACCTTCAAAGATCTTACAGCACAGAGTACACTTGTAACCTCGCTCTGTATTTCTATACTGCTGGTGACGATGTAAACTTTGCAGGCTATTAAATGACCGACTACATATATCACAACGGTAATGGCCCTGACGAGGCTTGTCCATTTGCAAGTCTGATGACCTTGGCCTGAACACATCTCTAAAAGGGGTAGGTTGTGGCCTTTGAGTTGGAGACACTGGTTTGATAGGGGATGAGTAATGGGATGGTAAAACTCCAGGAGATAGAGGTTTAACAGGCAAATGTGACTGCGCCAAGCCATTCACAACTGTCAGTGTACCATTTTCTTGTAGCACATATTCTCGAGGGATTTCAAATCCATTGGATGAGCCATCAAAGGAAAATGACTCCAAAGGTCCATGAACGGCCATGTGGGCCAACAAATTTGGATACTGACTGAACCCATCACCACACTCAGTGCAGATAAAAGTACATGATTCTCCAACGAACTGTGCTGAAACAACAGTATTCACGGATTTCTGTTTTTCCATGATGAAATTCTTTTGTCCGTGTGCTGATGGCATCACTTGTCAATCTGCAAGGATGAGTACAACTCTCTCCAGATACCCCGTCAAATTGTTTCCATGTGGGAATAGTTAAGTCCACTCACTCAGCACACTGGTTCTAAAACAATGTCCTTACAAGATGAAGGTTCAACCATCTGCTGAGATTGTTCCATGTTGTTACAGCACCTGGGGGCATACAAAAAAAGAATTACCATCAATCACAATATATTCCAAGCCGGGTAGGATGACATTTGTTGACCACTTTACTGCCAATACAAGTCAAACAAGCACCACAGAGGTAGGAAAGGGATTGTAGTTCAACTGTCACCATGTGCCAGATGGGATTTGACCGAGACCTACTATAGGTGCTTTTCGACAGCAGGAACTTTCCCCAGGAACTAGGGACCTTTTGAGGAACTCTGTGCATTTTGACAGCAGGAACCAGGGTCTAAATTTAGTTCCAGGGTAACTGACTCCCCCCCCCCCCCCAAATTGTGTTATTTATACGGTATGTCATCAACCGTTTCTAATGGTGTTCAAATCAGCGTGATCTGCACCGTGACAGTAACTTTATGAAAAGAAAACTCATGTCTCCTACTTCTGTACTGTTGGCACACACAACCTCACGCCGTGTGTGTACTCCGTGAACCACCCGTTTATGTAGCCACAGCATTAACTAGCTGTTACAGGGAACATAAACAGACAGTTCGCGGAGCGGACGTGTCGCAGAGTGTTTACTCCCGCACACAGATGCCGTGAGGTTGTGTGTGCCAACAGGAAGTAGGAGACGCAAGCTTTTGTGCTCAATGAATCTATTTGCGGTGCAATAAAGCACGATCAAACACAGCACAAGCTGAATCTCCTCCATGCCAACAGGTTTACTGTAGTGTTGCACAAATGATGGTACCTTCTTCTTCTTTGAGTCTTAATCAATAGTATGTGTGGCGGTTGGCAAACCAGCTTAAAGGTGCATTACCGCCACCTACTGGACTGGCGGTGTAGTGCAGTTACTTTTACGGTTTCTTCATACGTCATTGGCCTGATTTGCATAATCTTCCAGGGACTTTAGGCCACTGTAGAAACGCAGACAACAATGGGCCACAGGAACCATTTAGTCCCTTAAAGAGAAGTTCCTGGAACTGGTGCTTTTGATCGAAAAATGGTGGCACATGATTATGTGCCACCATAACCAATTGGCCAAAGGAAGATCACTAAATAACGTAAGCATTATTTTCAAAAATGTTTTTCATTAAGAAACGCACATAAATTCGCTCATGAGTCTGTTGTCTTCTTTGGAAAAGAAAGAAAATGGAAAAATGTTTTGAAAGTTTGACTAGCTTGGGGTTGCTGTTTTTGTAGCACACAAATGTTGCATGCTTTAGCCTCCAATTTATAGGAGCCTATGCAAAATTCTTGCCTGGGTTGCTAACAAGCATTTTCCTTACATGTATTTTGTGGCAATATGCCTGTCCCTATCAACCAACAACAAAATTGATTAGGAACTTCCCACTGTAATATAAAATATTTTAGTAAACTCCCTTTTAAAGTCTTCGGACAAGCATTGCCTTCTTCTGTGACCATGCATGCATGTCTTTTTCCCCTTTTAATCCTAATACTTGTGTCAATTTAAATCACTATTTCAGTTGATGATTGCTTAGAGAAGACTTGAAATGTTGCCTACGTCAGAGTCTCCCGGTCACTCTTCCTCATAGGTCTTCCCAGAATTCTATTGGCACAATTCCATTACTTCTCTCACTGAATCATACTTGTTCTTACCAATAGAGAACTTAAGTTAAACTTAAGTTTATGTACATGGTCAGCCAACAATAAATCTAGGTTAGGCAATTTATTGTATAAGCACAAGTCATTTTGGTTAAAGTCTTCTAACCAGCGCTCGGTGTTACAAGTTTATTACTGACGGGAGAGAGGGAGACGAGGAAGTGAATTTATTAGCAGATTTATAATAATTTATTACCAGACTTTGTAATTAAAGACGCTACTGGAGCAGAGTGTTTCTGTTCATGTACCATTGATAGCTGTGCAAAAACACAACTTTATAACATGGGCAAAGAAATCACACAACTTTGTTGAGAAATGGCTCCTGGTCAACAGATAGCTTTGCTAAAGTAACCGCTACCAATTGTAGCTTCTGTTAGCCATGCAGTATCGGGCTCTGAGCGCCCCCTACAGGCCTGGAGAACTTCTGTTGTGAGGACTGGATTTTCAGCGTTTTACTTTAGCATGTGTTTTCGTGTGTTTGTGTGATTTGACTTTGCATTGTTTCTGTATTTGCAGCGTGTTTGATGTTAATGTATTTGTTTTGGCTTTTTGCAGTACGTTTTTAAAATTTGTAGCGTGTTTCCATCGTTGAATTTGCATGTGTTTTAGAGTTGACATCATTTCTGAATTTGCATCCCTGCTCAAACAAGACTTGTTATGCCATGTAAATTTATTGTTGTGTGGTTTACCTAGGATGAATAAAAGAAAACCTCCAGGGCACTGACAGGACTTATTCTTGGTAGTGTCCAAATGAGAAAAGCACAAGTAAGGGAGGCCATCAAAGTTCTCTGTTAACGCTCAAGGAGATACATGGTACTGTGGCTAAGCTGAAACTTGCACAGCTGTGGCAGAGGTGCTTCCTGGTTACGGCTTTGTGGCGTGAGGAAGAACCAGGGGACAGAAGCTTGGCAGTGACATTTTGTGTCTTCATACAAAGACTATGAACTTACAGAAAACAGCACCACAGTGAGAAGCTTGAGCCATCAAACCCTGAGTTACAAAAGTATTGTAAGGGCAAACAACGCTGGGAAGCGGATGTACAATCCCCCAGCCTATGAGTGCAAGAGCTTAAGAAATTATATTTCTATTTTTGATTTTTTTTTCCCACTGCTAAATCTTGAGGTCAACATTAGCACTATATCTTACTCTGCACAACGACACTTTATACCTGCAGTGCACAGTATCAGATTAGCTGTTTGGGTCAGCGGTTTACAACAAATAAAAGAAAATACAATATTATGGAAATTAGGGATGGGCACGGATATTCTAAATGACATGGGTATTCAACTATAGCTGTAGCTTATGGATTTTTTTTTCATGATATATGTTCATTAAATATTATTCAATAGCTATATCAATCACATATTGTTCATTAAACGTGTATACCAATGTCATTTAAAATATGTAAAAAGTAGAATAAAGATAGAAAATGCCTGGCACAGCAGCGTAACTGTAATTATTTATATCTCCAGACAGACCGTCAGGATTGGACAGGATCACATGGCTGTATTCTCCAGTGCAAGCATAATGGACACTGGACAGGGTAATAATTTCGGGGGGCACGATTGTCAGTGCCAAAGGTAGTAATGTTTGAGGTTTATAATAAATTTACCTCTTAGTTCCATGTGTGTGAGTGTGTGTCGGGTTTCTGCGCGTATTAGAGAGAGTGCTCATTAGAATGAGCGTGCATGATGGAGAGCTTGGCATCGGTCTCTGGCTGTTTTTAGCCCGTGTGGGGCTCGAGCAGGAATCTCCCTGAGGTTGAGCAGGCGTGTGTGGAGGCAGCGGTGAGCATGTCCTCGTCTTCTGGCATCACCAGATCAGCACCAAACCGAAAGCAGTATCATGATGTGAGTAGACGAGGGAAACAAGCTCTCTGTCTCTCTCTGTGCCATAAACAACTTCATTTTACTGTGTCAGCAAATACGCTGATATTTCCTTTTGATGGAGAGCGCTACTCTCTGTGAGTAACAAACAGAGACTCGTGCGTTGTGAACTCACCGATGCATGCAAATCTTACTAATGCACCCTTTAAACAGCAGAGACAGACTGCGTTGGGTCAAAAATAGCACTGTGCGCCACCGTGCCTTGGGCCAGGTGTTTGACAGGGCCCTATGGCGGAAACGTAGCTTATTAGGGGCCAGCGCTGAGCGTGGGCCCTGGGGCGGCCACACCCTCTGCCCCCGCGGTTGGTTCGCTGCAGGCTACATTATAAGTGCGCTACACATTTTTTTTGGAGCGAGGTTAACCGGATATCCAATTTATTTAAAAAGAATATTGATATGCCTTCAAATGCCCATCCCTAATATAAACCACAAAGTGCCGTTCTCAGTGGGGACAAGAGGAGGCTTTTATGAATAAGAGAACTCAGAGGAAGTACATTTACAGATGAGACTATCTGACAGCGAGACAGAGAAGTGTTGATGCCTTAACTAGACCAGTGCCCTGGTGTGCAGGCTGTAGGAGAAAGCTGTGCAGTTGTAACATAACCCTTTACTCTCTTGATTTCTTTCTTCCACAGAATGTGTGCAAGGGATTTTCAATGTGTTGATTTATTTATTTTTATGGACTATCATTGCTTCTGTGTCAACAACTTTATATTATTTTTTTTAACTTATATTTGAGCTGTTTTTTTGCATTTCTCTGATTAGACTGTATTTTTTGGAGCTATCTGGCACTATAAGTTCCTTTGGGATTGATAAAGTTCTATTTTATCTTATCAATAAGACTCCTCTCTCTGTTATTTATCAGGTCTAATTTATCTCTGCTATGTATGCAGCCCCATGTCACTGTAGAGAAAACAGATGAGGAGGGGGCAGGCATCATTGACCATACACCTGCAGCCGAACAGCCTGTTGTCCAGACAGACACAGCATATAAAGCTGAGGTGGAACATCCTCCTCCCAAGAAGACAGCAAAAGGGGGATCTCCTTGGAGGGCCTTTTGCTGAATCAGCAGCAGCACCTCAGTCGACCAGCAGGATTAGGCAGTAATGGATAAGTAAAGAAGTGACACAGCCATTACCCTTACAAGCTGTCCACTCTCAGCTGTACCCACAGCTCTCCTCTATCAAAAGCATGCCTCTCTATACCAGTCCCATTTGTCCCTGGTGAACGTTTTTTTTTTCTTTTCAACAGCAGGGGACATGTCCAGAGATCTCAGCTTTTGCCTGAAAAATAGACATGCTGATGTTTCTTATAAAACTAGAGCCTGACCGATATTGGATTTTTGGGGCCGATGTCAATTCCGATATTAGGGAGTAAAAAAATTACAATATCGATATATTGGCCGATATATTCACTCATGTTCAAAATGTATCTGAAATTAAAATACTAAAATTCCAAAACTGAAAAGTTATTGTCACATTTGCATGACATACAAAATTCAAATAAAAGTGTTTCTGTAGCAGCTTAAATAGCACTATAAATAATAATATAATTATTAAATAAAATATCAAAGTAAATAGAAGTGAGTATAACACAAACGTAGGAACAAAAATGATTTTCTTGTTTTTCCCACCTTCACACAGTGCTGCTGAAGATAAGAGTCACTAAACACAGACCAGCTCATTTGACAGACTGATACTGTTAATAATAGTAATAAAAGGCTTAATGAGCAGGATTATCCATATTAAATATTCCCTCTTAATCAACATTATAATCCAGTGAGCTGATGTCTGTATCTGCAGAGGATCTGCCCTTCGTCTGTGTTTCAATTCTTATTATTCCGCTCTGTTTGGGGCATTTTGGACTATGTATGGACTGTCTATCGTGGGGCAGTGGTCTGGAGCTCAGCCAACAGTTCGCAGGTCGGGACTCAATCAAAACGTAACATGAAGGTGACATGGCTGTCTCTCTGCTCTGCTCTCTATCTGTCTGTAACACCGTAACATCGTAACTTTAACATCTTTATGGGACCTAAAAGGGACTTCACAAAACGTCTTCATTTGCTGTTCTGTGAATGAGAACAGTCCGCGTGTGTGTGTGTCTCACTGCTGTAAGGAGCTGCAGGTGTGCTGAGGGCGGAGTAGACAGACGACGATGGCTTATTAAAACAAAACCCTGTATCTTCCTGTGGGGTTTTACGGAGGTGTAGACGTGTAAGCTTGTTGTTTAGAGTGTAACCGCTGTGAAACTAGCAGACAATAAAGCTTAAAGCTCCTGTGCCTTGGTTATTATCGAACTTAAAACTAACTGAGAGCCAGACTTTACACACGGGATCTCGTCTGCGCAGTTTAGATGCGCAGAGGGTAGAAACAGCGGCACTGTGAAAGCAAGCTTTCTTTGGCTGATAACTGTGATTTGAACATGAGTTTGTTGTTCACAATGTTTCGTTCTGTATGGGAAAGATAATGCTTCCCTTCCTGTCTCTGCTGCTCTGCTCTGCTCAGCTGTGACGCGCACTCTGGCAGCGATAGGGACGTCCTCATTTCCCATCATGCCTGCCGCCTAGTGCTGACTGAGTGGTTTAAGTTGTTAAGTTTGCTATTTATGTTCCAAAATGCAAAAATATATTTTGTTCGCGTTTTTAATGGGTCTGTTTAGAACATATGTTCTGCATATGTTGGTAATTGTCATTTTTGTGCTGGTTTATAGTTGTAACCATGAGTGAGGTGTCTGTTTCATTTCTTGAGTTCAGCTGAATTAAGTTATAAACACTGAGAGGTTGGCTCTCACATTGTCAAAATCAAAACTGCACCCTCTGCCTTTTAAGGGGTGCAATGGCCTTTACCCCACAGCACTGCAAAAATTCAAATTATTCAAAATTGGAGCATATTGAAGGACATATTCGCTGATACGATATATCTGCAAAGTGCGAAAATCGGACGATAAAATTAGTTGACCAATCGGTCGGGCTCTATACAAAACATGTACAATTCAAGGCAGGAACACAGGCCAATCCTTTATTCTTTAATCCTAATCATTTAGTTTAGATATAAGAAAGTGTTCTTTAGTATTAACATTATATATATAATTTAAGCCATATTTTCTAGCATTTGTACGGGCCTAAATAAACTACCTCCAATCTCAATGGGCAATGTAGTATATAAAACCATGCATAAACCTGATCAATCATGCCAAAAAAGAACAAGCCTGTTACTTTTCTCCGCAAATCATACATTGACAAACAATAGGACTCTATACAAAACACTGATGTTTCTTAACATAGAAATGATTTTCATATTTTTTCAACTGTCATAATTCTGTCTAACAATAATGTGTCTAAAACAACAACAATACTAAATATGCTGCAATTCAAATACAAAGGCCATTATCAAAAACATGTCACCAAAAATAAAATAACTAGGATATGATAACTGACACATGGGCTTTTGGGTGGGTGTAATTACAAGAATTAAAATATGTGCAAAGCTGGTGGTATGTTACCAGAGGTGCAAATGTCTGTATTGCTCGGTAGAAATAAGCTTTGACAGGCATTACCAACGTTATTCATGATATTGATGACCACTACTAGCAAAGACAAATGTCTATCTTCAGGATATCACGATTATAATTTACATCCGTGTGGTTTTAACAAGATGTTTGCAGCCAGGGGGCGACTGAGTCCCTCCGTAACAAACAGCTATTCGTTAACGAGCTGTTAAGCGCTAACCTACTTTAAAAATGATAGAGCTAAAGACAGGCATAATGTATGAGCAGCCAATAAACTGTGAAAACTAAATGTAAAGTTGTGGGCCAATAATGTGGTCAGACGAGGGCTAACGTTAGCTGCTACCAGCTAATGCTAACGTTACTTAGCATGAGGCGAAAGCACTGTGATTTGTGTATATAACCAGACATCTAGGAGTCAGTCGGTTAGAGCTTGAAGTAATTTCAGACACAACTTACCACAAAAGCTGGTGCATCTCAATATACAATTAATTCCATGTCTCGCGTCCCGCAGATACTGCTCCGTGCTAGGTGACAACCTGGTGACAACCTAGCGTTACTGCTGCCGCAGGCCCAGTCTCTCGCTCTCCTTTTTTTTCTTCTTTTAACTTTATTCACACTTTGTCGCTTACAACAGGTTCAATTACATTAACAACAAGGCACAATCCGCTGTAAGCCCACGGAAAGAAATACATCCTCCTCATCATCATCATATAAAAAAATAAATAAGAATTAATTACAAAAGGCTCTAGTTTTCATAGCTTTAAAGCTTGTGCAGTATTTTAGTAGCCTATGTCCAAGTAGAATTTTAAGTAGGCTATGATATGAAGTAGGGATGTGCACTTTAACCTGTCATCCGTTAACCGACCGTTACGAATTTTAACCGATTAATACTACCAGTTAAATAGTTAAATAAAATTTGTTCTTTTTAAAATATACATATACCTATATATTTGCACGTTTGCCACGTTTTGTTGTCATTGGCTGAGCTGAGCCTGCAAGGTGAGCAAAATGAAACGAGCAGTTAAACAGTTATCAAAAAATGAAAAAACAAAGCTTTCTTGCATATCTCTGCTCCTGGGACATTGGAACCGTCTGAGTGGGTATTCTCCGCAGCGGCTCTCACAGTCAACAGACTGCGCATTAGACAAACCCCACAGCATGTCGACATGTTGCTATTTCTACACCAAAACCAACATCTACATAATACGGACTGGTGTTGGCCTGGCCTTTTTATATTAAGTTTAGCCTATTGTTCACATACTGACTTAAAATGTACGCATTAGGCACAGCAGCGTAACTTATTAATTAGCCTATTTAAAACTCCAGACACGGCGTCGTCAGGATCGGACAGGATCTTATGTTTATTAAAGTTCTGTGTGCTAATCATCAAAGAAAGGTAGACTGTAAATGTTTATTTACTTATTGGCCCTGTTCACATTTGGTATTACGCATCTGTCCTGTGATCCGATCACAAGTGGACAGCTCTAAGCCCGCAGTTCCCACCTTGCATTAACAGGCCAAGACAGACAGACAGAAATGTCAGTGCGATTAACACACATATCCACGTTATGACGCGTTGGTCTCCTCCCTGCGCTGCGTTATAACCTATGATGATCTGCACGCGGGTTATAGCTCCTGCTCGTGTCATTCACGGCATGTGATTTTAGTTTATACTTCATGGTAACTGTGATTTATAAATAAATACGGGGCAGATCACGGCTATTAAGCCAGGAGCAGAGCATGAAACAGTGAATGAAATACAGACACGATCTGTCTGTATTTTCGTGCACACTCCGCTCTCATGCATAAACTAAGTTTACACAGCTGGAGTGACATGAGACATACATTTTTAAAAAAGATTTTTAAGAGACACAGCGGAGAAATGTTAAATCAGACAGGAATGAAAGGGGAGGCCTCCTCGTATCCGATTGATCGTTGTCGTGTATACCGGAAGAGTGGGCGGTGCTTAATGTGGCCCATGACACATGTGCGTTCACACTACCAGATGTATGTGGATAAATGCGTCCCAGAACCACCTCAGTATGTGTGAACGGATCTGAATGCGTCTTCAATCCGTCCTGGGAGCGTTCAGACCTGTAGTTAAGGCTGTCCACTTGTGATCCAATCACGAAAACCACATGTTGATACCATAGAGAGACTGTATAAAAAGATGGACGACATGATAGCTCACCAAAAGTGAAGCCAAAACATTTTGGGCGCCCCCTGCTGACTGGCTGTAGTATAGGTCATAAAGCCCGCCTCCTCCGTGTTAACAGGTGGGACATGGGTCAAACTATAAACTCAAAGTACACGCCAGATACATTTTTCTCAAACATGGTTTCTGTCATTATAGCTAGTTATAATCATGCTGATTCATGTCCAAGTGTTTGTTTTTCTGACAAGTTTATTTTTAATTAGTTATTTGATGCTGTCAAAATGATGATTGATAGCTCTGTTGACAAATTCGGCTCCTGCAGCCAATCAGTTCTGGGTGAGCAGAGTAGAGGACGATCCGCGAGTGGAAACATAATCAATCACAATCACTACAGTCATTGAAGTTTCCATACCTGTGAACGTTAACCTCAGACCAACACAGAGAAGCTATTCTGCTGTTAAACACGCCGGTGTGCGGGATCCTTGCTGTTTTTTCGGTAAGTTAATTGTGTGTTTGGGTAAGCGGAAGTGGCCATGGCCGCTTCACTCGCCGATCTCTACTGCACAGTCTCTGGCTCCATATGACGTCACCAGCGCAAGATGGCAGCGCCTATCACAGGGGCTATTTTGGCATCAATTTCGTGCAATGCGAGCAGATGGAGACGCGTTGTCCATCTATATATACAGTCATTGGTTGACACCAGTGGTCCGTTCCACAAAGCAGGTTCAACAAACTGTGAGTCTAACCCTGAACTCTGAGTTGATCTACTCTGAGATAGGAAACTCTGAGCTTTCGGTTCCAGAACACCTGATCAGAGTTAGTTCAATCAACTCTGAGTAGGTTCAGCCAGAGTTAAGTGCGTGCACGCTGACTGTAAAAAGCCAGCATTAATGGAGCCCCGATACCACGATTCACCATGGCAACGGTACACAAAAAGAGGTCCTCCTACGTCACACCTGTGGAGCTCGAAATCCTCATGCGGACATTCAGCGATTGTGAGCATGTTTTTAGAAAAATAAAGTAACACGGCTGCAGCTGCAAAAGAGAGAGAAGCGGCGTGGGAAGAAATTGCTGCTCGAGTAAATTTGCATGTTTGAACTGGTCTATTTATTTAATATTTAATCACGACCGGGAGCCAAAATTTATATTAATCTAGGAGCAATCCAGCGGGAGAAAAAAACTTACATGGAAGCACTTCAATCATATTTTAAATATTAAACTAATGAAATATCATTCAGTGGCTGTTTTAATGTGCATTAGCTTTATCCCTAACATGATGCTGACTTCACATACATTATAATTCATGTTGATTAAACTGAATTGTGTAAGTTTAAAAAAAAAAAATCCAATAACTTACAGCGTCTTATTTGAGTGCTCTCGGCAGTGGTGGTCGAAAATCTAAAAATGATGACTTTGACACAGATTTGTTTCTTGATTTTTTTTATCATAATTATAAAATACTTTTGTGAAGGGGTCAGAGCAGCACAGAGATGCAACATTTCTTCTTTTAATTCGGTAACCACTCAAACACACGCGTGAGACGGGCTGAATGAATGAGGAAGTCAAATGAGGGTTTTTACATTCTAGAGGGAGGAGACAGAGCGAAACTCTGAGTTTCCTGAAGAAAACCTGCTCGCGACCAGGTTAGGTTCACAGACTCAGTTACCATAGTAACCAACTCAGAGTTAAAGTTACCTCTCTTTCTGAAACGGCAAACCCGAGGTTTCCCTCATTTCAGGGTTAACAAACTCTGGGTTTTCACTAAACCCGCTTTCTGAAACGGATCCCAGGTCTGAACAGCCTCATTGTTTCTGCTGGATCACGCGACTGTATTCTCCAGTGCGTGCTTACTGGACACTGGATAATGTATTTATGTTTGTGGACACAATTGTAAGCGCCACAGGTAGTTATGTCTGAGGATAATAATAAATGTACCTTTTAGTTGTGTGTGTGTGTGTTTCTGCAAGCATTAGAGTGAGCGCGCATGATGGAGAGCTCGTTGTCGGTCTCTGGCTGTTCTTTCAAATGATCTTTAATTCTTATCGTTAAGGATTTATGACTGTTGACGGGAGTCGGTTATCGGTCAGAAAAAAAAAATCTAAATGCACATCCCTAATATGAAGACAGTACTTAGGTATATGGAATTTTGCTAATATTAACAGAAGGTTAATAACATACAATTTCTTGAAATTAGACTAATTAAAGTTTGAATTTGAGTTGTTTATCTAATTTTCTGTTGGAAAAAAAATTAACTTAATTCCAGAAGGTCCCCAAAAAGGTGAGATGTGACAGATGGAGCAAAGAGTATCAACGTTTCTCCTATATTTTACAAAAAGGGACTTAACTGGATAACACTTAATATTATTAGAGAGCAATATTTTTAGAGACACTTCTCGAACCTTATTTGACACAGTTCCCGGTCTATACCAGTAGCCTATACAAAACAAATGATTATAAACAAATATAGAGGCAGGTTTACTACATGTGACCCTCTGTATTATTTTCCTTTTACATTTGTTATTAGTTTTTATACTTAAAAAAGTATCTAAATTCCCTAGATTTAATTCTTGCAGGGTAGTTTGATGCACAATATCTCTCGTTGCAGATGACAGCAGGATTTTTATACCTGATGCAACACAGAATAGCCAATTCTCTGGGGAGTACAAGAAAGTTATATTCCGATAAAAATGAATTACAAGTAAACAAATGACCCTCCTGATTAAACAACTGTCAGAGAAGTAGTATGCCATTATCAAACCATGTCTTAAAAAATAATGATTTATGTTTGGAACAAACAGTATATAGTCTCATTCCATCTATAGTATTTCTGAGAGGAAAAATTATGTTTGAATACCAAGAACCAGCATGAGAGTATGATCTCTAGTATAACATCAGTGACATCATGACAAACCTTATATGTTAAAGACGTTTCCCAAAAATGATCAAGATTACTGGCTATTGATCTACAGTATTGCTTTAGTCAGCAGCAGTATGGCTTTTAATTAAACATTAATGCAATTCTTGTTCCACAGACATTTTTTTATTATAAGGTTGAATCAAACAAAAATCATAACAATGTTTTAAAAAATGACATTACATGCAATGCATTTCCTATTGACGATGGTCTTGTAAAGGTAAGTGAAAAAAACAGAAATAAAATTACAAGAAATCTGCATAGTTAATCAGACATTTACATACAAACGACCCCTCTAATAAATCTGTACACTGTTGATCATTAATGCTGTCAAATAATCATCAATACACTAAATGTTATATATGTATATATACACAACATATATATATATAGATATACACTACCAGACAAAAGTTTGGACACACTTTCCCATTCACTTGTGTGAGAAAATGTGTCCAAACTTTTGACTGGTAGTGTATATAAACCGAACTGACCAAAGAACAAGACTAAGGCAAGTAAATTGGGCTGGACCTTAGCAAACTCAGAGTAACTGCTGTATATATTTGTTAGCCTATTGTTATAGTAAAAATAGAAATAAAATACACAATAACATGTATATCAAACAATGTGGTAGGCATGTAGAAATTGTGATTTGGTTGACAGTTCTCTTTAGAGTGTTTCTACATGCAGTGTAGATTGATGGCATGCAGGTCCACCATAAGACGTAGGCTACACAGTGAATTACCGTGTGAAAATGTCTACACTGACCAAATGAGGAAATGACAAATACTGGATCAGCAAAAAAAATAGTGCTGGTCAACCAAGAGATGGTTTCTGGTGGGACTGTCGAATTTTTTGCAAGACTTGATGTTGCGTTGAGTTGGCTCGAAAGGGGAAGTTGGATGTGTTTGATGAAGATGCTGTAGAAATGAACACTGTGGATGAATATCTGTTAGATATAATTATTTACAGTCTACTAATTTTCTACAAGTGGGCAGACATCATTATTAAAAAAATGAATAATTCACTTAGAATTGCAGGCTACAATTGTTTCCTATTCAGTAATATTTTTGAATATATTTGTACAATATCTGTATTTCATTCTTCATGTCATGTATGGTCCTATACTTCACTAAGAGCTGACCTCTCTTTGCTTGACTGGTTTGTTGACTTTATGTCAGTGTGAGAGCCAGAGACCTCCTCCTTGAAAGCAGTTTCCAACACAATAAGGATGGATTTACGCACTTTATCCCTGAAATCTTGGCCCACAAACACATAGAGCAGTGGGTTCAGGCAGCTGTTGATGAAGGCCAGACTGGTGGTTATAGGGATCCCAATGGTGGTGACGTAGTCTAAAGTTTGACTTGCAGAACTGGTCATGTGATGGACCATCTCAATTAGATTAAAAATGTGATAAGGAGCCCAGCAGAGGAAAAAAGTGATGATAATTACAGCGATAATCTTAAAGGTGCGACCAGACTGGCTGGCCAGGGTGCGGTTTCTCCTGAGACGATGGATTATCACAGCATAACAGGAGACAATGACAGTGAAGGGGACTACAAATCCCAGGAGGAAGCGGGTGATGGTCATGGCCTGCAAGCGAAACGCTTCCAACTCATGCACAGACTCATCATAGACATCAGAAAGGGCAAAGTTGTTGAAACAGTTGATGACCTCTTCATTTCTAAAGGCTGGTGCAGTGTCCCTGAAGACAAAGTACGGAGCGCTGAGAATCAGAGCCAGCACCCAAACACCCAGACTCACACAGGATGCCTTACGCACACTCCTGTGGTTCTGGGCCCAGACGGGCCACACCACAGACACACATCTGTCCACACTGATCACCACCAGAATATAGACACTGGCAAAGATGTTCATAGAGCCAATTGTGGAGTTGACTTTGCACATGAACTTCCCAAAAGGCCAGTGAAAATCCATGGCTTTGTACGTCACACTGAGGGGCAGAGATGCAGTGAAGAGGAAGTCGGCCACGGCGAGGTTGAGGAACCAAACTGTGTTAACTGTTTTCTTCATCTTGAAGCCGGTCACCCAGATAACCGCTCCGTTCCCAAGCACTCCAAGAACAAAGGCCAGGCAGTAAAAAAAAAGAGACATGATATGGAAAGACCGTCTCAGCTCAGCATAATCATCGTAATAGTAATACTCATAAGATGAGTCATTTCTATCAGATCCATCAGATGTATTGATGTGACATGAAGGTGCAGTGGTAGTTTTCTCCATTCTTGTCCTGAGACCTGTCATGAAAACATAACATATGTAGTTTATCTATATTTTGTAGAGCTCAAACAGTAACAACCACTACTTTTGATACTGTGACATTTTTGTGAATCAATATTGTAAGAATACTTGTGCCACAGTTGAAACTATAGTTTAGTTCCCCCAACTGACCCATGGGCACTATGTTTTTATATGATGTGTTTTGTACCATCTAAAGCTGAACCAAATATTAATCTTGACTTCCAGTGAAACTAAAGTTACAAAAATGTCTAAATGCCCCTTTTAAAAATGCTTCCAGGCTGACCTCGACTTATAGAGTTGAACCATGTTATTATTTCCCGGGACAAATGCTTTTCTGAGTTTCCATGAGGTAATAACTTTACATTTAACAAGTGGATGCATAAAGCCTATGAGCATGAATTCATGTACGAACAACACTTGAAATAAAAAATGTAATTAAATGCATATAAAGAATATTTATTATATTCTATGAACAATTAATGTATAGGCTTTTTTTTCATTAAATCATTGACCACTTGAGAAAGCAGCCCGCTCTGAAACATATCGATTGACCTATTCTTAATTTAAGAGTTCGTCTTTGTTTTCTTTGTAAATTTCTTCGTAAAGCCTTTTTCTGATGCTGAAGTCTCATTGACTTCTGTATAGTCTCGTCACATTACTCTCGCACACATTCAAATGACAACACAAACAACGGTACCTCTGTCAAAGTTCAGTTGAAGATGTGTCCGCAGCACAAATCACCCTCCTCAAACTGCGCGTGAACGAAAGCTGCGTGCCAAATGTACAAGATGCTCTGTGATCTTGTAATATGTGAGGTCACGTGACGAGCACACGGACAAGATTCATCCGATAACCCCCTCATACTTTTAATGACAGCCTTTTAATGATGATGAAGGCACACATTTCTGAAAGCTATCGAATTAAAATCTGCAAAAATAAACAGGTAAAGCAAACACAACAGCGGAGTCTGATACGGACACTACTTTTCAACCATTAAAAATATCACATCATCGTTATTTCGCGCCTTGCTGTTTTGAATTTAATTGTTTAATAAAGCTATGAAAACAAATCAGGGCCTCGTTAAGAAGGAAAATGTTTACTGGTGGAAGTATTTACGAGTCCCTAACGAAAAGTGTGTAACATCTATTTTCTTCTCTATTTCTGGACACGCTTCTTTGTATTTAGACGTCCGACCACTAGGTGGAGCATTTGGCTTTTGAAATAAATGACAGATGTTGAGTGTTAGTCATAGACTGTATACTGAGGTGTTGCTGCTTTGTGTAAAGAGACAAAACAACCAGCGTTTTGTTTTTGTTTGCACCTTTTATTTATGGTATGGGCAGACACAGAAGTGAAGGAAATGGTCAAAAACATGATTGGCCAAAAAGGGGTGCTGTGAATCTGCATGCGATTCCTCATCAACTGTGTCTCAGATAATCTGTATTTCAGGTTATTAGCCAACCTTCAGTTTCAAACTAATACATTCAATTTAAAATGATGTGATTCAAATTCAGATGTTTAATTCAACTATTCAAGTTGAGTAATTAAAATTCACATACAAATAATTCAAATTCAGTTTCTACTGACACATATTTGTGCCCATAGGATTGGTATTAGTTGTTTTTTTTATCATGGTTTATTAATAGACATCAGATAACACATGACCCTCTTTCTGCACCTTTACAGAGCGATTATAAAGATGAAAAGTGACCACGCAGTAAAGTCGTGTGGTGACTATAAGAGGGAAATCATGAGTGGAAAAAAGGGATCTTTGTATAATATTTCAATAAGGATGATAATGGTATAAAAACAAGAACTACATTACAGTCATCATCAATTTTATTTATGAAACAACAAAAACACTTTAACATTTAGAATAAGCTTTTATACAGAGGAAGGATTGTGTTTTATGACAACATGCAACATCTACCAAACACATACAATACACAGACAAAATGTGCTGTGCTGTTTATTCAACTGATAAGTCGATTGATAGGAATTTAAAGGCAAACAATTTTATAACTGATTGATCACATATGTGGTTTTTCAGGCAAAAATGACATTTCACTGACTCTGTCTCCTAAAATGTGATAATTGGTGTTTTTTCATTGTGTGTTTCCACAGTAAACTAAATGTCTCAAAACAAACAAACAACAAAAGTAAAAAATAATAATTTGTGTCCAAATAATATGCTATGTACAGTTTCAGTATTTGTTTCTTCATGTTCTACAGCTCAGTATCCATTGACCTCATTTGGCTCTGACTGGTGTTCACTGGGTTTGTGTCAGTGTGAGAGTCAGACTCCTCTTCCTGGAAAGCAGCCTCCAACATGTTCAGGAAGGATTTACGGACAATATCCCTGAAATCTTGGCCCACAAACACATAGAGCAGTGGGTTCAGGCAGCTGTTGATGAAGGTCAGACTGGTGGTTATTGGGATCCCAATGAAGATGACGATAAATAATGTTGGAGAATAGGTCACAAAATAAGCCAGCTCAATTAGAATAAAGATGTAATAAGGAGCCCAGCAGAGGAAAAAAGTGGTGATAACTGCAGCGATGATCTTAAAGGTCCGACTGGACTGCCTGGCCAGGGTGTGGTTTCTCCTGAGACGATGGATTATCACAGCATAACAGGAGACAATGACAGTGAAGGGGACTACAAATCCCAGGACGATGCGGGTGATGGTCATGGCCTTAAAACGAAATATTACCAACTCATACACAGACTCATCATAGTCATCAGAAAGGGCAAAGTTGTCGAAACAGTTGATGACCTCTTCATTTCTAAAGGCTGGTGCAGTGTCCCTGAAGACAAAGTACGGAGCGCTGAGAATCAGAGCCAGCACCCAAACACCCTGACTCACACAGGACGCCTTACGCACACTCCTGTGGTTCCTGGCCCAGACGGGCCACACCACAGACACACATCTGTCCACACTGATCACCACCAGAATATAGATACTGGCAAACATGTTCAAGGTGATCAGTGTGGTGTTGAGTTTGCACATGAACTTCCCGAAAGGCCAGTGAAAATCCAAAGCCAGTTTAATCACTTGTACGGACAGGAGTGCAGTGAAGAAGAAGTCGGCCACGGCGAGGTTGAGGAACCAAACTGTGTTAACTGTTTTCTTCATCTTGAAGCTGGTCACCCAGATAACCGCTCCGTTCCCGAGCACTCCAAGAACAAAGACCAGGCAGTAAAAAAAAAGAGACATGATATGGAGAGACCGTCTCAGCTCAGCATAATCATTGTAATCACCAGATGAGTCATTTCTATCAGATCCATCAGATGTATTGATGTGATATGAAGGTGCAGTGGTAGTTTTCTCCATTCTTGTCCTGAGACCTGTCATGAAAACATAACATATGTAGTTTATCTATATTTTGTAGAGCTCAAACAGTAACAACCACTACTTTTGATACTGTGACATTTTTCTGAATCAATATTGTAAGAATACTTGTGCCACAGTTGAAACTATAGTTTAGTTCCCCCAACTGACCCATAGGCCTACATGATGCTGCAGAGATGGATCAGACCTGTCAGTCTTATAGGAAGTTCAGAGCCAAGCGGTACTTAGTGTTAACATATATGCCATCATGATCATGGGTTACTTCATGCATTAATCATTGTGAGTACTTTGCACTATGTTTTTATATGATGTGTTTTTTACCATCTAAAGCAGAACCAAATATTAATCTTGACTTCCAGTGAAACTAAAGTTACAAAAATGTCTAAATGCCCCTTTTAAAAATGCTTCCAGGCTGACCTCGACTTATAGAGTTGAACCATGTTATTATTTCCTTGGACAAATGCTTTTCTGAGTTTCCATGAGGTAATAACTTTACATTTAACAAGTGGATGCATAAAGCCTATGAGCATGAATTCATGTACGAACAACACTTGAAATAAAATGTAATTAAATGCACATAAAGAATATTTATTATATTCTATGAACAATTAATGTATAGGCTTAAATTATAAGCTGGTTGCGGATAGGTGGTGTTTTTTTTCATTAAATCATTGACCACTTGAGAAAGCAGCCCGCTCTGAAACATATCGATTGACCTATTCTTAATTTAAAAGAGTTCGTCTTTGTTTTCTTTGTAAATTTCTTCGTAAAGCCTTTTTCTGATGCTGAAGTCTCATTGACTTCTGTATAGTCTCGTCACATTATTCTCGCACACATTCAAATGACAACACAAACAACGGTACCTCTGTCAAAGTTCAGTTGAGGATGTGTCCGCAGCACAAATCACCCTCCTAAAACTGCGCGTGAACGAAAGCTGCGTGCCAAATGTACAAGATGCTCTGTGATCTTGTAATATGTGAGGTCACGTGACGAGCACACGGACAAGATTCATCCGATAACCCCCTCATACTTTTAATGACAGCGGAGTCTGATACTGACACTACTTTTCAACAATTAAAAATATCACATCATCGTTACTTCGCACCTTGCTGTTTTGAATTTAATTGTTTAATAAAGCTATGAAAACAAATCAGGGCCTCGTTTAGAAGGAAAATGTTTACTGGTGGAAGTATTTACGAAATACTTAAATCATGGGTCCAAGTCCCTCAAGAAAAGTGTGTAACATCTATTTTCTTTTCTATTTCTGGACATGTTTCTTTGCACTACATCCTGAAACATCTCCCCCCTAGAACATGGGTCCTGTTTGAAGACTGCCTGAATGTGGACCTGAGCTGCATAATGTGTTTATCCCCATGTGAGTAGTGCTCATGTTTCCTGAAGTGTAATTGCTCTGCATTGACTGTTTTAATTGATGTATGAACATGAAGACTACAAGTTTAAATGCCCCCTCTCTTCACTCTGCACCACATTACAGTCACAGCAGCATTTGCCATTGTGTGAAGTGATGTTTGTTGAGTAGTTAATAAAAGAGTGGGCTTCCACTTTCCATTTGAAAGCTTTACACATAAACATAACAAAATCTATTTAGATCCATCACTGCAGGTAATTACATTTTTCAAACCTAAGCCTTATTAGCCTACTATAATTAACAGCTTACTTCAGAAGGAGTCAGTTATCTGTATGTTCCTTCCTGTTAGACAGATTTCCTGTCCGCGGCGAGTTAAAGATAAGTGCTTATCTCTCTTAGCTTCTGATGTTTGCTGTTTTTTAAGATGCACCTGAGTCACAATGCTGGAGGGTGAATGGAGAACCTCCTTTGAGTTGAAATATACTTTATGAGGTTAAACATTTTCCTCTCCTGGTAAATAAATAAATTAAATAATGTGATGTCATAAAAAAATACTATAATTAATAAAATGTAGATTATGTGATTGGCGACTTCCTACTTAGAAATACTATCACGAGGTATTATCACGAATTGTGTGTGTTATACAATTTATTATTATTCATTATCATTATTACAACATCTGTTCTACAGTATGTTTCAGTGAATGAAACTTGAGCCTTTTTTTCAGGAATTTTGATTATATAGTACAAACAGTCAAAATAATATTTTCATCATTTATGGATCTTTGGAGAGTTGAACATCAGATCAGGGGTATCAAATATCGACATGTTAATGTTACATCATAATATTCAAAACAGTAAAACAAAGAATAATTGAGCCTTTGGACACTTTTTTACTGTTGTTGAGTTGAATAATAATGTAAATCTAACTCCTTTAGGAAATATCTTATAGTATCTGAAGACATTACACATAATTGTTACTCAGAACTATTTGCTTCTTCCAATTACCTGTTTGTAAAAGGTGATTTAGCCAAATTATTGTCAATGCTTCTTATGAATAATTCCAGTTGTGCTGTAAGTCACTAAAGTCTATGAATGTAAAGTTGGTAAAAAAAAAAACTGTTAAAATCTATAAAACAAATTAACTAGCCTTACTGACCCTGAAGTCTGGAGGCATGTGACCTATAGGACAGAGCATTACTTGAACTGTTACACTGCAAAATGGATTATTGCCTTCTGTTTGTAAATTTCTGCTTTGCATTTGATACATAACCATCTGAAAAGCACTGAACCAGGTAACTGGACGACCTCCATACATCATGTGTGAAGTGTGATGAAACAGTGCTTAATTGAATTCTCTGAGTGCAGAGAAAAATGCAGGAGTGACAGGAGCACACTAACGTATTGCATCACCTTTAATCTCATATCTGCTTAAAAGCGGAAGTACAAATACTTTGTTACGCACTTTGCACCAAAGCTTTATCATCTTTTCATGCGAAAAAAGTAAAGCATGACCAACACAGAAATGAGAGTTTCCTTTTTAGGACTGTTTAAACATTATCCTCTGACCCACTCAGAGTTCTGGGAGCCCCTTATGATTTCTATCCACTACAAATGGAGGGAGAACTTGAGGTTTTGGGAATAACCACCAAATGGCTATATGTTTATTCATTTTTGTTTCTTGATGGGAAACCAATAGACCAACTGTCACGTTTAGGAGGATTCGAACAAAGAAGGAGAGGACTCACGTGCAGACTATGGTGATTTATTAAACAAAAACTCAAAATACAAAAGGGTGGAGCAAAATCTTCTAATCAACCAAAAGGCCAAAAGGGCAAAATCCACAAGGCAAATCAAAGTCTTGATACCAACAAAAAGGGAAACCAAAAGGCAGAACCAAAAGTCCAACAAAAGGTCCAACTTAAATCCAGTAAAACAGGTGAGAAACACAGACGGAGCCATGAAGAAAATTCACACAGGAAACACGGGGAACAAGGTTACTGGATGGACGACAACAAACTAGTGTAGGAACATGGGAAGACAAATGCTGTGTCCGAAACCGCATACTAACGTACTGCCTACTACATACTCAAACAGTATGTACTGCATACTGCCTACTATCCTGACTATTAGGATGCCGTTCGCATCATACTCAGAGCCGTCTTCTCCTTATCACTTGACTTAACCTTTTACGTATGTCCAGTCTGATCTCCGGTCCATCTCTGCCATTGTAGAAGCTGGATAGCCGCAATGCATTTTGGGGCGGTTGAGTACAACCAGTGAGCTCCTGTCTCATACTCAACCATCCGAGCCGATCTAGTATTCATCTGGGCATTTCTCGGATACACAAAATTGCATACTATGAGATGGGAACACATTACATACTCAATTTGACATCACGGTTAGTATGATTAGTATGATACTATACGGTTTCGGACACAGCCAAAGACTAAATACACTGGGGAGATGAGACTAATCGGGCACAGGTGAGACAATCGAGGGAGCAGGTGAAAACAATAGGGACAGGGCACATAATCACACAGGCGGGAAAAGGCAAAAGGCACAAAGGCAGGAAGTTCAACAACACAAGACATACATGGGGCAAGAACTACAAAAGAAAACAGGAAATGTTCTGAACAAAGTAATACAAATCAAAAACACAGGATAAACAACATTAACTCATGACACCAACACCCTTTTCCTGAAATATTGCCGTGCTTCTTTCTCAGTTAAAATCGGTGGGTTCTCCCCCTCACCTGCGGGGTTCCACAGGGTTCCATTCTAGATCCCCTGTTATTGTCCATCTACTTGCTCCTACTGGGTCAGATGATAAGTAAATACAACTTTCATATTATGCTGATGACACTCAACTGTATGTCCCACTAAAATCCAGTCGTAATAAAAAGCCATAGACGATCAGACCACACCTTATGTTTGTGATCTTTTAACTTTGTACATGCCTGATCGCTGTCTGAGATCCTCTGGCAGGAACTTTCTGTCCATTCCTAAATGTTGCTTTGTGACGAAAGGTGATCAGGCCTTCGCTGTTCAGGCCCCAAACTTTGGAATTTCTCTTATCTGGTGTGCTGTTTTTTAATTTTTTAAATTTTTATTTTTATTGTGCATATTTTAACATCTTGTCTGCTTGTTTTTTACCCCTTGTATTTTAATTTCTGCCTGTGCAACACCTTGTAAATCTGATTTTGAAAGGTGCATTAAAGTTATTATTATAATTATCATTAGACACGTTATCAGTGCACAGAGCAATGAGAGCAGGTCTGCTTTATCATTATTTATCCGGTTGCCATTAGCTAGCTAACTAACACTAGAAATGCCCCTCTTGTCCAATCTAGACTAATGCTGCCTCAAACGAAACACTGAGCTGAAAATTATAATCATAACTTAAAGCTGCTGTGAGGAGTTTTTCGCTGGTTATGAAACAGACTGAAATTATTTCTGATTACTCTATATGACCTCCAAAAGCAAACCAGACCATCAGCGACAAGATTGATAATTTCTATATTGTTATTTTTAATGTCTGAAACTGCTTGCTGGGGGGGGGGGAGGTGTCAGACGAAGTGATTAACTGCCTTTGTTTACATTTTCCAGGGCAAATTTAAAGTGAGTGATATAATCACTTAAGCATGTACAGGACAAAATCAGATACATCAGGACAAAAAAGAGATAAGAGGTACGGCTTTGTCCACAGGGGGCGCCAAAATCAACACAAACTGGAAAGTTCTCACAGGGGTAGATGGGTAGGGGGTGGACAGGTAGCTCACTCTATAGGGACTTGGCTTGGAAACCAGAGGGTGGCCAATTTAAGTCCCGGTGCGAACCAAGCATGGAATTAAGGCTGGTGGCTGAGTGGTACCAGTTCGCAACAACAGCACCTGTCCAGGTCTTTCCCCCTGACCTTCTGGTCGTACCAGGTCTTCTCTTTCTTTTGAGTGATTTCATGTTCTTCTGCCAGGGCAGCCATTTTCTCCAACTGCTCCTTCATCTTCACCACATAGGACACAACGTTCTCCCCTGTAGTCTTTGAATCCTCCCAGTAGTCTCTCACAAGGTTGAGAGGTCCTCTCACTTGGCGCCACTAGAGCAGTTCAAAGGGTGACAACCCTGTGGAAACTGGTGGCACCTCCCTGTAGGCGAAGAAAAGGTATGACAGTCACTGGTCGATAGGGGGTGTTTTTAATTCTCTTTAATCTTAGCAGCTGATACACGTCTTTTCTTAACCTGAAAGTTTGTCCTGCAGTCACCTCTCTGGCAATACCTACCCTTGAGAACAACCTTATATCCTCATAACTAATATTAAGGTAAGTGCAAGAGTGTACTGTAGGTCTACAGTATGTTCCTTCCGGACAACATGTTTAATCAGAAATGTGAAAGGTCATGCTATTGCAGTTGTTTTTAATTATTTGCATAACCCTTTCTTTCACCACAGAGGTCATCCGCAAAGTTACATTGAGTTACAACACAACTGTTTCCTTACAAATAATCAGTTTAACTGAATACGCTACATCTTCAGGTGAGATGAGTCATATAAATGTGGTAAGAAACACCAGTTTGGTTGTTTTGAATGCAGCCCTTTCTGCAGCCCTCTCCCTGACTCCTCCTCCACCCACTCCTTAATCAGGCCTGCTTATAAAATGCACCTGGGGCCTGTGCTGGCCTCTTGCTTCTGCCTGGCAGGTTGTGTTGGTGGCCTTTGGGATGATACACATTTTAAACAGTTTGTCCCTTTTTACAATATATTGAGTGAGACTTCTGCCCTCTATTTCAGTTATAGACTTACCTATATGTGGCCCTTGGTCGTGTTGCTGAATAGACTGTCTTTGTTGTGCCTGGTGAAGAAAATGTTCAGTCTTTAGTTTTTTTCTTTAGTATTTTAATAGGTGTGTTTCATTTCAGGTACAGAGTAATACTGCTGCTGTTTTGCCCCCCTCTTTCTTTTGTATTCATTGTTCAATCTCTTTAAAAATACTTGTTGTAAATTGAGTTGTTTCGTGCTTTAGTTTTTGAGTAATAGGTCATTTTGTCTCTAAGAGACACTTTGTTAGGAAGCTATGCACCTGTGGTGAGGTACCCCCACAAATGCATGAGTTGAGAGCAGTGGGACACCAATGGGCTGAACCATATTTTGCTGTGAGGAATGCGGTGAGTATGTGGTAGCACCCCTGCACCCTCCTTAGTGTAGTCTGCCTCCCCCTAGTGGCCTCAGTTTAGTTTAGTTTACTTTGGGACTGGCAGCTGTACGTTTTAGGTCAAACTTTTTAAAAATTCTCAACTTTTAATTGTTATCATTTTAGCTCAGTTTTAGTGTACCTATTTTTTACTGTTTCACATCCCCATTCCCTCCCTACAGCTCAAGCCCATTCTTATTTCGTACATTTTCTTTGTTTAATTTCAATAAAATATTTTGACTTATTCTACACGTCTCTGCCTCATCAGTAACGAGTCTGTGTGCTATCAAGGATTTGCTCAAATTTCCTGGAGTGCAAGTCCCCAGGTGACGTTGCTGGTTAAACTTCAATCTTCCTTCCATCAAGACTTAGGATAGGCAGAATGAGGAATATTGGAGCCAAAATGCATTACACAGATTTAAGATCGCAGTCAAAGTAAATTTTTGAGCCGACTATCTTCAGAACAATTTCAAAGAATGAAAAAGCTGCTGAACTGACTTTTTAATGAAAATGTTAAAATGAAATTGTAACTGACTAATGACTGACCCACTTGATGAGTGTAGTTGACTAGAATATACTCATAAAGGGGAAAAAGAGCACACTTATGTAGAGCGTCACACTCGTAGCTTTAATAGCACAATAGCATGCATGTCATATTGTGATTATGCAGTCAGATTACAAGTATGGCCCAGAGGCAACTGGGCCTGGCATTTTACATTAACTTTTTCCTGCATTAAAACTAATTTACAATGAACTTATTTTGCAATATTATACACAATTTTGCAATATTACCATCAGTTTGTTCCATCAAATTGTAAATACTGTGGCTCTAATTAAAAGGTAAAGAATCTGACATCTGATCAATTAGTCAGCCATCCAGAAATAGAAGGGATTCTATCTGGGATCATGTTTACAGTTTATAAAAACAACTTTGACAGGAAATTTGATGGATCAACTTCGATTTTTGTCCAACTCATTTGTTGTTTGAAGTATTTGTTTATTCATGTCATTGACAGCCTCATACCTCACTATTAAGAGTTGACATCTCATTGCGCTGACTGTTTTTCATGGTGGATGTGCGAGAGACCTCCTCCTTGAAAGCAGCCTCCATCACATCCAGGATGGATTTGTAAGCTGTAACCCTGAAACCTTGGCCCATGAACACATAGAGCAGTGGGTTCAGGCAGCTGTTGATGAAGGCCAGACCGGTGGTTATTGGGATCCCAATGGCGATGACGATATATAATGTTTGAGAATAGGTCACAAAATAAGCCAGCTCAATTAGATTAAAGATGTGGAAAGGAGCCCAGCAGAGGAAAAAAGCGGTGATAACTGCAGCGATGATCTTAAAGGTCCGACTGGACTGCCTGGCCAGGGTGCGGTTTCTCCTGAGACGATGGATTATCACAGCATAACAGGAGACAATGACAGTGAAGGGAACTACAAATCCCAAGAGTAAGCGGGTGATGGTCATGGCCCTAAAACGAAACATTCGCAGCTCATTCATAGACTCGTCATCGACATCAGAAAGGGTATAGTTGTCGAAGCAGTTGATGGTTACTTTGTCATCTGATAGATCTGTGTCCTCGAAGACAAAGTACGAGAGTTGACTTTGCACATGAACTTCCCAAAAGGCCAGTGAAAATCCATGGCTTTGTACGTCACACTCAGGGGCAGAGATGCAGTGAAGAGGAAGTCGGCCACGGCGAGGTTGAGGAACCAAACTGTGTTAACTGTTTTCTTCATCTTGAAGCCGGTCACCCAGATAACCGCTCCGTTCCCAAGCACTCCAAGAACAAAGGCCAGGCAGTAAAAAAAAAGAGACATGATATGGAGAGACCGTCTCAGCTCAACATAATCATCGTAATAGTAATACTCATAAGATGAGTCATTTCTATCAGATCCATCAGATGTATTGATGTGATATGAAGGTGCAGTGGTAGTTTTCTCCATTCTTGTCCTGAGACCTGTCATGAAAACATAACATATGTAGTTTATCTATATTTTGTAGAGCTCAAACAGTAACAACCACTACTTTTGATACTGTGACATTTTTCTGAATCAATATTGTAAGAATACTTGTGCCACAGTTGAAACTATAGTTTAGTTCCCCCAACTGACCCATAGGCACTATGTTTTTATATGATGTGTTTTTTTTACCATCTAAAGCCGAACCAAATATTAATCTTGACTTCCAGTGAAACTAAAGTTATAAAAATGTCTAAATGCCCCTTTTAAAAATGCTTCCAGGCTGACCTCGACTTATAGAGTTGAACCATGTTATTATTTCCTGGGACAAATGCTTTTCTGAGTTTCCATGAGGTAATGCATAAAGCCTATGAGCATGAATTCATGTACAAGAACACTTGAAATAAAATGTAATTAAATGCACATAAAGAATATTTATTATATTTTATGAACAATTAATGTATAGGCTTAAATTATAAGCTGGTTGCGGATAGGTGGTGTTTTTTTTCATTAAATCATTGACCACTTGAGAAAGCAGCCCGCTCTGAAACATATCGATTGACCTATTCTTAATTTAAAAGAGTTCGTCTTTGTTTTCTTTGTAAATTTCTTCGTAAAGCCGTTTTCTGATGCTGAAGTCTCATTGACTTCTGTATAGTCTCGTCACATTATTCTCGCACACATTCAAATGACAACACAAACAACGGTACCTCTGCCAAAGTTCAGTTGAGGATGTGTCCGCAGCACAAATCACCCTCCTCAAACTGCGCGTGAACGAAAGCTGCGTGCCAAATGTACAAGATGCTCTGTGATCTTGTAATATGTGAGGTCACGTGACGAGCACACGGACAAGATTCATCCGATAACCCCCTCATACTTTTAATGACAGCCTTTTAATGATGATGAAGGCCCACATTTCTGAAAGCTATCGAATTAAAATCTGCAAAAATAAACAGGTAAAGCAAACACAACAGCGGAGTCTGATACGGACACTACTTTTCAACCATTAAAAATATCACATCATCGTTATTTCGCGCCTTGCTGTTTTGAATTTAATTGTTTAATAAAGCTATGAAAACAAATCAGGGCCTCGTTAAGAAGGAAAATGTTTACTGGTGGAAATATTAACGAGTCCCTAACGAAAAGTGTGTAACATCTATTTTCTTCTCTATTTCTGGACACGTTTCTTTGTATTTAGACCTCCGACCACTAGGTGGAGCATTTAGCTTTTGAAATAAATGACAGATGTTGAGTGTTAGTCATAGACTGTATACTGAGGTGTTGCTGCTTTGTATAAAGAGACAAAACAACCAGCGTTTTGTTCTTGTTTGCACCTTTTATTTATTATTATTATTATTATTATTTCCTATTTGGTTGGAAAAAACAGGAAGCTGCAGGGGCAACGATGGATCAATTGCAAACAACGGCTAATGATGTTTGAAACTATCACGGTTCATTGTTCACAAAAAGGTGAGGACCCAGATGCAGACTGATATGATTTAATAAGAACAAAAGTCCAACTGAAAATTCAACAAAAACAGGAGATAACACAAGGAGCTGGGTAATCAAAAATCCCAAATAATACACAGGCAAACACAGGAAGACATACCTAGGGTTTTCACAGACAATGACAATGAACCCGCACCGAGACAAGGGAGCACAAAGACTAAATAAACTTAGGAGGTGAGGCTAATCAGACACAGGTGTGACAATCAAGGGGCAGGTGAAAACAATCAGGGCAGGGAACATAGTCAAACAAGCGGGAAACACAAAGGCAGGAAGTGGACCAACACGAAAGACAAGGTGACAAAGTAAAACAGGAAATGATTGAACCAAAGAGACACAAGTGAAATACTTAACTAAACAAGACTAAATACTGACAAGAACACAGAATAAACTAAATACAAAACTAAACGATGAGAAGTCATGACAATAGACAAAGTGACAAGGTAAAACAAGAAAAAATAACTGAACACCGAAATACAAGACAAAACCAGTACTAAACTAGAAACTCATGACAGAAACAAGGATGTTTCTTCACTGATGGAATAAGCAACATATCACTCAAACAATCAACTGTTTCTACATATTTGTACATACTGCAACCTGCAAGCAAAACAGATGTGAAGTTAGAATATTTCTTTTTCTCACGCATGATCTTCAGTGATAGTAGTGTCAGAGCAATTGCACAAATCTGTGGTGTCTGCAGCATGTTCCTTCTTCTAGCATCCTGTTTGATATGCTTAGTCAAAGTTCTTCTGAAAAGACATCCTTACTCAGAGATACACCTGATAAGTAAAACGCATCATGAAATACAGTACATGCCAAAGCACAGATGCAGGTTATATGTTTAACGGCTGTCTCTATACTGACCAAGTCTATGATAAAAATGAGAACGACTAACAAGATATATAAATATATCCTGGGATTGTATGGGCAGACACAGAAGTGAAGGAAATGGTCAAAAACATGATTGGCCAAAAAGGGGTGCTGTGAATCTGCATGCGATTCCTCATCAACTGTGTCTCAGATAATCTGTATTTCAGGTTATTAGCCAACCTTCAGTTTCAAACTAATACATTCAATTTAAAATGATGTGATTCAAATTCAGATGTTTAATTCAACTATTCAAGTTGAGCAATTAAAATTCACATATAAATAATTCAAATTCAGTTTCTACTGACACATATTTGTGCCCATAGGATTGGTATTAGTTGTTTTTTTTATCATAGTTTATTAATAGGCATCAGATAACCCATGACCCTCTTTCTGCACCTTTACAGAGCGATTATAAAGATGAAAAGTGACCACGCAGTAAAGTCGTGTGGTGACTATAAGAGGGAAATCATGAGTGGAAAAAAGGGATCTTTGTATAATATTTCAATAAGGATGATAATGGTATAAAAACAAGAACTACATTACAGTCATCATCAATTTTATTTATGAAACAACAAAAACACTTTAACATTTAGAATAAGCTTTTATACAGAGGAAGGATTGTGTTTTATGACAACATGCAACATCTACCAAACACATACAAAGTGCACTTTAACCTGTCATCCGTTAACCGACCGTTACAAATTTTAACCGATTAATACTACCAGTTAAATAGTTAAATAAAATTTGTTCTTTTTAAAATATACATATACCTATATATTTGCACGTTTGCCACGTTTTGTTGTCATTGGCTGAGCTGAGCCTGCAAGGTGAGCAAAATGAAACGAGCAGTTAAACAGTTATCAAAAAATGAAAAAACAAAGCTTTCTTGCATATCTCTGCTCCTGGGACATTGGAACCGTCTGAGTGGGTATTCTCCGCAGCGGCTCTCACAGTCAACAGACTGCGCATTAGACAAACCCCACAGCATGTCGACATGTTGCTATTTCTACACCAAAACCAACATCTACATAATACGGACTGGTGTTGGCCTGGCCTTTTTATATTAAGTTTAGCCTATTGTTCACATACTGACTTAAAATGTACGCATTAGGCACAGCAGCGTAACTTATTAATTAGCCTATTTAAAACTCCAGACACGGCGTCGTCAGGATCGGACAGGATCTTATGTTTATTAAAGTTCTGTGTGCTAATCATCAAAGAAAGGTAGACTGTAAATGTTTATTTACTTATTGGCCCTGTTCACATTTGGTATTACGCATCTGTCCTGTGATCCGATCACAAGTGGACAGCTCTAAGCCCGCAGTTCCCACCTTGCATTAACAGGCCAAGACAGACAGACAGAAATGTCAGTGCGATTAACACACATATCCACGTTATGACGCGTTGGTCTCCTCCCTGCGCTGCGTTATAACCTATGATGATCTGCACGCGGGTTATAGCTCCTGCTCGTGTCATTCACGGCATGTGATTTTAGTTTATACTTCATGGTAACTGTGATTTATAAATAAATACGGGGCAGATCACGGCTATTAAGCCAGGAGCAGAGCATGAAACAGTGAATGAAATACAGACACGATCTGTCTGTATTTTCGTGCACACTCCGCTCTCATGCATAAACTAAGTTTACACAGCTGGAGTGACATGAGACATACATTTTTAAAAAAGATTTTTAAGAGACACAGCGGAGAAATGTTAAATCAGACAGGAATGAAAGGGGAGGCCTCCTCGTATCCGATTGATCGTTGTCGTGTATACCGGAAGAGTGGGCGGTGCTTAATGTGGCCCATGACACATGTGCGTTCACACTACCAGATGTATGTGGATAAATGCGTCCCAGAACCACCTCAGTATGTGTGAACGGATATGAATGCGTCTTCAATCCGTCCTGGGAGCGTTCAGACCTGTAGTTAAGGCTGTCCACTTGTGATCCAATCACGAAAACCACATGTTGATACCATAGAGAGACTGTATAAAAAGATGGACGACATGATAGCTCACCAAAAGTGAAGCCAAAACATTTTGGGCGCCCCCTGCTGACTGGCTGTAGTATAGGTCATAAAGCCCGCCTCCTCCGTGTTAACAGGTGGGACATGGGTCAAACTATAAACTCAAAGTACACGCCAGATACATTTTTCTCAAACATGGTTTCTGTCATTATAGCTAGTTATAATCATGCTGATTCATGTCCAAGTGTTTGTTTTTCTGACAAGTTTATTTTTAATTAGTTATTTGATGCTGTCAAAATGATGATTGATAGCTCTGTTGACAAATTCGGCTCCTGCAGCCAATCAGTTCTGGGTGAGCAGAGTAGAGGACGATCCGCGAGTGGAAACATAATCAATCACAATCACTACAGTCATTGAAGTTTCCATACCTGTGAACGTTAACCTCAGACCAACACAGAGAAGCTATTCTGCTGTTAAACACGCCGGTGTGCGGGATCCTTGCTGTTTTTTCGGTAAGTTAATTGTGTGTTTGGGTAAGCGGAAGTGGCCATGGCCGCTTCACTCGCCGATCTCTACTGCACAGTCTCTGGCTCCATATGACGTCACCAGCGCAAGATGGCAGCGCCTATCACAGGGGCTATTTTGGCATCAATTTCGTGCAATGCGAGCAGATGGAGACGCGTTGTCCATCTATATATACAGTCATTGGTTGACACCAGTGGTCCGTTCCACAAAGCAGGTTCAACAAACTGTGAGTCTAACCCTGAACTCTGAGTTGATCTACTCTGAGATAGGAAACTCTGAGCTTTCGGTTCCAGAACACCTGATCAGAGTTAGTTCAATCAACTCTGAGTAGGTTCAGCCAGAGTTAAGTGCGTGCACGCTGACTGTAAAAAGCCAGCATTAATGGAGCCCTGATACCACGATTCACCATGGCAACGGTACACAAAAAGAGGTCCTCCTACGTCACACCTGTGGAGCTCGAAATCCTCATGCGGACATTCAGCGATTGTGAGCGTGTTTTTAGAAAAATAAAGTAACACGGCTGCAGCTGCAAAAGAGAGAGAAGCGGCGTGGGAAGAAATTGCTGCTCGAGTAAATTTGCATGTTTGAACTGGTCTATTTATTTAATATTTAATCACGACCGGGAGCCAAAATTTATATTAATCTAGGAGCAATCCAGCGGGAGAAAAAAACTTACATGGAAGCACTTCAATCATATTTTAAATATTAAACTAATGAAATATCATTCAGTGGCTGTTTTAATGTGCATTAGCTTTATCCCTAACAAGATGCTGACTTCACATACATTATAATTCATGTTGATTAAACTGAATTGTGTAAGTTTAAAAAAAAAAAATCCAATAACTTACAGCGTCTTATTTGAGTGCTCTCGGCAGTGGTGGTCGAAAATCTAAAAATGATGACTTTGACACAGATTTGTTTCTTGATTTTTTTAATCATAATTATAAAATACTTTTGTGAAGGGGTCAGAGCAGCACAGAGATGCAACATTTCTTCTTTTAATTCGGTAACCACTCAAACACACGCGTGAGACGGGCTGAATGAATGAGGAAGTCAAATGAGGGTTTTTACATTCTAGAGGGAGGAGACAGAGCGAAACTCTGAGTTTCCTGAAGAAAAAAACCTGCTCGCGACCAGGTTAGGTTCACAGACTCAGTTACCATAGTAACCAACTCAGAGTTAAAGTTACCTCTCTTTCTGAAACGGCAAACCCGAGGTTTCCCTCATTTCAGGGTTAACAAACTCGGGGTTTTCACTAAACCCGCTTTCTGAAACGGATCCCAGGTCTGAACAGCCTCATTGTTTCTGCTGGATCACGCGACTGTATTCTCCAGTGCGTGCTTACTGGACACTGGATAATGTATTTATGTTTGTGGACACAATTGCAAGCGCTACAGGTAGTTATGTCTGAGGATAATAATAAATGTACCTTTTAGTTGTGTGTGTGTGTGTTTCTGCAAGCATTAGAGTGAGCGCGCATGATGGAGAGCTCGTTGTCGGTCTCTGGCTGTTTTTTCAAATGATCTTTAATTCTTATCGTTAAGGATTTATGACTGTTGACGGGAGTCGGTTATCGGTCAGAAAAAAAAAATCTAAATGCACATCCCTAATATGAAGACAGTACTTAGGTATATGGAATTTTGCTAATATTAACAGAAGGTTAATAACCTACAATTTCTTGAAATTAGACTAATTAAAGTTTGAATTTGAGTTGTTTATCTAATTTTCTGTTGGAAAAAAAATTAACTTAATTCCAGAAGGTCCCCAAAAAGGTGAGATGTGACAGATGGAGCAAAGAGTATCAACGTTTCTCCTATATTTTACAAAAAGGGACTTAACTGGATAACACTTAATATTATTAGAGAGCAATATTTTTAGAGACACTTCTTGAACCTTATTTGACACAGTTCCCGGTCTATACCAGTAGCCTATACAAAACAAATGATTATAAACAAATATAGAGGCAGGTTTACTACATGTGACCCTCTGTATTATTTTCCTTTTACATTTGTTATTAGTTTTTATACTTAAAAAAGTATCTAAATTCCCTAGATTTAATTCTTGCAGGGTAGTTTGATGCACAATATCTCTCGTTGCAGACGACAGCAGGATTTTTATACCTGATGCAACACAGAATAGCCAATTCTCTGGGGAGTACAAGAAAGTTATATTCCGATAAAAATGAATTACAAGTAAACAAATGACCCTCCTGATTAAACAACTGTCAGAGAAGTAGTATGCCATTATCAAACCATGTCTTAAAAAATAATGATTTATGTTTGGAACAAACAGTATATAGTCTCATTCCATCTATAGTATTTCTGAGAGGAAAAATTATGTTTGAATACCAAGAACCAGCATGAGAGTATGATCTCTAGTATAACATCAGTGACATCATGACAAACCTTATATGTTAAAGACGTTTCCCAAAAATGATCAAGATTACTGGCTATTGATCTACAGTATTGCTTTAGTCAGCAGCAGTATGGCTTTTAATTAAACATTAATGCAATTCTTGTTCCACAGACATTTTTTTATTATAAGGTTGAATCAAACAAAAATCATAACAATGTTTTAAAAAATGACATTACATGCAATGCATTTCCTATTGACGATGGTCTTGTAAAGGTAAGTGAAAAAAACAGAAATAAAATTACAAGAAATCTGCATAGTTAATCAGACATTTACATACAAACGACCCCTCTAATAAATCTGTACACTGTTGATCATTAATGCTGTCAAATAATCATCAATACACTAAATGTTATATATGTATATATACACAACATATATATATATAGATATACACTACCAGACAAAAGTTTGGACACACTTTCCCATTCACTTGTGTGAGAAAATGTGTCCAAACTTTTGACTGGTAGTGTATATAAACCGAACTGACCAAAGAACAAGACTAAGGCAAGTAAATTGGGCTGGACCTTAGCAAACTCAGAGTAACTGCTGTATATATTTGTTAGCCTATTGTTATAGTAAAAATAGAAATAAAATACACAATAACATGTATATCAAACAATGTGGTAGGCATGTAGAAATTGTGATTTGGTTGACAGTTCTCTTTAGGGTGTTTCTACATGCAGTGTAGATTGATGGCATGCAGGTCCACCATAAGACGTAGGCTACACAGTGAATTACCGTGTGAAAATGTCTACACTGACCAAATGAGGAAATGACAAATACTGGATCAGCAAAAAAAATAGTGCTGGTCAACCAAGAGATGGTTTCTGGTGGGACTGTCGAATTTTTTGCAAGACTTGATGTTGCGTTGAGTTGGCTCGAAAGGGGAAGTTGGATGTGTTTGATGAAGATGCTGTAGAAATGAACACTGTGGATGAATATCTGTTAGATATAATTATTTACAGTCTAAAATTAATTTTCTACAAGTGGGCAGACATCATTATTAAAAAATTGAATAATTCACTTAGAATTGCAGGCTACAATTGTGTCCTATTCAGTAATATTTTTGAATATATTTGTACAGTATCTGTATTTCATTCTTCATGTCATGTATGGTCCTATACTTCACTAAGAGCTGACCTCTCTTTGCTTGACTGGTTTGTTGACTTTATGTCAGTGTGAGAGCCAGAGACCTCCTCCTTGAAAGCAGTTTCCAACACAATAAGGATGGATTTACGCACTTTATCCCTGAAATCTTGGCCCACAAACACATAGAGCAGTGGGTTCAGGCAGCTGTTGATGAAGGCCAGACTGGTGGTTATAGGGATCCCAATGGTGGTGACGTAGTCTAAAGTTTGACTTGCAGAACTGGTCATGTGATGGATCATCTCAATTAGATTAAAAATGTGATAAGGAGCCCAGCAGAGGAAAAAAGTGGTGATAATTACAGCGATAATCTTAAAGGTGCGACCAGACTGGCTGGCCAGGGTGCGGTTTCTCCTGACACGATTGATTATCACAGCATAACAGGAGACAATGACAGTGAAGGGGACTACAAATCCCAGGAGGAAGCGGGTGATGGTCATGGCCTGCAAGCGAAACACATGCAGAGACTCAGAAAGGGCAAAGTTGTCGAAACAGTTGATGACCTCTTCATTTCTAAAGGCTGGTGCAGTGTCCCTGAAGACAAAGTACGGAGCGCTGAGAATCAGAGCCAGCACCCAAACACCCAGACTCACACAGGACGCCTTACGCACACTCCTGTGGTTCTGGGCCCAGACGGGCCACACCACAGACACACATCTGTCCACACTGATCACCATCAGAATATAGACACTGGCAAAGATGTTCATAGAGCCAATTGTGGAGTTGACTTTGCACATGAACTTCCCAAAAGGCCAGTGAAAATCCATGGCTTTGTACGTCACACTGAGGGGCAGAGATGCAGTGAAGAGGAAGTCGGCCACGGCGAGGTTGAGGAACCAAACTGTGTTAACTGTTTTCTTCATCTTGAAGCCGGTCACCCAGATAACCGCTCCGTTCCCAAGCACACCAAGAACAAAGGCCAGGCAGTAAAAAAAAAGAGACATGATATGGAGAGACCGTCTCAGCTCAGCATAATCATCGTAATAGTAATACTCATTAGATGAGTCATTTCTATCAGATCCATCAGATGTATTGATGTGATATGAAGGTGCAGTGGTAGTTTTCTCCATTCTTGTCCTGAGACCTGTCATGAAAACATAACATATGTAGTTTATCTATATTTTGTAGAGCTCAAACAGTAACAACCACTACTTTTGATACTGTGACATTTTTGTGAATCAATATTGTAAGAATACTTGTGCCACAGTTGAAACTATAGTTTAGTTCCCCCAACTGACCCATGGGCACTATGTTTTTATATGATGTGTTTTGTACCATCTAAAGCCGAACCAAATATTAATCTTGACTTCCAGTGAAACTAAAGTTACAAAAATGTCTAAATGCCCCTTTTAAAAATGCTTCCAGGCTGACCTCGACTTATAGAGTTGAACCATGTTATTATTTCCTGGGACAAATGCTTTTCTGAGTTTCCATGAGGTAATAACTTTACAATTAACAAGTGGATGCATAAAGCCTATGAGCATGAATTCATGTACGAACAACACTTGAAATAAAAAATGTGATTAAATGCATATAAACAATGAACTATGAACAATTAATGTATAGGCTTTTTTTTCATTAAATCATTGACCACTTGAGAAAGCAGCCCGCTCTGAAACATATCGATTGACCTATTCTTAATTTAAAAGAGTTCGTCTTTGTTTTCTTTGTAAATTTCTTCGTAAAGCCTTTTTCTGATGCTGAAGTCTCATTGACTTCTGTATAGTCTCGTCACATTATTCTCGCACACATTCAAATGACAACACAAACAACGGTACCTCTGTCAAAGTTCAGTTGAGGATGTGTCCGCAGCACAAATCACCCTCCTCAAACTGCGCGTGAACGAAAGCTGCGTACCAAATGTGCTCTGAAGATGCTCTGTGATCTTGTAATATGTGAGGTCACGTGACGAGCACACGGACAAGATTCATCCGATAACCCCCTCATACTTTTAATGACAGCCTTTTAATGATGATGAAGGCACACATTTCTGAAAGCTATCGAATTAAAATCTGCAAAAATAAACAGGTAAAGCAAACACAACAGCGGAGTCTGATACGGACACTACTTTTCAACCATTAAAAATATCGCATCATCGTTATTTCGCGCCTTGCTGTTTTGAATTTAATTGTTTAATAAAGCTATGAAAACAAATCAGGGCCTCGTTAAGAAGGAAAATGTGTACTGGTGGAAGTATTTACGAGTCCCTAACGAAAAGTCTGTAACATCTATTTTCTTCTCTATTTCTGGACACGTTTCTTTGCATTTAGACCTCCGACCACTAGGTGGAGCATTTGGCTTTTGAAATAAATGACAGATGTTGAGTATTATTCATAGACTGTATACTGAGGTGTTGCTGCTTTGTGTGAAAGAGACAAAACAACCAGCGTTTTGTTTTTGTTTGCACCTTTTATTTATTATTATTATTATTTCATATTTGGTTGGAAAAAACAGGAAGCTGCAGGGGCAACGATGGATCAATTGCAAACAACGACTAATGATGTTTGAAACTGTCACGGTTCATTGTTCACAAAAAGGTGAGGACCCAGATGCAGACTGATATGATTTAATAAGAACAAAAGTCCAACTGAAAATCCAACAAAAACAGGAGATAACACAAGGAGCTGGGTAATCAAAAATCCCAAATAATACACAGGCAAACACAGGAAGACATACCTAGGGTTTTCACAGACAATGACAATGAACCCGCACCGAGACAAGGGAGCACAAAGACTAAATAAACTTAGGAGGTGAGGCTAATCAGACACAGGTGAGACAATCAAGGGGCAGGTGAAAACAATCAGGGCAGGGCACATAGTCAAACAAGCGGGAAACACAAAGGCAGGAAGTGGACCAACACGAAAGACAAGGTGACAAAGTAAAACAGGAAATGATCGAACCAAAGAGACACAAGTGAAATACTTAACTAAACAAGACTAAATACTGACAAGAACACAGAATAAACTAAATACAAAACTAAACGATGAGAAGTCATGACAATAGACAAAGTGACAAGGTAAAACAAGAAAAAATAACTGAACACCGAAATACAAGACAAAACCAGTACTAAACTAGAAACTCATGACAGAAACAAGGATGTTTCTTCACTGATGGAATAAGCAACATATCACTCAAACAATCAACTGTTTCTACATATTTGTACATACTGCAACCTGCGAGCAAAACAGATGTGAAGTTAGAATATTTCTTTTTCTCACGCATGATCTTCAGTGATAGTAGTGTCAGAGCAAATGCACAAGTCTCTGGTGTGTGCAGCATGTTCCTTCTTCTAGCATCCTGTTTGATATGCTTAGTCAAAGTTCTTCTGAAAAGACATCCTTACTCAGAGATACACCTGATAAGTAAAACGCATCATGAAATACAGTACATGCCAAAGCACAGATGCAGGTTATATGTTTAACGGCTGTCTCTATACTGACCAAGTCTATGATAAAAATGAGAACGACTAACAAGATATATAAATATATCCCGGGATTGGTATGGGCAGACACAGAAGTGAAGGAAATGGTCAAAAACATGATTGGCCAAAAAGGGGTGCTGTGAATCTGCATGCGATTCCTCATCAACTGTGTCTCAGATAATCTGTATTTCAGGTTATTAGCCAACCTTCAGTTTCAAACTAATACATTCAATTTAAAATGATGTGATTCAAATTCAGATGTTTAATTCAACTATTCAAGTTGAGCAATTAAAATTCACATATAAATAATTCAAATTCAGTTTCTACTGACACATATTTGTGCCCATAGGATTGGTATTAGTTGTTTTTTTTATCATGGTTTATTAATAGACATCAGATAACACATGACCCTCTTTCTGCACCTTTACAGAGCGATTATAAAGATGAAAAGTGACCACGCAGTAAAGTCGTGTGGTGACTATAAGAGGGAAATCATGAGTGGAAAAAAGGGATCTTTGTAAAATATTTCAATAAGGATGATAATGGTATAAAAACAAGAACTACATTACAGTCATCATCAATTTTATTTATGAAACAACAAAAACACTTTAACATTTAGAATAAGCTTTTATACAGAGGAAGGATTGTGTTTTATGAACACATGCAACATCTACCAAACACATACAATACACAGACAAAATGTGCTGTGCTGTTTATTCAACTGATAAGTCGATTGATAGGAATTTAAAGGCAAACAATTTTATAACTGATTGATCACATATGTGGTTATTCAGGCAAAAATGACATTTCACTGACTCTGTCTCCTAAAATGTGATAATTGGTGTTTTTTCATTGTGTGTTTCCACAGTAAACTAAATGTCTCAAAACAAACAAACAACAAAAGTAAAAAATAATAATTTGTGTCCAAATAATATGCTATGTACAGTTTCAGCATTTGTTTCTTCATGTTCTACAGCTCAGTATCCATTGACCTCATTTGGCTCTGACTGGTGTTCACTGGGTTTGTGTCAGTGTGAGAGTCAGACTCCTCTTCCTGGAAAGCAGCCTCCAACATGTTCAGGAAGGATTTACGGACAATATCCCTGAAATCTTGGCCCACAAACACATAGAGCAGTGGGTTCAGGCAGCTGTTGATGAAGGCCAGAATTGAGCTTATTGGAATCCCAATGAAGAGGACGATTGATAATTTTGGAGAATAGGTCACAAAATAAGCCAGCTCAATTAGAATAAAGATGTAATAAGGAGCCCAGCAGAGGAAAAAAGTGGTGATAACTGCAGCGATGATCTTAAAGGTCCGACTGGACTGCCTGGCCAGGGTGCGGTTTCTCCTGAGACGATGGATTATCACAGCATAACAGGAGACAATGACAGTGAAGGGAACTACAAATCCCAAGAGTAAGCGGGTGATGGTCATGGCCCTAAAACGAAACATTCGCAGCTCATTCATAGACTCGTCATCGACATCAGAAAGGGTATAGTTGTCGAAGCAGTAGATGGTTACATTGTCATCTGATGGACCTGTGTCCCTGAAGACAAAGTACGGAGCGCTGAGAATCAGAGCCAGCACCCAAACACCCAGACTCACACAGGACGCCTTACGCACACTCCTGTGGTTCTGGGCCCAGACGGGCCACACCACAGCCACACATCTGTCCACACTGATCAACACCAGAATATAGACACTGGCAAACATGTTCAAGGTGATCAGTGTGGTGTTGAGTTTGCACATGAACTTCCCAAAAGGCCAGTGAAAATCCAAAGCCAGTTTAATCACGTGTACGGACAGGAGTGCAGTGAAGAAGAAGTCGGCCACGGCGAGGTTGAGGAACCAAACTGTTTTAACTGTTTTCTTCATCTTGAAGCCGGTCACCCAGACAACCACTCCGTTCCCGAGCACACCAAGAACAAAGACCAGGCAGTAAAAAAAAAGAGACATGATCTTCAGAGACCGTCTCAGCTCAGCATAATCATTGTGATAAGAACACTCATCAGATGAGTCATTTCTATCAGATCCATCAGATGTATTGATGTGATATGAAGGTGCAGTGGTAGTTTTCTCCATTCTTGTCCTGAGACCTGTCATGAAAACATAACACATGTAGTTTATCTATATTTTGTAGAGCTCAAACAGTAACAACCACTACTTTTGATACTGTGACATTTTTGTGAATCAATATTGTAAGAATACTTGTGCCACAGTTGAAACTATAGTTTAGTTCCCCCAACTGACCCATGGGCACTATGTTTTTATATGATGTGTTTTTTACCATCTAAAGCTGAACCAAATATTAATCTTGACTTCCAGTGAAACTAAAGTTACAAAAATGTCTAAATGCCCCTTTTAAAAATGCTTCCAGGCTGACCTCGACTTATAGAGTTGAACCATGTTATTATTTCCTGGGACAAATGCTTTTCTGAGTTTCCATGAGGTAATAACTTTACATTTAACAAGTGGATGCATAAAGCCTATGAGTATGAATTCATGTACGAACAACACTTGAAATAAAAAATGTGATTAAATGCATATAAAGAATATTTATTATATTTTATGAACAATTAATGTATAGGCTTAAATTATAAGCTGGTTGCGGATAGGTGGTGTTTTTTTTCATTAAATCATTGACCACTTGAGAAAGCAGCCCGCTCTGAAACATATCGATTGACCTATTCTTAATTTAAAAGAGTTCGTCTTTGTTTTCTTTGTAAATTTCTTCGTAAAGCCTTTTTCTGATGCTGAAGTCTCATTGACTTCTGTATAGTCTCGTCACATTATTCTCGCACACATTCAAATAACAACACAAACAACGGTATCTCTGCCAAAGTTCAGTTGAGGATGTGTCCGCAGCACAAATCACCCTCCTCAAACTGCGCGTGAACGAAAGCTGCGTGCCAAATGTGCTCTGAAGATGCTCTGTGATCTTGTAATATGTGAGGTCACGTGACGAGCACACGGACAAGATTCATCCGATAACCCCCTCATACTTTTAATGACAGCGGAGTCTGATACTGACACTACTTTTCAACAATTAAAAATATCACATCATCGTTACTTCGCACCTTGCTGTTTTGAATTTAATTGTTTAATAAAGCTATGAAAACAAATCAGGGCCTCGTTTAGAAGGAAAATGTTTACTGGTGGAAGTATTTACGAAATACTTAAATCATGGGTCCAAGTCCCTCAAGAAAAGTGTGTAACATCTATTTTCTTTTCTATTTCTGGACATGTTTCTTTGCACTACATCCTGAAACATCTCCCCCCTAGAACATGGGTCCTGTTTGAAGACTGCCTGAATGTGGACCTGAGCTGCATAATGTGTTTATCCCCATGTGAGTAGCGCTCATGTTTCCTGAAGTGTAATTGCTCTGCATTGACTGTTTTAATTGATGTATGAACATAAAGACTACAAGTTTAAATGCCCCCTTTCGTCACTCTGCACCACATTACAGTCACAGCAGCATTTGCCATTGTGTGAAGTGATGTTTGTTGAGTAGTTAATAAAAGAGTGGGCTTCCACTTTCCATTTGAAAGCTTTACACATAAACATAACAAAATCTATTTAGATCCATTATATAATTACATTTTTCAAACCTAAGCCTTATTAGCCTACTTTAATTAACAGCTTACTTCAGAAGGAGTCAGTTATCTGTATGTTCCTTCCTGTTAGACAGATTTCCTGTCTGTGGCGAGTTAAAGATAAGTGCTTATCTCTCTTAGCTTCTGATATTTGCTGCTTTTTAAGATGCACCTGAGTCACAATGCTGGAGGGTGAATGGAGAATAATTGGGCCTTTGGACACTTTTTTACTGTTGTTAAGGAGTTAAATAATAATGTAAATCTAACTCCTTTAGGAAATATCTTATAGTATCTGAAGACATTACACATAATTGTTACTCAGAACTATTTGCTTCTTCCAATTACCTGTTTGTAAAAGGTGATTTAGCTAAATTATTGTCAGTGCTTCTTATGAATAATTCCAGTTGTGCTGTAAGTCACTAAAGTCTATGAATGTAAAGTTGGTAAAAAAAACAAACAGTTAAAATCTATAAAACAAATTAACTAGCCTTACTGACCCTGAAGTCTGGAGGCATGTGACCTATAGGACAGAGCATTACTTGAACTGTTACACTGCAAAATGGATTATTGCCTTCTGTTTGTAAATTTCTGCTTTGCATTTGATACATAACCATCTGAAAAGCACTGAACCAGGTAACTGGACGACCTCCATACATCATGTGTGAAGTGTGATGAAACAGTGCTTAATTGAATTCTCTGAGAAATGCAGGAGTGACAGGAGCACACTAACGTATTGCATCACCTTTAATCTCATATCTGCTTAAAAGCGTAAGTACAAATACTTTGTTACGCACTTTGCACCAAAGCTTTATCATCTTTTCATGCGAAAAAAGTAAAGCATGACCAACACAGAAATGAGAGTTTCCTTTTTAGGACTGTTTAAACATTATCCTCTGACCCACTCAGAGTTCTGGGAGCCCCTTATGATTTCTATCCACTACAAATGGAGGGAGAACTTGAGGTTTTGGGAATAACCACCAAATGGCTATATGTTTATTCATTTTTGTTTGTTGATGGGAAACCAATAGACCAACTGTCACGTTTAGGAGGATTCGAACAAAGAAGGAGAGGACTCACGTGCAGACTATGGTGATTTATTAACAAAAACTCAAAATACAAAAGGGTGGAGCAAAATCTTCTAATCAACCAAAAGGCCAAAAGGGCAAAATCCACAAGGCAAATCAAAGTCTTTATACCAACAAAAAGGGAAACCAAAAGGCAGAACCAAAAGTCCAACAAAAGGTCCAACTTAAATCCAGTAAAACAGGTGAGAAACACAGACGGAGCCATGAAGAAAATTCACACAGGAAACACGGGGAACAAGGTTACTGGATGGACGACAACAAACTAGTGTAGGAACATGGGAAGAAAAATGCTGTGTCCGAAACCGCACACTAACGTACTGCCTACTACATACTCAAACAGTATGTACTGCATACTGCCTACTATCTTGACTATTAGGATGCCGTTCGCATCATACTCAGAGCCGTCTTCTCCGTATCACTTGACTTAACCTTTTACGTATGTCCAGTCTGATCTCAGGTCCATCTCTGCCATTGTAGAAGCTGGATAGCCGCAATGCATTTTGGGGCGGTTGAGTACGAGTACGAGATGAGTCATATAAATGTGGTAAGAAACACCAGTTTGGTTGTTTTGAATGCAGCCCTTTCTGCAGCCCTCTCCCTGACTCCTCCTCCACCCACTCCTTAATCAGGCCTGCTTATAAAATGCACCTGGGGCCTGTGCTGGCCTCTTGCTTCTGCCTGGCAGGTTGTGTTGGTGGCCTTTGGGATGATACACATTTTAAACAGTTTGTCCCTTTTTACAATATATTGAGTGAGACTTCTGCCCTCTATTTCAGTTATAGACTTACCTTTACCTGGCCCTTGGTCGTGTTGCTGAATAGACTGTCTTTGTTGTGCCTGGTGAAGAAAATGTTCAGTCTTTAGTTTTTTTCTTTAGTATTTTAATAGGTGTGTTTCATTTCAGGTACAGAGTAATACTGCTGCTGTTTTGCCCCCCTCTTTCTTTTGTATTCATTGTTCAATCTCTTTAAAAATACTTGTTGTAAATTGAGTTGTTTCGTGCTTTAGTTTTTGAGTAATAGGTCATTTTGTCTCTAAGAGACACTTTGTTAGGAAGCTATGCACCTGTGGTGAGGTACCCCCACAAATGCATGAGTTGAGAGCAGTGGGACACCAATGGGCTGAACCATATTTTGCTGTGAGGAATGCGGTGAGTATGTGGTAGCACCCCTGCACCCTCCTTAGTGTAGTCTGCCTCCCCCTAGTGGCCTCAGTTTAGTTTAGTTTACTTTGGGACTGGCAGCTGTACGTTTTAGGTCAAACTTTTTAAAAATTCTCAACTTTTAATTATCATTTTAGCTCAGTTTTAGTGTACCTATTTTTTACTGTTTCACATCCCCATTCCTTCCCTACAGCTCAAGCCCATTCTTATTTTGTACGTTTTCTTTGTTTAATTTCAATAAAATATTTTGACTTATTCTACACGTCTCTGCCTCATCAGTAACGAGTCTGTGTGCTATCAAGGATTTGCTCAAATTTCCTGGAGTGCAAGTCCCCAGGTGACGTTGCTGGCTAAACTTCCATTTGTTACAAATACGCTCCCTTTGCCACATAAACATAATTGTGATTTGTTGGAAAGACTTAGCATAGGCTGAATGAGGAATATTGGAGCCAAAATGCATTCCACAGATTTAAGATCGCAGTCCAAGTAAATTTGTCAACAAATAAAGCATTGACTGAGACAATTTGCATCATAATACTCTGTAATGCCCTCCATAAAAAATACAAATTATTTTGAAAAAACCAACACTGGCATGTTCTGTATTCTGAGCTTAACCTATAATCAGTCTTTAAAGATGCCTTGGCAATTGTTATAAAGGTGCTCCAGATATCTGTGACCCCTCAGTCTGAGCCGACTATCTTCAGAACAATTTCAAAGAATGAAAAAGCTGCTGAACTGACTTTTTAATGAAAATGTTAAAATTAAATTATAACTGACTAATGACTGACCCACTTGCAGTGACGTGCGGTCAGGAGAGGCAGGGGAGGCAGAGCCTCACCTGTCATCATAAATAAAATATATAATAAACAGATAAATTAAATGGTTATATTTATCAAATGGTTTGAACTATAAACTGATTTTCCATTTAACTTAAACAATTTGGATCGTTTTTTTTAAAAATCGCTGAAATTTCACATTTCCGTTCAAATACGGGGAAGAGACGCACAGTGAGGCAGCAGCAAGCTGAGCCTCACCTTGGATTGCGCAATCCCTCACAAACTGTGCTCTGCCATGCAATGAGAGCGTGTTACTGTCTCTCTGTATGTCGCCAATAAAACACTTTCAAACACTTTTAATATATGCCCCCCTGGCTTTCCATAGTTTAGCTGATGTATATAATATATGTGTGTAACCTGTTTAGTGTGCTCAGCGATCTTACAACGGCAGTGAATAGGCACTGGGTGAGGCAGGCAGTTTTCTTGCCTCAACGTAGGGGGCGCTGGTGAGCCCAGAAATGTTTATGCTACTCCGCAGCTGCAGAGTAAGTGACAGCGAGCTAGCAACAACGTTAGAGTGTGTGTGTATGTGTGTGTGTGTGTGTGTGTGTGAGGTAGACACCGGCAACTGGAGTGGAAGGCAGGAAGCAGGAAGTGCCACTACTCGCTGCCGCTGCCACGAATTGAGCCAGCCCTTGCTGTCAAATGGTGAATAATCTACTCTGTTGTTGGGTTCATATGTTTGTAAATCTGATTCTGATGGAGTCAGTGCCTCACCAGCCATGAACCTCACCGCACGTCACTGCCCACTTGATGAGTGTAGTTGACTAGAATATACTCATAAAGGGGAAAAAGAGCACACTTATGTAGAGCGTCACACTCGTAGCTTTAATAGCACAATAGCATGCATGTCATATCGTGATTATGCAGTCAGATTACAAGTATGGCCCAGAGGCAACTGGGCCTGGCATTTTACATTAACTTTTTCCTGCATTAAAACTAATTTACAATGAACTTATTTTTCAATATTATACACAATTTTGCAATATTACCATCAGTTTGTTCCATCAAATTGTAAATACTGTGGCTCTAATTAAAAGGTAAAGAATCTGACATCTGATCAATTAGTCAGCCATCCAGAAATAGAAGGGATTCTATCTGGGATCATGTTTACAGTTTATAAAAACAACTTTGACAGGAAATTTGATGGATCAACTTCGATTTTTGTCCAACTCATTTGTTGTTTGAAGTATTTGTTTATTCATGTCATTGACAGCCTCATACCTCACTATTAAGAGTTGACATCTCATTGCGCTGACTGTTTTTCATGGTGGATGTGCGAGAGACCTCCTCCTTGAAAGCAGCCTCCATCACATCCAGGATGGATTTGTAAGCTGTAACCCTGAAACCTTGGCCCATGAACACATAGAGCAGTGGGTTCAGGCAGCTGTTGATGAAGGCCAGACCGGTGGTTATTGGGATCCCAATGGTGATGACGATATATAATGTTTGAGAATCGTTCACAAAATAAGCCAGCTCAATTAGATTAAAGATGTGGAAAGGAGCCCAGCAGAGGAAAAAAGCGGTGATAACTGCAGCGATGATCTTAAAGGTCCGACTGGACTGCCTGGCCAGGGTGCGGTTTCTCCTGAGACGATGGATTATCACGGCATAACAGGAGACGATGACAGTGAAGGGAACTACAAATCCCAAGAATAAGCGGGTGATGGTCATGGCCCTAAAACGAAACATTTCCAGCTCATTCATGGACTCGTCATAGACATCAGAAAGGATGTAGTTGTCAAAGCAGTCGATGGTTACCTTGTCATATGATGGACCTGTGTCCCTGAAGACAAGGTCTGGAGAGCTGAGAATCAGAGCCAGCACCCAAACACCCAGACTCACACAGGATGCCTTACGCACACTTCTGTAGTTCTGGGCCCAGACGGGCCACACCACAGCCACACATCTGTCCACACTGATCAGCACCAGAATATAGACACTGGCAAAGATGTTCAGAGAGTAAATTGTGCTGTTGAGTTTGCACATGAACTTCCCAAAAGGCCAGTGATTATCCAAAGCCAGTTTCGTCAAACTCAGGGGCAGAAATGCAGTGAAGAGGAAGTCGGCCACGGCGAGGTTGAGGAACCAAACTGTGTTAACTGTTTTCTTCATCTTGAAGCCGGTCACCCAGATAACCACTCCGTTCCCGAGCACTCCAAGAACAAAGGCCAGGCAGTAAATAATGAGAGTCATGATCTTCAGAGACTGTTTCAGCTCAGAATAATTATCATCAGATGTAGAGCCATTTATGTCCAATTCATTTGTTGTTGTTTGATTTAAGGGCAAAGTGGTCATCTCCATCACTGACCTGCAACGCAAAGAAAACAAGTGTAGTCTTTATATTGAACTACATAGATGTCTGTAAAATCTGCAACATACATAGAGTGGACTTATATGTAAATAAATGAAGCTGCTGAGGATGCTGTTCAGAGAGACATTACTGAAAATACAAAGTTCCTTTGACAGACGGAAATCTTACTTTGACCAGCCTACTAAATGATCCATATCTTTTTAAACCAACAAAGTGTTTGATAAATGTTTTTCAGCTCTTCAAGTCTTCAATTACCTTCAACATAATTATCACTCATACATTTGTTTCTCTGTTTCAGCCAGTTCAGGTTTGACAGTCCGCCGTACTGCTTTCATTTTAAAATAAGTAATTGACCCAGAAAAGAAGCAATGTTTCTGAAATACATCTTAATTAGTACATTTTCATTTATCAAAGAGGTCAGATGATTTTATTGTCATATTTCTTTCTAACAACCTCGTTTGATAAATCTTTCATAAAAGTATTAAATTCAGAAAACAGCAAAGATTACCTTTTCTCAAAGCTCTCCAGTCAGCTGAGGATGAATTTGTTGCAGAAATGATCAAACTGACAGATTAATGTAGGCTGATGTGCAGGAAATGATGTCATGTGACCTCCTGAGTAGAGGCGGAGCCACAGGAAGCATGCACACAATTTAATTTTTTTACTGAAGCCTATTAAACCTCTTGTTTGCGCTCACACTTAAAACTGTTTGTACATTATAATTAAAACATGTATTTCCATTTTTTAGAACAAGGATGTTTCTTCACTGATGGAATAAGCAACATATCACTCAAACAATCAACTGTTTCTACATATTTGTACATACTGCAACCTGCAAGCAAAACAGATGTGAAGTTAGAATATTTCTTTTTCTCACGCATGATCTTCAGTGATAGTAGTGTCAGAGCAATTGCACAAATCTGTGGTGTCTGCAGCATGTTCCTTCTTCTAGCATCCTGTTTGATATGCTTAGTCAAAGTTCTTCTGAAAAGACATCCTTACTCAGAGATACACCTGATAAGTAAAACACATCATGAAATACAGTACATGCCAAAGCACAGATGCAGGTTATATGTTTAACGGCTGTCTCTATACTGACCAAGTCTATGATAAAAATGAGAACGACTAACAAGATATATAAATATATCCTGGGATTGGTATGGGCAGACACAGAAGTGAAGGAAATGGTCAAAAACATGATTGGCCAAAAAGGGGTGCTGTGAATCTGCATGCGATTCCTCATCAACTGTGTCTCAGATAATCTGTATTTCAGGTTATTAGCCAACCTTCAGTTTCAAACTAATACATTCAATTTAAAATGATGTGATTCAAATTCAGATGTTTAATTCAACTATTCAAGTTGAGCAATTAAAATTCACATATAAATAATTCAAATTCAGTTTCTACTGACACATATTTGTGCCCATAGGATTGGTATTAGTTGTTTTTTTTATCATGGTTTATTAATAGGCATCAGATAACACATGACCCTCTTCCTGCACCTTTACAGAGCGATTATAAAGATGAAAAGTGACCACGCAGTAAAGTCGTGTGGTGACTATAAGAGGGAAATCATGAGTGGAAAAAAGGGATCTTTGTATAATATTTCAATAAGGATGATAATGGTATAAAAACTAGAACTACATTACAGTCATCATCAATTTTATTTATGAAACAACAAAAACACTTTAACATTTAGAATAAGCTTTTATACAGAGGAAGGATTGTGTTTTATGAACACATGCAACATCTACCAAACACATACAATACACAGACAAAATGTGCTGTGCTGTTTATTCAACTGATAAGTCGATTGATAGGAATTTAAAGGCAAACAATTTTATAACTGATTGATCACATATGTGGTTTTTCAGGCAAAAATGACATTTCACTGACTCTGTCTCCTAAAATGTGATAATTGGTGTTTTTTCATTGTGTGTTTCCACAGTAAACTAAATGTCTCAAAACAAACAAACAACAAAAGTAAAAAATAATAATTTGTGTCCAAATAATATGCTATGTACAGTTTCAGCATTTGTTTCTTCATGTTCTACAGCTCAGTATCCATTGACCTCATTTGGCTCTGACTGGTGTTCACTGGGTTTGTGTCAGTGTGAGAGTCAGACTCCTCTTCCTGGAAAGCAGCCTCCAACATGTTCAGGAAGGATTTACGGACAATATCCCTGAAATCTTGGCCCACAAACACATAGAGCAGTGGGTTCAGGCAGCTGTTGATGAAGGTCAGAATTGTGCTTATTGGAATCCCAATGAAGATGACGATAAATAATGTTGGAGAATTGGTCACAAAATAAGCCAGCTCAATTAGTTTAAAGATGTAACAAGGAGCCCAGCAGAGGAAAAAAGTGGTGATAACTGCAGCGATGATCTTAAAGGTCCGACTGGACTGCCTGGCCAGGGTGCGGTTTCTCCTGAGACGATGGATTATCACAGCATAACAGGAGACAATGACAGTGAAGGGGACTACAAATCCCAGGACCATGCGGGTGATGGTCATGGCCTTAAAACGAAACATTAGCAGCTCATACATAGACTCGTCATAGTCATCAGGAAGGGCATAGTTGTTGAAACAGTTGATGACCTCTTCATTTCTAAAGGCTGGTGCAGTGTCCCTGAAGACAAAGTACGGAGCGCTGAGAATCAGAGCCAGCACCCAAACACCCAGACTCACACAGGACGCTTTACGCACACTCCTGTGGTTCCTGGCCCAGACGGGCCACACCACAGCCACACATCTGTCCACACTGATCACCACCAGAATATAGATACTGGCAAACATGTTCAAGTCGAACAGTGTGGTGTTGAGTTTGCACATGAACTTCCCAAAAGGCCAGTGAAAATCCAAAGCCAGTTTAATCACTTGTACGGACAGGAGTGCAGTGAAGAAGAAGTCGGCCACGGCGAGGTTGAGGAACCAAACTGTGTTAACTGTTTTCTTCATCTTGAAGCTGGTCACCCAGATAACCGCTCCATTCCCGAGCACACCAAGAACAAAGGCCAAGCAGTAAAAAAAAAAGAGACATGATATGGAGAGACCGTCTCAGCTCAGCATAATCATCGTAATAGTAATACTCATCAGATGAGTCATTTCTATCAGATCCATCAGATGTATTGATGTGATATGAAGGTGCAGTGGTAGTTTTCTCCATTCTTGTCCTGAGACCTGTCATGAAAACATAACATATGTAGTTTATCTATATTTTGTAGAGCTCAAACAGTAACAACCACTACTTTTGATACTGTGACATTTTTCTGAATCAATATTGTAAGAATATGTGTGCCACAGTTTAAACTATAGTTTAGTTCCCCCAACTGACCCATAGGCTTACATGATGCTGCAGAGATGGATCAGACCTGTCAGTCTTATAGGACGTTCAGAGCCAAGCGGTACTTAGTGTTAACATAGATGCCATCATGATCATGGGTTACTTCATGCATTAATCATTGTGAGTACTTTGCACTATGTTTTTATATGATGTGTTTTTTACCATCTAAAGCCAAACCAAATATTAATCTTGACTTCCAGTGAAACTTAAGTTACAAAAATGTCTAAATGCCCCTTTTAAAAATGCTTCCAGGCTGACCTCGACTTATAGAGTTGAACCATGTTATTATTTCCTGGGACAAATGCTTTTCTGAGTTTACATGTGTAATGTTCTGTGTAACCTGTTTGTTTTAATTTGATCTGTGTTCACTTCCTGTATTATTTTTTATCCTGGTGCTTGTGTATCATGTCTAGTGTTACTTCCTGCCTTTGTTCAGTTTCCCGCCAGTTTTTTCCCTACACCTGTATCCCATTGGTAATTAGTCCAGCCTGTATATATACCCCTGTGTTTCCACTCACCCTCTGCCAGATTGTCATTGTCACCCTCGTGTGTTCATGTTTTCTAGCCTTGATATCATTGTGTTTGCTTGCCCGGTTTTTGAACCCTGTTTGGATTTTTGGATTTTGATTTTTGTGGATTGCCCATTTTGGATTGTTCTGCCCTTGCTGACGGATTTCCTGTGTATTACCTTTGAATGTTTTCAGTAAAGTAGTTTTCCTGCTACTGGATTTTTGTGTTTTGGACTTTTTCTCTGCATTTGAGTATCCTTGGTTTAGGATTGTTACAGTACAATCTGGCCATGACAGACTCAGCAGAGGAAGACACTGTTCGCTTGGCTCTCCGTGCTCAAGGGAAAAGACTTCATGATCATGAGCAGCAGCTGTCCTCTCTCGTGGGTGGCGTGCATGAACTACATGTGCGACAAGACACTTTTCAAGTTGCCATGTCCAACCAGTTTCAGGAGCTTTCCGTTCAGATGCAACAGATGCTCACCCTCCTGAGACCCTCTACGCCTACTCCCCCTGCTCAGCCTTCTCCTTTGCCCCAGGCAGCTCAGCCATCTTTTCGACCGGAGCCCCGTCTTCCCAACATTGAGAGGTATGATGGTAATCCCTCTACCTGTCGCTCCTTCCTGTCTCTGTGCTCAATGACTTTTGAACTGCAACCTAACTCTTATCCCTCGGAGAGTTCACGTGTAGCCTTCATTATAACTCACCTCACAGGAAGAGCTAGAGAGTGGGCTACAGCGGAGTGGGATAAGCAATCCCTGTCATGCAGTACTGTTAGGAATTTTTCTGATGCCCTTCGCAAAGTTTTTGACCACCGCACTCCTGGCAGAGAGGCAGCTCGGGGGCTGCTGGCCCTGCGTCAAGGAAACAGTTGAGTTGCTGATCATTCTATTCGCTTCCGCACCTTGGCAGCAGAGAGCGAATGGGATGAGAATTCTCTATCAGATACATTCCTACATAGTTTATCTGAGGACATTAAGGATCACCTGGCTCCACTAGATCTGCCCCCTGACTTTGACTCTTTGGTGGCCCTAGCAATAAAGATCGACAACCGACTTCATGAGAGGAGACTGGAGAAGGCTCGAGCTGTCCGGAGACCACCAGACCGCTGGGAGCGATCTACACTCTCATCCGTTCCTGCTCCTCTCTCTGTTCCTGCTATGCCACAGGACAATGTTACAGTGCCTCCTGGTGGACGGGAGGAGCCCATGCAGCTGGGACGCACTCGTCTCTCCCCAGAGGAACGTCAGCGCCGTCTTAAGGAGGGAAGGTGCATCTACTGTGGCCAGTTGGGTCACTTCTTGGCTGTGTGTCCAGTAAAAGACAGGGCTCATCAATAGAGCGGGGGTTATTGGTGAGTCAAACCTCAACTTCTTTAAATCCCTCCAGACCTTCATCTCACGCTTGTTTGACCATTTCTGGGTGTTCTCTGGAGCTAGCAGTTTTTGTTGATTCAGGAGCTGACGAAAGCTTTATGGACAGGGGACTAGCTAAACAGCTTCAGTTGACCCTCGAACCTCTGCCTTGTCCTCGGGAGGCCAACGCCCTGAATGGCCGACGACTCTGCCGTATTACCCACCGCACTCCCGCTTTGAGTCTAACCATGTCAGGTAATCACTCAGAGATGCTCTCATTTTTAATAATTGACTCGCCTGAATGTCCACTGGTTCTGGGTCATCCTTGGTTAAAAAGACACAATCCACACATTGACTGGACAACTGGACTAATTTTGGGGTGGAGCAAGTTTTGCCACTCATCCTGCCTTGTTTCTGCTTCACCCAGTATCTCTAGTAAGAGCTCTGACCCCTCAGACTTTCCAGATCTCTCCTGTGTCCCTCCCATCTATCTGGATTTAAAGGAGGTCTTTAACAAGTCCCGGGCTACCTCCTTACCTCCGCATCGGCCTTACGACTGCACCATTGACCTCCTCCCTGGGGCCTCTCCTCCGAAGGGTCGTCTCTACTCCCTGTCTGCCCCGGAGAGAGAGGCAATGAACAAGTACATCCAGAGTTCCCTGGCTGCAGGTATAATTCGTCCCTCCTCCTCTCCTGCTGGAGCAGGTTTCTTTTTTGTGGATAAGAAGGACAAGTCGTTACGCCCCTGCATAGACTACAGAGGCCTGAATAATGTCACGGTTAAGAACAGGTACCCTCTTCCACTCATATCCTCTGCATTTGAACTCTTACAAGGAGCTACCATTTTCTCTAAATTGGATTTAAGGAATGCTTATCATCTAGTTCGCATACGAGAGGGGGATGAATGGAAAACTGCATTTAACACTCCTAGTGGCCACTATGAATATCTTGTCATGCCATTCGGTCTCACTAATGCTCCAGCAGTTTTTCAAGCCCTGGTTAATGACATTCTAAGAGACATGTTAAACACATTTGTTTTTGTTTATCTTGATGACATTTTGATTTTTTCTAAGTCTGAGGAGGAGCACGTGCAACACGTCCAGCGGGTTCTTCAGCGGTTGCTGGAGAATCAACTATTTGTCAAGGCAGAAAAAATGCGAGTTCCACCAACGCTCTGTTTCCTTCTTGGGATTCATTGTGGCACCTGACAGTTTCAAGATGGACCCTGATAAGGTTAGTGCTGTCACTGATTGGCCTGTCCCCTCTGATAGAAAGCAGCTGCAGAGATTTTTGGGCTTTGCTAACTTCTACAGACGCTTTATTAGGAACTATAGTTCTGTTGCAGCCCCTCTCCATGCTCTCTCGTCCCCTAAGATCAGGTTCGCATGGAACCCTCAAGCTGAGGAGGCTTTTCAATCCCTCAAGCGGCGGTTCTGCTCTGCTCCCATACTCACCCTGCCAGATCCCAAGCTCCAGTTCATCGTCGAGGTTGATGCCTCTGATGTGGGGGTGGGGGCGGTCCTCTCCCAACGCTTCCCCAAGGACAACAAGGTTCACCCCTGTACTTTCTTTTCTAGAAAACTTTCCCCTGCTGAACAGAGCTACGATGTGGGCAACCGGGAGCTACTGGCCGTCAAGCTGGCTCTGGAAGAGTGGAGGCACTGGCTGGAGGGGGCTGAACAGCCATTTCTGGTGTGGACTGACCACAAGAACCTGGAATACATTAGGACTGCTAAAAGATTGAACTCTCGTCAAGCAAGGTGGGCACTATTTTTCAATCGATTTGATTTCACCCTGTCTTACCGTCCTGGTTCTAGAAACGTCAAGCCAGATGCCCTGTCCCGGCAGTTTCAGCGAGAGGAGACCCCTGAAACTCCTGCCACCATTCTTCCATCCTCCTGTGTCATCGGAGCAGTGACGTGGGGCATAGTTGACGAGGTCACCCAGGCGCTGGAGGGGGAGGAGATTCCTGAAACCTGCCCTGAAAATCGGCTTTATGTCCTGCCCGCCCTCCGTCCACGGGTCCTGCAGTGGGGGCACTCCTCTAACCTTAGCTGTCACCCGGGGGTCGCTCGCTCCATCAGTTTCCTTCAACAGCGTTTCTGGTGGCCAACGCTGAAGGAGGATGTCCAGGAGTTTATAGCTGCCTGCCCTGTCTGTGCCCAGAATAAGACCTCCCACCTGCGGCCTCCTGGTTTGCTCCACCCGTTGCCCATTCCCCGGCGACCCTGGTCTCACATCTCCTTAGACTTTGTCACTGGACTGCCTCCATCAGCAGGTAACAGTTATTCTCACCATAGTGGACAGATTTTCCAAAATGGCTCATTTTGTCCCTTTGTCTAAGCTACCCTCTGCCCAGGAAACGGCAGAGGTCATGTTAAATCGAGTTTTTCGACTGCATGGGCTCCCACAGGATGTTTCGGACCGGGGCCCTCAGTTTGTCTCTCGGTTTTGGAAGGAGTTCTGCAGACTAATCGGGGCTACGGCTAGTCTGTCCTCTGGATTCCACCCCCAGTCCAACGGTCAGACTGAGCGTTACAACCAGGAGCTAGAGACAGGACTCCGCTGTGCTGTATCCCAAGAACCTTCCCTCTGGAGCAGACGTTTGGTTTGGGTAGAATATGCTCACAACTCTCTCCCTGTCTCTGCCACAGGTCTTTCTCCTTTCCAGTGTGTGTATGGATATCAGCCACCTTTGTTTCCTGAAGTAGAGGGCGAGGTCATTGTTCCATCAGCTCGGGCCTTGGTGCGTCGCTGCCACCTAACCTGGAAAAGAGCCCGAGCAGCTCTCCTTCGCACCTCCAGGCGGTACAAGCAGTCAGCTGACAAGCACCGTTCTCAAGCTCCTCGCTACAGGGTGGGTCAAAGAGTCTGGCTTTCCAGCCGAGATCTCCCTCTGCGCCTGGAGTCACGCAAGTTGGCACCGAGGTTTGTTGGCCCATTCTCCATCTCTAAAATAGTGAACCCAGTTGCAGTCCAGCTCAAGCTCCCGAGGACAATGAGGGTTCATCCTACTTTCCATGTTTCCAAGGTCAAGCCCGTCAGAACCAGTCCTCTGGTTCCCTCCTCCAGACCCCCTCCACCCCCCCGGGTTATTGATGGGGGGCCTGTTTACACTGTAAAGCGCCTGCTGGCGGTCCGCCGCAGTGGCCGTGGACTTCAGTACCTTGTTGACTGGGAGGGATATGGACCTGAGGAGAGGTCTTGGGTCCCTTCAAGAGACATTATTGATAAGACACTTATCAGACTTTCAACGGCATCACCCTGATCAACCTGGGACGTCTGGAGCCGTCCCTTGAGGGGGGGGTACTGTAATGTTCTGTGTAACCTGTTTGTTTTAATTTGATCTGTGTTCACTTCCTGTTTTTATTTTGTATCCTGGTGCTTGTGTATCATGTCTAGTGTTACTTCCTGCCTTTGTTCAGTTTCCCGCCAGTTTTTTCCCTACACCTGTATGCCATTGGTAATTAGTCCAGCCTGTGTGTGTATATACCCCTGTGTTTCCACTCACCCTCTGCCAGATTGTCATTGTCACCCTCGTGTGTTCATGTTTTCTAGCCTTGATATCATTGTTTGCTTGCCTGGTTTTTGAACCCTGTTTGGACTTTTGGATTTTGATTTTTGTGGATTGCCCATTTTGGATTGTTCTGCCCTTGCTGACGGATTTCCTGTGTATTACCTTTGAATGTTTTCAGTAAAGTAGTTTTCCTGCTACTGGATTTTTGTGTTTTGGACTTTTTCTCTGCATTTGAGTATCCTTGGTTTAGGATTGTTACAACATGAGGTAATAACTTTACATTTAACAAGTGGATGCATAAAGCCTATGAGTATGAATTCATGTACAAGAACACTTGAAATAAAATGTAATTAAATGCACATAAAGAATATTTATTATATTCTATGAACAATTAATGTATAGGCTTTTTTTTCATTAAATCATTGACCACTTGAGAAAGCAGCCCGCTCTGAAACATATCGATTGACCTATTCTTAATTTAAAAGAGTTCGTCTTTGTTTTCTTTGTAAATTTCTTCGTAAAGCCGTTTTCTGATGCTGAAGTCTCATTGACTTCTGTATAGTCTCGTCACATTATTCTCGCACACATTCAAATGACAACACAAACAACGGTACCTCTGCCAAAGTTCAGTTGAGGATGTGTCCGCAGCACAAATCACCCTCCTCAAACTGCGCATGAACGAAAGCTGCGTGCCAAATGTACAAGATGCTCTGTGATCTTGTAATATGTGAGGTCACGTGACGAGCACACGGACAAGATTCATCCGATAACCCCCTCATACTTTTAATGACAGCCTTTTAATGATGATGAAGGCACACATTTCTGAAAGCTATCGAATTAAAATCTGCAAAAATAAACAGGTAAAGCAAACACAACAGCGGAGTCTGATACGGACACTACTTTTCAACCATTGAAAATATCACATCATCGTTATTTCGCGCCTTGCTGTTTTGAATTTAATTGTTTAATAAAGCTATGAAAACAAATCAGGGCCTCGTTAAGAAGGAAAATGTTTACTGGTGGAAGTATTTACGAGTCCCTAACGAAAAGTCTGTAACATCTATTTTCTTCTCTATTTCTGGACACGCTCCTTTGTATTTAGACCTCCGACCACTAGGTGGAGCATTTGGCTTTTGAAATAAATGACAGATGTTGAGTCTTAGTCATAGACTGTATACTGAGGTGTTGCTGCTTTGTGTAAAGAGACAAAACAACCAGCGTTTTGTTTTTGTTTGCACCTTTTATTTATTATTATTATTATTTCCTATTTGGCTGGAAAAAACAGGAAGCTGCAGGGGCAACGATGGATCAATTGCAAACAACGGCTAATGATGTTTAAAACTGTCACGGTTCATTGTTCACAAAAAGGTGAGGACCCAGATGCAGACTGATATGATTTAATAAGAACAAAAGTCCAACTGAAAATCCAACAAAAACAGGAGATAACACAAGGAGCTGGGTAATCAAAAATCCCAAATAATACACAGGCAAACACAGGAAGACATACCTAGGGTTTTCACAGACAATGACAATGAACCCGCACCGAGACAAGGGAGCACAAAGACTAAATAAACTTAGGAGGTGAGGCTAATCAGACACAGGTGAGACAATCAAGGGGCAGGTGAAAACAATCAGGGCAGGGCACATAGTCAAACAAGCGGGAAACACAAAGGCAGGAAGTGGACCAACACGAAAGACAAGGTGACAAAGTAAAACAGGAAATGATCGAACCAAAGAGACACAAGTGAAATACTTAACTAAACAAGACTAAATACTGACAAGAACACAGAATAAACTAAATACAAAACTAAACGATGAGAAGTCATGACAATAGACAAAGTGACAAGGTAAAACAAGAAAAAATAACTGAACACCGAAATACAAGACAAAACCAGTACTAAACTAGAAACTCATGACAGAAACAAGGATGTTTCTTCACTGATGGAATAAGCAACATATCACTCAAACAATCAACTGTTTCTACATATTTGTACATACTGCAACCTGCGAGCAAAACAGATGTGAAGTTAGAATATTTCTTTTTCTCACGCATGATCTTCAGTGATAGTAGTGTCAGAGCAATTGCACAAATCTGTGGTGTCTGCAGCATGTTCCTTCTTCTAGCATCCTGTTTGATATGCTTAGTCAAAGTTCTTCTGAAAAGACATCCTTACTCAGAGATACACCTGATAAGTAAAACACATCATGAAATACAGTACATGCCAAAGCACAGATGCAGGTTATATGTTTAACGGCTGTCTCTATACTGACCAAGTCTATGATAAAAATGAGAACGACTAACAAGATATATAAATATATCCCAGGATTGGTATGGGCAGACACAGAAGTGAAGGAAATGGTCAAAAACATGATTGGCCAAAAAGGGGTGCTGTGAATCTGCATGCGATTCCTCATCAACTGTGTCTCAGATAATCTGTATTTCAGGTTATTAGCCAACCTTCAGTTTCAAACTAATACATTCAATTTAAAATGATGTGATTCAAATTCAGATGTTTAATTCAACTATTCAAGTTGAGCAATTAAAATTCACATATAAATAATTCAAATTCAGTTTCTACTGACACATATTTGTGCCCATAGGATTGGTATTAGTTGTTTTTTTTATCATGGTTTATTAATAGGCATCAGATAACACATGACCCTCTTTCTGCACCTTTACAGAGCGATTATAAAGATGAAAAGTGACCACGCAGTAAAGTCGTGTGGTGACTATAAGAGGGAAATCATGAGTGGAAAAAAGGGATCTTTGTATAATATTTCAATAAGGATGATAATGGTATAAAAACAAGAACTACATTACAGTCATCATCAATTTTATTTATGAAACAACAAAAACACTTTAACATTTAGAATAAGCTTTTATACAGAGGAAGGATTGTGTTTTATGACAACATGCAACATCTACCAAACACATACAATACACAGACAAAATGTGCTGTGCTGTTTATTCAACTGATAGTCGATTGATAGGAATTTAAAGGCAAACAATTTTATAACTGATTGATCACATATGTGGTTATTCAGGCAAAAATGACATTTCACTGACTCTGTCTCCTAAAATGTGATAATTGGTGTTTTTTCATTGTGTGTTTCCACAGTAAACTAAATGTCTCAAAACAAACAAGCAACAAAAGTAAAAAATAATAATTTGTGTCCAAATAATATGCTATGTTCAGTTTCAGCATTTGTTTCTTCATGTTCTACAGCTCAGTATCCATTGACCTCATTTGGCTCTGACTGGTGTTCACTGGGTTTGTGTCAGTGTGAGAGTCAGACTCCTCTTCCTGGAAAGCAGCCTCCAACATGTTCAGGAAGGATTTACGGACAATATCCCTGAAATCTTGGCCCACAAACACATAGAGCAGTGGGTTCAGGCAGCTGTTGATGAAGGTCAGAATTGTGCTTATTGGAATCCCAATGAAGATGACGATAAATAATGTTGGAGAATTTGTCACAAAATAAGCCAGCTCAATTAGTTTAAAGATGTGATAAGGAGCCCAGCAGAGGAAAAAAGCGGTGATAACTGCAGCGATGATCTTGAAGGTCCGACTGGACTGCCTGGCCAGGGTGTGGTTTCTCCTGAGATGATGGATTATCACAGCATAACAGGAGACAATGACAGTGAAGGGGACTACAAATCCCAGGACGATGCGGGTGATGGTCATGGCCTTAAAACGAAATATTACCAACTCATACACAGACTCATCATAGACATCAGAAAGGGCATAGTTGTTGAAACAGTTGATGACCTCTTCATTTCTAAAGGCTGGTGCAGTGTCCCTGAAGACAAAGTACGGAGCGCTGAGAATCAGAGCCAGCACCCAAACACCCAGACTCACACAGGACGCCTCACGCACACTCCTGTGGTTCCTGGCCCAGACGGGCCACACCACAGCCACACATCTGTCCACACTGATCACCACCAGAATATAGATACTGGCAAACATGTTCAAGGTGATCAGTGTGGTGTTGAGTTTGTACATGAACTTCCCAAAAGGCCAGTGAAAATCCAAAGCCAGTTCAATCACTTGTACGGACGGGAGTGCAGTGAAGAAGAAGTCGGCCACGGCGAGGTTGAGGAACCAAACTGTGTTAACTGTTTTCTCTATCTTGAAGCCGGTCACCCAGATAACCGCTCCATTCCCGAGCACACCAAGAACAGAGACCAGGCAGTAAAAAAAAAGAGACATGATATGGAGAGACCGTCTCAGCTCAGCATAATCATTGTAATCACCACATGAGTCATTTCTATCAGATCCATCAGATGTATTGATGTGATATGAAGGTGCAGTGGTAGTTTTCTCCATTCTTGTCCTGAGACCTGTCATGAAAACATAACATATGTAGTTTATCTATATTTTGTAGAGCTCAAACAGTAACAACCACTACTTTTGATACTGTGACATTTTTCTGAATCAATATTGTAAGAATACTTGTGCCACAGTTGAAACTATAGTTTAGTTCCCCCAACTGACCCATAGGCTTACATGATGCTGCAGAGATGGATCAGACTTGTCAGTCTTATAGGAAGTTCAGAGCCAAGCGGTACTTAGTGTTAACATAGATTCCATCATGATCATGGGTTACTTCATGCATTAATCATTGTGAGTACTTTGCACTATGTTTTTATATGATGTGTTTTTTACCATCTAAAGCAGAACCAAATATTAATCTTGACTTCCAGTGAAACTTAAGTTACAAAAATGTCTAAATGCCCCTTTTAAAAATGCTTCCAGGCTGACCTCGACTTATAGAGTTGAACCATGTTATTATTTCCTGGGACAAATGCTTTTCTGAGTTTCCATGAGGTAATAACTTTACATTTAACAAGTGGATGCATAAAGCCTATGAGTATGAATTCATGTACAAGAACACTTGAAATAAAATGTAATTAAATGCATATAAAGAATATTTATTATATTCTATGAACAATTAATGTATAGGCTTTTTTTTCATTAAATCATTGACCACTTGAGAAAGCAGCCCGCTCTGAAACATATCGATTGACCTATTCTTAATTTAAAAGAGTTCGTCTTTGTTTTCTTTGTAAATTTCTTCGTAAAGCCGTTTTCTGATGCTGAAGTCTCATTGACTTCTGTATAGTCTCGTCACATTATTCTCGCACACATTCAAATGACAACACAAACAACGGTACCTCTGTCAAAGTTCAGTTGAGGATGTGTCCGCAGCACAAATCACCCTCCTCAAACTGCGCGTGAACGAAAACTGCGTGCCAAATGTACAAGATGCTCTGTGATCTTGTAATATGTGAGGTCACGTGACGAGCACACGGACAAGATTCATCCGATAACCCCCTCATACTTTTAATGATGATGAAGGCACACATTTCTGAAAGCTATCGAATTAAAATCTGCAAAAATAAACAGGTAAAGCAAACACAACAGCGGAGTCTGATACTGACACTACTTTTCAACCATTAAAAATATCACATCATCGTTATTTCGCGCCTTGCTGTTTTGAATTTAATTGTTTAATAAAGCTATGAAAACAAATCAGGGCCTCGTTAAGAAGGAAAATGTTTACTGGTGGAAGTATTTACGAGTCCCTAACGAAAAGTGTGTAACATCTATTTTCTTCTCTATTTCTGGACACGCTTCTTTGTATTCAGACCTCCGACCACTAGGTGGAGCATTTGGCTTTTGAAATAAATGACAGATGTTGAGTGTTATTCATAGACTGTATACTGAGGTGTTGCTGCTTTGTGTAAACAGACAAAACAACCAGCGTTTTATTTTTGTTTGCACCTTTTATTTATTATTATTATTATTTCCTATTTGGTTGGAAAAAACAGGAAGCTGCAGGGGCAACGATGGATCAATTGCAAACAACGGCTAATGATGTTTAAAACTGTCACGGTTCATTGTTCACAAAAAGGTGAGGACCCAGATGCAGACTGATATGATTTAATAACAACAAAAGTCCAACTGAAAATCCAACAAAAACAGGAGATAACACAAGGAGCTGGGTAATCAAAAATCCCAAATAATACACAGGCAAACACAGGAAGACATACCTAGGGTTTTCACAGACAATGACAATGAACCCGAACCGAGACAAGGGAGCACAAAGACTAAATAAACTTAGGAGGTGAGGCTAATCAGACACAGGTGAGACAATCAAGGGGCAGGTGAAAACAATCAGGGCAGGGCACATAGTCAAACAAGCGGGAAACACAAAGGCAGGAAGTGGACCAACACGAAAGACAAGGTGACAAAGTAAAACAGGAAATGATCGAACCAAAGAGACACAAGTGAAATACTTAACTAAACAAGACTAAATACTGACAAGAACACAGAATAAACTAAATACAAAACTAAACGATGAGAAGTCATGACAATAGACAAAGTGACAAGGTAAAACAAGAAAAAATAACTGAACACCGAAATACAAGACAAAACCAGTACTAAACTAGAAACTCATGACAGAAACAAGGATGTTTCTTCACTGATGGAATAAGCAACATATCACTCAAACAATCAACTGTTTCTACATATTTGTACATACTGCAACCTGCGAGCAAAACAGATGTGAAGTTAGAATATTTCTTTTTCTCACGCATGATCTTCAGTGATAGTAGTGTCAGAGCAATTGCACAAATCTGTGGTGTCTGCAGCATGTTCCTTCCTCTTAGCATCCTGTTTGATATGCTTAGTCAAAGTTCTTCTGAAAAGACATCCTTACTCAGAGATACACCTGATAAGTAAAACACATCATGAAATACAGTACATGCCAAAGCACAGATGCAGGTTATATGTTTAACGGCTGTCTCTATACTGACCAAGTCTATGATAAAAATGAGAACGACTAACAAGATATATAAATATATCCTGGGATTGGTATGGGCAGACACAGAAGTGAAGGAAATGGTCAAAAACATGATTGGCCAAAAAGGGGTGCTGTGAATCTGCATGCGATTCCTCATCAACTGTGTCTCAGATAATCTGTATTTCAGGTTATTAGCCAACCTTCAGTTTCAAACTAATACATTCAATTTAAAATGATGTGATTCAAATTCAGATGTTTAATTCAACTATTCAAGTTGAGCAATTAAAATTCACATATAAATAATTCAAATTCAGTTTCTACTGACACATATTTGTGCCCATAGGATTGGTATTAGTTGTTTTTTTTATCATGGTTTATTAATAGGCATCAGATAACACATGACCCTCTTTCTGCACCTTTACAGAGCGATTATAAAGATGAAAAGTGACCAAGCAGTAAAGTCGTGTGGTGACTATAAGAGGGAAATCATGAGTGGAAAAAAGGGATCTTTGTATAATATTTCAATAAGGATGATAATGGTATAAAAACAAGAACTACATTACAGTCATCATCAATTTTATTTATGAAACAACAAAAACACTTTAACATTTAGAATAAGCTTTTATACAGAGGAAGGATTGTGTTTTATGAACACATGCAACATCTACCAAACACATACAATACACAGACAAAATGTGCTGTGCTGTTTATTCAACTGATAAGTCGATTGACAGGAATTTAAAGGCAAACAATTTTATAACTGATTGATCACATATGTGGTTATTCAGGCAAAAATGACATTTCACTGACTCTGTCTCCTAAAATGTGATAATTGGTGTTTTTTCATTGTGTGTTTTCACAGTAAACTAAATGTCTCAAAACAAACAAACAACAAAAGTAAAAAATAATAATTTGTGTCCAAATAATATGCTATGTTCAGTTTCAGTATTTGTTTCTTCATGTTCTACAGCTCAGTATCCATTGACCTCATTTGGCTCTGACTGGTGTTCACTGGGTTTGTGTCAGTGTGAGAGTCAGACTCCTCTTCCTGGAAAGCAGCCTCCAACATGTTCAGGAAGGATTTACGGATAAAATCCCTGAAATCTTGGCCCACAAACACATAGAGCAGTGGGTTCAGGCAGCTGTTGATGAAGGTCAGAATTGTGCTTATTGGAATCCCAATGGTGATGACAATATATAATGTTTGAGAATCGGTCTCAAAATAAGTCAGCTCAATTAGATTAAAGATGTAATAAGGAGCCCAGCAGAGGAAAAAAGCGGTGATAACTGCAGCGATGATCTTAAAGGTCCGACTGGACTGCCTGGCCAGGGTGCGGTTTCTCCTGAGATGATGGATTATCACAGCATAACAGGAGACAATGACAGTGAAGGGGACTACAAATCCCAAGAGTAAGCGGGTGATGGTCATGGCCTTAAAACGAAACATTAGCAGCTCATACATAGACTCGTCATCGACATCAGAAAGGGTGTAGTTGTCGAAGCAGTTGATGGTTACATTGTCATCTAATAGATCTGTGTCCCTGAAGACAAAGTACGGAGCGCTGAGAATCAGAGCCAGCACCCAAACACCCAGACTCACACAGGACGCCTTACGCACACTCCTGTGGTTCTGGGCCCAGACGGGCCACACCACAGCCACACATCTGTCCACACTGATCAACACCAGAATATAGACACTGGCAAACATGTTCAAGGTGATCAGTGTGGCGTTGAGTTTGCACATGAACTTCCCAAAAGGCCAGTGAAAATCCAATGCCAGTTTAATCACGTGTACGGACAGGAGTGCAGTGAAGAAGAAGTCGGCCACGGCGAGGTTGAGGAACCAAACTGTTTTAACTGTTTTCTTCATCTTGAAGCCGGTCACCCAGACAACCACTCCGTTCCCGAGCACTCCAAGAACAAAGGCCAGGCAGTAAAAAAAAAGAGACATGATCTTCAGAGACCGTCTCAGCTCAGCATAATCATCGTGATAAGAACACTCATCAGATGAGTCATTTCTATCAGATCCATCAGATGTATTGATGTGATATGAAGGTGCAGTGGTAGTTTTCTCCATTCTTGTCCTGAGACCTGTCATGAAAACATAACATATGTAGTTTATCTATATTTTGTAGAGCTCAAACAGTAATAACCACTACTTTTGATACTGTGACATTTTTGTGAATCAATATTGTAAGAATACTTGTGCCACAGTTGAAACTATAGTTTAGTTCCCCCAACTGACCCATGGGCACTATGTTTTTATATGATGTGTTTTGTACCATCTAAAGCCGAACCAAATATTAATCTTGACTTCCAGTGAAACTAAAGTTACAAAAATGTCTAAATGCCCCTTTTAAAAATGCTTCCAGGCTGACCTCGACTTATAGAGTTGAACCATGTTATTATTTCCTGGGACAAATGCTTTTCTGAGTTTCCATGAGGTAATAACTTTACATTTAACAAGTGGATGCATAAAGCCTATGAGCATGAATTCATGTACAAGAACACTTGAAATAAAATGTAATTAAATGCATATAAAGAATATTTATTATATTTTATGAACAATTAATGTATAGGCTTAAATTATAAGCTGGTTGCGGATAGGTGGTGTTTTTTTTCATTAAATCATTGACCACTTGAGAAAGCAGCCCGCTCTGAAACATATCGATTGACCTATTCTTAATTTAAAAGAGTTCGTCTTTGTTTTCTTTGTAAATTTCTTCGTAAAGCCGTTTTCTGATGCTGAAGTCTCATTGACTTCTGTATAGTCTCGTCACATTATTCTCGCACACATTCAAATGACAACACAAACAACGGTACCTCTGCCAAAGTTCAGTTGAGGATGTGTCCGCAGCACAAATCACCCTCCTCAAACTGCGCGTGAACGAAAGCTGCGTGCCAAATGTACAAGATGCTCTGTGATCTTGTAATATGTGAGGTCACGTGACGAGCACACGGACAAGATTCATCCGATAACCCCCTCATACTTTTAATGACAGCCTTTTAATGACGATGAAGGCACACATTTCTGAAAGCTATCGAATTAAAATCTGCAAAAATAAACAGGTAAAGCAAACACAACAGCGGAGTCTGATACGGACACTACTTTTCAACCATTAAAAATATCACATCATCGTTATTTCGCGCCTTGCTGTTTTGAATTTAATTGTTTAATAAAGCTATGAAAACAAATCAGGGCCTCGTTAAGAAGGAAAATGTTTACTGGTGGAAGTATTTACGAGTCCCTAACGAAAAGTGTGTAACATCTATTTTCTTCTCTATTTCTGGACACGCTTCTTTGTATTCAGACCTCCGACCACTAGGTGGAGCATTTGGCTTTTGAAATAAATGACAGATGTTGATTGTTATTCATAGACTGTATACTGAGGTGTTGCTGCTTTGTGTAAAAGAGACAAAACAACCAGCGTTTTGTTTTTGTTTGCACCTTTTATTTATTATTATTATTATTATTTCATATTTGGTTGGAAAAAACAGGAAGCTGCAGGGGCAACGATGGATCAATTGCAAACAACGGCTGATGTTTGAATCTGTCACGGTTCATTGTTCACAAAAAGGTGAGGACCCAGATGCAGACTGATATGATTTAATAAGAACAAAAGTCCAACTGAAAATCCAACAAAAACAGGAGATAACACAAGGAGCTGGGTAATCAAAAATCCCAAATAATACACAGGCAAACACAGGAAGACATACCTAGGGTTTTCACAGACAATGACAATGAACCCGCACCGAGACAAGGGAGCACAAAGACTAAATAAACTTAGGAGGTGAGGCTAATCAGACACAGGTGAGACAATCAAGGGGCAGGTGAAAACAATCAGGGCAGGGCACATAGTCAAACAAGCGGGAAACACAAAGGCAGGAAGTGGACCAACACGAAAGACAAGGTGACAAAGTAAAACAGGAAATGATCGAACCAAAGAGACACAAGTGAAATACTTAACTAAACAAGACTAAATACTGACAAGAACACAGAATAAACTAAATACAAAACTAAACGATGAGAAGTCATGACAATAGACAAAGTGACAAGGTAAAACAAGAAAAAATAACTGAACACCGAAATACAAGACAAAACCAGTACTAAACTAGAAACTCATGACAGAAACAAGGATGTTTCTTCACTGATGGAATAAGCAACATATCACTCAAACAATCAACTGTTTCTACATATTTGTACATACTGCAACCTGCAAGCAAAACAGATGTGAAGTTAGAATATTTCTTTTTTCACGCATGATCTTCAGTGATAGTAGTGTCAGAGCAATTGCACAAGTCTCTGGTGTGTGCAGCATGTTCCTTCTTCTAGCATCCTGTTTGATATGCTTAGTCAAAGTTCTTCTGAAAAGACATCCTTACTCAGAGATACACCTGATAAGTAAAACACATCATGAAATACAGTACATGCCAAAGCACAGATGCAGGTTATATGTTTAACGGCTGTCTCTATACTGACCAAGTCTATGATAAAAATGAGAACGACTAACAAGATATATAAATATATCCCGGGATTGGTATGGGCAGACACAGAAGCTAAGGAAATGGTCAAAAACTGACACATATTTGTGCCCATAGGATTGGTATTAGTTGTTTTTTTTATCATAGTTTATTAATAGACATCAGATAACACATGACCCTCTTCCTGCACCTTTACAGAGCGATTATTGTAAGAGCCATATTCATGTTTTTGGGAAAGCTGTTTTGTTTTTGTGCCACTGGGTGTCGCTGCACTATTGCTTAAGGTATAAAAGGTGTGGTGATAGTAAATGTAGGTGTGTGTTTGACCCCGGAAGGGCAAACGGTTTTTGACCGCTGTGATGACAGGCGGCATGGCAAACCGCAGCGGTATCGTTTGTATTTGTTGATTGATCGTATAAGGAAACTGGATGATGTATTAACGCTGCATGGTGATTCAATTAAATGGATTGTGTGATGCAAACTTAAGACGCCTGCAGAGATCTTATTTAAAACAACAAAGCAAACGGTAACGTATTGAACTGTACAGCGCGTCAGCCAGGTCACTCCTGGGAGCCAAACACATCGGCAGCTTTAGTAATAGACTAAGCTTCTATATTGTCAAAAACCAGCCAGTTGGAACTTTGTTTGAACCCCCTTCGGCGCGTTTGGCACGTTAAGGAGGCGGCACATAAGGACTGGGAGAGCTATCGGTAGCAAAGCGCAGCGGCTATCGTTGGTGGAGGACGGGTTCGGGCCGCGGAAGGACCGGGGAGCTGTCAGCGGCTATCGTGGAGGACGCTTTCGGGCTGTAGAAGGATCGGGGAGCTGTGAGGATTCCGGCTGCAGTCATTATTGGACCCGAAGCAGGAGCTACGTTGCTAATGCTATGGCAACACCTGTTGAGCATCGTACTCAAATCACTGCATGGCGCCCAACGCAGCATTTAGAGGTATGTGTAGCGCTACACTGTTTATGGCCATTTAGAAATGTGTGCACACATGTCTCTATTGAAATTCAATGCATTGGTTGTCAAAACGGACTGACAGTAGACTTTGCGCTGACTTGACTTTTGCGTGGCGAACTATTGAACTGATTTTGTGACTGTGTATATACCATGGAGAAGAACGCGGCGTCGGATGTGGCTAGCGGGACTGAGAAGGTTTACGTTTGGTCAGATGCTAAAGGAGCCAGCAGTATAACTGGCGGTGCTGAAATGATCACTGAAAAGCGAATGGTTAAACTCACAGCAAAAGCGCTTGCTGATAAATTAGATCGCTTTCAAAATGAAAGAAAATTCAAGCTCAATAAAGCAAAGGTCATTAGAAAAACAATGCAAGGTTTAATGGTGAATGATGATAAAACTGAGTTACAGAATGCTCTTGATGAATTGATAAAGGTTTGTAATGAAGCGAAATTCATTCATGATTCTTTGGTGTCCCTGTTGCCGTGTGACGAAAAAGAAAAACATGAAACGTGGTTTAAAGCGAGCATGATATCAAATGATGAGACTATTGTCAATGCAAAAAGGTTGGTTTTGTGTCATGATGAATTTACTGCGCATGGAAATGTTAGTCATGTGGAGGACAACGTGCGTCCTGAGGACAGTGTATCAAATGCGGGTAGCAAACGCTCTAGTCAAAGGAGCCATCGCAGCAGCAACTCAAGCACTACATCCTCTGCACGCATAAAAGCTGAGGCTGATAGAGCCGCCCTTCTTGCTCGCCAAGCAGCTTTAAAGGAGAGACATGCTTTGGAGCAACAGCAGGAGCAGCTGAGGAGGAAAAAAGAGGAACTTGACTTGGAGGTGGACTTGGCTGCTTTTAATGCTAAGCTGGCAGTATTACAGGCTTGTGATGCTCACAGTTCTTCAGGAGGCTCAAATGGCATGAACTCTTACTTTGAAAAGGAAAAGGAGAACGCAGCACCAGTCATTGCCTTAAACCCCATGGCAAAGGAGTACCAACAGTCTGCATTGAAACTTTCACAACAGAATCATCATCTGACAAACTAAAATCCATTGATGTGCGGCAAAACCAAATTGTACAATTGGTGCAAACTGTTACAAGCCCCCAGTGGCCCCCAAATGAACAGCAGCAGGGAAATAACGTACTAGCAACATCACTGCATGTGCAATGTCAGCCTATGGTTGCTCAATCAAATGATGGATCGAGACAATGTTCAGAAACACAACAGACAATGAATCAAAACTCTCCTACTGATGACATACTTAACATCATGCACAGGCAAAATGACATAACAGCAGCTCTGGTGCAGCAACAGCTTTCCTTATCTCTGCCGCCACGAGATATTCCTACTTTTGAAGGAGACCCTCTCAAATACAGAATATTTGTAAAGGCTTTTGAGCAAGGAGTCGAAGTAAAAGCAAGTAAAGCTGATTGTCTTTATTATTTGGAACAATTTACCTGAGGACAGCCACGAGATTTGGTGCGTAGCTGCTTGCATATGGAACCTGAAAGTGGTTATATAGTGGCAAAAGGTCTTTTGCAGACACATTTTGGCAATCACTTCAAAATAGCAACAGCTTACATGGAGAGGGCTTTGGCTTGGCAATCAATTAAATCTGAAGAGATGAATGCACTCCAAGCCTATGCTTTATTTCTGCGTGGCTGCTGCAACGCGATGGAGGACCTTCAGTACTTGCAAGAGCTTGACATGCCGGTCAACATGAGAGCTATTGTTTCCAAATTACCATTCAGAATGAGAGATCAATGGAGAAGCAAAGCTCATGACATAATGGAAAGAACAAATGACAGAGCTCACATCAAAGACTTAGTGGCATTTATTGAACGCCATGTCAGAATTCTTTCAGATCCTCTGTTTGGTAACATACAGGACCCCGGATTTGGTGTTTCTGGGACAAAGACTCTAACCAGGTTTAAAGCTCAGCACAGAGAAAAAGTAAAGCAAAGTGTTGTTGCTACCACAGTAACTTCTACAAACCTACCTGAAAGAATGGAACATCAAATGAAGATGGAGAAAGCTGGGTGCCTCTGCTGTGCTCGTGGGCACTCATTGGACGAGTGTAAGGAACTCAATGGAAAGAAACACAAAGACAAGATTCACTTTCTGTGGGAAATGGGAGTTTGTTTTGCATGTTTATCTGCGGGTCACATGAGCCGTGACTGTGAAAACCGGTTGATATGCAGAATATGTGGGAAAACTCACCCAACCTTGCTTCATATAAAAAGGCAAGCAGCTCCAGAGCAGCAAAGAGAAGCGTTGAATGAACAGCCTCCTGTAGTAACAACATGTGGACATACAGGGGCCGGTAAGGACCAGTGTGCGCTATCTATCCTTCCTGTAAAGGTGAAGGCTTCAAAAGGAAATCGCATAATAACAACATATGCCTTCTTGGATCCTGGCAGCTCTGGCACATTCTGTTCTGAACATCTCATGACGAAGCTGAATGCTGCAGGTAAAAGAACCAGCTTTCTGCTACGCACAATGGGGCAAGAAACAGTGAAGACTGCTTACTCCTTGACTGGTTTAGAGGTTGCTGGTCTTGAAAGTAATGATTTTCACGTGCTTCCAGATGTTCTCACTCAGGAGAAAATGCCTGTGAATGCTGAAGACATCGTGACACAGGAAGATCTGGATAAATGGCCACATTTAGAAAAGGTATGCATCCCAAGCATCGAGAAAAAGGTCGACCTGTTAATTGGCACCAATGCTCCCAGGTTATTGGAACCATGGGAGGTCATCAACAGCTGCGGGAATGGCCCGTATGCTATCAGGACAGTGCTGGGATGGTCCATAAATGGTCCACTGAATGGAAACAGTGGCACCATGGAGGCAGAATTTCCCTCTGCAATAGTAAATAGGATTGCTGTGTGTAAACTGGAGGAGATGTTGGTTGCCCAATATAACCATGACTTCAATGACAAGAATGTGGAGGATGAACAAATGTCAAGAGAAGAAATCAAGTTTTTGGAAATTGTCAGTCACTCAGCAAAACACGTGGATGGACATTACAGCCTGAAAATGCCTTTTAGGAAAGAGCATCCCATGCTCCCAAATAATCTATCAGTGGCCAAACAAAGGATTCTTGGACTCAAAAAAAGGTTTCAAAAAGATGAACAGTTTCATCAGGAGTACGCAGAATTCCTAAATGATGTCATTGGTAAAGGTTATGCCGAGAAAATCCCTCAGCATCAGTTGGACTGTGAAGAAGGGAAGGTCTGGTATATCCCACATCATGGTGTTTACCATCCCACAAAGGAAAAATTACGGGTTGTGTTTGACTGCGGGGCAACGTTTAAAGGAAGATCATTAAACAACAAACTCTTCCAGGGTCCTAACCTGACAAACAGTCTAATGGGAGTGCTTACAAGATTTAGACAAGAGCCTGTAGCTTTAATGGCAGACATACAGCAGATGTTCTATCAGGTCAACGTTGCAGAGACTGACAAAGACTTCCTACGTTTCTTGTGGTGGCCTGACGGTGACTTGAGTCAAGAAATTGCAGAGTATCGAATGACCGTCCACCTGTTTGGGGCAGTTTCATCCCCTAGCTGCGCTTGCTTTGCACTCAGGAAGACAGCAGAGGATGGGCAGGCATTCTTCCCTGCTGATGCAATTCAATCAGTAAACCAAAACTTCTATGTCGACGACTGTTTGAAGAGCACATCATCAGAAGAAGAAGCCATTCAGTTGATTAAACATCTTACAGCTCTCTGTCAAAGAGGAGGATTCTGTTTAACCAAGTGGGTCAGTAACAGCCGAAGGGTGCTGCGGACAGTCCCAGAAGAACACAGAGCTAAGGACTTAAAGGAACTGGATTTGGATAGGGACAATCTTCCCTTGGAGAGAGCCCTTGGTCTCCAGTGGTGCATAGAGAGTGATGCATTTCAGTTCAAGATTCTGTCAAAACAACGTCCCTACACAAGACGTGGCATGCTGTCTATGCTCAGTTCAGTATATGACCCTTTGGGGTTTATTGCACCAGTCACTTTACCTGGCAAAGTCTTGCTGCAGGAGCTCTGCAGGAGAAACTCCGGATGGGACGAAAGCTTGCCTTGTGACATATTGCTGCAGTGGAGAAAGTGGTTGGAAGAGCTTAGCAGTTTGCCAAAATTTACCATCAGCAGGTGCATTAAGCCAAAGGAGTTTGAACAACCCACACTAGCCCAGCTGCATCACTTTTCAGATGCAAGTGAAGGAGGGTATGGCATTGTTAGCTACATCCGGTTGGAGAACAACAACAATGTGCATGTTGCATTTCTGCTTGGCAAATCAAGAGTTACACCACTGAAGCCCGTCACCATTCCTCGTCTGGAGCTTACTGCTGCAGTCCTTGCTGTTCGTGTGGACAGAATGTTGAGATCTGAGCTGCAGCTGCAATTGGAAGACTCATTCTTCTGGACAGATAGCACTTCAGTGCTGAAGTATATAATGAATGAAGACAGGCGCTTTCATACTTTCGTGGCTAACAGGGTGACAACCATCAGAGATGCGACAAAGGTGTCCCAATGGAAGTATGTTAACACCAAAGATAATCCTGCAGACGATGCGTCTAGAGGCAGCAAAGTCAATGACATACTGACTGGTAGCAGGTGGATTGAAGGACCCAACTTTCTTCGCAAGCCAGAAAGGTATTGGCCAGAAAATGTCATGGAAATCAGCATTCCATCGGATGATCCGGAGGTCAAAAGTGAGGTCATTGTGAATGCTGTTATTGCCAAGGACCTGTCTAATGCCACTGGCCAACTAATTGCATATTTCTCAGAATGGAGGAGGCTCAAAGTTGCTGTTGCTTGGTTCCTCAAAATCAAAGGAATTCTCTTGAAGTTGAGTCAAAGAAGAAAGGAACTGCAAGCTTCTAATGCAAACAATCCACTCACACACGTACAGTTGGAGATGCAGAAGGTGAAAGGATCGTTTGGAGGTCAGAGCATCTCAGCTGATGATCTATGTGAGGCAGAAATTGCAATTGTACGGTTCGCTCAGCAGCAGCAGTTTAAGTCAGAAATTGATGCTCTCTCATCTGGAAGGTCAGCAGTCAGGAAGGGAAGTCCTATTTACAAACTGGATCCTTGCCTGGAGAACGGCCTGCTTAGAGTTGGGGGAAGACTGAGTAGGTCAGCCTTGCCAGAAGAAGTCAAGCATCCGCTTATCCTCACAAAAGACCAGCACATATCAACGCTTATTCTGAGGCATATCCACCAGCAACTGGGTCATAGTGGTAGAAACCACACACTATCCAAGCTCAGGAAAAAGTATTGGATTACAAAGGCTCCTTCAGCAATAAGGAAAGTCATAAATGACTGTCGGGCGTGCAGACTCCATGCAGCAAGAGCAGGTGAGCAAAAGATGGCAGACCTTCCATTGGAGAGGATTTTGCCTGATCTCCCTCCTTTTACGGGTTGGTGTCGATTATTTTGGACCAATTGAGGTCAAGCGAGGAAGAAGCTTGTGTAAACGCTATGGAGTGGTCTTTACCTGTTTAGCAAGCAGAGCTGTTCACCTTGAGGTCGCCAACTCACTGGATACTGATGCTTGTATAAACGCTTTGCGGCGATTTATAAGTAGAAGAGGCCAAGTTTCTCATATGCTGTCAGACAACGGTACCAATTTTGTTGGCGCAAATAGGGAACTGAAGGAGGCTCTTGCTGCACTTCAACATGACCAGATCCAAAGAGCGCTTATTTCAGCTGGAGTAGACTGGAAATTCAATCCTCCAGGAGCATCTCATTTTGGAGGAGTTTGGGAGCGAATGATACGAACAATAAAGCGTGTTCTCAAATCTGTGTTACACCAGCAGCAATTGGATGATGACAGCCTTCACACAATTCTCTGTGAAGTTGAGGCCATATTAAATGACCGACCTATCACCCAGCTGTCAGAGGATCCCAATGATCTTGAACCTCTCACGCCAAATCATATTCTCCTTCTGAAAGGCAAACCTGCATTACCACCTGGGCTGTTTGTGAAACAGGATCTGTATGCAAAAAGAAGGTGGAGACAGGTTCAATACATCTCGGATCTGTTCTGGAAGCGATGGGTGCATGAGTACCTCCCTCTGCTTCAAGAGAGGCAAAAATGGAACAGAGAAAGGAGGAGTCTTGGCCTGGAGACATCGTCATTGTCGTGGATTCAACTGCACCTCGTGGCTCTTGGCTGCTCGGCCGAGTGATCGAAACATTTCCTGACAAACATGGTGTTGTTCGGTCTGTTCGCCTTAAAACAAAGTCGAATGTGTTGGAAAGACCAGTCACCAAACTTTGTTTATTGAATGCAGCTGAGGATGTTTAATGGTAACAGTGTTTGTGTTCATGGCTCTTTTGTTTGTTTTGTGTGAATTGTTAGCTCCACTTGTCACTAACAATTAGGGGCCGGAGTGTAAGAGCCATATTCATGTTTTTGGGAAAGCTGTTTTGTTTTTGTGCCACTGGGTGTCGCTGCACTATTGCTTAAGGTATAAAAGGTGTGGTGATAGTAAATGTAGGTGTGTGTTTGACCCCGGAAGGGCAAACGGTTTTTGACCGCTGTGATGACAGGCGGCATGGCAAACCGCAGCTGTATCGTTTGTATTTGTTGATCGATCGTATAAGGAAACTGGATGATGTATTAACGCTGCATGGTGATTCAATTAAATGGATTGTGTGATGCAAACTTAAGACGCCTGCAGAGATCTTATTTAAAACAACAAAGCAAACGGTAACGTATTGAACTGTACAGCGCGTCAGCCAGGTCACTCCTGGGAGCCAAACACATCGGCAGCTTTAGTAATAGACTAAGCTTCTATAATTATAAAGATGAAAAGTGACCACGCAGTAAAGTCGTGTGGTGACTATAAGAGGGAAATCATGAGTGGAAAAAAGGGATCTTTGTATAATATTTCAATAAGGATGATAATGGTATAAAAACAAGAACTACATTACAGTCATCATCAATTTTATTTATGAAACAACAAAAACACTTTAACATTTAGAATAAGCTTTTATACAGAGGAAGGATTGTGTTTTATGACAACATGCAACATCTACCAAACACATACAATACACAGACAAAATGTGCTGTGCTGTTTATTCAACTGATAAGTCGATTGACAGGAATTTAAAGGCAAACAATTTTATAACTGATTGATCACATATGTGGTTATTCAGGCAAAAATGACATTTCACTGACTCTGTCTCCTAAAATGTGATAATTGGTGTTTTTTCATTGTGTGTTTCCACAGTAAACTAAATGTCTCAAAACAAACAAACAACAAAAGTAAAAAATAATAATTTGTGTCCAAATAATATGCTATGTTCAGTTTCAGTATTTGTTTCTTCATGTTCTACAGCTCAGTATCCATTGACCTCATTTGGCTCTGACTGGTGTTCACTGGGTTTGTGTCAGTGTGAGAGTCAGACTCCTCTTCCTGGAAAGCAGCCTCCAACATGTTCAGGAAGGATTTACGGACAATATCCCTGAAATCTTGGCCCACAAACACATAGAGCAGTGGGTTCAGGCAGCTGTTGATGAAGGTCAGAATTGTGCTTATTGGAATCCCAATGAAGATGACGATAAATAATGTTGGAGAATAGGTCACAAAATAAGCCAGCTCAATTAGAATAAAGATGTAATAAGGAGCCCAGCAGAGGAAAAAAGGCAATGACAGTGAAGGGGACTACAAATCCCAGGACGATGCAGGTGATGGTCATGGCCTTAAAACGAAATATTACCAACTCATACACAGACTCATCATAGACATCAGAAAGGGCATAGTTGTTGAAACAGTCGATGACCTCTTCATTTCTAAAGGCTGGTGCAGTGTCCCTAAAGACAAAGTACGGAGCGCTGAGAATCAGAGCCAGCGCCCAAACACCCTGACTCACACAGGACGCCTTACGCACACTCCTGTGGTTCCTGGCCCAGACGGGCCACACCACAGCCACACATCTGTCCACACTGATCACCACCAGAATATAGATACTGGCAAACATGTTCAAGGTGATCAGTGTGGTGTTGAGTTTGCACATGAACTTCCCGAAAGGCCAGTGAAAATCCAAAGCCAGTTTAATCACTTGTACGGACAGGAGTGCAGTGAAGAAGAAGTCGGCCACGGCGAGGTTGAGGAACCAAACTGTGTTAACTGTTTTCTCTATCTTGAAGCCGGTCACCCAGATAACCACTCCGTTCCCGAGCACTCCAAGAACAAAGACCAGGCAGTAAAAAAAAAGAGACATGATATGGAGAGACCGTCTCAGCTCAACATAATCATTGTAATAGTAATACTCATCAGATGAGTCATTTCTATCAGATCCATCAGATGTATTGATGTGATATGAAGGTGCAGTGGTAGTTTTCTCCATTCTTGTCCTGAGACCTGTCATGAAAACATAACATATGTAGTTTATCTATATTTTGTAGAGCTCAAACAGTAACAACCACTACTTTTGATACTGTGACATTTTTGTGAATCAATATTTTAAGAATACTTGTGCCACAGTTGAAACTATAGTTTAGTTCCCCCCACTGACCCATAGGCCTACATGATGCTGCAGAGATGGATCAGACCTGTCAGTCTTATAGGAAGTTCAGAGCCAAGCGGTACTTAGTGTTAACATATATGCCATCATGATCATGGGTTACTTCATGCATTAATCATTGTGAGTACTTTGCACTATGTTTTTATATGATGTGTTTTTTTACCATCTAAAGCCAAACCAAATATTAATCTTGACTTCCAGTGAAACTAAAGTTACAAAAATGTCTAAATGCCCCTTTTAAAAATGCTTCCAGGCTGTCCTCGACTTATAGAGTTGAACCATGTTATTATTTCCTGGGACAAATGCTTTTCTGAGTTTCCATGAGGTAATAACTTTACATTTAACAAGTGGATGCATAAAGCCTATGAGCATGAATTCATGTACGAACAACACTTGAAATAAAATGTAATTAAATGCACATAAAGAATATTTATTATATTCTATGAACAATTAATGTATAGGCTTAAATTATAAGCTGGTTGCGGATAGGTGGTGTTTTTTTTCATTAAATCATTGACCACTTGAGAAAGCAGCCCGCTCTGAAACATATCGATTGACCTATTCTTAATTTAAAAGAGTTCGTCTTTGTTTTCTTTGTAAATTTCTTCGTAAAGCCGTTTTCTGATGCTGAAGTCTCATTGACTTTTTTATAGTCTCGTCACATTATTCTCGCACACATTCAAATGACAACACAAACAACGGTACCTCTGTCAAAGTTCAGTTGAAGATGTGTCCGCAGCACAAATCACCCTCCTCAAACTGCGCGTGAACGAAAGCTGCGTGCCAAATGTACAAGATGCTCTGTGATCTTGTAATATGTGAGGTCACGTGACGAGCACACGGACAAGATTCATCCGATAACCCCCTCATACTTTTAATGACAGCGGAGTCTGATACTGACACTACTTTTCAACAATTAAAAATATCACATCATCGTTACTTCGCACCTTGCTGTTTTGAATTTAATTGTTTAATAAAGCTATGAAAACAAATCAGGGCCTCGTTTAGAAGGAAAATGTTTACTGGTGGAAGTATTTACGAAATACTTAAATCATGGGTCCAAGTCCCTCAAGAAAAGTGTGTAACATCTATTTTCTTTTCTATTTCTGGACATGTTTCTTTGAACTACATCCTGAAACATCTCCCCCCTAGAACATGGGTCCTGTTTGAAGACTGCCTGAATGTGGACCTGAGCTGCATAATGTGTTTATCCCCATGTGAGTAGCGCTCATGTTTCCTGAAGTGTAATTGCTCTGCATTGACTGTTTTAATTGATGTATGAACATGAAGACTACAAGTTTAAATGCCCCCTCTCTTCACTCTGCACCACATTACAGTCACAGCAGCATTTGCCATTGTGTGAAGTGATGTTTGTTGAGTAGTTAATAAAAGAGTGGGCTTCCACTTTCCATTTGAAAGCTTTACACATAAACATAACAAAATCTATTTAGATCCATCACTGCAGGTAATTACATTTTTCAAACCTAAGCCTTATTAGCCTACTATAATTAACAGCTTAATTCAGAAGGAGTCAGTTATCTGTATGTTCCTTCCTGTTAGACAGATTTCCTGTCCGCGGCGAGTTAAAGATAAGTGCTTATCTCTCTCAGCTTCTGATGTTTGCTGTTTTTTAAGATGCACCTGAGTCACAATGCTGGAGGGTGAATGGAGAACCTCCTTTGAGTTGAAATATACTTTATGAGGTTAAACATTTTCCTCTCCTGGTAAATAAATAAATTAAATAATATGATGTCATAAAAAAATACTATAATTAATAAAATGTAGATTATGTGATTGGCGACTTCCTACTTAGAAATACTATCACGAGGTATTATCACGAATTGTGTGTGTTATACAATTTATTATTATTCATTATCATTATTACAACATCTGTTCTACAGTATGTTTCAGTGAATGAAACTTGAGCCTTTTTTTCCAGGAATTTTGATTATATAGTACAAACAGTCAAAATAATATTTTCATCATTTATGGATCTTTGAAGAGTTGAACATCAGGGGTATCAAATATCGACATGTTAATGTTACATCATAATATTCAAAACAGTAAAACAAAGAATAATTGAGCCTTTGGACACTTTTTTACTGTTGTTGAGTTGAATAATAATGTAAATCTAACTCCTTTAGGAAATATCTTATAGTATCTGAAGACATTACACATAATTGTTACTCAGAACTATTTGCTTCTTCCAATTACCTGTTTGTAAAAGGTGATTTAGCTAAATTATTGTCAATGCTTCTTATGAATAATTCCAGTTGTACTGTAAGTCACTAAAGTCTATGAATGTAAAGCCTTACTGACCCTGAAGTCTGGAGGCATGTGACCTATAGGACAGAGCATTACTTGAACTGTTACACTGCAAAATGGATTATTGCCTTCTGTTTGTAAATTTCTGCTTTGCATTTGATACATAACCATCTGAAAAGCACTGAACCAGGTAACTGGACGACCTCCATACATCATGTGTGAAGTGTGATGAAACAGTGCTTAATTGAATTCTCTGAGAAATGCAGGAGTGACAGGAGCACACTAACGTATTGCATCACCTTTAATCTCATATCTGCTTAAAAGCGGAAGTACAAATACTTTGTTACGCACTTTGCACCAAAGCTTTATCATCTTTTCATGCGAAAAAAGTAAAGCATGACCAACACAGAAATGAGAGTTTCCTTTTTAGGACTGTTTAAACATTATCCTCTGACCCACTCAGAGTTCTGGGAGCCCCTTATGATTTCTATCCACTACAAATGGAGGGAGAACTTGAGGTTTTGGGAATAACCACCAAATGGCTATTTGTTTATTCATTTTTGTTAGTTGATGGGAAACCAATAGACCAACTGTCACGTTTAGGAGGATTCGAACAAAGAAGGAGAGGACTCACGTGCAGACTATGGTGATTTATTAACAAAAACTCAAAATACAAAAGGGTGGAGCAAAATCTTCTAATCAACCAAAAGGCCAAAAGGGCAAAATCCACAAGGCAAATCAAAGTCTTTATACCAACAAAAAGGGAAACCAAAAGGCAGAACCAAAAGTCCAACAAAAGGTCCAACTTAAATCCAGTAAAACAGGTGAGAAACACAGACGGAGCCATGGAGAAAATTCACACAGGAAACACGGGGAACAAGGTTACTGGATGGACGACAACAAACTAGTGTAGGAACATGGGAAGACAAATGCTGTGTCCGAAACCGCACACTAACGTACTGCCTACTACATACTCAAACAGTATGTGCTGCATACTGCCTACTATCCTGACTATTTGGATCCCGTTCGCATCATACTCAGAGCCGTCTTCTCCTTATCACTTGACTTAACCTTTTACGTATGTCCAGTCTGATCTCCGGTCCATCTCTGCCATTGTAGAAGCTGGATAGCCGCAATGCATTTTGGGGCGGTTGAGTACAACCAGTGAGCTCCTGTCTCATACTCAACCATCCGAGCCGATCTAGTATTCATCTGGGCATTTCTCGGATACACAAAAATTGCATACTATGAGATGGGAACGCATTACATACTCAATTTGACGTCGCGGTTAGTATGATTAGTATGATACTATGCGGTTTCGGACACAGCCAAAGACTAAATACACTGGGGAGATGAGACTAATCGGGCACAGGTGAGACAATCGAGGGAGCAGGTGAAAACAATAGGGACAGGGCACATAATCACACAGGCGGGAAAAGGCAAAAGGCACAAAGGCAGGAAGTTCAACAACACAAGACATACATGGGGCAAGAACTACAAAAGAAAACAGGAAATGCTCTGAACAAAGTAATACAAATCAAAAACACAGGATAAACAACACCAACACCCTTTTCCTGAAATATTGCCGTGCTTCTTTCTCAGTTAAAATCGGTGGGTTCTCCCCCTCACCTGCGGGGTTCCACAGGGTTCCATTCTAGATCCCCTGTTATTGTCCATCTACTTGCTCCTACTGGGTCAGATGATAAGTAAATACAACTTTCATATTATGCTGATGACACTCAACTGTATGTCCCACTAAAATCCAGTCGTAATAAAAAGCCATAGACGATCAGACCACACCTTATGTTTGTGATCTTTCACCTTTGTACATGCCTGATCGCTGTCTGAGATCCTCTGGCAGGAACTTTCTGTCCATTCCTAAATGTTGCTTTGTGACGAAAGGTGATCAGGCCTTCGCTGTTCAGGCCCCAAACTTTGGAATTTCTCTTATCTGGTGTGCTGTTTTTTAATTTTTTAAATTTTTATTTTTATTGTGCATATTTTAACATCTTGTCTGCTTGTTTTTTACCCCTTGTATTTTAATTTCTGCCTGTGCAACACCTTGTAAATCTGGTTTTGAAAGGTGCATTAAAGTTATTATTATAATTATCATTAGACACGTTATCAGAGCACAGAGCAATGAGAGCAGGTCTGCTTTATCATTATTTATCCGTGTGCCATTAGCTAGCTAACTAACACTAGAAATGCCCCTCTTGTCCAATCTAGACTAATGCTGCCTCAAACGAAACACTGAGCTGAAAATTATAATCATAACTTAAAGCTGCTGTGAGGAGTTTTTCGCTGGTTATGAAACAGACTGAAATTAATTCTGATTACTCTATATGACCTCCAAAAGCAAACCAGACCATCAGCGACAAGATTGATAATTTCTATATTGTTATTTTTAATGTCTGAAACTGCTTGCTGGGGGGGGGGGAGGTGTCAGACGAAGTGATTAACTGCCTTTGTTTACATTTTCCAGGGCAAATTTAAAGTGAGTGATATAATCACTTAAGCATGTACAGGACAAAATCAGATACATCAGGACAAAAAAGAGATAAGAGGTACGGCTTTGTCCACAGGGGGCGCCAAAATCAACACAAACTGGAAAGTTCTCACAGGGGTAGATGGGTAGGGGGTGGACAGGTAGCTCACTCTATAGGGACTTGGCTTGGAAACCAGAGGGAGGCCAATTTAAGTCCCGGTGCGAACCAAGCATGGAATTAAGGCTGGTGGCTGAGTGGTACCAGTTCGCAACAACAGCACCTGTCCAGGTCTTTCCCCCTGACCTTCTGGTCGTACCAGGTCTTCTCTTTCTTTTGAGTGATTTCATGTTCTTCTGCCAGGGCAGCCATTTTCTCCAACTGCTCCTTCATCTTCACCACATAGGACACAACGTTCTCCCCTGTAGCCTTTGAATCCTCCCAGTAGTCTCTCACAAGGTTGAGAGGTCCTCTCACTTGGCGCCACTAGAGCAGTTCAAAGGGTGACAACCCTGTGGAAACTGGTGGCACCTCCCTGTAGGCGAAGAAAAGGTATGACAGTCACTGGTCGATAGGGGGTGTTTTTAATTCTCTTTAATCTTAGCAGCTGATACACGTCTTTTCTTAACCTGAAAGTTTGTCCTGCAGTCACCTCTCTGGCAATACCTACCCTTGAGAACAACCTTAATGGGCAATTTGCAATAACTATCCTCTGAAATGGTGATTCAATGAGTGGCAGTGGTCAAGAGCCCATCTACCATCAACCTCTAAAACGTTCTCAAACCACTGTTACATTTATATATCCTCATAACTAATATTAGGGTAAGTGCACGAGTGTACTGTAGGTCTACAGTATGTTCCTTCCGGACAACATCCTCTTTTGAGCTTTTAATCAGAAATGTGAAAGGTCATGCTATTGCAGTTGTTTTTAATTATTTGCATAACCCTTTCTTTCACCACAGAGGTCATCCGCAAAGTTACACTGAGTTACAACACAACTGTTTCCTTACAAATAATCAGTTTAACTGAATACGCTACATCTTCAGGTGAGATGAGTCATATAAATGTGGTAAGAAACACCAGTTTGGTTGTTTTGAAAGCAGCCCTTTCTGCAGCCCTCTCCCTGACTCCTCCTCCACCCACTCCTTAATCAGGCCTGCTTATAAAATGCACCTGGGGCCTGTGCTGGCCTCTTGCTTCTGCCTGGCAGGTTGTGTTGGTGGCCTTTGGGATGATACACATTTTAAACAGTTTGTCCCTTTTTACAATATATTGAGTGAGACTTCTGCCCTCTATTTCAGTTATAGACTTACCTTTACCTGGCCCTTGGTCGTGTTGCTGAATAGACTGTCTTTGTTGTGCCTGGTTTAGTTTTTTTCTTTAGTATTTTAATAGGTGTGTTTCATTTCAGGTACAGGTTCGTGCTTTAGTTTTTGAGTAATAGGTCATTTTGTCTCTAAGAGACACTTTGTTAGGAAGCTATGCACCTGTGGTGAGGAACCCCCACAAATGCATGAGTTGAGAGCAGTGGGACACCAATGGGCTGAACCATATTTTGCTGTGAGGAATGCGGTGAGTATGTGGTAGCACCCCTGCACCCTCCTGTAGTCTGCCTCCCCCTAGTGGCCTCAGTTTAGTTTAGTTTACTTTGGGACTGGCAGCTGTACGTTTTAGGTCAAACTTTTTAAAAATTCTCAACTTTTAATTGTTATCATTTTAGCTAAGTTTTAGTGTACCTATTTTTTTACTGTTTCACATCCCCATTCCTTCCCTACAGCTCAAGCCCATTCTTATTTCGTACATTTTCTTTGTTTAATTTCAATAAAATATTTTGACTTATTCTACACGTCTCTGCCTCATCAGTAACGAGTCTGTGTGCTATCAAGGATTTGCTCAAATTTCCTGGAGTGCAAGTCCCCAGGTGACGTTGCTGGTTAAACTTCAATCTTCCTTCCATCAAGACTTAGGATAGGCAGAATGAGGAATATTGGAGCCAAAATGCATTACACAGATTTAAGATCGCAGTCAAAGTAAATTTTTGAGCCGACTATCTTCAGAACAATTTCAAAGAATGAAAAAGCTGCTGAACTGACTTTTTAATGAAAATGTTAAAATGAAATTGTAACTGACTAATGACTGACCCACTTGATGAGTGTAGTTGACTAGAATATACTCATAAAGGGGAAAAAGAGCACACTTATGTAGAGCGTCACACTCGTAGCTTTAATAGCACAATAGCATGCATGTCATATTGTGATTATGCAGTCAGATTACAAGTATGACCCAGAGGCAACTGGGCCTGGCATTTTACATTAACTTATTCCTGCATTAAAACTAATTTACAATGAACTTATTTTGCAATATTATACACAATTTTGCAATATTACCATCAGTTTGTTCCATCAAATTGTAAATACTGTGGCTCTAATTAAAAGGTAAAGAATCTGACATCTGATCAATTAGTCAGCCATCCAGAAATAGAAGGGATTCTATCTGGGATCATGTTTACAGTTTATAAAAACAACTTTGACAGGAAATTTGATGGATCAACTTCGATTTTTGTCCAACTCATTTGTTGGTTGAAGTATTTGTTTATTCATGTCATTGACAGCCTCATACCTCACTATTAAGAGTTGACATCTCATTGCGCTGACTGTTTTTCATGGTGGATGTGCGAGAGACCTCCTCCTTGAAAGCAGCCTCCATCACATCCAGGATGGATTTGTAAGCTGTAACCCTGAAACCTTGGCCCATGAACACATAGAGCAGTGGGTTCAGGCAGCTGTTGATGAAGGCCAGACCGGTGGTTATTGGGATCCCAATGGCGATGACGATATATAATGTTTGAGAATTGTTCACAGAATAAGCCAGCTCAATTAGATTAAAGATGTGGAAAGGAGCCCAGCAGAGGAAAAAAGCGGTGATAACTGCAGCGATGATCTTAAAGGTCCGACTGGACTGCCTGGCCAGGGTGCGGTTTCTCCTGAGACGATGGATTATCACGGCATAACAGGAGACGATGACAGTGAAGGGAACTACAAATCCCAAGAGTAAGCGGGTGATGGTCATGGCCCTAAAACGAAACATTCGCAGCTCATACATAGACTCGTCATCGACAACAGAAAGGGTGTAGTTGTCGAAGCAGGTTACCTTGTCATCTGATGGACCTGTGTCCCTGAAGACAAGGTCTGGAGAGCTGAGAATCAGAGCCAGCACCCAAACACCCAGACTCACACAGGACGCCTTTCGCACACTTCTGTAGTTCTGGGCCCAGACGGCCCACACCACAGCCACACATCTGTCCACACTGATCACCACCAGAATATAGACACTGGCAAAGATGTTCAGAGAGTAAATTGTGGTGTGGAGTTTGCACATGAACTTCCCAAAAGGCCAGTGATAATCCAAAGCCAGTTTCGTCAAACTCAGGGGCAGAGATGCAGTGAAGAGGAAGTCGGCCACAGCGAGGTTGAGGAACCAAACTGTGTTAACTGTTTTCTTCATCTTGAAGCCGGTCACCCAGATAACCACTCCGTTCCCGAGCACTCCAAGAACAAAGGCCAGGCAGTAAATAATGAGAGTCATGATCTTCAGAGACTGTTTCAGCTCAGAATAATTATCATCAGATGTAGAGCCATTTATGTCCGATGCATTTGTTGTTGTTTGATTTAAGGGCAAAGTGGTCACCTCCATCACTCACCTGCAACACAAAGAAAACAAGTGTAGTCTTTATATTGAACTACATAGATGTCTGTAAAATCTGCAACATACATAGAGTGGACTTATATGTAAATAAATGAAGCTGCTGAGGATGCTGTTCAGAGAGACATTACTGAAAATACAAAGTTCCTTTGACAGACGGAAATCTTACTTTGACCAGCCTACTAAATGATCCATATCTTTTTAAACCAACAAAGTGTTTGATAAATGTTTTTCAGCTCTTCAAGTCTTCAATTACCTTCAACATAATTATCACTCATACATTTGTTTCTCTGTTTCAGCCAGTTCAGGTTTGACAGTCCGCCGTACTGCTTTCATTTTAAAATAAGTAATTGACCCAGAAAAGAAGCAATGTTTCTGAAATACATCTTAATTAGTACATTTTCATTTATCAAAGAGGTCAGATGATTTTATTGTCATATTTCTTTTTAACAACCTCGTTTGATAAATCTTTCATAAAAGTATTAAATTCAGAAAACAGCAAAGATTACCTTTTCTCAAAGCTCTCCAGTCAGCTGAGGATGAATTTGTTGCAGAAATGATCAAACTGACAGATTAATGTAGGCTGATGTGCAGGAAATGATGTCATGTGACCTCCTGAGTAGAGGCGGAGCCACAGGAAGCACGCACACAATTTAATTTTTTTACTGAAGCCTATTAAACCTCTTGTTTGCGCTCACACTTAAAACTGTTTGTACATTATAATTAAAACATGTATTTCCATTTTTTAGAACAAGGATGTTTCTTCACTGATGGAATAAGCAACATATCACTCAAACAATCAACAGTTTCTACATGTTTGTACATACTGCAACCTGCGAGCAAAAGAAGTGAGAATATTTAATTTCCTCACACATGATCTTCAGTGATAGTAGTGTCAGAGGAATTGCACAAGTCTCTGGTGTTTGCAGCATGTTCCTTCCTCTTAGCATCCTGTTTGATATGCTTAGTCAAAGTTCTTCTGAAAAGACATCCTTACTCAGAGATACACCTGATAAGTAAAACGCATCATGAAATACAGTACATGCCAAAGCACAGATGCAGGTTATATGTTTAACGGCTGTCTCTATACTGACCAAGTCTATGATAAAAATGAGAACGACTAACAAGATATATAAATATATCCCGGGATTGGTATGGGCAGACACAGAAGTGAAGGAAATGGTCAAAAACATGATTGGCCAAAAAGGGGTGCTGTGAATCTGCATGTGATTCCTCATCAACTGTGTCTCAGATAATCTGTATTTCAGGTTATTAGCCAACCTTCAGTTTCAAACTAATACATTCAATTTAAAATGATGTGATTCAAATTCAGATGTTTAATTCAACTATTCAAGTTGAGCAATTAAAATTCACATATAAATAATTCAAATTCAGTTTCTACTGACACATATTTGTGCCCATAGGATTGGTATTAGTTGTTTTTTTTATCATGGTTTATTAATAGGCATCAGATAACACATGACCCTCTTCCTGCACCTTTACAGAGCGATTATAAAGATGAAAAGTGACCACGCAGTAAAGTCATGTGGTGACTATAAGAGGGAAATCATGAGTGGAAAAAAGGGATCTTTGTATAATATTTCAATAAGGATGATAATGGTATAAAAACAAGAACTACATTACAGTCATCATCAATTTTATTTATGAAACAACAAAAACACTTTAACATTTAGAATAAGCTTTTATACAGAGGAAGGATTGTGTTTTATGACAACATGCAACATCTACCAAACACATACAATACACAGACAAAATGTGCTGTGCTGTTTATTCAACTGATAGTCGATTGATAGGAATTTAAAGGCAAACAATTTTATAACTGATTGATCACATATGTGGTTTTTCAGGCAAAAATGACATTTCACTGACTCTGTCTCCTAAAATGTGATAATTGGTGTTTTTTCATTGTGTGTTTCCACAGTAAACTAAATGTCTCAAAACAAACAAACAACAAAAGTAAAAAATAATAATTTGTGTCCAAATAATATGCTATGTACAGTTTCAGCATTTGTTTCTTCATGTTCTACAGCTCAGTATCCATTGACCTCATTTGGCTCTGACTGGTGTTCACTGGGTTTGTGTCAGTGTGAGAGTCAGACTCCTCTTCCTGGAAAGCAGCCTCCATCATGTTCAGGAAGGATTTACGGACAAAATCCCTGAAATCTTGGCCCACAAACACATAGAGCAGTGGGTTCAGGCAGCTGTTGATGAAGGTCAGAATTGTGCTTATTGGAATCCCAATGAAGATGACGATTGATAATTTTGGAGAATAGGTCACAAAATAAGCCAGCTCAATTAGTTTAAAGATGTAACAAGGAGCCCAGCAGAGGAAAAAAGTGGTGATAACTGCAGCGATGATCTTAAAGGTCCGACTGGACTGCCTGGCCAGGGTGCGGTTTCTCCTGAGATGATGGATTATCACAGCATAACAGGAGACAATGACAGTGAAGGGGACTACAAATCCCAGGACCATGCGGGTGATGGTCATGGCCTTAAAACGAAACATTAGCAGCTCATACATAGACTCGTCATAGTCATTAGAAAGGATGTAGTTGTCGAAGCAGTAAATGGTTACATTGTCATCTGATGGACCTGTGTCCCTGAAGACAAAGTACGGAGCGCTGAGAATCAGAGCCAGCACCCAAACACCCAGACTTACACAGGACGCTTTACGCACACTCCTGTGGTTCCTGGCCCAGACGGGCCACACCACAGCCACACATCTGTCCACACTGATCACCACCAGAATATAGATACTGGCAAACATGTTCAAGTCGAACAGTGTGGTGTTGAGTTTGCACATGAACTTCCCAAAAGGCCAGTGAAAATCCAAAGCCAGTTTAATCACGTGTACGGACAGGAGTGCAGTGAAGAAGAAGTCGGCCACGGCGAGGTTGAGGAACCAAACTGTGTTAACTGTTTTCTTCATCTTGAAGCCGGTCACCCAGATAACCGCTCCATTCCCGAGCACACCAAGAACAAAGGCCAAGCAGTAAAAAAAAAAGAGACATGATATGGAGAGACCGTCTCAGCTCAGCACAATCATCGTAATAGTAATACTCATCAGATGAGTCATTTCTATCAGATCCATCAGATGTATTGATGTGATATGAAGGTGCAGTGGTAGTTTTCTCCATTCTTGTCCTGAGACCTGTCATGAAAACATAACATATGTAGTTTATCTATATTTTGTAGAGCTCAAACAGTAACAACCACTACTTTTGATACTGTGACATTTTTCTGAATCAATATTGTAAGAATATGTGTGCCACAGTTTAAACTATAGTTTAGTTCCCCCAACTGACCCATAGGCTTACATGATGCTGCAGAGATGGATCAGACCTGTCAGTCTTATAGGAAGTTCAGAGCCAAGCGGTACTTAGTGTTAACATAGATGCCATCATGATCATGGGTTACTTCATGCATTAATCATTGTGAGTACTTTGCACTATGTTTTTATATGATGTGTTTTTTACCATCTAAAGCCAAACCAAATATTAATCTTGACTTCCAGTGAAACTTAAGTTACAAAAATGTCTAAATGCCCCTTTTAAAAATGCTTCCAGGCTGACCTCGACTTATAGAGTTGAACCATGTTATTATTTCCTGGGACAAATGCTTTTCTGAGTTTACATGTGTAATGTTCTGTGTAACCTGTTTGTTTTAATTTGATCTGTGTTCACTTCCTGTTTTATTTTGTATCCTGGTGCTTGTGTATCATGTCTAGTGTTACTTCCTGCCTTTGTTCAGTTTCCCGCCAGTTTTTTCCCTACACCTGTATCCCATTGGTAATTAGTCCAGCCTGTATATATACCCCTGTGTTTCCACTCACCCTCTGCCAGATTGTCATTGTCACCCTCGTGTGTTCATGTTTTCTAGCCTTGATATCATTGTGTTTGCTTGCCCGGTTTTTGAACCCTGTTTGGATTTTTGGATTTTGATTTTTGTGGATTGCCCATTTTGGATTGTTCTGCCCTTGCTGACGGATTTCCTGTGTATTACCTTTGAATGTTTTCAGTAAAGTAGTTTTCCTGCTACTGGATTTTTGTGTTTTGGACTTTTTCTCTGCATTTGAGTATCCTTGGTTTAGGATTGTTACAGTACAATCTGGCCATGACAGACTCAGCAGAGGAAGACACTGTTCGCTTGGCTCTCCGTGCTCAAGGGAAAAGACTTCATGATCATGAGCAGCAGCTGTCCTTTCTCGTGGGTGGCGTGCATGAACTACATGTGCGACAAGACACTTCAAGTTGCCATGTCCAACCAGTTTCAGGAGCTTTCCGTTCAGATGCAACAGATGCTCACCCTCCTGAGACCCTCTACGCCTACTCCCCCTGCTCAGCCTTCTCCTTTGCCCCAGGCAGCTCAGCTATCTTTTCGACCGGAGCCCCGTCTTCCCAACATTGAGAGGTATGATGGTAATCCCTCTACCTGTCGCTCCTTCCTGTCTCTGTGCTCAATGACTTTTGAACTGCAACCTAACTCTTATCCCTCGGAGAGTTCACGTGTAGCCTTCATTATAACTCACCTCACAGGAAGAGCTAGAGAGTGGGCTACAGCGGAGTGGGATAAGCAATCCCTGTCATGCAGTACTGTTAGGAATTTTTCTGATGCCCTTCGCAAAGTTTTTGACCACTGCACTCCTGGCAGAGAGGCAGCTCGGGGGCTGCTGGCCCTGCGTCAAGGAAACAGTTGAGTTGCTGATCATTCTATTCGCTTCCGCACCTTGGCAGCAGAGAGCGAATGGGATGAGAATTCTCTATCAGATACATTCCTACATAGTTTATCTGAGGACATTAAGGATCACCTGGCTCCACTAGATCTGCCCCCTGACTTTGACTCTTTGGTGGCCCTAGCAATAAAGATCGACAACCGACTTCATGAGAGGAGACTGGAGAAGGCTCGAGCTGTCCGGAGACCACCAGACCGCTGGGAGCGATCTACACTCTCATCCGTTCCTGCTCCTCTCTCTGTTCCTGCTATGCCACAGGACAATGTTACAGTGCCTCCCGGTGGACGGGAGGAGCCCATGCAGCTGGGACGCACTCGTCTCTCCCCAGAGGAACGTCAGCGCCGTCTTAAGGAGGGAAGGTGCATCTACTGTGGCCAGTTGGGTCACTTCTTGGCTGTGTGTCCAGTAAAAGACAGGGCTCATCAATAGAGCGGGGGTTATTGGTGAGTCAAACCTCAACTTCTTTAAATCCCTCCAGACCTTCATCTCACGCTTGTTTGACCATTTCTGGGTGTTCTCTGGAGCTAGCAGTTTTTGTTGATTCAGGAGCTGACGAAAGCTTTATGGACAGGGGACTAGCTAAACGGCTTCAGTTGACCCTCGAACCTCTGCCTTGTCCTCGGGAGGCCAACGCCCTGAATGGCCGACGACTCTGCCGTATTACCCACCGCACTCCCGCTTTGAGTCTAACCATGTCAGGTAATCACTCAGAGATGCTCTCATTTTTAATAATTGACTCGCCTGAATGTCCACTGGTTCTGGGTCATCCTTGGTTAAAAAGACACAATCCACACATTGACTGGACAACTGGACTAATTTTGGGGTGGAGCAAGTTTTGCCACTCATCCTGCCTTGTTTCTGCTTCACCCAGTATCTCTAGTAAGAGCTCTGACCCCTCAGACTTTCCAGATCTCTCCTGTGTCCCTCCCATCTATCTGGATTTAAAGGAGGTCTTTAACAAGTCCCGGGCTACCTCCTTACCTCCGCATCGGCCTTACGACTGCACCATTGACCTCCTCCCTGGGGCCTCTCCTCCGAAGGGTCGTCTCTACTCCCTGTCTGCCCCGGAGAGAGAGGCAATGAACAAGTACATCCAGAGTTCCCTGGCTGCAGGTATAATTCGTCCCTCCTCCTCTCCTGCTGGAGCAGGTTTCTTTTTTGTGGATAAGAAGGACAAGTCGTTACGCCCCTGCATAGACTACAGAGGCCTGAATAATGTCACGGTTAAGAACAGGTACCCTCTTCCACTCATATCCTCTGCATTTGAACTCTTACAAGGAGCTACCATTTTCTCTAAATTGGATTTAAGGAATGCTTATCATCTAGTTCGCATACGAGAGGGGGATGAATGGAAAACTGCATTTAACACTCCTAGTGGCCACTATGAATATCTTGTCATGCCATTCGGTCTCACTAATGCTCCAGCAGTTTTTCAAGCCCTGGTTAATGACATTCTAAGAGACATGTTAAACACATTTGTTTTTGTTTATCTTGATGACATTTTGATTTTTTCTAAGTCTGAGGAGGAGCACGTGCAACACGTCCAGCGGGTTCTTCAGCGGTTGCTGGAGAATCAACTATTTGTCAAGGCAGAAAAAATGCGAGTTCCACCAACGCTCTGTTTCCTTCTTGGGATTCATTGTGGCACCTGACAGTTTCAAGATGGACCCTGATAAGGTTAGTGCTGTCACTGATTGGCCTGTCCCCTCTGATAGAAAGCAGCTGCAGAGATGTTTGGGCTTTGCTAACTTCTACAGACGCTTTATTAGGAACTATAGTTCTGTTGCAGCCCCTCTCCATGCTCTCTCGTCCCCTAAGATCAGGTTCGCATGGAACCCTCAAGCTGAGGAGGCTTTTCAATCCCTCAAGCGGCGGTTCTGCTCTGCTCCCATACTCACCCTGCCAGATCCCAAGCTCCAGTTCATCGTCGAGGTTGATGCCTCTGATGTGGGGGTGGGGGCGGTCCTCTCCCAACGCTTCCCCAAGGACAACAAGGTTCACCCCTGTACTTTCTTTTCTAGAAAACTTTCCCCTGCTGAACAGAGCTACGATGTGGGCAACCGGGAGCTACTGGCCGTCAAGCTGGCTCTGGAAGAGTGGAGGCACTGGCTGGAGGGGGCTGAACAGCCATTTCTGGTGTGGACTGACCACAAGAACCTGGAATACATTAGGACTGCTAAAAGATTGAACTCTCGTCAAGCAAGGTGGGCACTATTTTTCAATCGATTTGATTTCACCCTGTCTTACCGTCCTGGTTCTAGAAACGTCAAGCCAGATGCCCTGTCCCGGCAGTTTCAGCGAGAGGAGACCCCTGAAACTCCTGCCACCATTCTTCCATCCTCCTGTGTCATCGGAGCAGTGACGTGGGGCATAGTTGACGAGGTCACCCAGGTGCTGGAGGGGGAGGAGATTCCTGAAACCTGCCCTGAAAATCGGCTTTATGTCCTGCCCGCCCTCCGTCCACGGGTCCTGCAGTGTGGGCACTCCTCTAACCTTAGCTGTCACCCGGGGGTCGCTCGCTCCATCAGTTTCCTTCAACAGCGTTTCTGGTGGCCAACGCTGAAGGAGGATGTCCAGGAGTTTATAGCTGCCTGCCCTGTCTGTGCCCAGAATAAGACCTCCCACCTGCGGCCTCCTGGTTTGCTCCACCCGTTGCCCATTCCCCGGCGACCCTGGTCTCACATCTCCTTAGACTTTGTCACTGGACTGCCTCCATCAGCAGGTAACAGTTATTCTCACCATAGTGGACAGATTTTCCAAAATGGCTCATTTTGTCCCTTTGTCTAAGCTACCCTCTGCCCAGGAAACGGCAGAGGTCATGTTAGCTCAAGTTTTTCGACTGCATGGGCTCCCACAGGATGTTTCGGACCGGGGCCCTCAGTTTGCCTCTCGGTTTTGGAAGGAGTTCTGCAGACTAATCGGGGCTACGGCTAGTCTGTCCTCTGGATTCTACCCCCAGTCCAACGGTCAGACTGAGCGTTACAACCAGGAGCTAGAGACAGGACTCCGCTGTGCTGTATCCCAAGAACCTTCCCTCTGGAGCAGACGTTTGGTTTGGGTAGAATATGCTCACAACTCTCTCCCTGTCTCTGCCACAGGTCTTTCTCCTTTCCAGTGTGTGTATGGATATCAGCCACCTTTGTTTCCTGAAGTAGAGGGCGAGGTCATTGTTCCATCAGCTCGGGCCTTGGTGCGTCGCTGCCACCTAACCTGGAAAAGAGCCCGAGCAGCTCTCCTTCGCACCTCCAGGCGGTACAAGCAGTCAGCTGACAAGCACCGTTCTCAAGCTCCTCGCTACAGGGTGGGTCAAAGAGTCTGGCTTTCCAGCCGAGATCTCCCTCTGCGCCTGGAGTCACGCAAGTTGGCACCGAGGTTTGTTGGCCCATTCTCCATCTCTAAAATAGTGAACCCAGTTGCAGTCCAGCTCAAGCTCCCGAGGACAATGAGGGTTCATCCTACTTTCCATGTTTCCAAGGTCAAGCCCGTCAGAACCAGTCCTCTGGTTCCCTCCTCCAGACCCCCTCCACCCCCCCGGGTTATTGATGGGGGGCCTGTTTACACTGTAAAGCGCCTGCTGGCGGTCCGCCGCAGTGGCCGTGGACTTCAGTACCTTGTTGACTGGGAGGGATATGGACCTGAGGAGAGGTCTTGGGTCCCTTCAAGAGACATTATTGATAAGACACTTATCAGACTTTCAACGGCATCACCCTGATCAACCTGGGACGTCTGGAGCCGTCCCTTGAGGGGGGGGTACTGTAATGTTCTGTGTAACCTGTTTGTTTTAATTTGATCTGTGTTCACTTCCTGTTTTTATTTTGTATCCTGGTGCTTGTGTATCATGTCTAGTGTTACTTCCTGCCTTTGTTCAGTTTCCCGCCAGTTTTTTCCCTACACCTGTATGCCATTGGTAATTAGTCCAGCCTGTGTGTGTATATACCCCTGTGTTTCCACTCACCCTCTGCCAGATTGTCATTGTCACCCTCGTGTGTTCATGTTTTCTAGCCTTGATATCATTGTTTGCTTGCCTGGTTTTTGAACCCTGTTTGGACTTTTGGATTTTGATTTTTGTGGATTGCCCATTTTGGATTGTTCTGCCCTTGCTGACGGATTTCCTGTGTATTACCTTTGAATGTTTTCAGTAAAGTAGTTTTCCTGCTACTGGATTTTTGTGTTTTGGACTTTTTCTCTGCATTTGAGTATCCTTGGTTTAGGATTGTTACAACATGAGGTAATAACTTTACATTTAACAAGTGGATGCATAAAGCCTATGAGCATGAATTCATGTATGAACAACACTTGAAATAAAATGTTATTAAATGCATATAAAGAATATTTATTATATTCTACGAACAATTAATGTATAGGCTTTTTTTTCATTAAATCATTGACCACTTGAGAAAGCAGCCCGCTCTGAAACATATCGATTGACCTATTCTTAATTTAAAAGAGTTCGTCTTTGTTTTCTTTGTAAATTTCTTCGTAAAGCCGTTTTCTGATGCTGAAGTCTCATTGACTTCTGTATAGTCTCGTCACATTATTCTCGCACACATTCAAATGACAACACAAACAACGGTACCTCTGTCAAAGTTCAGTTGAGGATGTGTCCGCAGCACAAATCACCCTCCTCAAACTGCGCGTGAACGAAAGCTGCGTGCCAAATGTACAAGATGCTCTGTGATCTTGTAATATGTGAGGTCACGTGACGAGCACACGGACAAGATTCATCCGATAACCCCCTCATACTTTTAATGATGATGAAGGCACACATTTCTGAAAGCTATCGAATTAAAATCTGCAAAAATAAACAGGTAAAGCAAACACAACAGCGGAGTCTGATACGGACACTACTTTTCAACCATTAAAAATATCACATCATCGTTATTTCGCGCCTTGCTGTTTTGAATTTAATTGTTTAATAAAGCTATGAAAACAAATCAGGGCCTCGTTAAGAAGGAAAATGTTTACTGGTGGAAGTATTTACGAGTCCCTAACGAAAAGTGTGTAACATCTATTTTCTTCTCTATTTCTGGACACGCTTCTTTGTATTCAGACCTCCGACCACTAGGTGGAGCATTTGGCTTTCGAAATAAATGACAGATGTTGAGTGTTATTCATAGACTGTATACTGAGGTGTTGCTGCTTTGTGTAAAAGAGACAAAACAACCAGCGTTTTGTTTTTGTTTGCACCTTTTATTTATTATTATTATTATTTCCTATTTGGTTGGAAAAAACAGGAAGCTGCAGGGGCAACGATGGATCAATTGCAAACAACGGCTAATGATGTTTAAAACTGTCACGGTTCATTGTTCACAAAAAGGTGAGGACCCAGATGCAGACTGATATGATTTAATAAGAACAAAAGTCCAACTGAAAATCCAACAAAAACAGGAGATAACACAAGGAGCTGGGTAATCAAAAATCCCAAATAATACACAGGCAAACACAGGAAGACATACCTAGGGTTTTCACAGACAATGACAATGAACCCGCACCGAGACAAGGGAGCACAAAGACTAAATAAACTTAGGAGGTGAGGCTAATCAGACACAGGTGAGACAATCAAGGGGCAGGTGAAAACAATCAGGGCAGGGCACATAGTCAAACAAGCGGGAAACACAAAGGCAGGAAGTGGACCAACACGAAAGACAAGGTGACAAAGTAAAACAGGAAATGATCGAACCAAAGAGACACAAGTGAAATACTTAACAAGACTAAATACTGACAAGAACACAGAATAAACTAAATACAAAACTAAACGATGAGAAGTCATGACAATAGACAAAGTGACAAGGTAAAACAAGAAAAAATAACTGAACACCGAAATACAAGACAAAACCAGTACTAAACTAGAAACTCATGACAGAAACAAGGATGTTTCTTCACTGATGGAATAAGCAACATATCACTCAAACAATCAACTGTTTCTACATATTTGTACATACTGCAACCTGCAAGCAAAACAGATGTGAAGTTAGAATATTTCTTTTTCTCACGCATGATCTTCAGTGATAGTAGTGTCAGAGCAAATGCACAAGTCTCTGGTGTCTGCAGCATGTTCCTTCTTCTAGCATCCTGTTTGATATGCTTAGTCAAAGTTCTTCTGAAAAGACATCCTTACTCAGAGATACACCTGATAAGTAAAACGCATCATGAAATACAGTACATGCCAAAGCACAGATGCAGGTTATATGTTTAACGGCTGTCTCTATACTGACCAAGTCTATGATAAAAATGAGAACGACTAACAAGATATATAAATATATCCCGGGATTGGTATGGGCAGACACAGAAGTGAAGGAAATGGTCAAAAACATGATTGGCCAAAAAGGGGTGCTGTGAATCTGCATGCGATTCCTCATCAACTGTGTCTCAGATAATCTGTATTTCAGGTTATTAGCCAACCTTCAGTTTCAAACTAATACATTCAATTTAAAATGATGTGATTCAAATTCAGATGTTTAATTCAACTATTCAAGTTGAGCAATTAAAATTCACATATAAATAATTCAAATTCAGTTTCTACTGACACATATTTGTGCCCATAGGATTGGTATTAGTTGTTTTTTTTATCATGGTTTATTAATAGGCATCAGATAACCCATGACCCTCTTTCTGCACCTTTACAGAGCGATTATAAAGATGAAAAGTGACCACGCAGTAAAGTCGTGTGGTGACTATAAGAGGGAAATCATGAGTGGAAAAAAGGGATCTTTGTAAAATATTTCAATAAGGATGATAATGGTATAAAAACAAGAACTACATTACAGTCATCATCAATTTTATTTATGAAACAACAAAAACACTTTAACATTTAGAATAAGCTTTTATACAGAGGAAGGATTGTGTTTTATGAACACATGCAACATCTACCAAACACATACAATACACAGACAAAATGTGCTGTGCTGTTTATTCAACTGATAAGTCGATTGATAGGAATTTAAAGGCAAACAATTTTATAACTGATTGATCACATATGTGGTTATTCAGGCAAAAATGACATTTCACTGACTCTGTCTCCTAAAATGTGATAATTGGTGTTTTTTCATTGTGTGTTTCCACAGTAAACTAAATGTCTCAAAACAAACAAGCAACAAAAGTAAAAAATAATAATTTGTGTCCAAATAATATGCTATGTACAGTTTCAGCATTTGTTTCTTCATGTTCTACAGCTCAGTATCCATTGACCTCCTTTGGCTCTGACTGGTGTTCACTGGGTTTGTGTCAGTGTGAGAGTCAGACTCCTATTCCTGGAAAGCAGCCTCCAACATGTTCAGGAAGGATTTACGGACAATATCCCTGAAATTTTGGCCCACAAACACATAGAGCAGTGGGTTCAGGCAGCTGTTGATGAAGGTCAGAATTGTGCTTATTGGAATCCCAATGAAGATGACGATAAATAATGTTGGAGAATTGGTCACAAAATAAGCCAGCTCAATTAGATTAAAGATGTAATAAGGAGCCCAGCAGAGGAAAAAAGCGATGATAACTGCAGCGATGATCTTAAAGGTCCGACTGGACTGCCTGGCCAGGGTGCGGTTTCTCCTGAGACGATGGATTATCACAGCATAACAGGAGACAATGACAGTGAAGGGGACTACAAATCCCAGGAGGAAGAGGGTGATGGTCATGGCCTTAAAACGAAATATTACCAACTCATACACAGACTCATCATAGTCATCAGAAAGGGCAAAGTTGTCGAAACAGTTGATGGTTACCTTGTCATCTGATGGACCTGTGTCCCTGAAGACAAAGTACGGAGCGCTGAGAATCAGAGCCAGCACCCAAACACCCAGACTCACACAGGACGCCTTACGCACACTCCTGTGGTTCCTGGCCCAGACGGGCCACACCACAGCCACACATCTGTCCACACTGATCACCACCAGAATATAGATACTGGCAAACATGTTCAAGGTGATCAGTGTGGTGTTGAGTTTGCACATGAACTTCCCGAAAGGCCAGTGAAAATCCAAAGCCAGTTTAATCACTTGTACGGACAGGAGTGCAGTGAAGAAGAAGTCGGCCACGGCGAGGTTGAGGAACCAAACTGTGTTAACTGTTTTCTTCATCTTGAAGCCGGTCACCCAGATAACCGCTCCATTCCCGAGCACACCAAAAACAGAGACCAGGCAGTAAAAAAAAAGAGACATGATATGGAGAGACCGTCTCAGCTCAGCATAATCATCGTGATAAGAATACTCATCAGATAAGTCATTTCTATCAGATCCATCAGATGTATTGATGTGATATGAAGGTGCAGTGGTAGTTTTCTCCATTCTTGTCCTGAGACCTGTCATGAAAACATAACATATGTAGTTTATCTATATTTTGTAGACCTCAAACAGTAACAACCACTACTTTTGATACTGTGACATTTTTCTGAATCAATATTTTAAGAATACTTGTGCCACAGTTGAAACTATAGTTTAGTTCCCCCCACTGACCCATAGGCCTACATGATGCTGCAGAGATGCGATCAGACCTGTCAGTCTTATAGGAAGTTCAGAGCCAAGCGGTACTTAGTGTTAACATAGATGCCATCATGATCATGGGTTACTTCATGCATTAATCATTGTGAGTACTTTGCACTATGTTTTTATATGATGTGTTTTTTTTACCATCTAAAGCCAAACCAAATATTAATCTTGACTTCCAGTGAAACTAAAGTTACAAAAATGTCTAAATGCCCCTTTTAAAAATGCTTCCAGGCTGACCTCGACTTATAGAGTTGAACCATGTTATTATTTCCTGGGACAAATGCTTTTCTGAGTTTCCATGAGGTAATAACTTTACATTAAACAAGTGGATGCATAAAGCCTATGAGCATGAATTCATGTATGAACAACACTTGAAATAAAATGTAATTAAATGCACATAAAGAATATTTATTATATTCTATGAACAATTAATGTATAGGCTTAAATTATAAGCTGGTTGCGGATAGGTTGTGTTTTTTTTCATTAAATCATTGACCACTTGAGAAAGCAGCCCGCTCTGAAACATATCGATTGACCTATTCTTAATTTAAAAGAGTTCGTCTTTGTTTTCTTTGTAAATTTCTTCGTAAAGCCTTTTTCTGATGCTGAATTCTCATTGACTTCTGTATAGTCTCGTCACATTACTCTCGCACACATTCAAATGACAACACAAACAACGGTACCTCTGCCAAAGTTCAGTTGAAGATGTGTCCGCAGCACAAATCACCCTCCTCAAACTGCGCGTGAACGAAAGCTGCGTGCCAAATGTACAAGATGCTCTGTGATCTTGTAATATGTGAGGTCACGTGACGAGCACACGGACAAGATTCATCCGATAACCCCCTCATACTTTTAATGACAGCCTTTTAATGATGATGAAGGCACACATTTCTGAAAGCTATCGAATTAAAATCTGCAAAAATAAACAGGTAAAGCAAACACAACAGCGGAGTCTGATACGAACACTACTTTTCAACCATTAAAAATATCACATCATCGTTATTTCGCGCCTTGCTGTTTTGAATTTAATTGTTTAATAAAGCTATGAAAACAAATCAGGGCCTCGTTAAGAAGGAAAATGTTTACTGGTGGAAGTATTTACGAGTCCCTAACGAAAAGTGTGTAACATCTATTTTCTTCTCTATTTCTGGACACGTTTCTTTGTATTCAGACCTCCGACCACTAGGTGGAGCATTTGGCTTTTGAAATAAATGACAGATGTTGAGTGTTATTCATAGACTGTATACTGAGGTGTTGCTGCTTTGTGTAAAAGAGACAAAACAAACAGCGTTTTGTTTTTGTTTGCACCTTTTATTTATTATTATTATTATTATTATTTCCTATTTGGTTGGAAAAAACAGGAAGCTGCAGGGGCAACAATGGATCAATTGCAAACAACGGCTAATGATGTTTAAAACTGTCACGGTTCATTGTTCACAAAAAGGTGAGGACCCAGATGCAGACTGATATGATTTAATAAGAGCAAAAGTCCAACTGAAAATCCAACAAAAACAGGAGATAACACAAGGAGCTGGGTAATCAAAAATCCCAAATAATACACAGGCAAACACAGGAAGACATACCTAGGGTTTTCACAGACAATGACAATGAACCCGCACCGAGACAAGGGAGCACAAAGACTAAATAAACTTAGGAGGTGAGGCTAATCAGACACAGGTGAGACAATCAAGGGGCAGGTGAAAACAATCAGGGCAGGGCACATAGTCAAACAAGCGGGAAACACAAAGGCAGGAAGTGGACCAACACGAAAGACAAGGTGACAAAGTAAAACAGGAAATGATCGAACCAAAGAGACACAAGTGAAATACTTAACTAAACAAGACTAAATACTGACAAGAACACAGAATAAACTAAATACAAAACTAAACGATGAGAAGTCATGACAATAGACAAAGTGACAAGGTAAAACAAGAAAAAATAACTGAACACCGAAATACAAGACAAAACCAGTACTAAACTAGAAACTCATGACAGAAACAAGGATGTTTCTTCACTGATGGAATAAGCAACATATCACTCAAACAATCAACTGTTTCTACATATTTGTACATACTGCAACCTGCAAGCAAAACAGATGTGAAGCTAGAATATTTCTTTTTTCACGCATGATCTTCAGTGATAGTAGTGTCAGAGCAATTGCACAAGTCTCTGGTGTGTGCAGCATGTTCCTTCTTCTAGCATCCTGTTTGATATGCTTAGTCAAAGTTCTTCTGAAAAGACATCCTTACTCAGAGATACACCTGATAAGTAAAACACATCATGAAATACAGTACATGCCAAAGCACAGATGCAGGTTATATGTTTAACGGCTGTCTCTATACTGACCAAGTCTATGATAAAAATGAGAACGACTAACAAGATATATAAATATATCCCGGGATTGGTATGGGCAGACACAGAAGTGAAGGAAATGGTCAAAAACATGATTGGCCAAAAAGGGGTGCTGTGAATCTGCATGCGATTCCTCATCAACTGTGTCTCAGATAATCTGTATTTCAGCTTATTAGCCAACCTTCAGTTTCAAACTAATACATTCAATTTAAAATGATGTGATTCAAATTCAGATGTTTAATTCAACTATTCAAGTTGAGCAATTAAAATTCACATACAAATAATTCAAATTCAGTTTCTACTGACACATATTTGTGCCCATAGGATTGGTATTAGTTGTTTTTTTTATCATAGTTTATTAATAGACATCAGATAACACATGACCCTCTTCCTGCACCTTTACAGAGCGATTATTGTAAGAGCCATATTCATGTTTTTGGGAAAGCTGTTTTGTTTTTGTGCCACTGGGTGTCGCTGCACTATTGCTTAAGGTATAAAAGGTGTGGTGATAGTAAATGTAGGTGTGTGTTTGACCCCGGAAGGGCAAACGGTTTTTGACCGCTGTGATGACAGGCGGCATGGCAAACCGCAGCGGTATCGTTTGTATTTGTTGATTGATCGTATAAGGAAACTGGATGATGTATTAACGCTGCATGGTGATTCAATTAAATGGATTGTGTGATGCAAACTTAAGACGCCTGCAGAGATCTTATTTAAAACAACAAAGCAAACGGTAACGTATTGAACTGTACAGCGCGTCAGCCAGGTCACTCCTGGGAGCCAAACACATCGGCAGCTTTAATAATAGACTAAGCTTCTATATTGTCAAAAACCAGCCAGTTGGAACTTTGTTTGAACCCCCTTCGGCGCGTTTGGCACGTTAAGGAGGCGGCACATAAGGACTGGGAGAGCTATCGGTAGCAAAGCGCAGCGGCTATCGTTGGTGGAGGACGGGTTCGGGCCGCGGAAGGACCGGGGAGCTGTCAGCGGCTATCGTGGAGGACGCTTTCGGGCTGTAGAAGGATCGGGGAGCTGTGAGGATTCCGGCTGCAGTCATTATTGGACCCGAAGCAGGAGCTACGTTGCTAATGCTATGGCAACACCTGTTGAGCATCGTACTCAAATCACTGCATGGCGCCCAACGCAGCATTTAGAGGTATGTGTAGCGCTACACTGTTTATGGCCATTTAGAAATGTGTGCACACATGTCTCTATTGAAATTCAATGCATTGGTTGTCAAAACGGACTGACAGTAGACTTTGCGCTGACTTGACTTTTGCGTGGCGAACTATTGAACTGATTTTGTGACTGTGTATATACCATGGAGAAGAACGCGGCGTCGGATGTGGCTAGCGGGACTGAGAAGGTTTACGTTTGGTCAGATGCTAAAGGAGCCAGCAGTATAACTGGCGGTGCTGAAATGATCACTGAAAAGCGAATGGTTAAACTCACAGCAAAAGCGCTTGCTGATAAATTAGATCGCTTTCAAAATGAAAGAAAATTCAAGCTCAATAAAGCAAAGGTCATTAGAAAAACAATGCAAGGTTTAATGGTGAATGATGATAAAACTGAGTTACAGAATGCTCTTGATGAATTGATAAAGGTTTGTAATGAAGCGAAATTCATTCATGATTCTTTGGTGTCCCTGTTGCCGTGTGACGAAAAAGAAAAACATGAAACGTGGTTTAAAGCGAGCATGATATCAAATGATGAGACTATTGTCAATGCAAAAAGGTTGGTTTTGTGTCATGATGAATTTACTGCGCATGGAAATGTTAGTCATGTGGAGGACAACGTGCGTCCTGAGGACAGTGTATCAAATGCGGGTAGCAAACGCTCTAGTCAAAGGAGCCATCGCAGCAGCAACTCAAGCACTACATCCTCTGCACGCATAAAAGCTGAGGCTGATAGAGCCGCCCTTCTTGCTCGCCAAGCAGCTTTAAAGGAGAGACATGCTTTGGAGCAACAGCAGGAGCAGCTGAGGAGGAAAAAAGAGGAACTTGACTTGGAGGTGGACTTGGCTGCTTTTAATGCTAAGCTGGCAGTATTACAGGCTTGTGATGCTCACAGTTCTTCAGGAGGCTCAAATGGCATGAACTCTTACTTTGAAAAGGAAAAGGAGAACGCAGCACCAGTCATTGCCTTAAACCCCATGGCAAAGGAGTACCAACAGTCTGCATTGAAACTTTCACAACAGAATCATCATCTGACAAACTAAAATCCATTGATGTGCGGCAAAACCAAATTGTACAATTGGTGCAAACTGTTACAAGCCCCCAGTGGCCCCCAAATGAACAGCAGCAGGGAAATAACGTACTAGCAACATCACTGCATGTGCAATGTCAGCCTATGGTTGCTCAATCAAATGATGGATCGAGACAATGTTCAGAAACACAACAGACAATGAATCAAAACTCTCCTACTGATGACATACTTAACATCATGCACAGGCAAAATGACATAACAGCAGCTCTGGTGCAGCAACAGCTTTCCTTATCTCTGCCGCCACGAGATATTCCTACTTTTGAAGGAGACCCTCTCAAATACAGAATATTTGTAAAGGCTTTTGAGCAAGGAGTCGAAGTAAAAGCAAGTAAAGCTGATTGTCTTTATTATTTGGAACAATTTACCTGAGGACAGCCACGAGATTTGGTGCGTAGCTGCTTGCATATGGAACCTGAAAGTGGTTATATAGTGGCAAAAGGTCTTTCGCAGACACATTTTGGCAATCACTTCAAAATAGCAACAGCTTACATGGAGAGGGCTTTGGCTTGGCAATCAATTAAATCTGAAGAGATGAATGCACTCCAAGCCTATGCTTTATTTCTGCGTGGCTGCTGCAACGCGATGGAGGACCTTCAGTACTTGCAAGAGCTTGACATGCCGGTCAACATGAGAGCTATTGTTTCCAAATTACCATTCAGAATGAGAGATCAATGGAGAAGCAAAGCTCATGACATAATGGAAAGAACAAATGACAGAGCTCACATCAAAGACTTAGTGGCATTTATTGAAAGCCATGTCAGAATTCTTTCAGATCCTCTGTTTGGTAACATACAGGACCCAGGATTTGGTGTTTCTGGGACAAAGACTCTAACCAGGTTTAAAGCTCAGCACAGAGAAAAAGTAAAGCAAAGTGTTGTTGCTACCACAGTAACTTCTACAAACCTACCTGAAAGAATGGAACATCAAATGAAGATGGAGAAAGCTGGGTGCCTCTGCTGTGCTCGTGGGCACTCATTGGACGAGTGTAAGGAGCTCAATGGAAAGAAACACAAAGACAAGATTCACTTTCTGCGGGAAATGGGAGTTTGTTTTGCATGTTTATCTGCGGGTCACATGAGCCGTGACTGTGAAAACCGGTTGATATGCAGAATATGTGGGAAAACTCACCCAACCTTGCTTCATATAAAAAGGCAAGCAGCTCCAGAGCAGCAAAGAGAAGCGTTGAATGAACAGCCTCCTGTAGTAACAACATGTGGACATACAGGGGCCGGTAAGGACCAGTGTGCGCTATCTATCCTTCCTGTAAAGGTGAAGGCTTCAAAAGGAAATCGCATAATAACAACATATGCCTTCTTGGATCCTGGCAGCTCTGGCACATTCTGTTCTGAACATCTCATGACGAAGCTGAATGCTGCAGGTAAAAGAACCAGCTTTCTGCTACGCACAATGGGGCAAGAAACAGTGAAGACTGCTTACTCCTTGACTGGTTTAGAGGTTGCTGGTCTTGAAAGTAATGATTTTCACGTGCTTCCAGATGTTCTCACTCAGGAGAAAATGCCTGTGAATGCTGAAGACATCGTGACACAGGAAGATCTGGATAAATGGCCACATTTAGAAAAGGTATGCATCCCAAGCATCGAGAAAAAGGTCGACCTGTTAATTGGCACCAATGCTCCCAGGTTATTGGAACCATGGGAGGTCATCAACAGCTGCGGGAATGGCCCGTATGCTATCAGGACAGTGCTGGGATGGTCCATAAATGGTCCACTGAATGGAAACAGTGGCACCATGGAGGCAGAATTTCCCTCTGCAATAGTAAATAGGATTGCTGTGTGTAAACTGGAGGAGATGTTGGTTGCCCAATATAACCATGACTTCAATGACAAGAATGTGGAGGATGAACAAATGTCAAGAGAAGAAATCAAGTTTTTGGAAATTGTCAGTCACTCAGCAAAACACGTGGATGGACATTACAGCCTGAAAATGCCTTTTAGGAAAGAGCATCCCATGCTCCCAAATAATCTATCAGTGGCCAAACAAAGGATTCTTGGACTCAAAAAAAGGTTTCAAAAAGATGAACAGTTTCATCAGGAGTACGCAGAATTCCTAAATGATGTCATTGGTAAAGGTTATGCCGAGAAAATCCCTCAGCATCAGTTGGACTGTGAAGAAGGGAAGGTCTGGTATATCCCACATCATGGTGTTTACCATCCCACAAAGGAAAAATTACGGGTTGTGTTTGACTGCGGGGCAACGTTTAAAGGAAGATCATTAAACAACAAACTCTTCCAGGGTCCTAACCTGACAAACAGTCTAATGGGAGTGCTTACAAGATTTAGACAAGAGCCTGTAGCTTTAATGGCAGACATACAGCAGATGTTCTATCAGGTCAACGTTGCAGAGACTGACAAAGACTTCCTACGTTTCTTGTGGTGGCCTGACGGTGACTTGAGTCAAGAAATTGCAGAGTATCGAATGACCGTCCACCTGTTTGGGGCAGTTTCATCCCCTAGCTGCGCTTGCTTTGCACTCAGGAAGACAGCAGAGGATGGGCAGGCATTCTTCCCTGCTGATGCAATTCAATCAGTAAACCAAAACTTCTATGTCGACGACTGTTTGAAGAGCACATCATCAGAAGAAGAAGCCATTCAGTTGATTAAACATCTTACAGCTCTCTGTCAAAGAGGAGGATTCTGTTTAACCAAGTGGGTCAGTAACAGCCGAAGGGTGCTGCGGACAGTCCCAGAAGAACACAGAGCTAAGGACTTAAAGGAACTGGATTTGGATAGGGACAATCTTCCCTTGGAGAGAGCCCTTGGTCTCCAGTGGTGCATAGAGAGTGATGCATTTCAGTTCAAGATTCTGTCAAAACAACGTCCCTACACAAGACGTGGCATGCTGTCTATGCTCAGTTCAGTATATGACCCTTTGGGGTTTATTGCACCAGTCACTTTACCTGGCAAAGTCTTGCTGCAGGAGCTCTGCAGGAGAAACTCCGGATGGGACGAAAGCTTGCCTTGTGACATATTGCTGCAGTGGAGAAAGTGGTTGGAAGAGCTTAGCAGTTTGCCAAAATTTACCATCAGCAGGTGCATTAAGCCAAAGGAGTTTGAACAACCCACACTAGCCCAGCTGCATCACTTTTCAGATGCAAGTGAAGGAGGGTATGGCATTGTTAGCTACATCCGGTTGGAGAACAACAACAATGTGCATGTTGCATTTCTGCTTGGCAAATCAAGAGTTACACCACTGAAGCCCGTCACCATTCCTCGTCTGGAGCTTACTGCTGCAGTCCTTGCTGTTCGTGTGGACAGAATGTTGAGATCTGAGCTGCAGCTGCAATTGGAAGACTCATTCTTCTGGACAGATAGCACTTCAGTGCTGAAGTATATAATGAATGAAGACAGGCGCTTTCATACTTTCGTGGCTAACAGGGTGACAACCATCAGAGATGCGACAAAGGTGTCCCAATGGAAGTATGTTAACACCAAAGATAATCCTGCAGACGATGCGTCTAGAGGCAGCAAAGTCAATGACATACTGACTGGTAGCAGGTGGATTGAAGGACCCAACTTTCTTCGCAAGCCAGAAAGGTATTGGCCAGAAAATGTCATGGAAATCAGCATTCCATCGGATGATCCGGAGGTCAAAAGTGAGGTCATTGTGAATGCTGTTATTGCCAAGGACCTGTCTAATGCCACTGGCCAACTAATTGCATATTTCTCAGAATGGAGGAGGCTCAAAGTTGCTGTTGCTTGGTTCCTCAAAATCAAAGGAATTCTCTTGAAGTTGAGTCAAAGAAGAAAGGAACTGCAAGCTTCTAATGCAAACAATCCACTCACACACGTACAGTTGGAGATGCAGAAGGTGAAAGGATCGTTTGGAGGTCAGAGCATCTCAGCTGATGATCTATGTGAGGCAGAAATTGCAATTGTACGGTTCGCTCAGCAGCAGCAGTTTAAGTCAGAAATTGATGCTCTCTCATCTGGAAGGTCAGCAGTCAGGAAGGGAAGTCCTATTTACAAACTGGATCCTTGCCTGGAGGACTTGCCTGCTTAGAGTTGGGGGAAGACTGAGTAGGTCAGCCTTGCCAGAAGAAGTCAAGCATCCGCTTATCCTCACAAAAGACCAGCACATATCAACGCTTATTCTGAGGCATATCCACCAGCAACTGGGTCATAGTGGTAGAAACCACACACTATCCAAGCTCAGGAAAAAGTATTGGATTACAAAGGCTCCTTCAGCAATAAGGAAAGTCATAAATGACTGTCGGGCGTGCAGACTCCATGCAGCAAGAGCAGGTGAGCAAAAGATGGCAGACCTTCCATTGGAGAGGATTTTGCCTGATCTCCCTCCTTTTACGGGTTGGTGTCGATTATTTTGGACCAATTGAGGTCAAGCGAGGAAGAAGCTTGTGTAAACGCTATGGAGTGGTCTTTACCTGTTTAGCAAGCAGAGCTGTTCACCTTGAGGTCGCCAACTCACTGGATACTGATGCTTGTATAAACGCTTTGCGGCGATTTATAAGTAGAAGAGGCCAAGTTTCTCATATGCTGTCAGACAACGGTACCAATTTTGTTGGCGCAAATAGGGAACTGAAGGAGGCTCTTGCTGCACTTCAACATGACCAGATCCAAAGAGCGCTTATTTCAGCTGGAGTAGACTGGAAATTCAATCCTCCAGGAGCATCTCATTTTGGAGGAGTTTGGGAGCGAATGATACGAACAATAAAGCGTGTTCTCAAATCTGTGTTACACCAGCAGCAATTGGATGATGACAGCCTTCACACAATTCTCTGTGAAGTTGAGGCCATATTAAATGACCGACCTATCACCCAGCTGTCAGAGGATCCCAATGATCTTGAACCTCTCACGCCAAATCATATTCTCCTTCTGAAAGGCAAACCTGCATTACCACCTGGGCTGTTTGTGAAACAGGATCTGTATGCAAAAAGAAGGTGGAGACAGGTTCAATACATCTCGGATCTGTTCTGGAAGCGATGGGTGCATGAGTACCTCCCTCTGCTTCAAGAGAGGCAAAAATGGAACAGAGAAAGGAGGAGTCTTGGCCTGGAGACATCGTCATTGTCGTGGATTCAACTGCACCTCGTGGCTCTTGGCTGCTCGGCCGAGTGATCGAAACATTTCCTGACAAACATGGTGTTGTTCGGTCTGTTCGCCTTAAAACAAAGTCGAATGTGTTGGAAAGACCAGTCACCAAACTTTGTTTATTGAATGCAGCTGAGGATGTTTAATGGTAACAGTGTTTGTGTTTATGGCTCTTTTGTTTGTTTTGTGTGAATTGTTAGCTCCACTTGTCACTAACAATTAGGGGCCGGAGTGTAAGAGCCATATTCATGTTTTTGGGAAAGCTGTTTTGTTTTTGTGCCACTGGGTGTCGCTGCACTATTGCTTAAGGTATAAAAGGTGTGGTGATAGTAAATGTAGGTGTGTGTTTGACCCCGGAAGGGCAAACGGTTTTTGACCGCTGTGATGACAGGCGGCATGGCAAACCGCAGCTGTATCGTTTGTATTTGTTGATCGATCGTATAAGGAAACTGGATGATGTATTAACGCTGCATGGTGATTCAATTAAATGGATTGTGTGATGCAAACTTAAGACGCCTGCAGAGATCTTATTTAAAACAACAAAGCAAACGGTAACGTATTGAACTGTACAGCGCGTCAGCAAGGTCACTCCTGGGAGCCAAACACATCGGCAGCTTTAGTAATAGACTAAGCTTCTATAATTATAAAGATGAAAAGTGACCACGCAGTAAAGTCGTGTGGTGACTATAAGAGGGAAATCATGAGTGGAAAAAAGGGATCTTTGTATAATATTTCAATAAGGATGATAATGGTATAAAAACAAGAACTACATTACAGTCATCATCAATTTTATTTATGAAACAACAAAAACACTTTAACATTTAGAATAAGCTTTTATACAGAGGAAGGATTGTGTTTTATGACAACATGCAACATCTACCAAACACATACAATACACAGACAAAATGTGCTGTGCTGTTTATTCAACTGATAAGTCGATTGATAGGAATTTAAAGGCAAACAATTTTATAACTGATTGATCACATATGTGGTTTTTCAGGCAAAAATGACATTTCACTGACTCTGTCTCCTAAAATGTGATAATTGGTGTTTTTTCATTGTGTGTTTCCACAGTAAACTAAATGTCTCAAAACAAACAAACAACAAAAGTAAAAAATAATAATTTGTGTCCAAATAATATGCTATGTACAGTTTCAGCATTTGTTTCTTCATGTTCTACAGCTCAGTATCCATTGACCTCATTTGGCTCTGACTGGTGTTCACTGGGTTTGTGTCAGTGTGAGAGTCAGACTCCTCTTCCTGGAAAGCAGCCTCCATCATGTTCAGGAAGGATTTACGGACAAAATCCCTGAAATCTTGGCCCACAAACACATAGAGCAGTGGGTTCAGGCAGCTGTTGATGAAGGTCAGAATTGTGCTTATTGGAATCCCAATGAAGATGACGATAAATAATGTTGGAGAATAGGTCACAAAATAAGCCAGCTCAATTAGAATAAAGATGTAATAAGGAGCCCAGCAGAGGAAAAAAGGCAATGACAGTGAAGGGGACTACAAATCCCAGGACCATGCGGGTGATGGTCATGGCCTTAAAACGAAATATTACCAACTCATACACAGACTCATCATAGACATCAGAAAGGGCATAGTTGTTGAAACAGTCGATGACCTCTTCATTTCTAAAGGCTGGTGCAGTGTCCCTGAAGACAAAGTACGGAGCGCTGAGAATCAGAGCCAGCGCCCAAACACCCTGACTCACACAGGACGCCTTACGCACACTCCTGTGGTTCCTGGCCCAGACGGGCCACACCACAGCCACACATCTGTCCACACTGATCACCACCAGAATATAGATACTGGCAAACATGTTCAAGGTGATCAGTGTGGTGTTGAGTTTGCACATGAACTTCCCGAAAGGCCAGTGAAAATCCAAAGCCAGTTTAATCACTTGTACAGACAGGAGTGCAGTGAAGAAGAAGTCGGCCACGGCGAGGTTGAGGAACCAAACTGTGTTAACTGTTTTCTCTATCTTGAAGCCGGTCACCCAGATAACCACTCCGTTCCCGAGCACTCCAAGAACAAAGACCAGGCAGTAAAAAAAAAGAGACATGATATGGAGAGACCGTCTCAGCTCAACATAATCATTGTAATAGTAATACTCATCAGATGAGTCATTTCTATCAGATCCATCAGATGTATTGATGTGATATGAAGGTGCAGTGGTAGTTTTCTCCATTCTTGTCCTGAGACCTGTCATGAAAACATAACATATGTAGTTTATCTATATTTTGTAGAGCTCAAACAGTAACAACCACTACTTTTGATACTGTGACATTTTTGTGAATCAATATTTTAAGAATACTTGTGCCACAGTTGAAACTATAGTTTAGTTCCCCCCACTGACCCATAGGCCTACATGATGCTGCAGAGATGGATCAGACCTGTCAGTCTTATAGGAAGTTCAGAGCCAAGCGGTACTTAGTGTTAACATATATGCCATCATGATCATGGGTTACTTCATGCATTAATCATTGTGAGTACTTTGCACTATGTTTTTATATGATGTGTTTTTTTACCATCTAAAGCCAAACCAAATATTAATCTTGACTTCCAGTGAAACTAAAGTTACAAAAATGTCTAAATGCCCCTTTTAAAAATGCTTCCAGGCTGACCTCGACTTATAGAGTTGAACCATGTTATTATTTCCTGGGACAAATGCTTTTCTGAGTTTCCATGAGGTAATAACTTTACATTTAACAAGTGGATGCATAAAGCCTATGAGCATGAATTCATGTACGAACAACACTTGAAATAAAATGTAATTAAATGCACATAAAGAATATTTATTATATTCTATGAACAATTAATGTATAGGCTTAAATTATAAGCTGGTTGCGGATAGGTGGTGTTTTTTTTCATTAAATCATTGACCACTTGAGAAAGCAGCCCGCTCTGAAACATATCGATTGACCTATTCTTAATTTAAAAGAGTTCGTCTTTGTTTTCTTTGTAAATTTCTTCGTAAAGCCTTTTTCTGATGCTGAAGTCTCATTGACTTCTGTATAGTCTCGTCACATTATTCTCGCACACATTCAAATAACAACACAAACAACGGTACCTCTGTCAAAGTTCAGTTGAGGATGTGTCCGCAGCACAAATCACCCTCCTCAAACTGCGCGTGAACGAAAGCTGCGTGCCAAATGTACAAGATGCTCTGTGATCTTGTAATATGTGAGGTCACGTGACGAGCACACGGACAAGATTCATCCGATAACCCCCTCATACTTTTAATGACAGCGGAGTCTGATACTGACACTACTTTTCAACAATTAAAAATATCACATCATCGTTACTTCGCACCTTGCTGTTTTGAATTTAATTGTTTAATAAAGCTATGAAAACAAATCAGGGCCTCGTTTAGAAGGAAAATGTTTACTGGTGGAAGTATTTACGAAATACTTAAATCATGGGTCCAAGTCCCTCAAGAAAAGTGTGTAACATCTATTTTCTTTTCTATTTCTGGACATGTTTCTTTGAACTACATCCTGAAACATCTCCCCCCTAGAACATGGGTCCTGTTTGAAGACTGCCTGAATGTGGACCTGAGCTGCATAATGTGTTTATCCCCATGTGAGTAGTGCTCATGTTTCCTGAAGTGTAATTGCTCTGCATTGACTGTTTTAATTGATGTATGAACATAAAGACTACAAGTTTAAATGCCCCCTCTCTTCACTCTGCACCACATTACAGTCACAGCAGCATTTGCCATTGTGTGAAGTGATGTTTGTTGAGTAGTTAATAAAAGAGTGGGCTTCCACTTTCCATTTGAAAGCTTTACACATAAACATAACAAAATCTATTTAGATCCATCACTGCAGGTAATTACATTTTTCAAACCTAAGCCTTATTAGCCTACTATAATTAACAGCTTAATTCAGAAGGAGTCAGTTATCTGTATGTTCCTTCCTGTTAGACAGATTTCCTGTCCGCGGCGAGTTAAAGATAAGTGCTTATCTCTCTCAGCTTCTGATGTTTGCTGTTTTTTAAGATGCACCTGAGTCACAATGCTGGAGGGTGAATGGAGAACCTCCTTTGAGTTGAAATATACTTTATGAGGTTAAACATTTTCCTCTCCTGGTAAATAAATAAATTAAATAATATGATGTCATAAAAAAATACTATAATTAATAAAATGTAGATTATGTGATTGGCGACTTCCTACTTAGAAATACTATCACGAGGTATTATCACGAATTGTGTGTGTTATACAATTTATTATTATTCATTATCATTATTACAACATCTGTTCTACAGTATGTTTCAGTGAATGAAACTTGAGCCTTTTTTTCCAGGAATTTTGATTATATAGTACAAACAGTCAAAATAATATTTTCATCATTTATGGATCTTTGAAGAGTTGAACATCAGGGGTATCAAATATCGACGTGTTAATGTGACATCATAATATTCAAAACAGTAAAACAAAGAATAATTGGGCCTTTGGACACTTTTTTACTGTTGTTGAGTTGAATAATAATGTAAATCTAACTCCTTTAGGAAATATCTTATAGTATCTGAAGACATTACACATAATTGTTACTCAGAACTATTTGCTTCTTCCAATTACCTGTTTGTAAAAGGTGATTTAGCTAAATTATTGTCAATGCTTCTTATGAATAATTCCAGTTGTACTGTAAGTCACTAAAGTCTATGAATGTAAAGTTGGTAAAAAAACAAACTGTTAAAATCTATAAAACAAATTAACTAGCCTTACTGACCCTGAAGTCTGGAGGCATGTGACCTATAGGACAGAGCATTACTTGAACTGTTACACTGCAAAATGGATTATTGCCTTCTGTTTGTAAATTTCTGCTTTGCATTTGATACATAACCATCTGAAAAGCACTGAACCAGGTAACTGGATGACCTCCATACATCATGTGTGAAGTGTGATGAAACAGTGCTTAATTGAATTCTCTGAGAAATGCAGGAGTGACAGGAGCACACTAACGTATTGCATCACCTTTAATCTCATATCTGCTTAAAAGCGGAAGTACAAATACTTTGTTACACACTTTGCACCAAAGCTTTATCATCTTTTCATGCGAAAAAAGTAAAGCATGACCAACACAGAAATGAGAGTTTCCTTTTTAGGACTGTTTAAACATTATCCTCTGACCCACTCAGAGTTCTGGGAGCCCCTTATGATTTCTATCCACTACAAATGGAGGGAGAACTTGAGGTTTTGGGAATAACCACCAAATGGCTATTTGTTTATTCATTTTTGTTTCTTGATGGGAAACCAATAGACCAACTGTCACGTTTAGGAGGATTCGAACAAAGAAGGAGAGGACTCACGTGCAGACTATGGTGATTTATTAAACAAAAACTCAAAATACAAAAGGGTGGAGCAAAATCTTCTAATCAACCAAAAGGCCAAAAGGGCAAAATCCACAAGGCAAATCAAAGTCTTTATACCAACAAAAAGGGAAACCAAAAGGCAGAACCAAAAGTCCAACAAAAGGTCCAACTTAAATCCAGTAAAACAGGTGAGAAACACAGACGGAGCCATGAAGAAAATTCACACAGGAAACACGGGGAACAAGGTTACTGGATGGACGACAACAAACTAGTGTAGGAACATGGGAAGACAAATGCTGTGTCCGAAACCGCACACTAACGTACTGCCTACTACATACTCAAACAGTATGTGCTGCATACTGCCTACTATCCTGACTATTAGGATGCCGTTCGCATCATACTCAGAGCCGTCTTCTCCGTATCACTTGACTTAACCTTTTACGTATGTCCAGTCTGATCTCCGGTCCATCTCTGCCATTGTAGAAGCTGGATAGCCGCAATGCATTTTGGGGCGGTTGAGTACAACCAGTGAGCTCCTGTCTCATACTCAACCATCCGAGCCGATCTAGTATTCATCTGGGCATTTCTCGGATACACAAAAATTGCATACTATGAGATGGGAACGCATTACATACTCAATTTGACGTCACGGTTAGTATGATTAGTATGATACTATGCGGTTTCGGACACAGCCAAAGACTAAATACACTGGGGAGATGAGACTAATCGGGCACAGGTGAGACAATCGAGGGAGCAGGTGAAAACAATAGGGACAGGGCACATAATCACACAGGCAGGAAAAGGCAAAAGGCACAAAGGCAGGAAGTTCAACAACACAAGACATACATGGGGCAAGAACTACAAAAGAAAACAGGAAATGTTCTGAACAAAGTAATACAAATCAAAAACACAGGATAAACAACACCAACACCCTTTTCCTGAAATATTGCCGTGCTTCTTTCTCAGTTAAAATCGGTGGGTTCTCCCCCTCACCTGCGGGGTTCCACAGGGTTCCATTCTAGATCCCCTGTTATTGTCCATCTACTTGCTCCTACTGGGTCAGATGATAAGTAAATACAACTTTCATATTATGCTGATGACACTCAACTGTATGTCCCACTAAAATCCAGTCGTAATAAAAAGCCATAGACGATCAGACCACACCTTATGTTTGTGATCTTTCAACTTTGTACATGCCTGATCGCTGTCTGAGATCCTCTGGCAGGAACTTTCTGTCCATTCCTAAATGTTGCTTTGTGACGAAAGGTGATCAGGCCTTCGCTGTTCAGGCCCCAAACGTTGGAATTTCTCTTATCTGGTGTGCTGTTTTTTAATTTTTTTAATTTTAATTTTTATTGTGCATATTTTAACATCTTGTCTGCTTGTTTTTTACCCCTTGTATTTTAATTTCTGCCTGTGCAACACCTTGTAAATCTGGTTTTGAAAGGTGCATTAAAGTTATTATTATAATTATCATTAGACACGTTATCAGAGCACAGAGCAATGAGAGCAGGTCTGCTTTATCATTATTTATCCGTGTGCCATTAGCTAGCTAACTAACACTAGAAATGCCCCTCTTGTCCAATCTAGACTAATGCTGCCTCAAACGAAACACTGAGCTGAAAATTATAATCATAACTTAAAGCTGCTGTGAGGAGTTTTTCGCTGGTTATGAAACAGACTGAAATTATTTCTGATTACTCTATATGACCTCCAAAAGCAAACCAGACCATCAGCGACAAGATTGATAATTTCTATATTGTTATTTTTAATGTCTGAAACTGCTTGCTGGGGGGGGGGGGGGGGGGAGGTGTCAGACGAAGTGATTAACTGCCTTTGTTTACATTTTCCAGGGCAAATTTAAAGTGAGTGATATAATCACTTAAGCATGTACAGGACAAAATCAGATACATCAGGACAAAAAAGAGATAAGAGGTACGGCTTTGTCCACAGGGGGCGCCAAAATCAACACAAACTGGAAAGTTCTCACAGGGGTAGATGGGTAGGGGGTGGACAGGTAGCTCACTCTATAGGGACTTGGCTTGGAAACCAGAGGGTGGCCAATTTAAGTCCCGGTGCGAACCAAGCATGGAATTAAGGCTGGTGGCTGAGTGGTACCAGTTCGCAACAACAGCACCTGTCCAGGTCTTTCCCCCTGACCTTCTGGTCGTACCAGGTCTTCTCTTTCTTTTGAGTGATTTCATGTTCTTCTGCCAGGGCAGCCATTTTCTCCAACTGCTCCTTCATCTTCACCACATAGGACACAACGTTCTCCCCTGTAGTCTTTGAATCCTCCCAGTAGTCTCTCACAAGGTTGAGAGGTCCTCTCACTTGGCGCCACTAGAGCAGTTCAAAGGGTGACAACCCTGTGGAAACTGGTGGCACCTCCCTGTAGGCGAAGAAAAGGTATGACAGTCACTGGTCGATAGGGGGTGTTTTTAATTCTCTTTAATCTTAGCAGCTGATACACGTCTTTTCTTAACCTGAAAGTTTGTCCTGCAGTCACCTCTCTGGCAATACCTACCCTTGAGAACAACCTTAATGGGCAATTTGCAATAACTATCCTCTGAAATGGTGATTCAATGAGTGGCAGTGGTCAAGAGCCCATCTACCATCAACCTCTAAAACGTTCTCAAACCACTGTTACATTTATATATCCTCATAACTAATATTAGGGTAAGTGCACGAGTGTACTGTAGGTCTACAGTATGTTCCTTCCGGACAACATCCTCTTTCGAGCTTTTAATCAGAAATGTGAAAGGTCATGCTATTGCAGTTGTTTTTAATTATTTGCATAATCCTTTCTTTCACCACAGAGGTCATCCGCAAAGTTACACTGAGTTACAACACAACTGTTTCCTTACAAATAATCAGTTTAACTGAATATGCTACATCTTCAGGTGAGATGAGTCATATAAATGTGGTAAGAAACACCAGTTTGGTTGTTTTGAATGCAGCCCTTTCTGCAGCCCTCTCCCTGACTCCTCCTCCACCCACTCCTTAATCAGGCCTGCTTATAAAATGCACCTGGGGCCTGTGCTGGCCTCTTGCTTCTGCCTGGCAGGTTGTGTTGGTGGCCTTTGGGATGATACACATTTTAAACAGTTTGTCCCTTTTTACAATATATTGAGTGAGACTTCTGCCCTCTATTTCAGTTATAGACTTACCTTTACGTGGCCCTTGGTCGTGTTGCTGAATAGACTGTCTTTGTTGTGCCTGGTGAAGAAAATGTTCAGTCTTTAGTTTTTTTCTTTAGTATTTTAATAGGTGTGTTTCATTTCAGGTACAGAGTAATACTGCTGCTGTTTTGCCCCCCTCTTTCTTTTGTATTCATTGTTCAATCTCTTTAAAAATACTTGTTGTAAATTGAGTTGTTTCGTGCTTTAGTTTTTGAGTAATAGGTCATTTTGTCTCTAAGAGACACTTTGTTAGGAAGCTATGCACCTGTGGTGAGGAACCCCCACAAATGCATGAGTTGAGAGCAGTGGGACACCAATGGGCTGAACCATATTTTGCTGTGAGGAATGCGGTGAGTATGTGGTAGCACCCCTGCACCCTCCTTAGTGTAGTCTGCCTCCCCCTAGTGGCCTCAGTTTAGTTTAGTTTACTTTGGGACTGGCAGCTGTACGTTTTAGGTCAAACTTTTTAAAAATTCTCAACTTTTAATTGTCATTTTAGCTCAGTTTTAGTGTACCTATTTTTTTACTGTTTCACATCCCCATTCCTTCCCTACAGCTCAAGCCCATTCTTATTTCGTACATTTTCTTTGTTTAATTTCAATAAAATATTTTGACTTATTCTACACGTCTCTGCCTCATCAGTAACGAGTCTGTGTGCTATCAAGGATTTGCTCAAATTTCCTGGAGTGCAAGTCCCCAGGTGACGTTGCTGGTTAAACTTCAATCTTCCTTCCATCAAGACTTAGGATAGGCAGAATGAGGAATATTGGAGCCAAAATGCATTCCACAGATTTAAGATCGCAGTCAAAGTAAATTTTTGAGCTGACTATCTTCAGAACAATTTCAAAGAATGAAAAAGCTGCTGAACTGACTTTTTAATGAAAATGTTAAAATGAAATTGTAACTGACTAATGACTGACCCACTTGATGAGTGTAGTTGACTAGAATATACTCATAAAGGGGAAAAAGAGCACACTTATGTAGAGCGTCACACTCGTAGCTTTAATAGCACAATAGCATGCATGTCATATTGTGATTATGCAGTCAGATTACAAGTATGGCCCAGAGGCAACTGGGCCTGGCATTTTACATTAACTTTTTCCTGCATTAAAACTAATTTACAATGAACTTATTTTGCAATATTATACACAATTTTGCAATATTACCATCAGTTTGTTCCATCAAATTGTAAATACTGTGGCTCTAATTAAAAGGTAAAGAATCTGACATCTGATCAATTAGTCAGCCATCCAGTAATAGAAGGGATTCTATCTGGGATCATGTTTACAGTTTATAAAAACAACTTTGACAGGAAATTTGATGGATCAACTTCGATTTTTGTCCAACTCAATTGTTGGTTGAAGTATTTGTTTATTCATGTCATTGACAGCCTCATACCTCACTATTAAGAGTTGACATCTCATTGCGCTGACTGTTTTTCATGGTGGATGTGCGAGAGACCTCCTCCTTGAAAGCAGCCTCCATCACATCCAGGATGGATTTGTAAGCTGTAACCCTGAAACCTTGGCCCATGAACACATAGAGCAGTGGGTTCAGGCAGCTGTTGATGAAGGCCAGACCGGTGGTTATTGGGGTCCCAATGGTGATGACAATATATAATGTTTGAGAATAGGTCACAAAATAAGCCAGCTCAATTAGATTAAAGATGTAATAAGGAGCCCAGCAGAGGAAAAAAGCGGTGATAACTGCAGCGATGATCTTAAAGGTCCGACTGGACTGCCTGGCCAGGGTGCGGTTTCTCCTGAGACGATGGATTATCACAGCATAACAGGAGACAATGACAGTGAAGGGAACTACAAATCCCAAGAGTAAGCGGGTGATGGTCATGGCCCTAAAACGAAACATTCGCAGCTCATTCATAGACTCGTCATCGACATCAGAAAGGGTATAGTTGTCGAAGCACTTGATGGTTACCTTGTCATCTGATAGATCTGTGTCCCTGAAGACAAAGTACGGAGCGCTGAGAATCAGAGCCAGCACCCAAACACCCAGACTCACACAGGATGCCTTTCGCACACTTCTGTAGTTCTGGGCCCAGACGGGCCACACCACAGCCACACATCTGTCCACACTGATCACCACCAGAATATAGACACTGGCAAACATGTTCAGAGAGTAAATTGTGGTGTTGACTTTGCACATGAACTTCCCGAAAGGCCAGTGAAAATCCATGGCTTTGTATGTCACACTCAGGGGCAGAGATGCAGTGAAGAAGAAGTCGGCCACGGCGAGGTTGAGGAACCAAACTGTGTTAACTGTTTTCTTCATCTTGAAGCCGGTCACCCAGATAACCGCTCCGTTCCCGAGCACTCCAAGAACAAAGACCAGGCAGTAAAAAAAAAGAGACATGATATGGAGAGACCGTCTCAGCTCAACATAATCATCGTAATAGTAATACTCATCAGATGAGTCATTTCTATCAGATCCATCAGATGTATTGATGTGATATGAAGGTGCAGTGGTAGTTTTCTCCATTCTTGTCCTGAGACCTGTCATGAAAACATAACATATGTAGTTTATCTATATTTTGTAGAGCTCAAACAGTAACAACCACTACTTTTGATACTGTGACATTTTTCTGAATCAATATTTTAAGAATACTTGTGCCACAGTTGAAACTATAGTTTAGTTCCCCCAACTGACCCATGGGCACTATGTTTTTATATGATGTGTTTTTTTTACCATCTAAAGCCAAACCAAATATTAATCTTGACTTCCAGTGAAACTAAAGTTACAAAAATGTCTAAATGCCCCTTTTAAAAATGCTTCCAGGCTGACCTCGACTTATAGAGTTGAACCATGTTATTATTTCCTGGGACAAATGCTTTTCTGAGTTTCCATGAGGCAATAACTTTACATTTAACAAGTGGATGCATAAAGCCTATGAGCATGAATTCATGTACGAACAACACTTGAAATAAAAAATGTGATTAAATGCATATAAAGAATATTTATTATATTCTATGAAAAATTAATGTATAGGCTTTTTTTTCATTAAATCATTGACCACTTGAGAAAGCAGCCCGCTCTGAAACATATCGATTGACCTATTCTTAATTTAAAAGAGTTCGTCTTTGTTTTCTTTGTAAATTTCTTCGTAAAGCCTTTTTCTGATGCTGAAGTCTCATTGACTTCTGTATAGTCTCGTCACATTATTCTCGCACACATTCAAATGACAACACAAACAACGGTACCTCTGTCAAAGTTCAGTTGAGGATGTGTCCGCAGCACAAATCACCCTCCTCAAACTGCGCGTGAACGAAAGCTGCGTGCCAAATGTACAAGATGCTCTGTGATCTTGTAATATGTGAGGTCACGTGACGAGCACACGGACAAGATTCATCCGATAACCCCCTCATACTTTTAATGACAGCGGAGTCTGATACTGACACTACTTTTCAACAATTAAAAATATCACATCATCGTTACTTCGCACCTTGCTGTTTTGAATTTAATTGTTTAATAAAGCTATGAAAACAAATCAGGGCCTCGTTTAGAAGGAAAATGTTTACTGGTGGAAGTATTTACGAAATACTTAAATCATGGGTCCAAGTCCCTCAAGAAAAGTGTGTAACATCTATTTTCTTTTCTATTTCTGGACATGTTTCTTTGAACTACATCCTGAAACATCTCCCCCCTAGAACATGGGTCCTGTTTGAAGACTGCCTGAATGTGGACCTGAGCTGCATAATGTGTTTATCCCCATGTGAGTAGCGCTCATGTTTCCTGAAGTGTAATTGCTCTGCATTGACTGTTTTAATTGATGTATGAACATAAAGACTACAAGTTTAAATGCCCCCTTTCGTCACTCTGCACCACATTACAGTCACAGCAGCATTTGCCATTGTGTGAAGTGATGTTTGTTGAGTAGTTAATAAAAGAGTGGGCTTCCACTTTCCATTTGAAAGCTTTACACATAAACATAACAAAATCTATTTAGATCCATTATATAATTACATTTTTCAAACCTAAGCCTTATTAGCCTACTTTAATTAACAGCTTACTTCAGAAGGAGTCAGTTATCTGTATGTTCCTTCCTGTTAGACAGATTTCCTGTCTGTGGCGAGTTAAAGATAAGTGCTTATCTCTCTTAGCTTCTGATATTTGCTGCTTTTTAAGATGCACCTGAGTCACAATGCTGGAGGGTGAATGGAGAATAATTGGGCCTTTGGACACTTTTTTACTGTTGTTAAGGAGTTAAATAATAATGTAAATCTAACTCCTTTAGGAAATATCTTATAGTATCTGAAGACATTACACATAATTGTTACTCAGAACTATTTGCTTCTTCCAATTACCTGTTTGTAAAAGGTGATTTAGCTAAATTATTGTCAGTGCTTCTTATGAATAATTCCAGTTGTGCTGTAAGTCACTAAAGTCTATGAATGTAAAGTTGGTAAAAAAAACAAACAGTTAAAATCTATAAAACAAATTAACTAGCCTTACTGACCCTGAAGTCTGGAGGCATGTGACCTATAGGACAGAGCATTACTTGAACTGTTACACTGCAAAATGGATTATTGCCTTCTGTTTGTAAATTTCTGCTTTGCATTTGATACATAACCATCTGAAAAGCACTGAACCAGGTAACTGGACGACCTCCATACATCATGTGTGAAGTGTGATGAAACAGTGCTTAATTGAATTCTCTGAGAAATGCAGGAGTGACAGGAGCACACTAACGTATTGCATCACCTTTAATCTCATATCTGCTTAAAAGCGTAAGTACAAATACTTTGTTACGCACTTTGCACCAAAGCTTTATCATCTTTTCATGCGAAAAAAGTAAAGCATGACCAACACAGAAATGAGAGTTTCCTTTTTAGGACTGTTTAAACATTATCCTCTGACCCACTCAGAGTTCTGGGAGCCCCTTATGATTTCTATCCACTACAAATGGAGGGAGAACTTGAGGTTTTGGGAATAACCACCAAATGGCTATATGTTTATTCATTTTTGTTTGTTGATGGGAAACCAATAGACCAACTGTCACGTTTAGGAGGATTCGAACAAAGAAGGAGAGGACTCACGTGCAGACTATGGTGATTTATTAACAAAAACTCAAAATACAAAAGGGTGGAGCAAAATCTTCTAATCAACCAAAAGGCCAAAAGGGCAAAATCCACAAGGCAAATCAAAGTCTTTATACCAACAAAAAGGGAAACCAAAAGGCAGAACCAAAAGTCCAACAAAAGGTCCAACTTAAATCCAGTAAAACAGGTGAGAAACACAGACGGAGCCATGAAGAAAATTCACACAGGAAACACGGGGAACAAGGTTACTGGATGGACGACAACAAACTAGTGTAGGAACATGGGAAGAAAAATGCTGTGTCCGAAACCGCACACTAACGTACTGCCTACTACATACTCAAACAGTATGTACTGCATACTGCCTACTATCTTGACTATTAGGATGCCGTTCGCATCATACTCAGAGCCGTCTTCTCCGTATCACTTGACTTAACCTTTTACGTATGTCCAGTCTGATCTCAGGTCCATCTCTGCCATTGTAGAAGCTGGATAGCCGCAATGCATTTTGGGGCGGTTGAGTACGAGTACGAGATGAGTCATATAAATGTGGTAAGAAACACCAGTTTGGTTGTTTTGAATGCAGCCCTTTCTGCAGCCCTCTCCCTGACTCCTCCTCCACCCACTCCTTAATCAGGCCTGCTTATAAAATGCACCTGGGGCCTGTGCTGGCCTCTTGCTTCTGCCTGGCAGGTTGTGTTGGTGGCCTTTGGGATGATACACATTTTAAACAGTTTGTCCCTTTTTACAATATATTGAGTGAGACTTCTGCCCTCTATTTCAGTTATAGACTTACCTTTACCTGGCCCTTGGTCGTGTTGCTGAATAGACTGTCTTTGTTGTGCCTGGTGAAGAAAATGTTCAGTCTTTAGTTTTTTTCTTTAGTATTTTAATAGGTGTGTTTCATTTCAGGTACAGAGTAATACTGCTGCTGTTTTGCCCCCCTCTTTCTTTTGTATTCATTGTTCAATCTCTTTAAAAATACTTGTTGTAAATTGAGTTGTTTCGTGCTTTAGTTTTTGAGTAATAGGTCATTTTGTCTCTAAGAGACACTTTGTTAGGAAGCTATGCACCTGTGGTGAGGTACCCCCACAAATGCATGAGTTGAGAGCAGTGGGACACCAATGGGCTGAACCATATTTTGCTGTGAGGAATGCGGTGAGTATGTGGTAGCACCCCTGCACCCTCCTTAGTGTAGTCTGCCTCCCCCTAGTGGCCTCAGTTTAGTTTAGTTTACTTTGGGACTGGCAGCTGTACGTTTTAGGTCAAACTTTTTAAAAATTCTCAACTTTTAATTATCATTTTAGCTCAGTTTTAGTGTACCTATTTTTTACTGTTTCACATCCCCATTCCTTCCCTACAGCTCAAGCCCATTCTTATTTTGTACATTTTCTTTGTTTAATTTCAATAAAATATTTTGACTTATTCTACACGTCTCTGCCTCATCAGTAACGAGTCTGTGTGCTATCAAGGATTTGCTCAAATTTCCTGGAGTGCAAGTCCCCAGGTGACGTTGCTGGCTAAACTTCCATTTGTTACAAATACGCTCCCTTTGCCACATAAACATAATTGTGATTTGTTGGAAAGACTTAGCATAGGCTGAATGAGGAATATTGGAGCCAAAATGCATTCCACAGATTTAAGATCGCAGTCCAAGTAAATTTGTCAACAAATAAAGCATTGACTGAGACAATTTGCATCATAATACTCTGTAATGCCCTCCATAAAAAATACAAATTATTTTGAAAAAACCAACACTGGCATGTTCTGTATTCTGAGCTTAACCTATAATCAGTCTTTAAAGATGCCTTGGCAATTGTTATAAAGGTGCTCCAGATATCTGTGACCCCTCAGTCTGAGCCGACTATCTTCAGAACAATTTCAAAGAATGAAAAAGCTGCTGAACTGACTTTTTAATGAAAATGTTAAAATTAAATTATAACTGACTAATGACTGACCCACTTGCAGTGACGTGCGGTCAGGAGAGGCAGGGGAGGCAGAGCCTCACCTGTCATCATAAATAAAATATATAATAAACAGATAAATTAAATGGTTATATTTATCAAATGGTTTGAACTATAAACTGATTTTCCATTTAACTTAAACAATTTGGATCGTTTTTTTTAAAAATCGCTGAAATTTCACATTTCCGTTCAAATACGGGGAAGAGACGCACAGTGAGGCAGCAGCAAGCTGAGCCTCACCTTGGATTGCGCAATCCCTCACAAACTGTGCTCTGCCATGCAATGAGAGCGTGTTACTGTCTCTCTGTATGTCGCCAATAAAACACTTTCAAACACTTTTAATATATGCCCCCCTGGCTTTCCATAGTTTAGCTGATGTATATAATATATGTGTGTAACCTGTTTAGTGTGCTCAGCGATCTTACAACGGCAGTGAATAGGCACTGGGTGAGGCAGGCAGTTTTCTTGCCTCAACGTAGGGGGCGCTGGTGAGCCCAGAAATGTTTATGCTACTCCGCAGCTGCAGAGTAAGTGACAGCGAGCTAGCAACAACGTTAGAGTGTGTGTGTATGTGTGTGTGTGTGTGTGTGTGTGAGGTAGACACCGGCAACTGGAGTGGAAGGCAGGAAGCAGGAAGTGCCACTACTCGCTGCCGCTGCCACGAATTGAGCCAGCCCTTGCTGTCAAATGGTGAATAATCTACTCTGTTGTTGGGTTCATATGTTTGTAAATCTGATTCTGATGGAGTCAGTGCCTCACCAGCCATGAACCTCACCGCACGTCACTGCCCACTTGATGAGTGTAGTTGACTAGAATATACTCATAAAGGGGAAAAAGAGCACACTTATGTAGAGCGTCACACTCGTAGCTTTAATAGCACAATAGCATGCATGTCATATCGTGATTATGCAGTCAGATTACAAGTATGGCCCAGAGGCAACTGGGCCTGGCATTTTACATTAACTTTTTCCTGCATTAAAACTAATTTACAATGAACTTATTTTGCAATATTATACACAATTTTGCAATATTACCATCAGTTTGTTCCATCAAATTGTAAATACTGTGGCTCTAATTAAAAGGTAAAGAATCTGACATCTGATCAATTAGTCAGCCATCCAGTAATAGAAGTGATTCTATCTGGGATCATGTTTACAGTTTATAAAAACAACTTTGATAGGAAATTTGATGGATCAACTTCGATTTTTGTCCAACTCAATTGTTGGTTGAAGTATTTGTTTATTCATGTCATTGACAGCCTCATACCTCACTATTAAGAGTTGACATCTCATTGCGCTGACTGTTTTTCATGGTGGATGTGCGAGAGACCTCCTCCTTGAAAGCAGCCTCCATCACATCCAGGATGGATTTGTAAGCTGTAACCCTGAAACCTTGGCCCACAAACACATAGAGCAGTGGGTTCAGGCAGCTGTTGATGAAGGCCAGACCGGTGGTTATTGGGGTCCCAATGGTGATGACGATTAATAATGTTTGAGAATTGTTCACAAAACAAGCCAGCTCAATTAGATTAAAGATGTGGAAAGGAGCCCAGCAGAGGAAAAAAGCGGTGATAACTGCAGCGATGATCTTAAAGGTCCGACTGGACTGCCTGGCCAGGGTGCGGTTTCTCCTGAGACGATGGATTATCACAGCATAACAGGAGACAATGACAGTGAAGGGAACTACAAATCCCAAGAGTAAGCGGGTGATGGTCATGGCCTTAAAACGAAACATTAGCAGCTCATACATAGACTCGTCATAGTCATTAGAAAGGATGTAGTTGTCGAAGCAGTAAATGGTTACATTGTCATCTGATGGACCTGTGTCCCTGAAGACAAAGTACGGAGCGCTGAGAATCAGAGCCAGCACCCAAACACCCAGACTCACACAGGACGCCTTACGCACACTCCTGTGGTTCCTGGCCCAGACGGGCCACACCACAGCCACACATCTGTCCACACTGATCACCACCAGAATATAGACACTGGCAAACATGTTCAAGTCGAACAGTGTGGTGTTGAGTTTGCACATGAACTTCCCAAAAGGCCAGTGAAAATCCAAAGCCAGTTTAATCACTTGTACAGACAGGAGTGCAGTGATGAAGAAGTCGGCCACGGCGAGGTTGAGGAACCAAACTGTGTTAACTGTTTTCTTCATCTTGAAGCTGGTCACCCAGATAACCGCTCCATTCCCGAGCACTCCAAGAACAGAGACCAGGCAGTAAAAAAAAAGAGACATGATATGGAGAGACCGTCTCAGCTCAGCATAATCATCGTAATAGTAATACTCATCAGATGAGTCATTTCTATCAGATCCATCAGATGTATTGATGTGATATGAAGGTGCAGTGGTAGTTTTCTCCATTCTTGTCCTGAGACCTGTCATGAAAACATAAAATATGTAGTTTATCTATATTTTGTAGAGCTCAAACAGTAACAACCACTACTTTTGATACTGTGACATTTTTCTGAATCAATATTGTAAGAATATGTGTGCCACAGTTTAAACTATAGTTTAGTTCCCCCAACTGACCCATAGGCTTACATGATGCTGCAGAGATGGATCAGACCTGTCAGTCTTATAGGAAGTTCAGAGCCAAGCGGTACTTAGTGTTAACATAGATGCCATCATGATCATGGGTTACTTCATGCATTAATCATTGTGAGTACTTTGCACTATGTTTTTATATGATGTGTTTTTTACCATCTAAAGCCAAACCAAATATTAATCTTGACTTCCAGTGAAACTTAAGTTACAAAAATGTCTAAATGCCCCTTTTAAAAATGCTTCCAGGCTGACCTCGACTTATAGAGTTGAACCATGTTATTATTTCCTGGGACAAATGCTTTTCTGAGTTTACATGTGTAATGTTCTGTGTAACCTGTTTGTTTTAATTTGATCTGTGTTCACTTCCTGTTTTATTTTGTATCCTGGTGCTTGTGTATCATGTCTAGTGTTACTTCCTGCCTTTGTTCAGTTTCCCGCCAGTTTTTTCCCTACACCTGTATCCCATTGGTAATTAGTCCAGCCTGTATATATACCCCTGTGTTTCCACTCACCCTCTGCCAGATTGTCATTGTCACCCTCGTGTGTTCATGTTTTCTAGCCTTGATATCATTGTTTGCTTGCCTGGTTTTTGAACCCTGTTTGGATTTTTGGATTTTGATTTTTGTGGATTGCCCATTTTGGATTGTTCTGCCCTTGCTGACGGATTTCCTGTGTATTACCTTTGAATGTTTTCAGTAAAGTAGTTTTCCTGCTACTGGATTTTTGTGTTTTGGACTTTTTCTCTGCATTTGAGTATCCTTGGTTTAGGATTGTTACAGTACAATCTGGCCATGACAGACTCAGCAGAGGAAGACACTGTTCGCTTGGCTCTCCGTGCTCAAGGGAAAAGACTTCATGATCATGAGCAGCAGCTGTCCTCTCTCGTGGGTGGCGTGCATGAACTACATGTGCGACAAGACACTTTTCAAGTTGCCATGTCCAACCAGTTTCAGGAGCTTTCCGTTCAGATGCAACAGATGCTCACCCTCCTGAGACCCTCTACGCCTACTCCCCCTGCTCAGCCTTCTCCTTTGCCCCAGGCAGCTCAGCTATCTTTTCGACCGGAGCCCCGTCTTCCCAACATTGAGAGGTATGATGGTAATCCCTCTACCTGTCGCTCCTTCCTGTCTCTGTGCTCAATGACTTTTGAACTGCAACCTAACTCTTATCCCTCTGAGAGTTCACGTGTAGCCTTCATTATAACTCACCTCACAGGAAGAGCTAGAGAGTGGGCTACAGCGGAGTGGGATAAGCAATCCCTGTCATGCAGTACTGTTAGGAATTTTTCTGATGCCCTTCGCAAAGTTTTTGACCACTGCACTCCTGGCAGAGAGGCAGCTCGGGGGCTGCTGGCCCTGCGTCAAGGAAACAGTTGAGTTGCTGATCATTCTATTCGCTTCCGCACCTTGGCAGCAGAGAGCGAATGGGATGAGAATTCTCTATCAGATACATTCCTACATAGTTTATCTGAGGACATTAAGGATCACCTGGCTCCACTAGATCTGCCCCCTGACTTTGACTCTTTGGTGGCCCTAGCAATAAAGATCGACAACCGACTTCATGAGAGGAGACTGGAGAAGGCTCGAGCTGTCCGGAGACCACCAGACCGCTGGGAGCGATCTACACTCTCATCCGTTCCTGCTCCTCTCTCTGTTCCTGCTATGCCACAGAACAATGTTACAGTGCCTCCCGGTGGACGGGAGGAGCCCATGCAGCTGGGACGCACTCGTCTCTCCCCAGAGGAACGTCAGCGCCGTCTTAAGGAGGGAAGGTGCATCTACTGTGGCCAGTTGGGTCACTTCTTGGCTGTGTGTCCAGTAAAAGACAGGGCTCATCAATAGAGCGGGGGTTATTGGTGAGTCAAACCTCAACTTCTTTAAATCCCTCCAGACCTTCATCTCACGCTTGTTTGACCATTTCTGGGTGTTCTCTGGAGCTAGCAGTTTTTGTTGATTCAGGAGCTGACGAAAGCTTTATGGACAGGGGACTAGCTAAACAGCTTCAGTTGACCCTCGAACCTCTGCCTTGTCCTCGGGAGGCCAACGCCCTGAATGGCCGACGACTCTGCCGTATTACCCACCGCACTCCCGCTTTGAGTCTAACCATGTCAGGTAATCACTCAGAGATGCTCTCATTTTTAATAATTGACTCGCCTGAATGTCCACTGGTTCTGGGTCATCCTTGGTTAAAAAGACACAATCCACACATTGACTGGACAACTGGACTAATTTTGGGGTGGAGCAAGTTTTGCCACTCATCCTGCCTTGTTTCTGCTTCACCCAGTATCTCTAGTAAGAGCTCTGACCCCTCAGACTTTCCAGATCTCTCCTGTGTCCCTCCCATCTATCTGGATTTAAAGGAGGTCTTTAACAAGTCCCGGGCTACCTCCTTACCTCCGCATCGGCCTTACGACTGCACCATTGACCTCCTCCCTGGGGCCTCTCCTCCGAAGGGTCGTCTCTACTCCCTGTCTGCCCCGGAGAGAGAGGCAATGAACAAGTACATCCAGAGTTCCCTGGCTGCAGGTATAATTCGTCCCTCCTCCTCTCCTGCTGGAGCAGGTTTCTTTTTTGTGGATAAGAAGGACAAGTCGTTACGCCCCTGCATAGACTACAGAGGCCTGAATAATGTCACGGTTAAGAACAGGTACCCTCTTCCACTCATATCCTCTGCATTTGAACTCTTACAAGGAGCTACCATTTTCTCTAAATTGGATTTAAGGAATGCTTATCATCTAGTTCGCATACGAGAGGGGGATGAATGGAAAACTGCATTTAACACTCCTAGTGGCCACTATGAATATCTTGTCATGCCATTCGGTCTCACTAATGCTCCAGCAGTTTTTCAAGCCCTGGTTAATGACATTCTAAGAGACATGTTAAACACATTTGTTTTTGTTTATCTTGATGACATTTTGATTTTTTCTAAGTCTGAGGAGGAGCACGTGCAACACGTCCAGCGGGTTCTTCAGCGGTTGCTGGAGAATCAACTATTTGTCAAGGCAGAAAAAATGCGAGTTCCACCAACGCTCTGTTTCCTTCTTGGGATTCATTGTGGCACCTGACAGTTTCAAGATGGACCCTGATAAGGTTAGTGCTGTCACTGATTGGCCTGTCCCCACTGATAGAAAGCAGCTGCAGAGATTTTTGGGCTTTGCTAACTTCTACAGACGCTTTATTAGGAACTATAGTTCTGTTGCAGCCCCTCTCCATGCTCTCTCGTCCCCTAAGATCAGGTTCGCATGGAACCCTCAAGCTGAGGAGGCTTTTCAATCCCTCAAGCGGCGGTTCTGCTCTGCTCCCATACTCACCCTGCCAGATCCCAAGCTCCAGTTCATCGTCGAGGTTGATGCCTCTGATGTGGGGGTGGGGGCGGTCCTCTCCCAACGCTTCCCCAAGGACAACAAGGTTCACCCCTGTGCTTTCTTTTCTAGAAAACTTTCCCCTGCTGAACAGAACTACGATGTGGGCAACCGGGAGCTACTGGCCGTCAAGCTGGCTCTGGAAGAGTGGAGGCACTGGCTGGAGGGGGCTGAACAGCCATTTCTGGTGTGGACTGACCACAAGAACCTGGAATACATTAGGACTGCTAAAAGATTGAACTCTCGTCAAGCAAGGTGGGCACTATTTTTCAATCGATTTGATTTCACCGTCTTACCGTCCTGGTTCTAGAAACGTCAAGCCAGATGCCCTGTCCCGGCAGTTTCAGCGAGAGGAGACCCCTGAAACTCCTGCCACCATTCTTCCATCCTCCTGTGTCATCGGAGCAGTGACGTGGGGCATAGTTGACGAGGTCACCCAGGCGCTGGAGGGGGAGGAGATTCCTGAAACCTGCCCTGAAAATCGGCTTTATGTCCTGCCCGCCCTCCGTCCACGGGTCCTGCAGTGTGGGCACTCCTCTAACCTTAGCTGTCACCCGGGGGTCGCTCGCTCCATCAGTTTCCTTCAACAGCGTTTCTGGTGGCCAACGCTGAAGGAGGATGTCCAGGAGTTTATAGCTGCCTGCCCTGTCTGTGCCCAGAATAAGACCTCCCACCTGCGGCCTCCTGGTTTGCTCCACCCGTTGCCCATTCCCCGGCGACCCTGGTCTCACATCTCCTTAGACTTTGTCACTGGACTGCCTCCATCAGCAGGTAACAGTTATTCTCACCATAGTGGACAGATTTTCCAAAATGGCTCATTTTGTCCCTTTGTCTAAGCTACCCTCTGCCCAGGAAACGGCAGAGGTCATGTTAGCTCAAGTTTTTCGACTGCATGGGCTCCCACAGGATGTTTCGGACCGGGGCCCTCAGTTTGCCTCTCGGTTTTGGAAGGAGTTCTGCAGACTAATCGGGGCTACGGCTAGTCTGTCCTCTGGATTCCACCCCCAGTCCAACGGTCAGACTGAGCGTTACAACCAGGAGCTAGAGACAGGACTCCGCTGTGCTGTATCCCAAGAACCTTCCCTCTGGAGCAGACGTTTGGTTTGGGTAGAATATGCTCACAACTCTCTCCCTGTCTCTGCCACAGGTCTTTCTCCTTTCCAGTGTGTGTATGGATATCAGCCACCTTTGTTTCCTGAAGTAGAGGGCGAGGTCATTGTTCCATCAGCTCGGGCCTTGGTGCGTCGCTGCCACCTAACCTGGAAAAGAGCCCGAGCAGCTCTCCTTCGCACCTCCAGGCGGTACAAGCAGTCAGCTGACAAGCACCGTTCTCAAGCTCCTCGCTACAGGGTGGGTCAAAGAGTCTGGCTTTCCAGCCGAGATCTCCCTCTGCGCCTGGAGTCACGCAAGTTGGCACCGAGGTTTGTTGGCCCATTCTCCATCTCTAAAATAGTGAACCCAGTTGCAGTCCAGCTCAAGCTCCCGAGGACAATGAGGGTTCATCCTACTTTCCATGTTTCCAAGGTCAAGCCCGTCAGAACCAGTCCTCTGGTTCCCTCCTCCAGACCCCCTCCACCCCCCCGGGTTATTGATGGGGGGCCTGTTTACACTGTAAAGCGCCTGCTGGCGGTCCGCCGCAGTGGCCGTGGACTTCAGTACCTTGTTGACTGGGAGGGATATGGACCTGAGGAGAGGTCTTGGGTCCCTTCAAGAGACATTATTGATAAGACACTTATCAGAGACTTTCAACGGCATCACCCTGATCAACCTGGGACGTCTGGAGCCGTCCCTTGAGGGGGGGGTACTGTAATGTTCTGTGTAACCTGTTTGTTTTAATTTGATCTGTGTTCACTTCCTGTTTTTATTTTGTATCCTGGTGCTTGTGTATCATGTCTAGTGTTACTTCCTGCCTTTGTTCAGTTTCCCGCCAGTTTTTTCCCTACACCTGTATGCCATTGGTAATTAGTCCAGCCTGTGTGTGTATATATACCCCTGTGTTTCCACTCACCCTCTGCCAGATTGTCATTGTCACCCTCGTGTGTTCATGTTTTCTAGCCTTGATATCATTGTGTTTGCTTGCCCGGTTTTTGAACCCTGTTTGGATTTTTGGATTTTGATTTTTGTGGATTGCCCATTTTGGATTGTTCTGCCCTTGCTGACGGATTTCCTGTGTATTACCTTTGAATGTTTTCAGTAAAGTAGTTTTCCTGCTACTGGATTTTTGTGTTTTGGACTTTTTCTCTGCATTTGAGTATCCTTGGTTTAGGATTGTTACAACATGAGGTAATAACTTTACATTTAACAAGTGGATGCATAAAGCCTATGAGCATGAATTCATGTATGAACAACACTTGAAATAAAATGTTATTAAATGCATATAAAGAATATTTATTATATTCTACGAACAATTAATGTATAGGCTTTTTTTTCATTAAATCATTGACCACTTGAGAAAGCAGCCCGCTCTGAAACATATCGATTGACCTATTCTTAATTTAAAAGAGTTCGTCTTTGTTTTCTTTGTAAATTTCTTCGTAAAGCCGTTTTCTGATGCTGAAGTCTCATTGACTTCTGTATAGTCTCGTCACATTATTCTCGCACACATTCAAATGACAACACAAACAACGGTACCTCTGTCAAAGTTTAGTTGAGGATGTGTCCGCAGCACAAATCACCCTCCTCAAACTGCGCGTGAACGAAAGCTGCGTGCCAAATGTACAAGATGCTCTGTGATCTTGTAATATGTGAGGTCACGTGACGAGCACACGGACAAGATTCATCCGATAACCCCCTCATACTTTTAATGATGATGAAGGCACACATTTCTGAAAGCTATCGAATTAAAATCTGCAAAAATAAACAGGTAAAGCAAACACAACAGCGGAGTCTGATACGGACACTACTTTTCAACCATTAAAAATATCACATCATCGTTATTTCGCGCCTTGCTGTTTTGAATTTAATTGTTTAATAAAGCTATGAAAACAAATCAGGGCCTCGTTAAGAAGGAAAATGTTTACTGGTGGAAGTATTTACGAGTCCCTAACGAAAAGTGTGTAACATCTATTTTCTTCTCTATTTCTGGACACGTTTCTTTGCATTTAGACCTCCGACCACTAGGTGGAGCATTTGGCTTTCGAAATAAATGACAGATGTTGAGTGTTATTCATAGACTGTATACTGAGGTGTTGCTGCTTTGTGTAAAAGAGACAAAACAACCAGCGTTTTGTTTTTGTTTGCACCTTTTATTTATTATTATTATTATTTCCTATTTGGTTGGAAAAAACAGGAAGCTGCAGGGGCAACAATGGATCAATTGCAAACAACGGCTAATGATGTTTAAAACTGTCACGGTTCATTGTTCACAAAAAGGTGAGGACCCAGATGCAGACTGATATGATTTAATAAGAACAAAAGTCCAACTGAAAATCCAACAAAAACAGGAGATAACACAAGGAGCTGGGTAATCAAAAATCCCAAATAATACACAGGCAAACACAGGAAGACATACCTAGGGTTTTCACAGACAATGACAATGAACCCGCACCGAGACAAGGGAGCACAAAGACTAAATAAACTTAGGAGGTGAGGCTAATCAGACACAGGTGAGACAATCAAGGGGCAGGTGAAAACAATCAGGGCAGGGCACATAGTCAAACAAGCGGGAAACACAAAGGCAGGAAGTGGACCAACACGAAAGACAAGGTGACAAAGTAAAACAGGAAATGATCGAACCAAAGAGACACAAGTGAAATACTTAACTAAACAAGACTAAATACTGACAAGAACACAGAATAAACTAAATACAAAACTAAACGATGAGAAGTCATGACAATAGACAAAGTGACAAGGTAAAACAAGAAAAAATAACTGAACACCGAAATACAAGACAAAACCAGTACTAAACTAGAAACTCATGACAGAAACAAGGATGTTTCTTCACTGATGGAATAAGCAACATATCACTCAAACAATCAACTGTTTCTACATATTTGTACATACTGCAACCTGCAAGCAAAACAGATGTGAAGTTAGAATATTTCTTTTTTCACGCATGATCTTCAGTGATAGTAGTGTCAGAGCAATTGCACAAGTCTCTGGTGTGTGCAGCATGTTCCTTCTTCTAGCATCCTGTTTGATATGCTTAGTCAAAGTTCTTCTGAAAAGACATCCTTACTCAGAGATACACCTGATAAGTAAAACGCATCATGAAATACAGTACATGCCAAAGCACAGATGCAGGTTATATGTTTAACGGCTGTCTCTATACTGACCAAGTCTATGATAAAAATGAGAACGACTAACAAGATATATAAATATATCCCGGGATTGGTATGGGCAGACACAGAAGTGAAGGAAATGGTCAAAAACATGATTGGCCAAAAAGGGGTGCTGTGAATCTGCATGCGATTCCTCATCAACTGTGTCTCAGATAATCTGTATTTCAGGTTATTAGCCAACCTTCAGTTTCAAACTAATACATTCAATTTAAAATGATGTGATTCAAATTCAGATGTTTAATTCAACTATTCAAGTTGAGCAATTAAAATTCACATATAAATAATTCAAATTCAGTTTCTACTGACACATATTTGTGCCCATAGGATTGGTATTAGTTGTTTTTTTTATCATGGTTTATTAATAGACATCAGATAACCCATGACCCTCTTTCTGCACCTTTACAGAGTGATTATAAAGATGAAAAGTGACCACGCAGTAAAGTCGTGTGGTGACTATAAGAGGGAAATCATGAGTGGAAAAAAGGGATCTTTGTAAAATATTTCAATAAGGATGATAATGGTATAAAAACAAGAACTACATTACAGTCATCATCAATTTTATTTATGAAACAACAAAAACACTTTAACATTTAGAATAAGCTTTTATACAGAGGAAGGATTGTGTTTTATGAACACATGCAACATCTACCAAACACATACAATACACAGACAAAATGTGCTGTGCTGTTTATTCAACTGATAAGTCGATTGACAGGAATTTAAAGGCAAACAATTTTATAACTGATTGATCACATATGTGGTTATTCAGGCAAAAATGACATTTCACTGACTCTGTCTCCTAAAATGTGATAATTGGTGTTTTTTCATTGTGTGTTTCCACAGTAAACTAAATGTCTCAAAACAAACAAACAACAAAAGTAAAAAATAATAATTTGTGTCCAAATAATATGCTATGTTCAGTTTCAGTATTTGTTTCTTCATGTTCTACAGCTCAGTATCCATTGACCTCATTTGGCTCTGACTGGTGTTCACTGGGTTTGTGTCAGTGTGAGAGTCAGACTCCTCTTCCTGGAAAGCAGCCTCCAACATGTTCAGGAAGGATTTACGGACAATATCCCTGAAATCTTGGCCCACAAACACATAGAGCAGTGGGTTCAGGCAGCTGTTGATGAAGGCCAGAATTGTGCTTATTGTAATCCCAATGAAGATGACGATAAATAATGTTGGAGAATCGGTCTCAAAATAAGCCAGCTCAATTAGATTAAAGATGTGATAAGGAGCCCAGCAGAGGAAAAAAGCGGTGATAACTGCAGCGATGATCTTAAAGGTCCGACTGGACTGCCTGGCCAGGGTGCTGTTTCTCCTGAGACGATGGATTATCACAGCATAACAGGAGACGATGACAGTGAAGGGGACTACAAATCCCAGGACCATGCGGGTGATGGTCATGGCCTTAAAACGAAATATTACCAACTCATACACAGACTCATCATAGTCATCAGAAAGGGCAAAGTTGTCGAAACAGTTGATGGTTACCTTGTCATCTGATAGATCTGTGTCCCTGAAGACAAAGTACGGAGCGCTGAGAATCAGAGCCAGCACCCAAACACCCAGACTCACACAGGACGCCTTACGCACACTCCTGTGGTTCCTGGCCCAGACGGGCCACACCACAGCCACACATCTGTCCACACTGATCACCACCAGAATATAGATACTGGCAAACATGTTCAAGGTGATCAGTGTGGTGTTGAGTTTGCACATGAACTTCCCGAAAGGCCAGTGAAAATCCAAAGCCAGTTTAATCACTTGTACGGACAGGAGTGCAGTGAAGAAGAAGTCGGCCACGGCGAGGTTGAGGAACCAAACTGTGTTAACTGTTTTCTTCATCTTGAAGCCGGTCACCCAGATAACCGCTCCATTCCCGAGCACACCAAGAACAAAGGCCAGGCAGTAAAAAAAAAGAGTCATGATATGGAGAGACCGTCTCAGCTCAGCATAATCATCGTGATAAGAATACTCATCAGATAAGTCATTTCTATCAGATCCATCAGATGTATTGATGTGATATGAAGGTGCAGTGGTAGTTTTCTCCATTCTTGTCCTGAGACCTGTCATGAAAACATAACACATGTAGTTTATCTATATTTTGTAGAGCTCAAACAGTAACAACCACTACTTTTGATACTGTGACATTTTTCTGAATCAATATTGAAAGAATATGTGTGCCACAGTTGAAACTATAGTTTAGTTCCCCCCACTGACCCATAGGCCTACATGATGCTGCAGAGATGGATCAAACCTGTCAGTCTTATAGGAAGTTCAGAGCCAAGCGGTACTTAGTGTTAACATAGATGCCATCATGATCATGGGTTACTTCATGCATTAATCATTGTGAGTACTTTGCACTATGTTTTTATATGATGTGTTTTTTTTACCATCTAAAGCCAAACCAAATATTAATCTTGACTTCCAGTGAAACTAAAGTTACAAAAATGTCTAAATGCCCCTTTTAAAAATGCTTCCAGGCTGACCTCGACTTATAGAGTTGAACCATGTTATTATTTCCTGGGACAAATGCTTTTCTGAGTTTCCATGAGGTAATAACTTTACATTAAACAAGTGGATGCATAAAGCCTATGAGCATGAATTCATGTATGAACAACACTTGAAATAAAATGTAATTAAATGCACATAAAGAATATTTATTATATTCTATGAACAATTAATGTATAGGCTTAAATTATAAGCTGGTTGCGGATAGGTGGTGTTTTTTTTCATTAAATCATTGACCACTTGAGAAAGCAGCCCGCTCTGAAACATATCGATTGACCTATTCTTAATTTAAAAGAGTTCGTCTTTGTTTTCTTTGTAAATTTCTTCGTAAAGCCTTTTTCTGATGCTGAAGTCTCATTGACTTCTGTATAGTCTCGTCACATTACTCTCGCACACATTCAAATGACAACACAAACAACGGTATCTCTGCCAAAGTTCAGTTGAAGATGTGTCCGCAGCACAAATCACCCTCCTCAAACTGCGCGTGAACGAAAGCTGCGTGCCAAATGTACAAGATGCTCTGTGATCTTGTAATATGTGAGGTCACGTGACGAGCACACGGACAAGATTCATCCGATAACCCCCTCATACTTTTAATGACAGCCTTTTAATGATGATGAAGGCACACATTTCTGAAAGCTATCGAATTAAAATCTGCAAAAATAAACAGGTAAAGCAAACACAACAGCGGAGTCTGATACTGACACTACTTTTCAACCATTAAAAATATCACATCATCGTTATTTCGCGCCTTGCTGTTTTGAATTTAATTGTTTAATAAAGCTATGAAAACAAATCAGGGCCTCGTTAAGAAGGAAAATGTTTACTGGTGGAAGTATTTACGAGTCCCTAACGAAAAGTGTGTAACATCTATTTTCTTCTCTATTTCTGGACACGTTTCTTTGCATTTAGACCTCCGACCACTAGGTGGAGCATTTGGCTTTCGAAATAAATGACAGATGTTGAGTGTTATTCATAGACTGTATACTGAGGTGTTGCTGCTTTGTGTAAAAGAGACAAAACAACCAGCGTTTTGTTTTTGTTTGCACCTTTTATTTATTATTATTATTATTTCCTATTTGGTTGGAAAAAACAGGAAGCTGCAGGGGCAACAATGGATCAATTGCAAACAACGGCTAATGATGTTTAAAACTGTCACGGTTCATTGTTCACAAAAAGGTGAGGACCCAGATGCAGACTGATATGATTTAATAAGAACAAAAGTCCAACTGAAAATCCAACAAAAACAGGAGATAACACAAGGAGCTGGGTAATCAAAAATCCCAAATAATACACAGGCAAACACAGGAAGACATACCTAGGGTTTTCACAGACAATGACAATGAACCCGCACCGAGACAAGGGAGCACAAAGACTAAATAAACTTAGGAGGTGAGGCTAATCAGACACAGGTGAGACAATCAAGGGGCAGGTGAAAACAATCAGGGCAGGGCACATAGTCAAACAAGCGGGAAACACAAAGGCAGGAAGTGGACCAACACGAAAGACAAGGTGACAAAGTAAAACAGGAAATGATCGAACCAAAGAGACACAAGTGAAATACTTAACTAAACAAGACTAAATACTGACAAGAACACAGAATAAACTAAATACAAAACTAAACGATGAGAAGTCATGACAATAGACAAAGTGACAAGGTAAAACAAGAAAAAATAACTGAACACCGAAATACAAGACAAAACCAGTACTAAACTAGAAACTCATGACAGAAACAAGGATGTTTCTTCACTGATGGAATAAGCAACATATCACTCAAACAATCAACTGTTTCTACATATTTGTACATACTGCAACCTGCAAGCAAAACAGATGTGAAGTTAGAATATTTCTTTTTTCACGCATGATCTTCAGTGATAGTAGTGTCAGAGCAATTGCACAAGTCTCTGGTGTGTGCAGCATGTTCCTTCTTCTAGCATCCTGTTTGATATGCTTAGTCAAAGTTCTTCTGAAAAGACATCCTTACTCAGAGATACACCTGATAAGTAAAACACATCATGAAATACAGTACATGCCAAAGCACAGATGCAGGTTATATGTTTAACGGCTGTCTCTATACTGACCAAGTCTATGATAAAAATGAGAACGACTAACAAGATATATAAATATATCCCGGGATTGGTATGGGCAGACACAGAAGTGAAGGAAATGGTCAAAAACATGATTGGCCAAAAAGGGGTGCTGTGAATCTGCATGCGATTCCTCATCAACTGTGTCTCAGATAATCTGTATTTCAGGTTATTAGCCAACCTTCAGTTTCAAACTAATACATTCAATTTAAAATGATGTGATTCAAATTCAGATGTTTAATTCAACTATTCAAGTTGAGCAATTAAAATTCACATACAAATAATTCAAATTCAGTTTCTACTGACACATATTTGTGCCCATAGGATTGGTATTAGTTGTTTTTTTTATCATAGTTTATTAATAGACATCAGATAACACATGACCCTCTTCCTGCACCTTTACAGAGCGATTATTGTAAGAGCCATATTCATGTTTTTGGGAAAGCTGTTTTGTTTTTGTGCCACTGGGTGTCGCTGCACTATTGCTTAAGGTATAAAAGGTGTGGTGATAGTAAATGTAGGTGTGTGTTTGACCCCGGAAGGGCAAACGGTTTTTGACCGCTGTGATGACAGGCGGCATGGCAAACCGCAGCGGTATCGTTTGTATTTGTTGATTGATCGTATAAGGAAACTGGATGATGTATTAACGCTGCATGGTGATTCAATTAAATGGATTGTGTGATGCAAACTTAAGACGCCTGCAGAGATCTTATTTAAAACAACAAAGCAAACGGTAACGTATTGAACTGTACAGCGCGTCAGCCAGGTCACTCCTGGGAGCCAAACACATCGGCAGCTTTAGTAATAGACTAAGCTTCTATATTGTCAAAAACCAGCCAGTTGGAACTTTGTTTGAACCCCCTTCGGCGCGTTTGGCACGTTAAGGAGGCGGCACATAAGGACTGGGAGAGCTATCGGTAGCAAAGCGCAGCGGCTATCGTTGGTGGAGGACGGGTTCGGGCCGCGGAAGGACCGGGGAGCTGTCAGCGGCTATCGTGGAGGACGCTTTCGGGCTGTAGAAGGATCGGGGAGCTGTGAGGATTCCGGCTGCAGTCATTATTGGACCCGAAGCAGGAGCTACGTTGCTAATGCTATGGCAACACCTGTTGAGCATCGTACTCAAATCACTGCATGGCGCCCAACGCAGCATTTAGAGGTATGTGTAGCGCTACACTGTTTATGGCCATTTAGAAATGTGTGCACACATGTCTCTATTGAAATTCAATGCATTGGTTGTCAAAACGGACTGACAGTAGACTTTGCGCTGACTTGACTTTTGCGTGGCGAACTATTGAACTGATTTTGTGACTGTGTATATACCATGGAGAAGAACGCGGCGTCGGATGTGGCTAGCGGGACTGAGAAGGTTTACGTTTGGTCAGATGCTAAAGGAGCCAGCAGTATAACTGGCGGTGCTGAAATGATCACTGAAAAGCGAATGGTTAAACTCACAGCAAAAGCGCTTGCTGATAAATTAGATCGCTTTCAAAATGAAAGAAAATTCAAGCTCAATAAAGCAAAGGTCATTAGAAAAACAATGCAAGGTTTAATGGTGAATGATGATAAAACTGAGTTACAGAATGCTCTTGATGAATTGATAAAGGTTTGTAATGAAGCGAAATTCATTCATGATTCTTTGGTGTCCCTGTTGCCGTGTGACGAAAAAGAAAAACATGAAACGTGGTTTAAAGCGAGCATGATATCAAATGATGAGACTATTGTCAATGCAAAAAGGTTGGTTTTGTGTCATGATGAATTTACTGCGCATGGAAATGTTAGTCATGTGGAGGACAACGTGCGTCCTGAGGACAGTGTATCAAATGCGGGTAGCAAACGCTCTAGTCAAAGGAGCCATCGCAGCAGCAACTCAAGCACTACATCCTCTGCACGCATAAAAGCTGAGGCTGATAGAGCCGCCCTTCTTGCTCGCCAAGCAGCTTTAAAGGAGAGACATGCTTTGGAGCAACAGCAGGAGCAGCTGAGGAGGAAAAAAGAGGAACTTGACTTGGAGGTGGACTTGGCTGCTTTTAATGCTAAGCTGGCAGTATTACAGGCTTGTGATGCTCACAGTTCTTCAGGAGGCTCAAATGGCATGAACTCTTACTTTGAAAAGGAAAAGGAGAACGCAGCACCAGTCATTGCCTTAAACCCCATGGCAAAGGAGTACCAACAGTCTGCATTGAAACTTTCACAACAGAATCATCATCTGACAAACTAAAATCCATTGATGTGCGGCAAAACCAAATTGTACAATTGGTGCAAACTGTTACAAGCCCCCAGTGGCCCCCAAATGAACAGCAGCAGGGAAATAACGTACTAGCAACATCACTGCATGTGCAATGTCAGCCTATGGTTGCTCAATCAAATGATGGATCGAGACAATGTTCAGAAACACAACAGACAATGAATCAAAACTCTCCTACTGATGACATACTTAACATCATGCACAGGCAAAATGACATAACAGCAGCTCTGGTGCAGCAACAGCTTTCCTTATCTCTGCCGCCACGAGATATTCCTACTTTTGAAGGAGACCCTCTCAAATACAGAATATTTGTAAAGGCTTTTGAGCAAGGAGTCGAAGTAAAAGCAAGTAAAGCTGATTGTCTTTATTATTTGGAACAATTTACCAGAGGACAGCCACGAGATTTGGTGCGTAGCTGCTTGCATATGGAACCTGAAAGTGGTTATATAGTGGCAAAAGGTCTTTTGCAGACACATTTTGGCAATCACTTCAAAATAGCAACAGCTTACATGGAGAGGGCTTTGGCTTGGCAATCAATTAAATCTGAAGAGATGAATGCACTCCAAGCCTATGCTTTATTTCTGCGTG